>NW_024871162.1:0-602058 GCF_019054845.1 Dipodomys spectabilis | reverse complement strand
TAAAGTTTGTTTTCGACATAACGACTTGTACATCTCAGTGTTGCAATGGGTCCATAGAGATTCTTTTGTTTCAATAAATGTTATTTTATAGGATCAGAGGCACACAGGCTTTGCACCTTTGTGTTCCTCCCCTGAGAGTATCCTCCTTTGGTTTCACTGTGTGTTTATGCCTACAGTCCTGTCCAATTTACCATGTTCTGATTACATTGGATTCTTGACTGAATTATTCGGCTCTTCTCGTCTTCATTGGTCTACATCTTGACTTTACCTCCTCCCTTTTGAGTTCTTGCTTCCTGGTTTATATATACACAATTGACTTTTACTCATCTATTAGAAAGAATGATATTGTACCAACTGTAAAGGAATGGAGAGATCTGAAAAATAATGTTAAGTAAGTCAGGCCCAGTGAGACAGAGGCTGCATGTTTTCCCTTATATCTGGAAGCCAGATTTAGATTTTAAACTTATAATTAAATATGTTGAGTGATATTAACTTAAATATGGTATATTCAAGCAAGATCTCAAATAGTATAATTCTTTAGAAAGGCAAAATCAAGTAGTTACTGTTTTTGAAACAGTAACAGTAACAGAAAATACAAGTCAGTAACATATTAGGGCTTAAAAGTCTAGTTGGGAATTCAATAATGTTTATACCCATGAAAACTATCTATCTATCTATCTATCTATCTATCTATCTATCTATCTATCTATCTATCTATCTATCTCTATCTGTCTATGATTTATTTATGTCAGTCATGGAGCTTGAACTCAGAGCTTGAGTACTGTTCTTGACATTTTTTGCTCAAGGCTACCACTCTACCACTTGAGCCACAACTCCACTTCTGTCTTCTTATTTTTAATGAGACTTTCTTCCCTAGGCTGACTTTGAACCGTAATCCTCAGTTCTCAAGCCTTTGTGTAGCTTAGATTACAGGAGAGAGCTACTAGTGCTTGGGCAAATCTCTTTTTTAAGATCATCATCCTCGATAGATCCAATCTAGTCAGTGTCAAGGATCTACAAACCTAGCCACCTCTGACTATGTCCATACGAATAAAGAAAATATATAGCAGAAGCATTGCTCTAAATTATGTGCTACAATAGTCAAATAGTCTTCATCAATTTAAAATTGAAATGTAACTGACATGCTCCAAACAATGATGCGTAGTTGGAAATGCCAAAAGATACAGTACCAAAAATAATAATAATAATTCCATCATACTCTTTAGGAAGCTGAAAATCATTCTAAATTTAAAAATTACTATTTAGATGTCAAACCATATACTAACGGATGCCTTTCCAACACTTAGTTTCCTTGCTTCTTCCTTCTAATGAAATATACTTCATTTTTAGCTACCTAATTATATTTGGGAAATATATTCTATACATAATTAAAATTCTTTCACTTCATAAGCCACTAAATAGAACTTAGGTTCTAAAAACTATAAAACAGATTGAAAATAGGATCCCAGTAAGTCAAAAATAATAAAGGCTTTCACACTTTTACTGACCAGTAACCAGAGATACTTGTTCTTTTGGAATAAAGGAGTTTTATAGAAAAGAATCAAGCTTATGGCTCTGGTTATTTGCAACTCTCAGGTAACATCGAGGATACTACACAGTACATGAAAGAACAAAATGCTTGTCTTTAAGACAGGGCACGAAGCAAAATAATGTCAAAATAGTGTTTTCCAAAGTATATTTATTTTTATTTTTAATGGTGCAAAATTATTCCCAGCTGTGCAAGGCTCTCAGCCTGCTCATTTGCTTTTTAATGAATCTTACAATAAGATGATTAATCCTACCCTCTTGGAGGCTTTTGGCTGACTGTTGTTGGTGAAGCAATTACATTAATCCACTTCTATTTGTTTTCAAACAAGCAGAAGGATGAAGGTGATTTCTGCCCCTTTGGAATAATGTCTCAGGAATTAATAGGCCTGGATGGAAGGAGTGTTACATACATTTCCAAGAGCTACAATAGCTATTATCAACCAATTTTAACCTGTGAATTGCAATCACTCTGTTTTACTCTAGCTGATAAAGTTCACGCCACCAGTGGGTTGCAACACTCACTTGAGCCACTGACATCATGTTACTGACATTAAAATGTTCTAATATTTCTGTTATGGGGTAGATTCAATAAACATACTGCAGGAAATGATCCATTATTTGACTGAGCAATACATGCAGCGTATTTATTTATTTATTTATGTAGTCAGTCCTGGGGGCTGAACTCTGGGCCTGGGCACTGTCCCTCAGTCTTCAGCTCAAGCCTAGAGCCCTACGACTTGAGCCACAGTGCCACTTCTGGCTTTTTTCTGCTAACGTAGGGCTGAGGAATTGAACCCAGGGCAGGGTTTTTGTTTTTCAAAGTGATGGTCATCAATATATAATAAGCAATATGATTATTTAATTCTTATTTATCTCCTCTCACTGTAAAACGTTATTTCTGCATGCAATTTGTTGTACTAGGCTGAATCATACAAAAGAGACAATCTTCTCTTGCATTTAAGTGATCCAATGTCAATGCCTGTGGTTTAAATAATAACTAATATAATGCAACCCTGGCACTGGTTATTCCTTCCTGTTACTGTGAAATGATAAAAATATATGAACCTCTCCAAATTTTTTGATTTTCCTTTAATTTTTCTAAGTGTAGAAGAATTTGTTGTAAACTAGTGTTAGCTCTGGACAAAGTTCAAGACCTTCTGTCTTAGAGGATAGGAAGGGGAATTTTGAGGGAAATAAAACACAATGCTCTCTGAGCGTGAAACCTTAAAAGTTTTCTGGATGTGGTGGTAAAAAATAGAGTCACAATTGCATTGTTCAAAGGACATGAGCTGATGAAAGAAAAATAAATTTGATGTGTGATGGTTTTGCCATTCCATTTCTCTAAAAAAAAAGAAGTAAGACTTTGAGTCAATGCATCCACCTCTTAAATTTGAAAGGCATTCTACCATAAATGTCTGATACTTTTATTTCTGACTTTTCTGATGTTTTAAAAATTAATGTCTCATATTTTGGGGGGAGTATTATCCTTGCGGTAGCTTTGATCTTTGTTTTGTCTATTATTTGTACTTTTTTATTTTTTTGGTTGGTCATGGGGCCTGAACTCTGGGCCTGGGCGCTGTCCCTCAGCTCTTCAGCTCAAGGCGAGAGCTCTACCACTTGAGCCACAGTGCCACTTCTGGTTTTCTCTAGTTTTTATTGGAGATAAGGGTCTCACCCACTATTATTTACACACTTTTAAGCATCAATACATCATGTAAAGGGGTTCACTTTTCCATGACCAAGTATGCAAACAATACTCTTTGACCAAAGCCACCTCCTCCTTCGCCCTCCCTCATTCCCTTCTGCTCTTTCCGAAAACAATTCCAAGAGGCTTCATTGTTCTATTTTCCCACATATACATTAACTATTTTAACTATATTCACACTCCTTCAACCTCTTTCTCCACCTCTCACTTCACTAGTTCCAATATCTCAGACAACATGTATTCTTTTTTTAAATTTTATTTATTTTATTTATGTGGTACTTAGGAATCAAGCTCAGGACCTCATACATGTTAGGCAAGCACTCTACCACTAAGCCACATTCCCTGCCCCAATTTTATATTCTTATCATTCATTTTCTTTGCAACTTAGATTATTCAAATAGTTTTTACCATGTTTTCTTTCATATTGATTGTTAAATAATTTTCATTTTTCATAAAACTAACATTTTCACTACAGTAGTTATAATGAAATGACAATTGTGCATATTATGCATTTTATATACATGTATGCATATATATGTGTATATACATGTGTGTGTGTGTGTATTCCAAAATCTGTAACAGAAAGTCATATATACAGACATAGGGCTTAAAGATCTAAATTATTCATGAAACAAACTATGGGCAATATAAAGGACTATTTAAAATTTATATAATTTGTAATTACTTTTGTCACTGAGTCCTTTAAATTTTGACACAGCTTTGAGACCAAGTTCCCTGCATGACTGCACAAAATTTAAACCTTCCTTATTGGAAAATAGGGACTCCTCTAGTTGTTACTTCCCACATGTTTTATATCTACTTAACTGTTTTGTAGCTACAAGATCAACTGTCCTTAAAATATGCTTTGTTTATATCAGACCCCATAAGAGGATTTTATGTGTGGCCATTATGATTTCTGTAGATGTTGTTATTCATGTGTCTTGTCATTATTCCCCAAAGTAATTTAAAATTTATTTTTTTAATGATAAACCTGTGTCCTGGCACAGGAATGCTATTTATTATAATGCTAGATGTATAAGCAGTAGTGGAATGGTAGTGTGTAAAGGAAAATGAGGCTACTTTCACTTGAAACTTTGTAGACTAAACAATGACTATAAAACTGAGGCAGCTGTCCTTACCACTGGCTGATTTCATGAATAAAAGCCACTAAATGAATTTCAATGCTTTTTACACACGTTTGCATCCAAACTCTGAGCAAAATATCTCCAGATCTGTACCATGTTATGTCATTTGCCTGATTATATTTGTGTGCTTCTATGAGCATGCACATGTGTGATGTAAACAAAAATACGGTGAATAATAGGCCTGTTAAAGAATTCAAGTCTTGTTTTCTATCATCTAATTCTCATTTGTTTTTTATTTGACATTTTAATACTATCTTCTTAAAGCGATCATGAATATTACCTAATGTTAGAGTAATAAAAAGAGTAACATAATAAAGAAATGTGCATTAGAGAGATGTAGAATTGTCCATGAGATTGACTGTCATCTAATAAATGTGTTTGATTTTTTTAATGATTTTTTTATACCACGGATGCTTTCCTGTAGACATTTATATGGAATTCAAAAATGTTGTCATATTTCTTCTCTCCCATTGTCCTATCCAGATACCTCCATCACAGATAGGATAATTTCTTTGTTTCCAGTTCCATTAATTCACGAGGGCTACTATATACAAATGACTACAAACTAGGTGAATGAAAACAACAGCAAATTATACTCTCATAACTCTGCACCCAATGTCTAAATTCAAAGTGTGAGCCACATTGGTTGCTTCCGAATGGATGAAGGAGAATGCTTCTTCTGTCCTACCTCCCACTGGGTGCAGACAGTGCTTGTCATTCGTGACTGACAGATGTGTCCCTCTACTCTGGTCCTCCTTTCTCTCAAGCCATCCTTGCCTGTGCATTCTTGCCTCCACACAACCCTGTTTGTTAGACATTTAATCATTTCAGACTAGCTCATGCTAGCCAGTATTGTCTCATCTTTACTAATCTCATATAAACAGTAACCCTTCCACAAACGAACTTGCAGTCTGAGTTTCCACGGGCCATTTTGGAGAGGACTTAATTACTAATTGTTTTTCCCCATGGTCTAAGGTTAGCCAGCCATTCACAGCTGTCCATGAGTTATGCAACCTTTCTTTCCTTGGAGCGTTATTGACTAGGTTGGTTGGCCAATGTCTGTCACTGGATTCTTCTCGCATCTGCCTTACTTGTCCATTCTTCACCCACCTTTGCAATGGGTCACATAACCTCATCTCATGGCTTCATCTTGCCCTGGCATATTTGAGAACTGAGTGTAGCTTTTACTTATTTATTTTCTATCAGATTGAAAGAACTTCCTACTCATTGGAAACCTGGTCAATTCAATGTGAACCACTGCAGAGAGCTGAGTTCTTAGAAGTGTGTCCTAATAAAGCATAAACATTCAACCTAGCTATACATGGGACCAGAAGGGTTTAGTCTCATCCATCCTATGCAAATATGAAATTTTTCTGAGTTATCTGCCTCAAGGTGATGAAAAAGAACACATTCACCAGGTCTAAGGTATTAAAACCATGAATCTGACTTCATTTTAAATTGATGCATAAATGCAATCGTAGTTTCAACAGGAGATGTTTGACGGAGCAATGATACATCTCTGCCATTCTGAAGGACCTGATACTTGTAGAGGATTTTAGGTCATGAGACCTCTTCTTCCTTCCTCCACACACCAAATTGTTTTTCGTTCCCTGTCATGGCGAGGTTTCCCACTGAACCACCCTCATGATAACTCTTGCTACAACTATCAAAGCAAAAGTGTGGAGAGTTTCTCAAATACCAACAGCTATTGGCCTAGGTGTTTGTGAAGTCCAGGGTGAATATGTTTCATTGTGACCAGAAGGACCTCTGCATCTAAAAAATGATTATAACATAATATAACTTAATGTTTTAATTTTGTAACAAATATATTGATTGTATTATTAGTTGTGATTACGATTAAATTCACTAAGTACATGGTCTCCAAATAGTGTGTCTGCACATTGGAGACCAGGAAGATGTTTCATGTTACTGAATTACAATATCATATGAGAGTCTATATTCCTAATCCTTAAAAATCCTTGAAGTATTTGTTAATGTATTTGTCATGATGATAAAATATCCTTCAGTGCATCAGGACTCTTCATCCATTAGTGGACTCCAGTGCTCAAAAATGAACTCAATACAAAGAACCTGGGAAGACCTCTGATATCACGTAGATGTTTCCTGATAATAATCTGACCTTCTTTTGTTTCTATTGAATGAAGACCAATCTCCCTATCCCTATGCAAAATGCTTCTGCACAGCATCTAGCTCTAGAGAAATGCATCCCTGGGCAAACCTTGGATGGGCAGAGAGAGGAGGAGTATGAACATTTTAGCCTTTTCTTCTTCCTTTCTCTAATATCCTGTGGTCCCCTCTCAAAACATAAGTCCAGACATTAAGAGAAAGGAATAGGCTATCTCTACTAGCAGTGTTACTTTGTGGGAGAAATGAAGCTACGAAAGGAAAACATCAATTTAAAAAATGGAAATAGGAAAAAGCAAAAGAAAACCATTTTCCAGAGTCCCTGTAGTATTCTGGGTAGGTTATTTTTATCCACTTCATTACATTATACTAAGACCCATAAATCCAACTATTATCTGGCCACTTCTGGACACACCCCAGAGAGGCTTGTCAGTGGAGAAAGACTGAAGCAACCTATTTTCTTTTCCAGGTTTAAAAGTCATGCTAGTTCGGCACTGAAGTGCATTTTGCATGACAGACGCTATTAATGTCAACGTTGGGATCAGTTTAGCCGGCTATTAATTTTTGCTTTGCCTACGTTTATACAGTTGTTCACCAAAGACCTGCAGGGTGATTCTCTGCCTTCAAATAGTCATCCTCTTGATTGAATAATGTCTGTCTCCATTCCTTCTTCATTATCCCCAGCCCAGGCATTGGAAACATAGCATTGAAATCAATAGTGATTATTTGATTGTAACTCACTGGCAGTCTTATTTCAGCTCGTTGTGCACATTTTTTTTTTTTTTTTTTTATGAAGGCAAGGTGAATTCCTAGGAGACCTCAAAAGAGAATATTGTTCCCTTCCTGACCACAATTCAAAGGGCTTGCTGAATCACTGCAGTAATATTAGAACCTGTGAAAACCCCTGCGGACATCAGAAGGTGTTGAAGGGATAGGAAAAGAGTCATACACTTGAAAGCGTTCTCACCATCTGGTGATTCCCCCAATGGCCAACCTACCAGAGCACTGAGAGGAGGCAAAGCTCACGCAGTATTAAGAGAGCAGCATTTTCTGCTCCTGTTCAGGAAACCATTGAGACAAAAGGCACCCAGCCGCGGGCCCAGGGCCAGGGGACCTTGGCAACATGTCACTTCCTCTGTCGTTTCCGAACAGTATCGAGAGCCCATCTCTCCATTTGTTTTTGCAAGGAAATAATGAAAGATACAATTATAAAAGAAGACTGACCTGTCATTTTCCTTTTAAAAAAATCACTTTTAGTAACTGATTTTCATTGCAATTCTTTTTGTTCCCTCCAGCAGAGGAAACAAATAGCTTTATCTGGATAGTAAAGAGGTTAGTTTACTTCTCCATAGAAGAAAATATTAAAGGAAATTTTGCTAGGTTAATATCTTATTATAAGACTTCCCAGGATGTATGATTTTAAGCCACTTGAAAACAACTACTTCTCACTAAAGTAACCAAGCATATCTATGTATAAATATGTATATGTATAATGAGTTTGTGTATATATATATATATATATTCTTTTATATATGTGTATATATTCATATATATAAAGACATGAATTTCATTCTGTATAGTCTTTATCTCTGATTAGCATTCCTGTTTTTTGTTAACTACTTCTATTGACACAAAAAAGTTAGGAATTTTGAAAAGCAGTATAATTGGACTGAAATTTAATAGAATCCCTTGTTTGTGTCTTTTTTTGGTTTTCTTTTGCTTTTCTTACTTCCATTTTTTAAATTGATGCTTTCCTTTTGTGCCTTCATTACTCCCACAAAGTAGAACTGCTAGTAGAGATAGGATAGATAGATAGGTAGATAGATAGGTAGATAGATAGATAGATAGATAGATAGATAGATAGATAGATAGATAGATAGATCTATATATCTATGTATGTATGTATATGCCAAAATATACATATATGTCTTTCTTCATTGAAGTGGTTGTAGAATAAAATTGTATAGGAATTTGTCCCATGAAACAAATTCACAAAATTTAAGATAATATCTTATCAATGTATTAGACATTGTTGATAACATCAGACTATAGCACTGAATATATATGCATATATATATATATATATATATATATATATATATCTTCCTTCATGAAATTCATCTAGGCTAAATAAAATTCTAATTTCACTTAGAGATAAAATTCTATGTTAAGTTGAATACATGTAAGTTTATTACTTTCCTACATTTATTTTATCTAAGTATTGATCTCAGGAGAAAAACATTTAAAGATTCCTATCCTAGAAGAAACTTTTGTTATATTTACGCTACAAAAATTAACTTTCATCACACACACATATTCCTCATTTTAATAATTAAAATAAATTTTCTCTAGTTTTGTTTGCTTATGAGAAGTCTGCACTCTGAAATAGCTGCTCTTCAGTGTATAATCTGACATTCATTTCATCCTTTTTTTCCTTTAGTGTACAGCAGACTTCTTCCTCTGTGTTTTAGTTTCTTGCAGGTAGGTTATAATGCACCTAGATTTTTGTTTCTTTCTGTATTTGAATCCAGATTGGCTACTAACTCCCTATGTTATCCAAGTTGTACTTGACCTTATTATATAGCCTGTACTAGGCTCAAACTCATTTTCTCAGCCTCCTGAGTCTGGAATTACAGGTTGGTCATCATACCTACGCATTTACACAGAGATCTATGTTAGGCAAGGTCATTACTTAACCCAAAGTGCAACCACTGGAGCCTGCAGGTCAGATCACATACTACAGTTTACTAGCCCTTGTTGACTCTTGACCTCAGAAAGGTTTTCTTCTCCCATTTGCTTCATGCCAATTTTCTTTTGCTTTACTCAGGCCAACGGGTCTTTGGCAGTACAAAGGAGAGAATACTTCATTTCCTTGCTTAGGGTTCAATCAAGGATGCTCTGTGTAGATGTAGTGCAGTCCCTGTAACTTTGATTAACATAACTCTTTCATTTCACACACACCCTTTTCCCAGAATGCATTTATGTGAGTGGTTTGTTCAGGAATTGAGATAATGCAGTATATTCCAGTGTTGTACAAACCTTTCACTGCTTAGAAAGACTCTGGGATCCTGTATGGATAAAACCTAAATGAACAAAATAATACTTGATTTTTTTTTTTTACTAAATTACCTAAAATTTGTTAATTATTTTGACATTCTTCTAGTGTTTGTACAGCACAGGAATCTACCATTTTATTAATTGTGACTAACTTGTAGATGTTATTATCATTGGCGGCCTTATGAATTAAGTGATGAATTGTCAAAGGAGTCTCTCCTCTGATTGGTTTTTCACATGGAAAGAATGGCAAGAAATGGATAAGTGAGAGAAATAGAATGGTAGGACCTTGGTTCCACCCTTTAAGGCACCCTTTTGGTTTATTGCTGTCATTCTGTTGACAGCCAGAACAACCAAAGCAGAGCTCTTTCCATACCATTACAGAGAAAATAGAATAGTATTCTCCTTTCTCTGTGTTATGGAGTTTGCAATTATACCTTCTTCCCCTTCAGTCTCTACTCAATAACTATAATGCTCACATGAACTATGCAGCTATGTGTGCCAATAAAAAGGAATGTCTTTCTTTAAAAATCACAACTGTCTATTGATTGCTATTCAATTGAGGAGTATGTATACTCCACTAATGATGTGGACAGCCTGTGGCATGATCTGGCTCACTGCTTTCTCTAGATGTATTCATCATCTCCCTGGTAAGGGTTCATCCTGACTTCAGACTCAATGAAATCTGTTCTGCTCCCGACCACAATGGCTGCCCATTCTGCTCTCCATATTGGTTTCTGTTTCCCAGTGACTTTGTTTGCTTTGAATATCCAGAGACTTCTCTTGATGCAGAACACTATGACTGGCTATTTCCACTCCCTAGAATACCCTTCCTTCCTTCTCAGAGCAGATTTGCTCTTTTATTCTTCCAATCCTCCATGAGGAGTCATTTCCTGCAAAGGATTCCTCTAAATATTTTAAAACTAATTACAGCTGATTACTTCTGATTGCATCATCACCTTATTTACTTCACCCTATCTATGACACTAGATAACAATCCTCCTAAATTGTTTGATGTTAGTTTCTCCCTGAGGAGGATATGGAAGCTTCGTGAGTGTGATGACCTTTCTAGCGTTAACTACTCATGGAACTCTGACAACACTTCCAAGGCTCTGTACTTGTTTCCCGAATGAAATTTCAGTCTGAGGCACTTCACAAGAGAGTACTTAAATGTTTGCTCAGCAAAGCTGTTTGCTAGGTGGAGACTGTCTCCCTTCCCCTAGGATTTTCTACAACTACACTGTTCCCAATCTTTTGACTGCACATGGTTATTCTTATTTCTCCTTGCTAGTCCCGCTAAGTTCATTGGCTTGGCATTGTCTGGGCCATTTCATTGGGTTTTCCAGATTGGTTGCTATTTCCCATTGACTTTGTTTTCCTTGAACACCCATGTTTCTGGATTCAAAGCCTTCAGACTGGATACTTCCACTTCTGTTGTACCCATATTATTACCTCTCTCTTTGCTTAGAACATGAAGACCAATCATTCCTGTTACTCTATCCCATTGGTCCCACCTATCAGAGAAGGCATATAGGCCTCCATGATGAAGCTACAGCCATTTATCTCAACTGGAGGCTGCAGACCAGGTGCTCTGTAATAGGTTACAAAATTCACGTGGATAGAAAGCCATAATTCTTATTTCAAACCTACTCCCATCTTTTCCTCTGATATATGCTTTTTGCAATGCCCTTCTATACCACTACAAAAACAACTGACCCATGACCTGTGAATCATTTTGAAGTTAAGAAACAGCAAGAATGAAGGTGATGATTACATTTGTAATTTGACTTTCAAAATATGTATAGTTTTGATGCATTTGTTCAGAAAGCAATAGTTATGGACTGTGGTCATGTATCTTGAAGCCATGGACAAAGCATTAGTGGGGTATAGAGCCCAGGAATGAGCGACTTGCTCTCAGGAATAGTAATTTTTCTTTCCCCCTCAGAAATCTGAAACAACACAATTTTCTCATTATTCAGAGAGTATTTATTTGCCATCATTTCAGGAAATTATAATGATCTGCTATCTGGTTTTGAAGGAGTATGTAGCGTACTTATCCATGTGATGCTAGTATATGATTTCACAGTATGAGATACCATACAACTGACAATTTGCTCCATACACAAAAGTCAGATCTGAGGTATACTCACATAATTGCATCTGTATGCGCCTCTGTGTGTGTGTGTGTGTGTGTGTGTGTGTGTGTGTGTGTGTGTATGTGTGTAAGCCCCTCCATATCTATTGTTGCTAAGATCAAGTTGGGTCTTAGGTAAATCTCTCTTAACTTTTCCAGCAGACCTCCACAATAATAAAATTGTCAAACCATTTTCTTTAACAATTTCTGACACCAGCTATAAATCCCTAAACTGGTCAATAACCTATAACCCAGCACCTTTTGAAATGGAATGTGGGAAATTTATGTCCCCCCTGGGAGCAGATTGTATATAAAGTCCCAAACAGCAGAGCCTTCCAACCAGGACCACCTTTCTTGAGCAATAACACAAACACAATAGCTCAGCCTCTTCCCTCCTGTCCTCCCTCCCCCATTTGTAATGTCTGACACCACTTTGCTTGGAAGGCTTGAATCACGCCCAACTTAACATATTAGGTGCTAGCTTAGCACACATACACTAAACCACACCACAGCTCATTAACCTTTAGACTATAAAAAAAACAAGGGGGAAAAAACTTACAAAAATGTCAGTTTAACTTTCCATTTCAATAACAGGGTCTAGGGTTAACGAAGAAGGAAAACACACACCCTCAGAATGTGTGGTCATTATTATGAAGAATTATTCATTTCCATAATGACTCTCTTTAAGTCCTAAAACCTGGTAAGAAAATTAACTTCTAATTATATTTTTTAATTTAAAATCCATTATGTTGTGTGCTCCAAAACTAAACAGACTACAGTATAATGTTAAAAAGTTGACTGAAGTTTTGAAAGAAATGACACCTTGTATGATGGATCTTAAATACATTCTGCTGGCATTCAAGAAAAGTCCCTGAAGCTCTTACTAGGGTGCGATGGTCAATTTGTAGTCAAATACACTTGTGAAGAGAACAGACATGTGATCCTGTCCTCCAGGCTGCTCTGGTGCATGCTTATATGGGCATGGGTCCTTTCTCTCAGAATGTGATCCGTTCCCCACTGGACAGTCTTGGAATGTGTGAATCCCATTATTGTTTGTCAAATGGACACACACACACACACACACACACACACACACACACACACCTCCTTTGAAAGAGAAAGATTTATGCGACAATTTTTTACAACTTGAGAATCTGTTTTGTCCTAGAGGTGTAGTATAGATATGCAATGAAGAATCCAGGGCCTTAAAGCTTCCTGCAGATCCTGTGTCTCCTGCCACAATGTACAGATGGCAGATGGAAAGGTATTCCCATTCTCTCAGAGATTACAAAGTGTCAACAGCTCCCACCAGCAGTGGAGGAATGCAGGAGCTTACAACTCCCTGGAGGTTCACCTTTGCCACACAAAACTATTGAAGATCCCCATAACAAATGAAGTGTAGTGAAGAAGTGATGTCCACCCAGTCACAGAAAATCACCATTACTGGAATGTCTCAGCACATGGTAAGAGGAAGGTAGAACCAAAAGAAGTGTAAGAAAAAAGGCAGTCTAGGGGCTGGGAAGGTGGCTCAGTGGTAGAGCCCTTGCCTCCTATGCATGAGGCCCTGGGTTCAATTCCTTAGCACCACATAGGCAGAAAAACCTGGAAGTGACGCTGTGGCTCAAGTGGTAGAGCGCTAGCCTTGAGCTGAAGAGCTGAGGGACAGCACCCAGGCCCAGAGTTCAGGCCCCATGGCCAACAAAAAAAAAAAAAGAGAAAAGAAAAAAAGAAAAAGGGCAGTCTACTGAAGGAATAATTTGAACAAACTTTAGTAAAAGGATAGAGATGATTAGAAGAAGTGAATTATGGAGAAATAGCTGTTTTTGCTGATGGTATAAACACAAAGTGAGGAACTGGAGAGTTTCCTGTGTTCTTGAGAATCATCCCATCATACAGGCAATAGAACCAGTGATGGTCAGATGACCTGTGCTCTGTTTCCAGAGCAGCATGAGGAGCTTAAGAATTAAAGGGGCATCTTGGAAAACTAGTCTTCCTTTTAAAATAAAAGTGGAATGTGGTGAGTTTTAAGACAGTCCCCAGCCTCACCATTCTCCCTTCAATAAGACTTCCTCCCGTTTACCTGATCCGAAAAATAAAAGAAAGAAAGAGTGTCATCTCTATGTTTGGGATGGCTGCAAAGGCTGAATGCGATGGTACATGTCCAAATCTTTTCAAATATGAATCAGCAGTACCACCGTTTAACAATGACAGCAGAAATGGCATAGCAAAACATAAAGGCACACTGTAAAATGAAGATGAAATCAAGACTAATGAACATGTTTCAAAATAATTCAAAATACTTGTGCCTTTGGCCACTGGATAGCTGTTTACATAAAAAGGGTATTTCAAATTTTTATCCAGGATAGGAAAGGGAAAAACAATATCCTTTAATAAACTTCCTATTTTTTTTAGAATGTATATTTTCTATCGAGTGACAAATAAGATTAGATACACAAAATGATTTGGAATGGAAGATGAAATACAAGAATTTATGCCTCCTAACTAATAACTTATAAACAGGTATTAACATACTTGAAAGTCAATGGGATTTTCCACCCCATAATGTCATGCATTTTTCATACAGAAAATTAAGTGATTCAGAGCATCAAATGGTAGTCTAAAAGAATAAATGATAAACATGTATTCATATGTATGTATAAGATAAAAACTAAATGCAAATAAAAATGGCTATTTGCCACACATTTATCAAACATCCCCTGTGATTTCAAATTGGCTTTGAGAAGAAAAGTATGCAAAAATGAGGAGATTGGCTGATTGGAAAACATTACTGCAACACTGGGAGAAAAATCTTCAGAAGAAGCTAAACAGGAATTAAAACAAGACATACATAGCAGGTTTGCCTTCTTTTCCAGAAAAAGAAAATGGCACAAATGATGTAAGATTTTACTCATTAAGGTAGCAAATTTAAACAATAAATTCCAGCTAAGCAAAGCTCTGCTCACACGGAAGCTCTCTATGTTACTGCAAGGGTGTGAATTGGTTGATTCTTGTGGAAAATAATTTGGCCATGTGTGGCCAGGATAAAAATAATGATTTGGGGGCTATTTTGAACATTCTAGGAATTTATCCCGAGGGAAGGATCTAAAATGGAAAATTCATATGCATAAAGGCATTGATTACAGCATTTTTCACAAATATATGACAATTGATCTAGTTTGTAAATGTGGAATATTGAAAGAATAAGGCAATGGAATTGAGTTACATGATGGTCACTTTACTTGATGAAATTTCATGCAAGTTCTGACAGAATAATAATTAAAAGCTTAATGACATGAAAATACATGTACAGTTTAAGGTGAAAACCGGAATGATTTATGTATATAGCATAGTTGAAATGACTTCCATGTGACATAGGATCTGGATGTGTATATATCTATGTATTCTCTGCATACACACACACACACACACACACACACACAGAACTATGTACATATATTGAAGCAGTGTAGTCCATGGCTTACTGCATGCTTACATTCACACACTCACGGGAAAGTATAACATAATGAATTTTAAAATGTAGCAGTTATTTCAAGATGGTTGATTCCATTTCTCCTTCCTTTTGTCAAATAACAATTTTGTTCCATACTTCAAATAGTTCTGTTCTCGTTGCAAAGATATTTGCACTCTCAGTTCAATGAAATAGTGACATATACAAGACAATATGTTAGAAATGATCCATACAACTTGTGGGGGAATGGTTAGAGGGAAGGGAAAGTAGGAGAAAAATGAGAGAAGGGGTAAAACGTTTGATAAGTAATGTACTTGTTATGTTACTTATGTAACTGTAACCCCTCTATATATCATCCTGACAATAAAAAAAAATGAAATCAGGCAAATTGTTCACCTCATGCTATTTGTATTTAATTAGTTTAGAAGTATGTGTATGATTCAGTCCTGACCAGAAACTTCAAATGGAGGTGAGGGAAGGGATAGGTTATAGAATTCTGAAGATATGCTTTTATGATTTAACTATGATGTCTGTAGAGCAGGTCACATGATCAGACTGGACTACTATGAAGCAATCACCTTAATACAACTATTTGAAAGCAAAACTATATTATTTCTTTCCCATAAACTCCAATCCTTTTGCAGAGAAGCAGATACCACAGTCTCCTTTGGTAAGGAAGTCAGTTGGGAAAGAACCTTGTGAGGTAGAAATCTACAGTTTATTCTTAGGTAGTGAGGGGAGAAAAGGGCTTCGAGGGGTAACACCAGGCTCTTCCCCAATCTCCCTCAGCACCACAAGTGGTCTTGTCTAGTTGTGATGCAGGGAGTGATTAGCATTATCAAATTATCCTATTCGGGCTACAAGGAAGTTTCTTTTAGGATAAAGCTATAAACTAAAATGGACGGAGAGGAAAAAGAATCTAAGTCTCTGTGGTCATAAATGGATCCTTGAAAGCTTCCATAAGTGGAAACTGACTTGTTCCTTTGTGTCTCCCGGTTTTAAAGTCAGTTAGAGTTGTATTATCTTACGTGAATCAGACATAGATTATTTGTCTTCTACAATGAAGTGGCAAGCATCCCCAAGCTTTGTTGGTTCATAGTCAATTTCAATTGGTCATTTATCCCTTCCAGAATACCTTTACAAATCACTTACTTGAACTACATTCTATTTATTGGTCCATTGTGTTTTGGGAGAGAAACACAACACCATCCACTAACTATCACAAAGCAGACATCAGGACATTCACGATGAGTGATGCCTTTTGGTGTTTAAAATTAGACACAAGAATGAAATTGCATTGAAGAGGTCCTCATAAACATAGTTGGTGATGCTGAGATTCTATAAAGAACTGGAAATGCAACTAATAGAAACACTTCAGGTACACTTAAATGCTCAAGTACATAATCATGCTAAAAGTATCACAGGCATCTTTTTTTCCAAACAGCAAGAAGAATGATGCATTTTTCCCCCAAAACTATAGAGGGAGCAGCCTCTAAATCGTTCCTCACACTTATAAATGAACTGTACTTACAACAACTGTACTTATAATATCTTTACTTACTGAGAGAGCTCAGATACTCATTATCATTTAATTCTGATGATGCCAGACTCCCTTGTGGAAGATACCCTTATTACCATTCAAATTTAATTCAAATCAAGCAATTGAAGGCAAACTATTAATATCACCCATCTGAATGACTGGAACCAGGGCTTTGGTCTAAGTCTTATGATTTCAAAATTGAGTTCCTGTAGGAAGGAGGAAGAAGAAATGGGAAATCATCCAAGACTTGGCTCTATGGAGAGCAAGTGCTTTAGGAGTTAGTGTTCAGAAAGTTTCAACATCCAATAAGAGGAGACAGATCATCAGGGAAGTAGTAGACAAGTTACAGGGAAGGGAAGGTTAGTACTCCAACTTGGAATGCTTCAAAAGCTAGCCTAGGGAAGTCTCCAGTCTGAGAATGCTTGGGAACTGGTAGGTATTTTTGACCGTGGTAAATAATATTGTCAGAGCTATGTCTCAGAAACATTAATTATGAGCTGATATATGTTATTCTTAACAAGAGAATGTGGTCCTGCTTTCCACTGTTTACATAAGGATGCAGGCTAGTGTTCCTTATTACTTTTTATTAAAATATTCCTTGGGTAAAATTATCCCTGTGTATAATTTTAATATAGATAGCCACATTTTAACTCGTATTAAGGTAAAAATATCACCCATGTAGCAACACCTAATATTTTATTTAAATTAAAATTGCTACCTGCACACATTTAAAAAAAGCTCCATGGATGCTTTTCCCTTCATATAAGCCTGCCATTTCATGTAGAGAATGAGAAGGTGAGTACATGACTTTAATTATAGCAAATTATAAATTAGTGGTAAAGCTAATAAAAACCAGATTTAGCTCCCTAGATTCTGAAATCCAGTTCTATCTTTCTCACTATGCTATTACTATTGTCTCTCCTGGCTGCATTGGAACAACAACAAAAAAAGAAATGTTGCTGAAAGTTTTATGGGTGATTGTACTTTCTTTTATTAATATAAGAAGTTTATAATTTTATAAAATTAAAAAAAAAGAAGTTTATAATTTAAAGAAAATGTATCCATATTTTTCTGGCATTTTATTTACTGACCTTGTAGGAAAGATGACCAGACAGCTATTTTAAAATATCAAAGCTGATCTCTCTTCTGAAGCCCTATATGGAAAGCTAGTATGTGGGATATTAAATTCTGAGCATCTCATCAGACCAATCATTTAGATGAGTAGTCTCAGAGATGGAAAACTATGTGATATGTCATGGACTTTTTTTTGTCATCCTGGGGAGAAATAGGTAAGGAAGTTTTATGTTTTAAGCTTTTAATTTCTTTAGGGGGAAAAAAATCTTAAAACCAGAATTAAAAAAAAATGTTTTCTTAGAAATGACCCATCTAAGCTGTCTTGATTGCTAACTATGCAAGCTCCACAATTTTCCCCCTTTGAAAACAAAAGAAGTCTAACCTGGCTTATTTTTCTGTTACTTAGTTAAATATATGGCATAAGGATTTTTTTTGAAAGGGTTAAATAATTTCCTCTTCTTCTGCACATTTCTTCTCTCTCTCTTTCTTTCCCTTTTGTGTGTGAGGTACCCCACTAACCTTAGCTCTGTCCAAAAGGAAATTAAAATGAAATATATCAGGCATGCTGGGACTTCACACTTCAGGGACTTATAAAGCAATATGGCCTGGTTAAATTGATTGTCACTTTAACTGCCCCCGGCTACTCTTCAGGAAGGGGGCTTATGGTTTTACTGTTCTTAACGGGACCATATCCCTTTTCCAATGGCTTAATTTAGGTTGTGCTGAAATTCCTATTAAAATCAGAGTCATTAATATTTCATTAAAAATACCCATGATGTCAGAAACCACCATTCCTAGACTGCCAAGTTACAAAGAAAATCACCCTTTCCCCTGAGAACTGAGCTAACATCCTGATAGTCAAGCGCACATATATAACTTTTTTATTATAAACAATCTCAACAACAGAAAAAAAGAAAGAGAGAAGCAATTTATCAAATAATTCCCATCCTCTGGTGTGTTCTGTTTCCATGTCTTCAAGTTATACCATTGGCTCTTAACAACAAGACCATAAAACCAGACTTCAAGGGTGTAATGTAATCAACAGGTTAGCAAGGTGACCACATAGATATCAAATGTGTGCATCAGAAGCCAGGCACTCCTGGCTCATTCCTGTAATCCTAGCTGCTCAGGAGGCTGAGATCTGAGGACTGCAGTTCAAAGCCAGGACAGGCAGGAAAGTCTGTGACACTCTTACTTCCAATTAACCTCTCAAATCTAGAAGGGGTGCTGCGGCTCAAAGGGGTAGAGTGCCAGCCTTGAGCAAAGAACTTAGGGACACCAAGATAGGGACACAAGTGGATTTATCTTTGTTGCTGCTGTTTTTAATGTATTTATAATGTACTATGTGATTTTTTTGTTTCTTTTGTATGTTCCTCCCCCATGGTATAACCCCTGTTATCACTGTATTTGATTCCAGTGCCCTGAATCATATATATATATATATATATATATATATATGTATATATATACATATATATATATATATATTTCTAATTTGGGGAGGGGAAGAAAAATAACAAAATGCTTAAATAAGGTTGACCCATTGTAACCATGAGATGTACAAGACACTATGTTGAAAACAAACTTTACAACTTTGGCAGGGGAGGGAGGAGTTGGGGAGGTGGAGAGGTAGGGAATGGTAGCGGAAAAACAAAGGAGGAGATAACAATGCTCAATAGGAAATGTACTCATTACCTTACTCATGTATTGTAATCCCTCTGTACAGTATCTTTACAATAAGATATATATGTATATATATATGTACACACACACATATATATATATATATATATATGAACTTAGGGACAGTTCCCAGGGCCTGAGTTCAAGCCCCAGGACCAATTACCCCTCCTCCCACAAAAAAATGTGTGAATCAGACAATTAGAACATTTTGACAGATAGGTATTGCTTTCTCTTTGTGTCAAGAAAATGGAAAGAATTTAATTTAACACAACTGCTAGAATCATGGTGACCAAATAATCCACAATAGTCAAATGAATAAAAATAGGGAGTTTCATAAGTAGAAATTCATTGTCTTGAACTTAGATACATATATATAGTAAAGATTAATATATAATAAGATTAACATAATATAATATATACATATAACAAAATATAATATATACATATATAATACATATTATAGTATATAATACATTACATATATTATATAATATATATTTTATACATAGTATATAATATAATGTAATATAAAATATGTAATGTAATAATATGTAATATGTAATAAATATATATAGATATACAATATACAATAAAATATAATAATACATTATATATTATGGTTCATAATATATCTATATACATTATGTATAATATATATTATATAACGTATATTGCATTTTATATTTTACAATATATTTTATATTGTACTATATATTTTACATAACAATGTATATTATATAGTATATATTGTATATAAAATGTATGATATATATTATAATTACATATAATATTATACACATTATATATAACATGGTATACATTATATATAATATATGATATATAAACTTAATATTGTCACACAAGATTAATATATTAATGACTATACTAAGATTTATACATATAATATATATGTATATAATATGTGTTAGCCTTCACTATATAATTTGAGGAAAATGTGATCTAGAGTCTGGCTTTGGTTTCAGTGTTCTCTTTAGGAGAAAGTACTGAAGTAGCAAGGTAAATTTTGTCGCGTGTGTCTCTGAAATGATGAAGACACCTGGCACTTCCTCTATCTACCATCTTTTCCTGGATTCCCATTCCAGCTTTTCTTCAACTCATCCCATTCTGTCTTACCTGCCCACGGACTTCAGCAATTCCTGCTCTTACCTCCCGCACGTCCAGGGTGACTGCTCTACCAGGTCAATCCTCCAGCCTGGAGCCTCTACTCAGCGGCCTGCTCTGTCACATTTCTCCCTCACCAGCCTGAGGCTTCTCTGAGGACCCGGGGATGCTCGCTGGCTGGTTGGAAACTCTGTCATTGACTTGGCATGGTGTCTTGAACCCACTGAATCCTCCTTGGTGGTTACTGCTTGATAAACCCCTGCAAGCAACTCAGAAAAGCAATGGCATGGAACAATTTGGATACCAGGGAATGGATGAAGCGGGTTATTTTCCAGGCAGACTTAGAGAATGGACACAATTTCCCATACACAGAAACCCATGGATCACGTTTCTGGGGTGGACAAATGAGATGGCTTCTCGGATTGCAGCTATGATGGGCGAAACAGCTCACTAGGAGATAAGCACCGATGTAAACCGCGGCTGACACAAACCGTCTTTCCTTCTCGAGTCCGAACTCATCGCTTCATTGGTTCAAGTCTGCTATGAGCTTCACTCTTTCTTTGGTAATAGCCAAGACCACTTAGGAGAGGATAACATGAAGACTCCTCGGAGTAGACACTGTGGTCCTCGAATAGAAACTCTCCTCACTGTTAATCAAGAATGCTGGTTCCTGATAGGAGACATTGGCCAAACCACCCAGGGTCAGATTTCACAGGGATGGAGAAAAAAAATCGATCCAAGAATGATGTAAGTAAAAAGTTATGGAAGAAGGAAGGACCTCGAATCGCAAAGACAATACTGAGTAGAATAGCAGTACTGGAGATAAACATTCTCAAACCTCCACAAAGATCTTGAGTATTATGGCACATTATCATTAGGTTTTTCTTTTTAATAACTCAAATAGTATAGACTACAAAGTAAGTTGGTTCTATTACTGGATATTTGTTATTTCTTATCCCTTTTGTAGCACTTCTCATTTGCTTCTAAGAGGCTATGATTTAGATTGTTTTATATGTCACGGACACATATTTTGAAAAATCTCCTGAAATTTATGCATCAAAATAGCCCACCATTCCCCAAGAATCTTAGTGTCCTAATTAAGAGAGGAAATCTGTAAATACAATGAGTCATGCAGATAGATAGACATGTGTTAAACAGCAATATGAAGGAAAAATCTTTTGAAATGAACAAATATCTCATATCAATTGGTATGCCTTAACAGTTCCAATGAAATTTTTAAGAATAGACATATTTTTAAGGAAACTAAGGTTCAAAATAGCCCTGAGATAATGTAAATCATAAATAGACACGCTTTTAAAAACCCAAGTCTTATTAAGTAAAATGTGCCATTCCATGAGTTCTATCTCTATAGCTCTTCAGAATATACAGAATCAATTTCTAGGATATGTATGTCCAGAAAGAAGAAATTTTCTAGTTCAGACTCCTTGGGAGAATAGAATAAAGGACATATGTATGAACACAAATGATTCTATTGTCCCATTATTCTGGAGGGAAAAAAATGTTAAAAACAAAGAAATAAATCCAAATGATTTTCTGGTTCAAGCAGGCAGCGAATCAAATGTAGACTGGTTTTAATTCTACAAATAGGAAAAGAGGGATAAAAAAGTGTGTGGAAATAAAGCAGTTTACATACTAAAAAATAATATAAGAAGTGGGGTCTGAAAAAAAAGAGCCATTACAATAATGTTTGTTCTCTTGATTTCTCTATTGTGTAAATAAAAGCTAGACGAATACACATTTTCTTAACATTTAGAAAGATGTATTTGATTGTCTAAATCTGTGAATCGGGTGACCAAGTGAAGTTCTCTTCTCCTTTCTAAAATATAAATGAATACCAAGGACAGGCAAATCTTCCATTTTGTTTTGTTTCTTATCAAATGAAAAGAACAAATTCTCGGAAGTTCCCAAGGAATACGTATGCACCAGTAAGTGCTCAGTTTGAACTGCAGACCAAAGATATAGATAATTCAGATTCAACTAGAGCAAAATTAGCCCAAGACAGAATTGAATCACAGGAAAAGACACTCATTTCAGACACTCCTCTTAACTTCTGGCCGTCAGTTCATTTGTATTGAAGCTTAGCCAGAGCCTGTAATGCATTGCACATCTGCTTGACTCTATTCCTTATTCTCATGAACTCAAGTGAGGGGTGCAGTAAGGACAGCATTCGCATTCAGTGATTTTCCAGCTTTGAGCTCTCGTTGGATGTGTTAATAAGGAGGAAGGGAGGAAAATAACAAGAAGAAAAGAAAGATAAACGAGAGCTGCATAACACATATTTAAAAACATCATTGGGTTATTTGACTCAGAAAACACGAAATCATGCTAAAAATGCAGAGCCTTCATCTAAATATTTCCAGATTAAAACCTTGCTTTCAAATGGTATACATATATATATATATATATATAAAATTTTATTCTTTAGTATGTAAACTGCCTTTATTTCCACATATTTTTATCACTCTGTTCTTGTTTGTAGAATTAAAAACAGTCTACATTTGAGTTACTTCTTGCTTGGACCAGAAAACCATTTGGATTTATTTGTTTTTAACATTTTTTTCCTCTCTCTCTATATAGACATCTATGTAAATAGATGTATATATAAATATACATATATATGTAAAATAAGTGGAAGACCAAAAAATAAACATTAAAAACCACCTGATAAATATTCACCAATAAAATTAACTTTTCTATTTAAAAAAAATCAATTGTCAGATTAGATTCAAATTCATTTAATTTGTCATTCTTTTGCTTGCTTGCCTTTTTTCCTTGTGACCAAACCCAGGGTCTTGTGCATATTAGCAGACACTATGCCACTCAGATTTATCTCCATTCTTGTCATTGTTTGAACTGAGACTCAGATGAAAAACTTTACCACAGAACGAGAAGTTGGGTGTGAACATCAATATGCCATGTGCTTTCTAACTGACGTGAATGTAAAAGAAAGATGGATGGTTGAGCATTGTGACACAGCCTGTAATTCCAGCTATCCAGAGGTAAAACGATTGCCTGCTAAGGTTGCCCAGGCAAAAGTGTGAAACTCTAACTGAAAAAAAAATCAGTTATTAGCATAATACATATCATATTTTCCATCCTTTATTCTTTCTAGAAACCACTTTCTGTTCTTTATTTGTAGGCAGTTAGCGAGATTTCTTTGAACAGTACTGATAAAGGAAGCAGAGTGTGTCTTGTTTTCACATTTGAATGATTATCTGGTAACAGAAATGATTAGCAATAATCAACTTCCTTAGAAACCCATTGCCCTATATCTAACGCCGAGGAAAAAGCTTCTGAAAGCAGACTAGCTTCTGCCTTTGCTGGTACCACATTTGTATTTTATGTTGTCTGTCAGTTCTGGACCCTTCCTGCTCTCCTTTGAAGAAGGAGGTGCAGCAGGGATCTATTTCAACATTTGACTTTTCTGGAGTAGAGATCATCTATATACATCCTTGAGTCTTTATATCTTACCTTCTTTTTATTTGTACTCCTTGCTTTCCAGTCTCTTCTGGAATGTGCCTGCCTACTTTCTACAATGTTTCCTGCCTGCATCTGTAAGCCATCCTTGCTTGGGTTTTCTGTGAGGGGCACCAAACTTGCCTTGATGTGTACGGAGACCTCTCTTTCCACAAGCACTTCAGCAGCACAGAGTGTAAGACTTGCCCAGTATTGCCAGTGGTGGAAGGTTATCTCTGCAGCTCTGGGGAAGGGGCTCCCTGGGGCCAGCTATCAAGAGCCCTGGCTGTGTTCTGCATGTCTCCCGCCTGTGTGTCTCTGATATGCCTTGGTGTGCTGGGGCCTGAAATCTCAGTGACAGCCACTTAAGGAAACGCATCGCAATCTGGACTTCAGGCTCTGTGCCTGGTGTTTCTCCTTCTTCGCTCTTTCAGTGTGTCTCTTCTGGGTCACCAAAGAGAATCCATTGGGAAAAATAACCACAGCAGATCATTCTCCTAAGTTGCAGCCTTGACTTTTGCTGATTTGGACATATTTAGCAGGATCGGAATCACGGTTTACACAATTAAATTCCCCCTTAAGTAATTTGCATGGAAAGAAGACTTGGTATTTGCTTTACATCTTATCAAACCTTTTTTTTATATAGCGCTTGTGATCTTCTGTCACATCATACAATTACTTATTTATCATGGGCTTTTTAATCTATCTATCTAGGCCTGAATGGGTACCTAAACTAAGGATTTTCAGGCTTTCACTTTTCATTAAAGACTGGCATTCTACCACCTGAACCATAATTCTGCTTCTGGCTTTTTTTCCTGGTTAATTGGAGATCAGAGTCTCATGGACTTTCATGTCTGGGCTGACTTAGAACTATGAAGCTAGAAGCCAATGTGAGCCCCTGGTACCTGCCATGTTTGCTTTTTTAAAAAAAATTTTTATGCTGAAAAAAATCATGAAGAAAAATTGTTATCAAATCTTTATCCAGTTTTTGTGCAACTATTTTATTTACTGATTTCCTGGGTTTGTTTTAATAGTTGTCCAAAGAGTTTCACTTCAACGTATTGATTTGTGAATACAATACATTTTGATTAGCATCACACTCTCATTTTTCTTCCATCTATCCCAACCAAACTGGTTCCATCTAATTTTAACATATGGATAAAATGTGTGTGTGTGTGTGTGTGTGTGTGTGTGTGTGTGTGTGTGTGTAAATCTCTTGCTGTAAAACAAAGTAGGGTGTCTGTGCATGCATTTATGTACATGCATGTGCTTATAGTGATTTGTGAATACAATACATTTTGATTAGCATCACACTCTCATTTTTCTTCCATCTATCCCAACCAAACTGGTTCCATCTAATTTTAACATATGGATAAAATGTGTGTGTGTGTGTGTGTGTGTGTGTGTGTGTGTGTGTGTGTGTGTGTGTGTGTAAATCTCTTGCTGTAAAACAAAGTAGGGTGTCTGTGCATGCATTTATGTACATGCATGTGCTTATAGTGTATGGGTTGTATGTTTGTGTCATTTGGATTTTTCCAACCAAGTTGGAAACCTGATATTTTTTAAACAACTGTTCCCAAATTCCTGATTAAAATATTGTTTAAAATTTATTTGAATGCTAGGTAAAATTGTACATGCTGACCATGTATCACATGATCTTTGGATATATGTTGATATTTTTGAATAGCTAAATCAAGCTCATGGTGGAATGGAATACTTCACCTGCTTGTTATGTATGAATGTGTTTAGGGAAAAATCTTAAAATTAGCTCTCAGCAATTTTAACTATATAATAAACTATTATTAGCTGTAATAAATCTGGTACAGAATTGTCCTCTTGTACTCTAACGTGATATTTTGTGCTCTTTGATTAGGATCTCACAAATCCCACAGAAAGTTTAGTACCCAGGATACTGACTTTCCTTAAAAGCTCATGTTACCATTTCTTAACATTATGTGATGGGGTAGATTGTTGACCACTTTTTCGTTGCTTTAACTTTTCAGCAGCTGAATTTTAATATAAATCTAGGACCCCCATCCCAGGTGCAGAGACACTGTCCTGACAATTTTCTATAGGACTTGGTCATAAGAATCCCATGATGTGTTTTGGCCAATGGAATACTAGAAAACATTGTGCGCCAAAAACTCTAGATAGGCTTTCGTGATTTGTCCACTTGTGCCTTTCAAGAGTGGACGGATTAGTGAAGTCAACTTGAGCACAACATCACAGCAGATATTAGCCAAGTCCAAGGAGCCAAAACAGGTTCAGCCATGGGAAGAAAAGGAGTAGAAATTGATATAAGCCATTGACAAAGGTGTTTGGTACAAGCTACTGAGAGTTTTAAAGTAGATTCATCAAAACTAACTAGTACTCTACGTGTATGAATAAATTAAGCGAAACAGGTTTTAAGCTATAATACTAAGAAATATTTTTTTAAAAATGAACAACTCAGTGGGAAAGTTGGGACTCTATACAAGGAAATTCCTCTTTTCTAATGAAGTAGAATATGTCTACCAGCTTGCTCCATTCTGGGCACAGTAAAAATCTGCCTTCTTCTGAGGAAGAGCACAAATGATGCAGGATAAGCTGTCCAACACATGAATCATCCCAAAGGCTGTATAAACATCCCCTCTTCATATCCATGAGTTGGATCAACTGTCCATTTGTGACCCTTGGGCAATGGATATTTAACCCTCCAATTCTTTTCCTAATCTTTTTCTCTAGCAGGTCCCTCACTCTATCCTGAGAGTATTGCTACTGCTTCCATGGGAAGTGATTCAGGCAGT
Organism: Dipodomys spectabilis; assembly: GCF_019054845.1. Lineage (NCBI taxonomy): Eukaryota > Metazoa > Chordata > Mammalia > Rodentia > Heteromyidae > Dipodomys > Dipodomys spectabilis. The sequence goes on along the minus strand of NW_024871162.1, from coordinate 575,176 downwards.
GAAAACTCACAGAGTGAAAGAGGTCAAGGAAGATTCATAGACACAAATCACAGGAAAAAAAGATTCAGAGGGGTCCAAAGGAAAGATAAGCATCAGAGGCATAAAACAAAATACACCGGGGGTTCCTTTCTACCTTATAAGATAGAAAAATCACTTTTAAGACCCCCAAAAGGCAATCAATGGTATTCTTCCCTGTGGAGAAACGTTCCTGTCTTAACAAGAACATCATAAATAACACTCCTATTATAAGAAAGGATCAGCCTCTTATTAACAGTCATAAATCAACAGTTATTTTATTTCCCAATGTGACCCCCAAATGTAATTTTAAAGTGAAAGCACATTTTTAAATGACATATGTGTATACATAATTTATATTTCTGTCTCTCTGTATTTAGTAGCAAGATATCTACTTATGTTTTACTAATTTCATTATTTGGAGGAATGCACTATCCTTTTCTGTGTTACCCCATATACAGACAGTAAAATATGGGGTTTTATATTATTGATTAATTCATACAAATACTATACTAGAGTACTAAAAAACATTAAAGTTACAGAGGTCTGGAATCAAGTTCTAACTGAGCCTTCTATTAATGGTATTTTATGTTTGCTTTGTTTATTACTTTTTATTTTATGTATTATTTCATGCATCATGTTTGTTTTATGTATTACTTAGTGTAAATTGATGTTAATACAGGAGTTTGGCACAATATGTTTGTATAATAAATGAAAATACCAGGAGGCTGATATCTGGAGGATCATAGGTCAAACTCAGCCTGTGCTAAAAAGTCCATAAGACTACATATACCAAATAACCAGCAAAAGCTGGACTGAAGACATGGTTCAAAAGGTAGCTCACTATCCATGAGCAAGCAAGCCACGTGAGAACATAAGGTCCTGACTTCAAGCCCTGATACTAGCATTAAACAAAATAAAACAAAGGGACAATAGGACAGTTCAAGTCATTGCTGGTGTTTTGGTATATAGAGGGTGTTTTTGGTTGTACTTTTCAGTCATCTGAATATGTGACACTCTATATGAAATTTTGCATTCCGATCTATTTCCCAGGCAAGCAATATTTAGCATAATATACTCTTATGATCTCGAAATGAGGTAGTAAGCTTAGAGTAACTGATCATGATGATCAATAACCAATAATTTGCAGTTGGGTAACACTGCCAAGCTGTGATGCTCAGAAGATCTGGTGTATTCAGTGTTTGCAATTTGTGATATGACATTCACCACTCATGATGAATTTATCAAAATGTGTAGAAAACCAAAGAGCAGGGATAAGAGGTAAGATAGTTAGAATAGAGCAATAGAAGAAGAAATGATTTCTTTGAGTTCACACAGTTGGTAGCATCCTTGGACATGAGCCCAGCTTCTATACATTCCTATAGCTGAAATCAAATTCAAATTAGTGGTTGAAAAAAAAGAATAGGAGAATTAGTCAAATGCATATAGGAAATTTCTTCTCTTATTTTTTTAAATTGCCTTTATTTTACAAAAGAGGCCAATATTCCCTTTCCCACCTGCCAGCACTAGGGACTGAACTTAGGGCTTTGTGCTTATTAGACCAGCCCCCTTCCCCTTGAGCCATACCCTACTCCTAGGATATTTCCTAGCTCACTCAAAACCAGGGAGAGATGGAAGTAGCCTCTCTGTCTCTGAAAGTTGGAGCACCAGGGTTTGTTCACCTCTGGAACTCTTTTCCTTATGTTCTTGTGTTTTACTCCATGAAATGTGACCACCTCATCTTATTATCTCATTGCAGCATATCTGCCTCTCTATTAAAAATAATCTCTAATAATACCTTGTGGGATGATAGCTGTGATGGCTGATTCTGTGTGTGTGTGTGTGTGTGTGTGTGTGTGTGTGTGTGTGTGTGTGTCCATCTGATTGAATCATGGTGGTCCAGATGGACATTATTCTGGGTATTTTTATAAGAATATTTTTGGATGCAATTACCGTTTGTATAAACAAGAGGAGTTTAGAAGGTTGTCTTCCCTCAACTGGGTGGGTTTCATATGATCCAGGGAATTTTGCACAGAACAACAAAAAAAATGCTTTTTTCAAAGAAAATTTGCTTTCTTTGCCTAACTGTCTTGGGGCTGGGATATCAGTCTTTACATGTGTCTAGATTCAGACTTGGATAGAACAGCACCATACGCTCTCCTGGGGCTCCAGTTTGCCAACTGTCCATGGTGGAATGCAGACTTCATTTCCCTGGGAGTCAATTCCCTTTTCTTTATCCCCTATGTGTTGGAATATTTCAACTTCTTTGTCCTTTTAGGAACCTTTTTTCATCTGGAAGAAAATCAACTGGCGATTTTAATTTCATTCTGAAATACTGACAAAGAAAGAGTCTAATTGTTTATGCTTTTGGAGGTGGAAAGCTATTTTTCATCATATTTACATGGCCATGACTTTGGTACTTTTGAGTGTAGACAAAATGTAGGTTTGTAAGAAAAAGAGCAATTGAAGACTTGTCCTACCAAAAACTACCATATTATGATATCACCTTTCAAAAAAACCTACCAATTCTTTTCTGAGATACAGTGATTATTTTACTACTTTATTAGCTTAAATGAATTATATAAAATAGTGAGTTTCATTATGACATTTTCATACGTGTATAACATTCTTAGTTTTCATGTATTCACACTGTCAAGGAAATGGTATAAGTTATAAAATATTCCTAAGGAAAAAGTTTGCATCATTTTGCTTACTTCTTATTCAAGATTTTAATGTATTTTCATAAATGAAGCTACCCACACATTTCATTTTTTTGTTGTCAAGGTGATATACAGATGGGTTATTGTTACATAAGTAAGGTAATAAGTACATTTCTTATTGAACTTGTTACCCCCTCCTTCATTTTTCTCTCACTTTCCCTCCCTATATTCTCTCCCCAGGTTGTACAGATCATTTCCACATATTGTCTTGTGAGTATCACTCTTGCATTTGGTTCTCCCCTCGATCTTTGTCTCACCATTTTGTTGTTTCCCTTCCCTTCCCTAATCCAGGTAAATGTATATGCAATACCTAGGGCATCAAAATCAAATACAGTGACAACAGGGGATAAACTATACGGGGAAGAACACACACACACACACACACACACACACACACACACACACGAAAACTAAAATTAGATCCTTATATATCACCCTGTACCAGAATCAACTCCAAATGGATCAAAGACCTTGAAGTAAAAGCAGACACCCTGAAAACATTACAGGAAGAAATAGAAGAAACTCTAGGGCTCCTTGGCACAGGCCGAAATTTTCTTAATAAAGACCCAGAAACACAACAAATCAAAGAAAGGTTGGAAAAAATGGGATTGCATTAAAGGACATAACTATGAAAATCAGTAGAAAGTCCACAGATTAGCAGAAGATCTTCACTATCCATGTAGTAGACAAGGGCCTCCTATCTAAAATATACTTAGAACTCAAAAAATTAAATCCCCCACAAAAAAAAATCCTCAAAGAAACAACTGCCTTATTAATAAGTGGGCTAAAGACTTAAAGAGAAACTTCTCTGAAGAGGAAAGAAGGATAGCCAATAGACACATGAAAAAATGCTCAACTTCTCTGGCCATATCAATGCAAATCAATGCAAATCAAAACCACATTGAGATTCCACCTCACCTCAATTAGAATGGCTGTAATTAAGAACTCTAATAATAACAGATGCTGGAGAGGATGTGGTCAAAAGGAAATGCCACTGCACTGTTTGTTCGTGAGGGTGTAAACTTGTTCAACCGCTCTGGAAAGCAGTATGGAGGTTCCTCAAAAGACTAAATGTAGAGCTCCTCTATGATCTACCACTTCTGGCCATTTACCCAAATGACCAGAAACAAAGCCATACTAAAACTACCAGCACAACTATGTTTATTGCAGCATTATCCACCATAGCTAAGATACGAAAATAACCCAGATGCCCCTCAGTAGATGAATGGATCAAGGAAATATGGTATATATATATTATAGTATATATTATATATATACTATAATATATATTATACATATATATATATATATATATATTTGAATTCTATGCTTCCATCAGAAAGAATGACACCACCCCATTAGTAAGGAAATGGAAAGACTTGGAAAAAATCATATTAAGTGAAGTAAGCCAGACCCAAAGAAACATAGGTCCCATGGTTTTCCTTATTTGCAATAATTAGTTTATATCTAGGATAATCTTAGCAGGTGAGAAGCATAGCTCAATAGCTATATTCATATCACCATATAACATGATGCTAAGCGAAATGAACTGCAAGGCATGGACACAAGAGGTTTTCCTTTGTTGTTTTTAATGTTCCCACACATTCCTAATTTTAAAAGATCAGAACCAAGTCAGATGCCAGTGGCTCATAACTGTAAGCCTAGCCAGTCAGGAGGCTGAGATCTGAGCATTACAGTTTGAAGCTAGCCATCTCCGATTAACCAGCAGACAGCTGCAAGTCCAAGTGTGGCTCAAGTGGTAGAGAATGTCAATGAGTGGAAAAAAGCCAAGTCTGGCACACACACAAAAGATTAGAACAATATGTTTATTATCACAACAGTTCTTCCCTTAGTGTCCTTTGGTGGCTTTGTTTTCCTTTTCTGATTGCATCTTTTTGATCATCATTAACATTCCCACTTCCAACCGTAAGGAAAGAACTTCATTTTTAAAAACATCAAAAATCTACTTCAAAATGAGTGACGTGTACCCTTCCTATATTCTGGTAAGTTAAAGATCTCACTTAATTCCTTTTCATCTCATTATCCCAGAAAATCCCTAAAATGACTGTGTGCTGGGGCATAAAATAGTGATATATTTTTCAGGGAAAGAAAAAGAGGATAATTTTAAGTTGTCTGTTTGGCATGAAGGACGAAAAATAAGTAAATATACTGATCTGTTCACATGGTGTGGAAGAATCTAAGTACCAGTGTTTAAGTCTATTTTGGAAAACAAAACCATACTCTTCCTCCTTAAGCATAACAGTCTCCAGGATGAGTTACATACTTGACCAGAAAGATTCAAATAATTCACCTTCAGCCTCATGACTGTTGATTAAGGTAATAGCAACCTGTCTTGAAGCCTAAAAGATGCAAGTTTTAGAATAGATCTGATGTTGTGGGATTGTAAAATAACATTCATATAAATCATCAGCTTTAGAAGAAAATGCTACTTTTTGTTATTGTTTTTTTTTGTTTGTTTTTGTGCCAGTCCTGATTTTGAAATCAGGGCATGGGCAATATCCTTGAGCTTTCTGTTCTGTTCTCTGCTGCCACTTGAACTGCAGCACAACTTCTATTTTTTTTTCCCTTTTCTTTTGCTTTTTGTGGTTCCGTGGAGATAAAACACTCAGAGTCATCCCTAACTGCAAGTCATCTTCCATCAATCATCCTCAAATATATCTGTTGTGTTGCTAGCATTACAGAGGCACACCACAGTGCTTTTACCGACTATTCCCTTCCTTCCTTCCTTCCTTCCTTCCTTCCTTCCTTCCTTCCTTCCTTCCTTCCTTCCTTCCTTCCTTCCTTCCTTCCTTCCTACCTTCCTTCCTTCTTTCCTCTTACTTTCCATTCTTACATTCTTCCCTCCTTCTTGTTCTTCTTTCTTTCTATCTTGAAACTAGTCCATCCTTCCTTCCTTCTTGTTCTTCTTTCTTTTCTTCCTTCCTTCTTTCTTTCTTTATTTTTTTCATTCTTCCTTTCCTTCTTTTTTTCTTTCTCTTTCTCTCTTTCTTCCTTTCTTGGAAGTCCTGGGTTTGAACTGAGGGCCTGAGCTCTGTCCTTGAATATTTTTTGTGTTCAAGTCTAAAATAAAATCAAGCAATTTTAAGCCTGTGAATGCAAAGGATTACAGAAATGTAGATTCATATACATGTATTTTCACATGTGTGGTCATTTAAGTAAGCCCTTGTATATAGTAATCTTCCTGCACCACTCAGACTGTCCCAGTGGTTTCTACATAGAACAGAGACAAGTTGTCAGGATTGTAGCCACACTGTAGAGGTGTGATAAAAGTGAATGGTGACTGTTGCTTTCAAGTACTAAGTCGGGGAGTTGTTATACAGCAAGGGGCAACTGAAATGGACATAGAAACCATTTACCGGTAGGCCCAGGATATGGCACTATCTTTTTACATCTCATTACCAGGTGATCCATAGGTATATCACAGCATCCTGAAGATTTTATTTTTGTGTGTAGACTTTCTCCTCCTACATATAGGAGAAAGGCACTTAGTAGAGTGTTCTTACTCTAAATCCAGTAACAAATTATTGTCTCAGTGTGGTAGGATCTATCCCCCTGGCCACCAATCTCATTATCTCCTGAGAAAAAATTAGAAAGGCTCAATTACATTGTTATACATAGATCCAATTCTTAAATTCCCTAAGTGACTGTCAACACAGCTCAGAAGATAAGGTACGTACCTATTTGGCTTACAATACATAGACTACTGCGTATTGAAATGACCAAACAGAGTTAAGTAGATTTAAGCTCGTATTTCTTTTTTACACACTGTTACCAAGTATCAGTTGTATAAAGGGCGGTTTCACTGCACCATCTTCATATGTGCAGCAGACACTGTACCCCAACCAAACCCACTCACTCCATCTCCTCCATTATTCTCCCCTTCTTAACATAAGCTCACCAGGCTTCACTATTCTGTTTTCGTACATGCATATAAACTACATCAATAGTATTCACTCTCTCCTTTGTCCCAGCCCCTTCTGCAACTTCCAATCAAAGCTATTTTTATTTGTCTGTAAGTCAAAGAAACTTGCCTGAAAATGGAATTCGTAGACAAGACCCCATGATTTCCTAGACTAACTATGCAAATTTAACTCAATAACTGCATGAAGCTCACCATATGGATTTGCACAGAGAAAAAATTTTCCATAGCTAAGTATTTTACCCCTAAGCCTTAGTAAGCCATCTCGCAAACATGTACACAGGTATAAGGAGAAACATGAGAAAGTGCGAAATGCGAATTTAATGAAAAGTCTATCTTTTTCCAAAACCCAAAGGAAAATTACTTTATTATTTATTTATTCTTACTTTACTTTTTCCCCATAGCATATTTGAAGCTGGTCAAGCTGAGGATTAAGATAATGAAAGCCATCTTTTATCACAATTATTTCGTGGGCTGTAATAAGTCAAATGTATTTCTAATAGGGGTGTTTTTAGTTTACCCCCCAAATAATAGCCATCAGTCTGATTTTTAATTCATTATAGAAAGAATGTCTAAAAAATAAATACCATCAACAAATATGTAGCTCTGAAATCCATGGAGTTGGAGGTAAAAATGAAAGGTTATTTTAAAAAATCATGTTAATCAGAGTAAACTTCCAGTGCAGTATTGTTGTGCTTTTACACACACACACACACACACACACACACAGATATATAATGTGTGTGTGTGTATATATATATACATATATATGTATATATATATGTATATATATACATATATATGTATATATATACATATGTATATATGTATATATATATATACATATATATATGTGGATATATATATATCCACATCCATGGCTTCAACTCCACAGGGGCAGTCTGAGAAACCTTAACTCACCTCTCATTTCTTCCATATCAACATTACAAACACATTGTTGGAAACTTTTACAGGTGGTGAAACTGAGGAACTACCTACATTAATTAAAGAAAATGAGGTAAAAGTTTACAACCATAAAAAACCTGATATTTCTGTGAATGTTCTCACTACTATAACAACATCAGTAGTAAATGAACGTTAATTCTGATGAATAGATCAATCACATGATTATTCTGTTCCCACACCTTCTAGGGATGTGAGCAAAACCAGTGTGGGGGATGGGAGAGAATGATACTTAAGCATTGAGAACATACTTTACTTACTGAAATATCATCAACACATTTCTTTATAAAGACAAGAATTACTGTCAGTAATAGGTTACAAGTTATCAGAGATTATGAGATTAGAATGAATAAACAAAACCCAGCTATATGTTATATATAAAATAGTGTATATATATATATATATATATATATGCACATGTATATGTATATATATATATATATGTGTGGGGTGTGTGTGTGTATATATATATACACTGATTTAATTGAAATTAAAAATCACAGTATAATTGAAGCAAAGTTTGATGATTATATTTATCTCATATAAATTAGACTTCCTGAAGGAAATATTACTAGAAATAATGATAAAAGGTTAATTCACAAAGCTGTTATTTAAATATGCATATTCCTTAAAATACAACTTCAGAATACATAGAGAAAATTAGATAGAATGAGAGACAGACTTAAGGATTCCAGTTGGAGGCTTTAACACTATGCTCCCAGAATTAAACTAGTAGTGCTATTATCCCATTTGTCCTTTTTGATATTTGAAGTACAATACATTCAACAGCATAGAATTTTTTCACATGCCCTTGGGTAATTCACTTCATTTGGCGGTATTTTGAGTATGTTAAATTCAACAGTTTAACAATAGCAATAGCTTCCAAGGTATGCTTTTTCTTCAGGAGCAAATAAAGTACAGAAATTTAAGCACAAAAAATACCTTGCATGCTTGAGGCCTGGGGTTCGATTCCTCAGCATCACATAAGCAGAAAACAAAAAAGCTGGAAGTGGTGCTGTGGCTCAAGGTGTAGAGCGGTAGCCTTGAGCTGAAGAGCTAAGGGACAGCTCCCAGACCCAGAGTTCAGGCCCCATGACCAGACCCCCCCCAAAAATAAAATAAAATAAAATAAGACATATATCTAAAAGAAGTAAAAATAAATTTTATTTTTATAAATATTATTTTATATGACCAGATGCACATAGCTATTACACCTTTGTGATCCTCTCCTAAGAACATCCTCCTTTGCTCTCATTTGCCTTAGGAACTCTAGGAAATAGACACAGGGCCTTGTCTAGGAATTCTATTTTCTTTGTTGCTGTTTTGGTTTTCTTTTCTTTCTGTCTTGTTAGTTTATTTGTCTTTGGGAGGTTAAGGGTGTACACAGAAATGGAAGGACAAAGGATGAACAAATGCAGCAATGGTATCCACTAGACACTGTGTTGAAAATGAACTATACAACTTGGGTGGATAGGAGGGAAAAACTGGGAGAAAGTGAGGGAAGGGGTAACAAAAAGAAATGTACTCATTATCTGACTTATGTAACTGTAACCCCTGTGTACAGTAGCTTTACAGTAGCAATAAAAATGCATAAAATGGAAAAGAAATAAAAAATTAAGACAATTCTATGTTCCATTAAATGAAAATGAAAATGGCCAGATATTAGTTTCAGGATATAGGCAAATCAACATAAAATAAATTTTGCAAAAGGCAAATGTCTATCCATACATATATGTCCTTATATGTAACTATAGTCTTGGAATGATAATCATAATTGACATAAGCTTATTTTTAATCATCCTTTTCCTGCATTCTATGATGTAGATAATAGCATATTTTATGTTATATGTTTATAATAACTAACATAACATGCAGCTATTTTTTAAAATAATATGAGGCTGGCTTACTAAAATCTTGATTGGGTCTTTCACAAGTGGTAGAACAAAAGTAAAGTGATTATTTTTTTTTCTTTATTAGTATAGCAAGTTTGGTGGCAGACATAAATATGTTCTGTGTTTAATTTGTGAAACCAATAAAATTTACAATGTCTAAGGACAATTATGAAATCAGTCTGTAGTGCAATTTATTTCATTTATTTTTTAACAGCAAGTATAGTAAACATTCAAGCAGAGGAGTGAAATCTCATAATATCTTATTAAGAGATTCAAGTAAGGTTTCTGGAACTACTACTAAAGATTTAAATTATTAAGTTTTTCGGTAATCAAAATACATCAAGAAGGGTTGTTATGACTGAATTATCAGAGGAACCTGGATGTCAAATGACTTCAAAAGCCTGAGTGTTAATAAAATCATAATAGGTCACAGGATCCAATAAATGTCTGAAGCATGTAGAAATGGCAGCCTTAAGTCAAGTGCCAGGTTCCCCTTAGGATGTAGCCTCCATCTGCACTATTGATCTCAGCCTCAGCAGTGAAAAATTACACGTACTGAATTCAGTTTGCTGCCTTTCATCTACAGACTCACACGAGAGCAGGTGAGGTTATTTGTTTTCAATGAGCCATTTCATCTAATGAAGAAGGGATTTTGTAATCCTTCATTAACTTTGGCTAATCAGTTCACCAACTGATTAACAGCCCAGGGGACTGAGCAGTCTTGCACTTTTCCCTCCCAAATAATTGCTTACCCCACATCGGAATGTCACATTGGAAAATCACCGTGGTGAAAATAAGACCAAACCTCAGTACACGATGATGTCCTTCACGACTCCCACAGATCTCAAATTCTTATTGATGAATTGACAAAGTTTAGAAGCCCTTGCCAATTCATCTTACATAAACAGAGAAATGGGAAAAGGAGTTGTGGTTTGTGTTTGAGGCCACTTGAACTATGCAAACAAATGTTTCTCTCTCTTTTCTTTTTACTTTTTCTTGGTGAGCAGAGTATAATATAGGATTGTACAAGAGGACTGGTAGCTATGTTTAACTTAGACAAACACATAACAAATCACTATTCTATAGTGAGAAAGCACACCTCATAGGTTGCCTTTCTTTCTTTCTTTCTTTCTTTCTTTCTTTCTTTCTTTCTTTCTTTCTTTCTTTCTTTCTTTCTTTCTTCCTTCCTTCCTTCCTTTCTTTCTTTCTTTCTTTCTTTCTTTCTTTCTTTCTTTCTTTCTTTCTTTCTTTCTTTCTTTCTTTCTTTCTTTCTTTCTTTCTTTCTTCTTTTTTTTCTTTCCATGAGGCCCAGCTATAAGACCACAGCCATCTAAATAATCCTCCAGAAATAAACCAATGAAATTGTAAGTTTAACAACAGACTCAGTATTATACCTGCAGCTGGTCAATGTTTCCATAGTTCAACCACCTTTCCAGTAAAAATTTTATCCCCAGGGAGAAAGTCAGCAACTAAGATTTTTTTAAACTACTTTTCTGCAACAGAAAAGTTAGGCGCAATTGAGCTTTTATGAATTTTAACATTTATGACTTTTTATTTTACTTAGAGTATTACCCACCCAGCAAGTATATCACGAAAATATTACTACTGTATCACTCTACTCTATAAATAAAATTTTCTTGAAAAATCGAAGTGATTAACTCTGAGCCCACCTCTTAGGAAAATAAATTTCCAAACCGTCTTGTTTTCCATATAATTTGCTACATTCATAATTATCAAATATGCATTTCAATTAAATAAATAGTGGAGGCTAACAAAATCTTTGTAGAATTATGGCCAATTGCCTGGAATGTGGAAGTCAATAGATTGGCAAAGTCTAGTTACGAAAAGATAACTAGATTTTAGAATCTTCTGATCTTGCATTCTATTTGCTTACTTTTCTACAGAAGTAGTATTTATTTCTTTAAGAGCTTTGAACCCATGGATTTATTTCCAGAACCAAGTATGTTTGTACTATGGATATGTCATATTGAATTTAATCTTTGCCATCAATGAATTTATAATAATTTTGGAAGATAATGACAAAGGAACAATTAAAAGCCATTCTCAGACTTTGACTAGCTAAAATACTGGTGAAAATATAAATAGCTAAAACTTTATGGCTTGTCAAAATGCCATATATTTCAACCATTACTTCTCACATACTGCTCATGTGAATCTCATCACATACATATACCTATGTGTGTAAAATTATGCACATAAAACATACATATGTATATATCCATAATTAAGTCTACCATGTTGTCTTTAGAAAGAGACAAATGGCAATATTTTAGAGTTTCATCAAAAGGAAAATATCTTTTTTCCTGAGTTCTCCAAAGAGAGATTGGTTGAGGAGATAGCTTAAGTGAGAATGCATTTATCTATTTATTTATACTATCTTTAAGTAGTTGTACAAAAGGTTTTCAATTAAATATGTCAAGTGTATGAGTATAATGCCCCTGAATCAATGTCACCCCTTCCGTCTTACTCTCCTGCCCTGATTTAGTGCAATCCCACCTACATTAAAATCTTAGTTTGAGATTTTATCCAATTTTAAGAATGTGGAAGGCTGGGAGTAAAGTAACAGCCAGAAATAAAGAGAGAATTCCGATCATGACTTGTGGTATTACACTGGTCATTTGTTGACAATTGCTAATTGCTTTGCTCACAAAAGCCGGGCACTTCCTTGGGGCTGGATGTTGACATCCTGAACCTCCATGACTCCCCAGTTGCTCCAGGGACTCCCATTCCCCTTGCACCTTCACTTCTCCTGTTGGTAAGAAAGAGAGTTGACCCAGGTCTGCTAAATGATGGTAAAGACCTTCCAGGGCCCACAGAGAAAGCTAACAGGGTAGCAGAGATGAGGTCAAATTTCAACCGGCACCGCCACTATAGTAGAGCTTCATACTCTAAATCTGAGTTTTCCAGCCTCACTTTTCCATTTATGGACTAAGGATATGTCGTTCCTCACCATATTATAAAAGTACTTGAAATACTGTATTGAAATATTCACTGGCCTTGGTACTTGGTGGGGAGGGGCAGAGGTAGCTCAGTAAAACTACCTGTCACTCCTCATATCTTAGAATAATTTTCACAAATACCTTCCAGAAAAGTTCTAAGATATCAGCAGTGAGAGGAACCCTATGAAAGTGACACCAGGTTGTCTTTCATACCAGTAGATAATTCAATGAGGCCAAGGGAGAGCTACATAAATGAACACCAATTTTTTTTTTTAATTTTTGCTTTTGAAGAAAGTCAGCCTGCAATTTCCCTTAACGAAATTTCATCTGAAGAGCTTCAAGGAATGTCTCTCAGTTGAAATGGAAGTGCACATTATACATTTTAAACAAAGATTCAAAATAAGTGTACTTTTCTCTTCTTTACAGTAGAGATTTTCCATTTGGTAACTAAAGTTCCTGACTCTGACATAACCACCTCCCCCCAAAAAAAGTTATGGAGGACTTCCTTTGAAAGTCTGTGGACAAATCCCAGATATTAAAATTATACCACAAGCTATCTGTGAATTTAGACCACTGATGTCCATTGGAAGTATAAAAAATGTTTTAACACATTCAGGCATTCATCACTTTAAATATGTAATTCAATACTTTAGGTAGAAACTGATGCAGCAAAATATTTCACATTTTTGTTACCTCTTCTAAGCCTCATATATATATATATATATATAAAATCATATTTATCTTTGTTTTTACTACTTGATGACACAATACGTTTGGTGATTCTATGATTCCATAGAATCTGCCTATTGGAAAAGAGCAAAAACTTTTTAAGAAATTTTAAAAACAAAACATTTTGCTTTGATCAAATGGATATGTCAGGTAATCAAGGCCTGTAAATAACCAGGATAATCTGGGTCAAATTGCTAACTACCTTAGAACAGTATACACAAAAGAAAGATTTAGCATAGGATGGCCATTGTTTTACAAGGAATAGCATTCAAATAAAAGTCTAATGGAAAAGGACATTGAAGTTTCAATACGTGTTTCTCAGGTAGTTTTTAAAACTTGCTTTCTTAATTGAACTTACTTTTTTTAAACTGAAAGTACTGGCTGGAAGCCTTGGAATGTATGAAACCCTAACCCGGTGGTTGGTTGCACAATTTCAAGTGTAAACAACCTTCCTTGTCATTTGTTGGCATCGCATTTGGGACACTAAGTTATTTCCCTTCATTGAAATTTCTCTCATGAAAAACCTGCCTGGAACAGCCTTCACTTCTGCCAAACCCTCATGCATGTACCTTGGTGGGTGTGCGGAAGACTTGTGTATAAACATATAGAAAGCCTTGGACACCGGGGAGGGGAAACTTGGATTCATAATTATTTCAACTACCCACTGGAAAAGTGTAACACAGAGATAAACTTTGCACTGGCACAGGTTTACCTCCGACAGAACATTCCAGAACATTCCTGCTTACCTGTGCTCTTAAAAGTGTGAACACAGATAAACTTTGCACTGGCACAGGCTTACCTCTGAAACTCTTTCCAGAACATTCCTGCTGACTTGGGCTATTTTCTACTCTTAGCCTGGGCCTGCTCAGTGTGACAAGGATCCCTTTTAATGACACCCACCTGCATGGGTGGTGCTGAGATTTTTATGGTTCTGTGTATAGTCATCTACTACGCCTACCCTGAATGTAGACTGAGGTATTCCATCTATGAATTTTGAATGTACTAAGAGAACATGTCTTATAAATCAAATATGGTAAATCATATTTGGCTACCCATGGCAAAGCACTTAACTTTTATTAAAACCTATAAAATCAGGAAAAGTGAGGGAAGAGGTGGGTTGGCAGGTTTGGGTGGGAAAGTTGAAAGGGGCGACATTGATCAAGATGCATTGTATTCATAAACTGCTTTGTGAAGTGGCAATTCCTTTGTCCAACTTTAAAAAAACTAAAAGAAAAAAACAACCAGGCATTCACTCAATCAATCAATACAATGAAATCCTAAGTTTTGAGGGATGGGGTTGTAGAAGGCTTAAACTTCTACAACTGTTCCACTTCTCAGGGGAAAATACAAAAATGCATGTTTTTTAAAAAATCAGGGTCATATGCACACTTACACAAACACCTTCACCAAAATGTGGTATATACAGGGAAGAATTCAAATGGTGTAACTCCTTAGAACAATTAACCACAGTCAGACAGAAAGAATACCAGGAAGCTGGTACTTGAGCTGGCAGGGGCAAGGTGCAGGGAGTGAGGTAGGTAATTGAAAAGAGAAAGGAAAGGGGAAAGAACACAGTCATAATATTCAATACATGTCCTATGAAACTAGGAAAATGAGGGGATGGCTGGATTTGGGAGGGATGGAGGAGAAGGATGAATGGGGTGGTATCAATCAAACTGACGTGCCGAATTGCAACCACTTTGTACACCTACTTAAAGAGAGTAAAAACATCATTTTAAAAAGAAAGAAGAGCCAGGGGCTGTTGGCTCATGCCTCTAATCCTAGCAACTCAGAAGCCTGAGATCCCATGGATCACGATTTGAGGCCAGAGTGGACAAAAATAATTCACAAGATTTCCATCTCAGTGGAAGGAGAAGCTGAGGATGATAGCACATCTGCCTGTCATCTTGGCCATGGAAGGAAACATGAAACAGGAGGATTATAGTCCAGATGAGTCCCCGATAAAAAAGCAAGCCCCTATCTTACTTGTTTCGATAAGCCCTCCAAGTGACTCTGGTGTTAGTAAGATTTCTAATCACTGGATCCCAGAGGTTTTCCTTTGTGGACACGTTGATCCTTCATCTAGGATTACATGCCATTTTTTTTACATACTTGTCACCTCTTCACCCAGGAGACACAGAGGCCCTACCTTCTTAGGCTCTCATGGAGGCAGATTTTATGAGAGAAGTACACAGTTTCACAAGCTCCTCTTCGCAATAACTGCTGTGGGATGTGCTGAACATCAGACCTCTGTGCTCCTCGGCCTTGTCTCCTTTCTTCTACCAACTCACTTTCCAAGTTCCCTGCTCATTGTTGTGTTTGTTTTATTGTACATATCATTTGTAAAATGAACACGTAAACAGAATTACTTTACATGAGTTGCCTGCTTCCAGGGAATCTAACTGTAAAACATCAATGAGGTAGAGATGAATAAACTTGATCAGACTGAGATCATCACAGAGTTGTTTCCCTTTCTGGAAAAATCCAATATAGAGAAAACTCTTGTTCCAAGTGACCCTCCTCTAAATCATCCAGGGAAGCATAGGTTCCATAGGAAGTTCTGCCCTCCAATCTGCTGTAGAGAGACCCCTGACTTTCCACAGTGCAGGCCCTCCTTTTCTGCAACCACCAATAAATCAATAGCTGTAGGGTTCTTGCTCACACGTCATAAACAGATCATAGAAAAAGACGTAAGGAAGGAGAACTTTCTTCTGATAACCTCACAAAGGGAAGTGAGTCAAAGGAATTCAATTGAAGGACATCATTCAAAGGATGTTCCAAAGGAATTGGGGAGCTTATAACTCTTAGAGAAATTGGATAATTACAAATGTTTTATGTCAATATTTTAAGGACACAGGCCTTTCATCTGATATTGTGATGCTATGAAAATTGTTTGCCTTCCTGCTCTCATCCTCTTCAGAGGGATGAAGGAAACAGAAAGCAGGACTGTAATTCCTAGGAAATGAGAATCTGTATGGCATTCAAATATATTAAAATATATAAAATATGATGTACAATAAAATCAATAGTAATATAAACATACACACACATGCTTCCAAAGGAAACAGGGATCCACAGGGGTTAAGAAATGGGCAAATGCATTTTGAAAGCATGTGGCTGGACGCCAAGTCCCAACATGCTGGGAAGTAATGGTCATGTCAGGAGATAGGAGAAACCGTTGACTAGTTTTTTGGAACTAGAACTAGAAAACCCATTTACAAGGCAATCTGAGTCTTCTGTGAACATTTAGATCAACCAGTGCCTGGTCAATGTCACACAAGGAATAGAACATTGAATTGAGAGCTCAGCCTTGATGCTTATAGGCACCGAGCAGAACTCTCAAAATGAGCTACAAAGTATTTGAGCACACATTGTTCCATCCAGACACCAATCAAAATCAGCTACTGCTGATGCACTTACAGTTATTAATCAGCTGATCATAAAAGAGGGAGGGTATTCTGAATTTTCTGAAGGTCTGGTGTTTTAAAGGCAGGAGTGTTCTAAGACAGAGAGCCTTGGCAAGCAGAAATAGGAGAGTTAGTGAAATCCAGGGTCTTGAATGGGGGCTGTATGCAAGACTGAGAACAGAACGAATACACCTAGAAACAAAGACCACCCTCCCCACCCCAAATTGAGAAAGGGGTACTTAAATCACACAATTTCGAGGAACAAAATTCAGTCAGAAGTGTAATGAGTGAAGAAATTCTCTGGAGATCGACTCTTGTAGTTGACACCTTGACATTTGTCCTCATGAAACATGGAACCAAGAAAGGCAACAGACAACTTGGACTTCAGAATGGCAGGTCTGTAAGATCTTAGGTATTTAAAACCACCAAGTTGGGGGGGGATTATTACAGTAACAATCACAAGTGGAGTGTGGATAGATGTGCATCTACCTATGATTGGATATTAATTACTATTTATCCATTTTACACATGGAGATTTTTTCATGGGAAGAGAGCAACTGACCCTTTCCATCCTGTCTACCTCAGATGCCTGCACCTCAATCTCCAAGGCCATTTCTACCACCATTGTCTGAGACTCTTCTGTCATTCTGTATATTTGTATAGATTGTAAACCCCGCTACTTTCCCTCACCATCAGCTCCACCTCTCATATTTCTACCATGGAACCTCTACCATGTTCTGCTTTATAGAAAGCTCACTTCATCCTCACTTCTTCTACCAACTCCATCATGCCCATCACTTTTTTGAGCACCATCATTTACACTACCATCTGTAGTCACCGTGGTAACAACTTCACCACTACCTCCCCTAACTCCACATTTCTTCACATAAGCAAAGACACTGAAACAAAACAGACAAAGCAATTATTTCCCTTAGGTCCTACATACCTTCAGGAGAAATTTTAAAATAACCATACAGCTTCCTAGTGGATATTCTCATGATGGAAAGGGATAACAAAAATCTTTATCACTTACCTATCTTTATGCGTTTCTGTGTCAAGAAAATGGGGAAAGACTTGAATCTATCTATCTATCTATCTATCTATCTATTTATCTATCTGTCTGTCTGTCTATCCCCTTAAGTCAAATTGATGCACTTCTCAAAATCATGATTGTTGCGGACATTTGTCCACCAAAGCATTTGCATTTGCCCACATGCAGTAGTTCAGTTGTACATTCATTGGAAAATATAAGACTACAGAATGTGGCCATTTCGTATGCTAATTTGCATCAATCACTGAGTGTCAATGTGAGTAAATATCAGTCAGCTTACATTCACTCTTCTTTGGCCAATGTATACATGTTCTTACCCGAATCCTAATTATGCAATAAAGTGTTTACATGGTTTAGGAAGAAAAATAGGCTAATCTCTAGTAGATATGTGCAACTATGAAAGAGTATCCCGTACCCTAGGTCATTTTAACTGTAGCACTGAAGACAGTTATGCTGAACTGTGTATCGCCCAAGTGTCTCACTCGCCACATGTGAGCATTGCTCAAATTGTTAGCACGGTTAATGGTGTGCATGGAAAGAAATAATATCAACTAGACAGGTTTGAGATTATGCGCATGGTCTAATTCTCAGAAACACAATGCGCTAACCAACTGTGGCTCACTCAAAGCCAGCTGTGGAATGAGTGAAGCCTTCTCCAAATTTGCTTTGTCTGGCCATGGCAGACTTGGTAGGAGACCTGTTTTCGTGCTTGGTTAAGTTGGTGAAGGTCGTTCAAATCCGTGGTTCATCAGTAACCTTACCATAATGGCTCACCTGTCCTTAGCCATCATACCCCATAATAAATCAATAAGGAAAAAAATAACATCCTCAGAGGCCCTTTTCTCATTGTTCTAGTGCTAGTCTTCTTCTTATGAGGTAGTGTCTCCAAGGTCAGAATTAAACACATGTAAATTGAGCAGCAAGTTGGGGTGGGGTGGGGGTGGAGGGGAATCCACATTGTGATTAGAAAGCCATCTGGGTTAATAAAAGTCTTCTAAAAGATCAATTAATTTCTGTTGAGGCAAAGAAGGAAGATAGGCTATCTCCATCTCTAGTCTAATATTTCGAACATGTCAAAACTACTGCTCTGGCTTGTTAAGTAACAAATTTTATTTTAAATAAACACTCTGAAAGCGTGTACATGTAGACGTATAAGGGTATAAATATAACAGATATATAGATAAAATATTTTCTCCTCTACCTTATACACAACTCATAGAATTCACATCATCCTGACTACCAGTCTTTGAGGAAAAGAAAAATAAACAGCTTAGTATGAATGCAAATATTTGATGTGTTAAAAGTGAGTTGAAATTAGACTCCCTTTTAATGGTTCTACACCCAGGAAGAAGCATATACTTATAAGAAAATAACATTTAAAAAATATTCATGTCTGTCTAGGCAAATCGGGACCTCTTGCCTATAAATACACACGTCGTTCCTATTTAAAAATAAATACCCTAAATATTGCTTGCCACAACTCAAGTCCTATCATTAGCAAGAAATTCTTGTAAAGAGGCATTTCATTAAACTAATACACATGAGAAGGCATTAGGCATGTACCATACTTAAGGGAGGTTAAAAAAAACATAAATAGGGGAGTGAAAAGGGATGTTTTATATCACATGTTGTATACTCCAACATTTTCCCAATATTAAAACACTGGACCTAAGTAAATATGACTAGACCCCGAACCGTTCTCCTCAACTCATGGGTGGTAAAACCAGAAAACAAAATCAAAACAAAACAAAACTAGTAGCTTTTTTAAAAAAATTGGCACATGGACTAAATCAGAAAAATGACTTAAAGCAAGGTGAAAATATAAATAATAATTAAGCAATGAAGGAGCTGGCATGCTATAAATAGGAGATTTACCATTTTGCAAAATAGTATCAATCAACTCTTTATTTTAGTTCCTACCTGAATGTAGTTGTCAATTACCTTCACTTCCTACTAGTGCTTTCCTTTTATCCTCACCCCATTTTGCTTATTTTCGGTATAGTGAAGTAAACACTAAACCTATAGTTTAATAGTTTCAGAAAAGGACCGACTTATTCTTAATAACCTCAAAAGTAGAAATGAGACCTGGGGATGTCACTCATTGGGAGAGTACTTGCTTAGCAGGAGAGAGGAACTAGGTTCAGATAATTAAGAAATAAAATGAAAAATGAAGAAAAAATAGAAATACTCAAATAAATAACAATGTGAGTCAACTTGGGAAGAAATGATTCTGTACTATGAACTAGATGTCAGGTAGATGGCATGGTTATTACTTACATGCAATTATGAATCAAACTACTTACAATTATCATCTTAGATACATCAATCCTTGGGGGAGAATTACTACACATGTGGAATTATCTGTGCATGACTCAGAAAACACTTCAGCTCACTTCCTTGCTAGTTATCAATAGACATTCCCATATTCTGCATGATCTGTATTTAGCTTCCACTCACAATGTGACATATTTTTAATTTCTGGTTCAGCAAACTGATATATTATGCAGTTATGAGATTGTAAGTGTTACAAGGCTTAGGCACAGTAGCAATAACTGGCTCCATCTTTCTACATCCTGGTCAGTGGATTAAATTAATATTGGGTTTGCATTGAAATCTGAAAATGCCAAATAATCATGTCTAACCTTAGTTTGATGAGTGCAGATATGAAAGATATAGCATGCCAGCTCCTTCATTGCTTAATTATTATTTATATTTTCACCTTGCTTTAAGTCATTTTTCTGATTTAGTCCATGTGCCAATTTTTTTAAAAAAGCTACTAGTTTTGTTTTGTTTTGATTTTGTTTCTCTCTCTCTCTCTCTCTCTCTCAATTCTCTTTCTTAGGCAAGTCTTCCTTTTCATGTGCCAAGTTCATTCAATCTCCAAATACAGCATTTAGCTCTATCTCCTCTGTCTTATTATTTCCACTTTAGTTTTGTTGGCTTAAATCTCTCTGTTTCTTCTGTGTTATGATTTGACCTGAAAACGTTCACCAAAGGCCAATCGGCTAATGGCTTTGTTGTCAGTCCATGATGCTATTGGATGGTGGAAAACCTTCAGAAGGTAGATAGAACCAGGGAGAAAAAGCAAGTCTCCTATTCATTCACACAAGGGAAGAGCAGGACACTGGTCTCTTTCTGCCTTTTTCCCTGTCCTCTCTGTATTTCTCTCTGTTTTCTCCATCTCTCTCTCTCTCTCTGAAGGTCTCTGTCTACTGTCTTCGTGTGTGTGTGTGTGTGTGTGTGTGTGTGTGTGATACTAAAAGTAATTAAGCAACTTCTTTTCTTTGTTAGAATGTAGGAACTCTTGGATAAGATATGCCAAAGTTAAAAATTATAAAGGAGGGCTGGAAATGTGATGTAGTGGAAATGTGGCTTAGTGGTAGAGTGCTTGCCTATCAGGCATGAAGCCCTGGGTTCCATTCCTCAGGACCATATAAACAGAAAATGCCGGAAGCGGGGCTGTGGCTCAAGTGGTAGAGGGCTAGCTTTGAGCAAAAGAAGCTCAGAGACAGTGCCCAGGCCCTGAGTTCAAGTCCCAGGACTGGCAAAAAAATCGTAAAGGAGATATTAGATACATTGGTTTTCACTCTGATTTTAATTCACTAGCTCTCATCAATGGTCCTCTGTGAATGTTTCCGTGGTGGAATTCTCTGGTAGTGGAATTCTCTGGTTTGTTTTCTGCAAATGATGACTCTCCACTCTTTATTATTAAGATGAGGGACATTGTTCTAGGACTGGGCTATTTCTGATATTTTTCTGATATTTAAGATACCATTTATGGATGTGGATATAACTGATACAGAAACACTATCATCTGAGTATCATTGAGTAGCCACACAGATTAAGATGGAATCAATGACTCTAATTTTACCTCTTTCCCAATGTTGCTTTTTTGTGGTTTTTTTTTTTTTGGGGGGGGGACACATCGTGGCTTTCTTTTTCCAGGTTCTGTTCACATGAATTGTGAGAGAGTTGGAGAGTCCCACAGACACATTTCCTCTTCATTTCTCTCTTCCTCTCCATTGAATTCTCTCCTGATATCTTTCTCCCATCAGTGATGATCTATTGTTGCATTACAAAGTACCACTGGTTTAGTGGTCTGAAATGACAAGTATAGCTCTCCCAGGATTGAATGCTCAGGAATCAGGAAGTGGCTTAGTTGGCAGATCCTGCCTTCGTGGGTCTTAGGAGTACATTCTCAGTCTTTGACTTCCAGCCCCATCGTCAAGTGAGGAGGGAAGTCTCATTCTTGGAAATGGCGGCAGGACTCTTTCTCTCACCATATGTTGATTAGGAGCTTCGGTTTCTCCCCATGAGGTCTTCTCCAAAGGATTTCTTACAATATCATATCTTGCTTTACCTCCTCAGTAGGAGATGAGAGACATGGATGAGGAGAGGGAGAAAGGGAGAGAGACAGAAACTGATGGAAAATACCTTCTGGTAGAGTCAAACCTAATCACCTCCGTCATATGATATAGGTCAAGTGGATCTACCTTGAACAAATCAATCATGCTACAATATAGGACTGCCACACAGGTTGGGAATATCCAAATGTAGGGATCCATAAAAGCTGGTTAGTAGACTGGCTACTAGGTTTACAAGAAGAAGGAAGGGGAGGGGAAGGGGGAGAAGGGGGAGGGGGATGAGGAGGGGGAGGAAGAAGAAGGAGAAGATGAAGAGGAGGAAGGAAGAGGAAGAAGAAGAGGAGAAAGAGGAAGAAAGGGAAGGAGAAGGAGGAAAAGAAACAATTGACTGTTATCTGTGTAGTTAGGGGAGACTGATAACTTAAATGCATGGACTTAGTTTCTCAAGCACAACCAGAAATCTTCAGTAAGTTTTTAAAGCAGGATTTATTGAGGGAGATGGGGGGTTTGGCTCATTTGTGGGGGAAAATTGCCTCTACTGAATAATATTTAGATGTGGGCCCATCACCGTAATGGAAAAATAATGACAAGAATCCTTGAAATACCTAGCAGTCAGAAACATAACCAAATTTACCCAATGGCAATTGAATTACTCATAGAAAATTTGACAGTTAGATCCACGTACTACCTGCTATTCAAAAACCCTGACTAATAGAGATGAAATTCTACCTGCAATTTCTATTGAAGGAATGTTGGGCATTTAAGCTGAATTTTCTGGGACTGTTTTCTGCATTTTTTACTTTTTATGTTGTTAAGAAGAAAGCTTTGGCCAGAGGCAAAGTTCTGGAATGAGAATTTGATATACAAATGCTTTCCTCGGTGGCATGAAGGGAGTATGTTCTTAATAATGCAAAAATTGCATATTGATTGGCTAAGTCAGCCCTTTTTAAGGTTGGGGCAGAGGATAATAGGAGGCCTAAT
The DNA here is from genome assembly GCF_019054845.1 of Dipodomys spectabilis. Lineage (NCBI taxonomy): Eukaryota > Metazoa > Chordata > Mammalia > Rodentia > Heteromyidae > Dipodomys > Dipodomys spectabilis. The sequence goes on along the minus strand of NW_024871162.1, from coordinate 552,154 downwards.
ATTTGATGAGGTCCATTTGTAACCATTTCACTTTTGCAGTGGGATGGGTGACTAATGTAATAAGTGTAAACGTATACAGTAGGATTTTATACAATCCCACCACAATGACTAATGTTATGTTATCCAACTATCAACCCTTTCACCATTGATTTTTTTTATGCTTCATATTTCCACTGGCTTTTGGGAACTCAAGTCACATTCAGTGTATACTGTTAGCTAGAAAAATCTTCTTAAATAGTCTTTCACAGAGGACATTGCAACCTCATTATTGTACTGCAGAAAGAAGGGTTTCTTGATGCAAAAAAGCAAACCAGCACAGTGATATGTAGTTATTATTTACAGCACTGACATGCATCAGAATCTGACTCTCCTGGGGTCTGCAGGAGTTAAAAATTCACATGTGGTTCCATTAACTATGTTTTCATTAGGAAGTTTATTAATGTACTGTTGTTCTTAATAAATTAGCAACCCATTCACTAAGTATATATTTCATAGGAAAATATACATGATCGGTGCACATGTGGATCTTATGTCAAAATTAGCATATGATTATGTGAAGTAGGTGTAGACAAAGTCACAGACTTACAGGCGTATAGAGTATTTTTTTCCTTCCCTTTTTATTAGCATCTATTAGTTATGCAAAGGAGTTTCATGTGGTGTTTTCCTATATGCATACAATGAACTCTAGTCAAACCCATCTCTTTTATTTAGTGCCCTTTATTCCTTTCTACCCTTCTTGGGACTGTAATTATGTTCCTATTCCTTCTCCTTTCCCTCCTCTCTGCCTACTTATGCCCACTCCCAAACCGAACCCGTTTTACATTCCTGCCATTCATTTTTAAGGATTTGTTTCTGCATTATGAGGGAAATAATCAACTAATATATATTTTTTTCAGAAAATCATTTAGTGATTCTTACCTGTTTGTGAGTCAATAATGTGAGAGTTTCATAGTTCTATGAGAAAAATAAATACTGTCTGGAAGAAATGAAGAAATGCTTGCTTAATGTAAATGTTTCAAAACATGGCATATAATTTTAGCATTATGAACAAAGTAATATATATATATATATATATATATATATATATATATATCAGTTTTCAAGAGCATTGATGATGAATGAGCAAAGATCTTAGTTATTATTTCAAAAATAGGAGTAAAAGCTACTTTCTTTCAGGAGAAAAAATTTCATGATAAGATAATCTATAAAAGAAAACCTTGAGCATGAGTTGAAGAGAATCTGAGGGCACATACCCTCCTTTGGCTGGAACTCAGATTGAAATTCTGTGATTCAGATAGTCAATTCTGGCATCTTTCTGAAGAGGAAGTCTTCCATCAGATGTGTATTCAATAGTGCATTTCTCCAGGGATCTGTCTGAGAGCAACACTTAGGCTAAGATCTAAAGGATCACCATAGTCCCTCTGTGACAATTGGGAAATGATTCCCCCATCCCTCTCCTCCAAATCCTACTCCTGTCAGTGTTGTTTCCTGATCAAACACAGCCACATGCTAAAAGCCCAAGTAGCCCTGGTGAAGCGTGTCCCAGTACAGAGAGAGAAAAGAGCCAAGGAGGGAATCCGGTTGTTGAGAGAATAACCAGTGTAATTAATGGGTTATGGGTGTGGGAATTCTCTATTTTAAGAGTAAGAGCAACAGAAACATAGAATAGCTTGTTCATAAAACCAGAAATAGAAGATTCATTTAATAATTCCTAGGAACATGTCTTTCTCCACTCTGACTGGGATGTGCTACTTGGCAATTTGTTTTGTGGCCTCTTAATGGGTAGTTATATCTCAGAAGACTTGTGTAAATGCCTTTGATTTGAGTGGCCCAATTGACATCTAACCAGGAGACTCCCAGAAATGATCATATGGGCTCTGGAAAATATATGGATTAAAAAAAAATGTGTTTGTTGGGATGAAGATCCTAAATTTCTTGCTTACTTTCCAAGCATGTCTTCAAACACACTAGCCTGTTAATAAAGTGGTTTACTCAGTCTCTTGCCACCCTGAATATCTAGAATTTCTTTACTATTTAAGAAAAAAATTATTGCATCATCTTTGAACCTAAGCATTCATCACAATGTCTAATTTTAGTCATTTGCATTTATAGTTTGATAGCTTCATGTGAGAAAATGTTATCATTCCCAGAACCGTCACAGAGTTGTGTTTTACTTGCTGATACTTGGCCTTTCTTGTTGCTTCTTTCTGAATATGTGAAGGAAGTAATTAATTCAAGAAATAACTCTAAAAATAGATATTGAATTTTCTGTTTAATTTGTCTTGAATGATACACTACAGCCAAATGCCTCCAATATAGTATTTTCTTTACAAATAATCTTGGAGCACAGAAAGCTGAAAAGAGGTAGTGGACAGTGGAAGCCAATTCTAGGTAGTATATTTTTATATGATTTCGCAGATACAGAGTCTGCTTTAAGGTCTACTAGAAAGAAGTCTGGCGACTTTTTCACATGATAAAACATGTCATATCAAATGTTGGTGTGTTGGGGAAATGTGATTTGAGCCATATAAAGTTCTAACATATGTAGTTCTAACGTATGTAGGAACAAAATTATCGACATAATTGGGTGACATATTTTTTCCTTTTTATTCCCTGAGAGTTTTCTTAGCTGTCCAATAGCTGAAGTTTTGGAATATTGTATTGTTAGTGACATTGAGTAGCTAAGACCCATGCGATTCTGGATTATTTTTATTTGGATTTTAAGTCCCCCCAGTCTATCTCAAGCTTTAGAAAATGGAACAGTGATTTTTTTCTACCTCCAGTCAGGCATAAAGAACTTGAATCCTCATGGTTTTTACTTTGTTCTTCCCAAATCCAAATGTTTACATAAACCACTGATATACCTCAACTAGTCATATCTGTCTAGGGATTTTGACAGTTTTATGAATTAACTAACTTCATCCTGATTCTCCCCTAAAATGCACTACCTATAAAAGTATTGGAAAAAATATGAATTTCAGAGAGATTTAAAGCCACACACAATTATTACTTCTTATCATAGTCTTGGAAGGTGTCTGGAAACTTAAATTTTGGAGTAAAATAAGGATTCAATAAAATGTTGTCTTAAAACTAATGGGCTCTGGCAACGTTTTTTTTCTTTCCATAAATTCTGTCTGTGGCATTCCTACCATTAGGCCAAAGAGATGTCCTGTGCAATACTGGTCACAAAGGTCCAACGACAGATGGCAAACTATGGGGAGTCAGCATACTCTTTGGAGAAAAGCACAAAATTTTAACCGTCTCCCTCTGTCTATTACAGCTTCAACAGTCTTTAATTTCTTTTTCCTTTTTTTCAGCCATATGCTATAATTGTCTAGGTCAGGTCTGGCAAAGCTTCTGAAATGAGCCAGACAGTAAATATATTTTTGGCTTTATGGGTCAGACAGTCTCTGCTGTATCTATTGTGCTGTTATAGTATGAAAGCTGTCATAGATGATGTATCAAGGAATGAGGCTAACTGCTTTCCAATAAAACTTTATTGGTAAAACACAGGCAGTGGACCAATTTGATCCTCAGACTATCATTTGACCATTCCTGGTCTAAGTCATCCAAAGGAAGGAAATGAAAGCCCCCAGCAGAGATAACTGCATGTTTGATGATGCTGGATGTACTTAATCCATAGCAATAAATAACAAATTATATTTAAACATGTAAGTTCATTTTATATGTTTTGTATTTAGACAAAAAGTTTTTTTCACACAGTATCCTAAATAGAGAATTGCATATATATTGCAACATATATATATATATATATATACATATATATATATGTTAAAGAGAGATTGCCATATCATTGTGTGATATAATGATGTAATGTAAACATACTTTGTGCTTAGAAAACTTAAAAGTAACCATTTAATAGCATTGTCCTCCTAGAGCATATAATTAGGTGAGACTACCTATCACTACATATTACATACAGTTAGATATGCCAGGTAAGAGTAAAACCTTTAACTTCTGAATTTTTAATATGGAGGTAGGGTTGAACAGCTAGTCCAAGTAATGTGTGTGGGTCTCACTGGAACAGAGGTGATCAGATTTTATTAGACCATCTTATTAATGAACCCAGAAAACACCACTGGTAAGCTTTTGCATACTGAGGGAAACACCTCCATTGACGATGGCTACTGATGTAAGGTTAGCACTGGGATAAGTTCACTTCTGAGACGGTGCTCCTGACTGCAGCAGCAAACATCCAGGTGACTTGAGTGTTTTTCAGACCCACGTGTGTGCACTATTACTTATTCTTCTCACCAGGGTGGGTGAAGGGCACCAGCAGTTAGGATTAAAGGCTGCACCACAGCTGTCTGTGCCATGAACTGTCCTATTCACAATTCTGACAAGGAATTTCCTTCAAGGGTAGCTGGTTGTTTTGTCCTAATGCATTGCAGTTTACCTTTTTTCTTTTCTTTTCTTTCTTGGCATTTATGTTTTGTAGGTAATTTGGGGTTGGAGAGTCTTGAAACCATTTGACTTGTGGAAGAAAATTGCTTGGAGCATTATGAAAATATCACTGAGACCATGTGGTTTTTAAACTCTTTTGCACTGTACTCGTTTTCCCAATTATTTCCAGCTGTGTCTAGCCACTAAGCGTACCTTCTGAGCCTGACGTTTTTTTCTCAATAGTTGTGAAGTACCATTTTTCACTTATTTGTTCAAGCGTATGTCAGATAGAGGAAGAAGCTGCACCTCTATCTTCAGGTAGCACAGTTGCTTTCTCCTGGGACTTCATATCTTTCTGCTTCTCCTCATTCTTGCTTTCTTGACAAGAATAGGAAGTAAACCTGGGATGAAGTCTCATTAATGTATAATCTATTTGTTTATAATTGCAACTATAGGTGAGGAGGAAACTTCTCTGTACTAGTGATTAACCAAAAGAAGGCAAGATTGAAAATTCATACCAACTTCCCAATGGAATCACATGCATTTCTTTCTCCCTCATCAAAATCATTTTGCCTATGAATGTGTCTCAGAAATAGATATTTGTTCATTTGTAACTTGCCTGGTTTCTGTTTCTTTTTTGCTGGAAAGCACTCTCTAAAGCACAGGTAGCTAATCTATTTCAAAGTATTTTATGGCCATTTCCTCTTCGTGTTGCAATTGTCCAAACACGACTCTTGTTGGTTCAAACTCTGATTAAAGTGACTTCCTGCGTGCATCAAGTGTACACGTGTCAAAGAAACATCAGGCTTACCCATTCCCACAGGTGAGGTTGGAAATATGTAATGATTGGTAGAACAAGAGCAACAACCAATGAGAAACAGATGACCTGTCCAATCACAATGGGGACAGTACAGGAGCACTGCTCAACAGGTGCTTTCCGGCTGCCAGTTAGTCCTGCTCCCAGAGGAGGTCTGTAGCTGCTTTCACACCAAGGAGATTCAAAGCGGGTAGAGAATATGCAATCATCATCTACTCCTATCATATGATGTTTTTGTTAGCATCTCTTTCTACCATCTTGATTCCTATTTTAATCGAAGATGGGATGACACTCCCATAACCACAAGATCCTTCATTTGCTAGCTGCAGGAAGAACTGGTCGTGGGAATCAAAATTAATGTTGTATGATGACTCCAGATGAAGAAATGATACCTACTGCCAACACTGAACAAATTCTTTAGAAGCAGCCTGACAAAGAACCTTATAATTATTATAGTGATGGGGAATGAGATTTCCAATGTGTTGGTCATTTGGCTTTAAGTTGTTCTCAAAAGCAACACAAACAAAATCTAAGGTTTAAAAAAATGCATCTTAACGAGAACCAGAGATGACTTGAAAACTGTCCCTCTATCCCACATGCACTAGTAGAAAAAGACTAGCCTTAGAAAAAATCTCAAATTAAGTACGTGAGTGCAGGCACAGAGTATTTATTTTTAGATACATCTGAGTGAAGCTTGCCTGTGAGTCTGTATGTTATTTCTCTAAATTTAGTTCCAATTCTACCAAAAAATCTATATGGTAGAGCAAATAACATTCATCCCTGATGACAAATTTAGTAACTGAAAGTTGGCAGAATATTAATAGATGTTAGAGGTCATTGCTCTCTTGCAACCACTAAAGACATGTTCTCTGCTATAAACATTTGAACAAGGTTTAAATTTGGTAGATTATTTATGAAACGAAAGCTTTTCAGACATTCCTCTGCAATTTCTAAGGAGAGTGGTCATCTCTTCCTTCTCTGTATGCTCAGAGGAGGATAATATGTGTAAGCATGCTTCTCAAGTGCCCTATGTGCTTAGAACACACAACACAAAACTGTTCATTCCACAAGTCAGAACAAAACAATCTATTTATTCATCCTTTTGCTTATTTGATCCACGTGGTTTTATTGAATGTCAGCACTGTGCCAGGAGCCATTAATGCTGCCATGAGAGATGCAACCCCAACTCTGTCTTCTAGGAGGACAGACCCCCAAAGGCAGAAACAAAAAGAATATAAATGGGATTGCTTGAATCCCACTTCTGGGCATTTACTCAAATGATCACAAATTCTATGCTTCCATCAGAAAGAATGACAGCACCCCATTTGTTAGGAAATAGAAAGACTTGGAAAAAATCATAATAAGTGAAGTAAGCCAGACCCAAAGAAACATAGGTCCTGAGGTTTCCCTCATTTGTAATAATCTGTATATGTCTAGGATAATCTTATTAGATGAGCAGAAAAGCTCAAAAGCTATGTACATATGACCTTCTAGGATGATGCTCAGTGAAATGAACCCCAAGATATTGATACAAGAGGTCTTTCTTTGTTGTTGTTGTTTGTAATGTACTATGTGATTTTTTTTTGTTTCCTTTGTAGCTCTTCCCTTCCCCCCTCCCCCCCCCACCCATGGTATATCCTCTGCTGTCACTGCACTTGATTTTGGTACTCTGCATCTTGTATATGCATTTGTCAAATTTAGAGAGGGGAAGGGGAATAACAAAACGCTGAAACAAGGACAGAGGATGACCCATTGCAACAATGATACCCACAAGACATTATGTTGGAAATGAACTTTACAGGGGCAGGGAGGAGTGAGGGAATTGGGGGAGGGAAGGGATAGTGGGGGAACAGCAAGGGAAGGGGTGACAATGGTGGACAAGAAATGTACTCATTGCCTTACTCATGTAACTGTAACCCCTCTGTACAGCATCATTACAATAAAATAAAAAATGGGATTGCTTGAGATGCTATGTGTTGCAGGGTGGGGCTCCCTAGAGGTTCTCAAGGAACCTTCTGGGCTCACTCAGAAAGAAAAGAGGAATGGGAGGAGGGGTTTGGAGGCATTTAAAGCACACACTTAATCCATCTCCTTTCAGAGGATGCAAAAACAAAATGGAAAAGTCATTAGGAATCAAGAACCTAACAGACTATTTAAGAGGATATACCAAAATGTAATCCTTTTTTATGGAAATAAGAAAGCATCTCTGAAGTATTCATACACATGAAATAAAATAGGATTGGATTTATGAAAACATTTGCTTACCAATCAGGGATGTTTGTTCCTCATTCCAGGTAATGGTAGTCAGGATTTAACTCCCATCACCTGTAAAACATCCAACAGGTAGACCACACCCGAGTAAACTTGTGAAAGACAGGGGTTAGGTGCATGGCATGCTTCAATAACTCGGTCCCATTCCGAGTTTGGCTTTGCCTCATAATGTTCTCAAAGTTTCCACTTCTTTGTATTTGGCCTTCATAGTCTTCGATAACTCTAACCAATATTCACTGCCCAAACTCTTCTTCTATTTAATTTGTGTGGTGATTTACTCCAGTGAATTTTAAATATTGTCTTTCAGTATATCCAGAATAATCTAAAGACATGGAGAATTCAATTCAAACCTGGGATTCCAAGTTAGGAGTGCTAAGAACCCCGTTTTTGAGGAAAGAAGCAAGAGACTGAATTGTTATGATACTTTATAAGTGTGTGTGTGTGTGTGTGTGTGTGTGTGTGTGTGTGGTGTGTAAGTAAACAGTCGGCTTTCTGAGTTCTGGAGTTTTAAGTCAAGATTCAACCAACAGCTGATGAAAAGTTTTGGGGGAAAAACTATATCTCTGCTAAACATTTACATGCTTTTTCCCCTTGTCATATAGTATCTGCAATATATTAAGTATGTAAGTAAACTATGGGTGATTTGATGTGAATGGAAGCATGCATATAGCTTACATGCAAAGTTCAAATCATTTTATATGAAGTTGTAGAGCATCTTTAGATTTTTGTTCTATTGAAAATAATGAAATCAATGTCCTATGAATAATTGAAAGATGCAAACACAGAAAGAAGTAAAAGTGATATATATGTAATATACATATGTAATGTATAAAATGTCAATATGTGACTGGCTGTACGGCTGCTGTTTAATTACTACATAATTCCAAGAACTTACATCATGCTAAATAATTTTAAAGTTCTTCATAAGGGACAAGTTCATTTATTCCATTTTATTTCAGATCCCAACTGTTTAAAAGAAAATTAAACACAGCAAAGGTTTTTGTCAAAAACCCCAGAGGGGCCTCTAATTCTTTCTTCTTTGAGTTAGGCTGCACAATTTCAGCCAGCACATTTTAGAAAATGGGGGGAGCGGAAACTTTGAACTCAGGGGAAGACAGACACAAAATGTCTCAAGCACTCTAATTGGTTTTTTTTTCTGAGACATTTAGTAATTATAGAGAAGTTCTGTTTATTTTAATGGCTTCTTATCACTACATACAACTCACTTAATGACCATATTTTCTCAAGGGACCTTTATGACAACATGGAATATCCCCAGTGCTCCCTGATGCTTGAAAATTCTGTCAGGCAATTTTCAGAATTGCAGATGAGGGTGAAATTCTAGAGGTTATTTCCAAAAGTGCCCTCACACACACACACTTGCCTGTCTGTGTACATGTGAATGGTATGTGTACACCGCAGATGATATATTAAAATACACTATTCACAATCTAAAAATAAAACAGAATGCTTGAATTGGTAAGTAGATGGTCAGATAGATAGATGATAGCAGGATGGTAGATGATAATGAGGACAGATTGATGGAGATGATAGATACATAGATAAAAGATGCATAGACACTAGATTCATAGATTAGAGGCAGAGGATAAATGATATATAGATAAGAGAAGATAGGTAGATAAATAGACAGATACATGAATAGATAGAAATACAACTTTCAATGCAGTAGGGTGAAGGTTGGGCTTGTTTAATTCACTACAGTCTGTCTCTGGAGAGCCTAAGGTATTGCTCCTCTGTTCTGAATGCACATCATGCCTGTAGAAATGATACAGGTCACAGACATTGTCCTGTGCCTGGCATTTTTTCCTCCTACAAACAGTAGCTGTACAAGCAGTAACAGAGTCTTAGGACTTAGCCTTTAGAACTTGTTTAGATAATGGTTTGTCATCTTCTCTGGAGATGGCTCTGTTCTTTTACCACCTGTGGCTGAGAATTTGGTCTCCAATAAAGGAATGTTAGCCCTGGAGTCAATGGGACATGTTGAGATTTGGAGGCAAGTGTGGTGGCATGCAAATCCCACGATGCCTGGGTCCATGTGTCACTGAGTCTTAAAGGAGTAACCCTAGCTTCCTTCAAAAGAGGTGACAGTTACTCTGTAGAAAAGAAAAGAAGAAATCACCTCCCTTTGCAACAGATTTGATCCCCATTTCCCCAAGGTCATCCCACTGGCTTTCCCTTGTATGCATGCACAGGTTGGAACTGAACCCCGAAAAGAGCAGATAAGAAACTCCATCCAGAAGCAACAGCAGCCAAGCCTTGGGCTGAAAGGTCATTTTTGGTTAAGGCTTAGGAACTTCGACCCTAGGCATAACATTCAGCATAGTATTCGTGATTTTTCTCTTTCCCACTGAAAGCTCAGGTCAGGTTTGCAACAGGAATATCAGATGTTCCTAGAGGCTGTTGCAGCTGCCAGCCATTATTTCTAGTGGTAGTGGAAATCCATTGAGCGATCTCCTGGGAGACTGTGCAAAATGCTGTGGTGGATTTAATATTAACCCTTGCCACCTCTGTAGCTAAGACTTCCGGCAAAGGCTGAATTTCACTGGTCAGCTGCTTGTGAAGTTGGAGGGGGGAAAAAAGAAACAACAAAAAACCAGACTTCATCACATGCAAGCTCCATTTTGGGATGGGAATCAAGTGTTTCTAAGGCAACCCGAGGCCCCTAGGAAGCCCTTTGTCTCTATTTGACAGTTTCACACTCCAGAATGTCTGTTTCTCAGAGTCTAGAAAGCTTTCCAGGAGAGGAAAATGTGGAAATGGGGAATACAGCACAATTCTGACACAGTAAATGCTTTTTGCTTTTATAGTTCAATAGGTGCTTTAAAAGAGAGAGAGAGACAGAGAGACAGAGAGAGAAATGAAAACTATATTACCAGGCATGCTAGTATTTTATTTCCACAGTGTTTTTTTGTCCTTTCTTCATTGAAATATATCTGTGATTTTATTTCTTCCATTATTTCTATAAATTGGTATTTTAGACTCTTTGTTGATCACTTTTTGATCTTTAAGATAAAAAAATTTAAAAGCTAATAATAAGTTACTGAAAAAAATACATAAAATGACAAGTAGAAGCAGTCATTCATAATGATATCAAGCTTGAGTTTTTTTAAATTTTTTATTACTTCTGTAATTCCTACAGCCCATATGCCAGTTCAGTATGTGAAATAAGTGGGAAAAAAATCCATAATCTCAATTGTGACTTAACCCCCAGAATTCATTAGCTGCCCTTAATTACTAGAAATCCTCAAATGATTGGAAAAGTGGACTTACATCTGGGTCTCTCAAACTGGGCGCATGGACAGTTTGGCCTGGAAAATTGTTTGTAGTTGAAGGACTCTCCTGTTCACTGCAGAATGTTTCCCAATGTCCCTGACCTCTGCCCAGGACAGACCAACATGACCCTTCCCCCAGAGGTGTGACAGCCAAAATGATGGCAGACATCATGTCAAACTGAAGGCAACGTCTTCACAGACTGGGCACTATCGATTGAGAGGGAGTCCTTTGAAAATCTCTAACAGACATCCTCATGGCCTACGGTATTTCATCCATAAGCATCTCAGCTTCCTTTTTCAAATCCTTAGCTGTTTTGATCCCCGTGAAGAGAGATCCCTCCTTCTGTTCTTCCACTTGGTGGATGGACTTCAAAGTGACATGTCCTGAGCCCCTTCCCCTGCTCCTGGCTGCTGAAATCCTCAGGTGTCTCCGCTTGGCTTTTCATTCCCACTTAGAATTAGAGCCTTGCACACTGTAACTCAGCTTCCAGGTGCAGGCTCACACTCCCATCTCAGACTCCAGCTCCTTCTTGGCACCAGGGTATCCAAGAAAGCCCCAGGTGGAAAAACGTTTGCTGTCAAGACAGATTCTTTCTCACCTGACAGACATGGAAATAGGACATTACAAAATAGGACATTACAGGTACATCCACCATTAGCAATAGCAGAGACAATTCTCACTATTCTCCATGAAAAAAACAAAAGGATTCTCACCACTGCTGATTCTTATTTAAAACCAAAGGACTCATCTTCATTGCATCCCACCACTGGTCTATAAGTTTCTCCTTCTAGCAAATACTGTCCTGAATAGTCTGTGCTATTTTCAACCCAGATTGGGATTTAGATTGCTCTGGGAATAGAGATCCTCAAAACTGCTTGCTAAAAGATCCTGTATTCCCACAAGAACATGACATTGTTAAACAGCAATTTTAGCTGAAAGTTAACAAGGTTTTAAGGTAGTTAAAAAACTGTGAAAGTCTGACTCCCAGTGTGAAATACAAAACCTGTGAAATTCAAATGTGCAGAGACTCTTTCATTTTCTCAGAGCTATGATGAAGGCTCAAAATGTTTCTTTGTTTAATAATAATCCATAGGTTAGAGTGTAAAGAGATGTGGGATTCTGAAAGTTGCTATTTATTTTTTCTTTGGCTAATTATATGAGCTGAAAATAGTTCAATGTATATGTTAGGTAGATGCTTTTTATTATGGATGGTGTATAGACTCTTCTTGCATTTAGTCTCCCTCTTCCTATTCGTATATGAGAAATGGATAGATAGATAGATAGATAGATAGATAGATAGATAGATAGATAGATAGATAGATAGATAGATAGATAGATAGATAGATAGATAGATGGTAGTTAATAGAAAAAAGAATGAAAAGAAGGCAGAAAGACAGGAAGTCAGAAAGAAAGAAAGAAAGAAAGAAAGAAAGAAAGAAAGAAAGAAAGAAAGAAAGAAAGAAAGAAAGAAAGAAAGAAAGAAAGAGAAAGAAAGGAAGGAAGGAAAAAGAAAGAAAGAAAGAAAAAAGAAAGAAAGAAAGAAAGAAAGAAAGAAAGAAAGAAAGAAAGAAAGAAAGAAAGAAAGAAAGAAAGAAGGAAGGAAAGAAGGAAGGAAGGAAGGAAGGAAGGAAGGAAGGAAGGAAGGAAGGAAGGAAGGAAGGAAGGAAAGAAGGAAGGAAGGATATATATACACAGATGCATGTGAGTTTGTGTCTGTAATTATACATACATTATACTTGCATGCAATATACTTCTGTTTTGGTCACGGTAGAGGCAATCACTGAGACACAGAACATATAAAATGAAAAGAACAAAATACATCGACATGCATCAGAACTCAAGGATTGAGTTCTCAGCTTGCTATGTCATTTTGGTTTTCTTATCTTTAGCAATAGCTTATCAATATTTCAGCCAATTCTATCTTTCCTTATGCATACTCGTAGGCTACTAATACCCTGATGTTCTTTTGTCTGCTTGTAGAAACAGAGAAGACCTTTCAAGTCTGTCAAATCTGTGAGACAGACAGACAGACAGACACATACATATATACATACATACATACATACATGGATGATGGATGGATAGATAGATTGATGGATGGTAAATTATGAGATAAATAGGTAGATATGCACCTATATATACTAAATATTTTAATTATGAATGAATGGAAGGGTAATTATTATATGCAATTATTTCTGTGTCGATTCTCTATATGGAGTCAAATATACCATTATTTTACCAGCTATGCTAATGTTCACTTATTAGAATAATAAAATGAATTAGCAAAGATCTGGTCCCAAACTAGTATTTCGGGAGTGTGAGGAAAAGTGATATATTCTAACTACAAGGAGACTTTCCTATTAACATCGAAGAACTTAGTAAGATGTTTTTTCAAAATTCTGTATCTGACATTTAAAGTGGGTTACTAAATGTATGATTCATAATGATATAATGGAATATCTAGTTTATTTTTATTATCCCCCCTCCTCAATGGTACTAGGGTTTGAACGCAACCTCTTGGGCTTGCTAAGCAAGTACTCCACTACATCAGTCATGCCCTCAGCCTTGTTTTTTTTGCTTGTTCTCTTTTTTGCTTGGGCTTAGCCTTGAACCCAAATCCTTTTTTTTCCCCTCAAACTGCTGAGCAGCTAGAATGATAGACTGAGCCACTGGCACCTGGCTATCTTGGTCATTTTTATGGTTGTTGCAAAGCAATCTGAAAATGCTTAGGGAGAATATATGTACTAAAGGACATTATTCTATCAAATGCCTATTGGATCTTATCAAAAGGAAGGTTTTTATTAAATCATGTTTAAAAGCATTCATCTGTAATAAACAGTTACCTAATAACTTGTTACTTGCTTTTATTGATACAATTAAAATATAATCATTCATATATGCATATCATCTCTAAAGTACATAGTCTATGTTCTCCATCTTCATGTGCGCCTTTTTTTTAAAACTGTAGTCACTAGCTGTCTGTATAGTTCAGTTACAAATCTAATTTTAAACAGATAAAACTGATATCATACAACACTATGGACTTAGGAAGCAATGTTAATTTTCTAGATATATTTCTGGAAAGTTCATATATATCATTCAAATATTTTACTCATCTACTAAAGAAAAAGTAAATGAATTGTAATAAATTTATTTGTTATAATAGTTCCCAGTAATTTAAACTCGTAGAGTGATGAAATAAAACTTGGTGATGTCTACAAGCATAATATGTAGAAGAGGCAAATTCTAAAATGTTGCAGCATGTATAAAGTAATCCACATATGTTATATACCTTTAAGATAAATATGTGAAAATATATGTGTATGTATATGTGTATAAATATGTGTGTATTTATGCAATATACATATTTGATTATATACACATATATATTCCTATCATATATATGTACACATGTATACATATTCCTATCTTACCTATCTAGGTATAAAAATAGAATAAAAATAAAAGGATTATATATAGTATGGTGCTGGGAGGTCCATGTGTGGATTGTTATAAATTCATTTCATTAAATATATTTCCTAATTATTGTACAAGTATTGGATTTTAGTTCATGATTACAAGCTTAATGGCTTTTAATATAAAATGCTACCATGTTAAAAAATATAAAGCAAAATAACCAAGTATCTATTATAATGTATGACACTTCCAAGTTGGATGCGTTAATTCTGGAGCAGATTCAAATGTGATGATGCTACATATTTCTACCTCTAAGTCCATTTTAAAGAAGTAGAAGTAGAAGCAGGCCTATAACCCTAGCTACTCACAATCTAAGGATTGTGGCTTGAAGCCAGACAGGGCAGGAAAGTCAGTGAGTCTCATCTGCAATTAACCATCCAACAGCCAGAAATAGAGGTATGGCTCAAGTAGTAGAGCACTAGCCTTGAGCAAAAAAGAACTCAGGGACAGCACCCAGGCCCTGAGTTCAAGTCCCAAGACCAGCATACACACATGTGTACTCATGCCCAAGCATGTTCACACACTCATAAAGACTAGAAAGTAAAATTTCAGAAAAGAAAAACATGGAAAAAAGGCTCTGAAATATAAAAAAGAAGAAAATATATAATAATATATATAATAAAGAAGAAAAAAATACCAAAATGTTTCTTAACCACATTCTTTAGTATATATGTGTATAGGTTTCAAAGAGTTCAGCTTTGTTTTTTAATGGATGGTTAAGGAGTGACACAAATGCTTTACTTTCAAAACTAGTGTATGCATTTGGTCCAAAACCCAATGGCTTTAAGGAAAATGGAGACTGAGTCATGAAAACCTATTATTTCTATTTATACTCAAGTAATCTACAAAATTCACATCTTTTATCTGCATGTTCTTCGCTGCCATAAACTCATGAGAGCTTTGCTGTCTTTTAATTAAAAAACAAATAAAACAGACTATCATCAGAAAAAACCCAATGCATTGTAAAACAGTCCATTGATATTCCTTTGAGTTACAGGCATGATGAACCTAAATAATCTCATGTAAAGGCTTGTTTGCTAACTTTTTGTTTGACTCTAATGTTTGTAGGATTAGTGTGTGGGAGTTGAGGTACGGACTCTAACAATATTGCCTTCATGAATCTTTAGTTTTTAAATTAATATATCAAAAAGGAGAAGTGGGAGATGGAGCTAAACTAGGTGTCAGTACACTTTAATTAAGAGCAATAATTCTCCTTCTTTCCATGACATACCTCTGGTAAAGTAGGTTTTTCTTCAGAGATTTACATTCTGGGCAATATGTTTTTGAATAGCAGCATCAACACATCTGTGGATTTCCAGTGCCCTCTATTGGAATATGGGAGCAACGCAGGCAGTTTCCCAAATTCAAACATCAGGAATTAAGTTCATTTCCAGTTTGGGTGCTTAATTTTCTTTAGCTTTTCAGATGCATCTCCTGAAGGGTGCTTGACCATTTTCAAAGTTAAAGGAGAGTTGCTTGTCTTGAAAACATACAAACTGTAGTTTAAAAACCTTTCTACACGGGTTGAAAATCAACTTGGACTTGTAAGAACTGTCTCATTCTATGTAAATCATACATTAGAAAGCTTTTGACTCCTGAGACAGAGTGAAGATCTTAAAGTGCCTTTGAAACAGGAAAGCGTATTTTTTTCCTTGTCTTCTTTCATCATGAGCCATACAGAAAGAGAATAATAAGTTAAGAGAACTAACTCTAACATCAATGTGTTATTATAGTTTTATGTCTAGCTAAATAATACGGAGACAAAAATTATGTTGGGAATTTTGAAATGCATTAAAACCTGCAATTCATTTTAGGTGGCTTTCTCTGAATTAAATCCAACACTGACCCTGGTTGCAGTGAGCAATTTTAGAGACGGAGGGCTTTGATCTGTGGAACACATGTTGACCTGTGTGCTTCGAGCTCAAATCCTCCACAAATATACAATAAGAAGTGACCTGGAAAGTCACCTCATGAACGAGCAAAAAAGTGGCCAGAGGTGGACTTGAAGGTGCCCACGCCTATCTGGCTGAAGACTTTGTTACAGGCTATTCATCAGCTTTTAATTCGTTGGATAGAGCCTTTCAGCAAAAAATTTAAAAATCTCTCCTCCTTCTCCAACATCTGGTTTAGCAATTTCTTGAGAGACAAAACAGTCCTTTCTCCCTCATCCCATCTATTAAAATGAACCTAGGTCCTGAGACAGAAATGAATGACCATGTCAAAACTTGAATACCTCGATTCCAGTATTCTGCTAGAAATAATCCTTAATGCCCTAAAACCAAAATATTACAGTAGGACAATCTTCGACAGTGTCATTGATGGAAAATTAGCTTGGTTTCCTGTTATATCCACGAACTCATTTGTCACATCAGAAATGCACGACATATTATAATGAGTTCAATTTATTTCATTGTTTGAAGAACAGAATAACTTAAAATCCTTACATTTAATCCTCCTATGGCTTTTAAATGTTTTTTAATTTATAATGAGCTATTTTAAACTAATGTTCTAAAAATGTTTCCAAATGATATTGAGTATGCAAGTAAACATGGGCTTGGATTTATTTCTACTACTTAGAAATTGCAATCAATGGGTACAAGAGATGACGTTTATGACCCTTGTACTTTTAACAGCCAAGAAAAGTTTATGGGCTTAGTGATTGTGTGCCTCTTTTATCCATCCAAACTTTTCTAAAATTTAAAAAAGGACTTTTCAATAGGATGAAATTTTAACGATTTGATTCCTCGGTTTAACTGAATTATATCAAAGCAGGAAAAAATGAGAATCACTAAAAATAAATGTATAAGTTGTATAAGTTGTTGGGTATCTGCCACAAAAAATCAATGTGTGTTTGTGTCTTCTTTATTTACACTTGGAGCTATGTGTATGTATAATTAATACATACAAATACCATCATAATTAGAAGTAAGTAATGTCAATGTCTTTGGTAAGAAAAGAAAAAGAGTGAAATTTAGGACTTAATTTATAGTACAGGTTATTTTGGGTGTATACTACCTTATGCCTTACCTATATAAATAATCACAGCAACATGTAGTTTGAGTCATTTTTGGTAACTTGTAATAATATATGATAATATACAACATGGTGCTGAATAAGTTCTAAAAGTGAATCATGGTATATCTAATATAAAATAAAGTTCTAATTGTTAGAAAAATGATTAGTGTAAAAGTGATATAATTAATATTCTTGTTGTAAACTGAATATTAGTTAAATATTTATATGAATAAAATAAAAAGTATTATTGTTGTAAACTGATATCAGAATTTGTGAGTATTGAAAATATCTTTTTATGTAGATTGAAAAGTTTATTTGAATCATCTTAGTTTAAAATTAAATGTTTCATATATGTAAGATGATTTCTTTGTTGCTTTGTATGTCCCTCCCCCACGGTATAACCCCTGCTTTCACTATATTTGATGTTGGTATAATTTGTGGAGGAGAAAGGAAAAACAAATCGTTTAAATAGGGATACAGGTGGACCCATTGCAACAATGAGATGTACAAGTTGTTATATTGAAAAACGAGCTTTACAACTTTGGTGGGGAGGGGAGGATTGAGTCTGGGGGGGGTAGGGGAGGATGGGAAGGGATGGGAAGAGGAAACAAAGGAGAAGGCAACAATGCTTGATAAGAAATGTACTCATTATCTTACCCATGTAATTGTAACCCCTCTGTATAGTATTTTCACAATAAAAAATTAAATTAAATTAAATTAAATGTGTCTAACATCTTCAATCTAAATCTTTATCTTTGTCTTGTACCTGTACCATACAACATTTCCAAAGGAATTTCATGAAAGGAAAATAATAATAAAAAGTTTAAGGCTTTCATATATTTTTATTAATATTAAAATTATTGTCAGCATATTTTAATAATGATTTAATAATTATTAAATTTAATAATTTAATAACAATTAGTAGTAGTATATTTTAATACGTTGCACTAGGCTCTTTGTAGTTTTTGAGACAGGATTTTACTTTTTATTTATTATTATTGTTGTTGTTGTTATTGAGTGGTTTACAGGAGTTTATTAGGGTGCACCTTTGTCAATGTCACCCTTTGCTTTGGCGTCCTCCATTTCCCCCCTCAGTTCCCTACTCTAAGTTACGCAGTTCATTTTTTTACATAATGTACATTAAATACAATGATTACAATTGTTCACCCTTCCTTCCTGTGTCCCTGCCCTGCCTATCCCCAAAGCATGTTTCCACTTTCTGTTATTCTATTGTTTTGATAAGTGTTCCTTTAGCTGTTTCACCTGTAGTCAGTTTATGTGTAACTGCACTAAACTTGAGTCAGGGTTTATCTATGTAATCCAGATTGGCCTTGAACTCACAATCCATCTGCCTTCATCTCCTGAAAGCTGGGACTGCAGCCTTAAAGTACCACCACATATGGTATATTAGGATCTTTATAGGCATAATATCATGTGAGTTTTGTCAAGGGTTCTCCAAGTCATTATTCTTATTTTACATATGAGGAAACTGACATTCAAAGAAGGTCAGGGATTTGCCTATAGTAGGCAGCAGTTGAAAGAGAGACTACTGTTTAGAAAGAATATTTCAATGCAAGTATCTTACTCATAATCCTCCTCTACTTTCCTCACAAAAATATCTTCTTTCCTCATCAAAAAAAACCTAAATACATTATTTTATTAAGGAAAATATTAGGCCTCTAGGAGTTCGAATGAAGTTCTTAAGGGGGACAAATAGTGCTTGTTCTTCCATGTAAGATGTCTAAGAGTGAATTTGTGTCTAGCAGATTAAAGATGATAAGATGGTACCTTTATGTATTTATTCTTTGGTCAGGCTTAGAGCTTGAACTCAAGACCTAGGAGCTGTCCCTGAGTTCTTTGTGCTGAAGGCTAGCACTCTACCACTTTGAGCCATAGCACCCCTTCTGGGTTTCTGGTGGTTCTTTGGAGATAAGAGTCTGCTGGACTTTCTTGGCAGGGCTGGCTTTGCACAGCAATCTTCAGATCTCAGCTTCCTGAGTAGCGAACATGACAGGCAGGAGCCACCAGTGCCCTCTGAACTGCTCTCAGCATTGTGTGTGAGGAGTGACGTCACTGCATTATAAAGAGGATATTCCATATCTTGTTGGGTTTCTTGACCTATGACATGTCTGCTCCTGGGCTCCAACTACCTTCTTTCCATGTCATTGTCTTACCTTCATGTTATACAGGCATTAGCATCACGAGGACACACTAAATTGATTGCCCTGCTTTTGTGTGTGTGAGCAGCAATTTGTGACTTTGGGACTCTTTGATAGTTGACCAGACACCTCAGTGAAGTGGGTCCTGGGAACACAAAAATCTGACGCAAGTCACCATCTTGAATCTATTCATTTAGAAATAATTCTTTAGACTCCTCTTTGTAAGTGCTTGTTTTGTGTGGCCTAATAAGTTTGAATTTTCTGTTTGAACAATACTATTCACGCTCAGTTCAACTGAAAAACAACAATGATTTGAAGTTATGAAATGATCAAATGTTTTTGTTTTACACCAATACCCTCCTCAATTCTTTGAGAATTTTCTCCTAACTTGGGGGTAAAGGAATATGCTTTTCCATAAATTTCTAACTTATACCAGCACAACACACATTGTTTATGTAATTAAAACTAAATAAGGCCTTACTGTTACTAATCACAATAGTACTCCACTATTTTTACGAATGCTCGAATAATTTTTAAAACTTTTTCCAATAGAACACGTTGGGCTGGGAAGGTGGCTCAGTGGTAGAGTGCTTGCCTCCCATTTGAGGCAACTGTGTTTATGGAGGCTTATTACAAGCAACAAAGTTATTCAGATTTCAAGAGTTATATCTTTGTATGTTCATCTTACTTTATGGGATATAATTGAAACACTATTTTCAGCTTTCAGTTTTTTTAACTGTAAGTGCATTTTTTTACTTGACAATTTCTCTGAACCCTTAATAATTTAGCAGAGCAATGTGCAGTTTATACAATCTGAGCTGAAATAGGATTGATTTTCTTCCAGTTTCATTCTTTACAACAACACAAGAGCATTGCAATTAACTTTAAAATGTATGCCGCGCCCTGATTAAATTATATTGCTTCAAATATCTATAAATCCTACCAAATCCCATTAAATATAAATAAAATGGAAATAAAATTGCATAACTGAGGGGAGAAAATTGCCCATTCTGATTTTATTACGAACATTACTAAAGCATATATGCTCATTGCTGGTAAGACTTTTTCAAACAACTACATGATACATTGTATCTAGTGTTACATATTTGTTATTCAGTAGCCCAATTTTCATGATGACTGGCTGGACTCTATCTTTGATTCAGGAAATGTCTTAAAAATGTATATTTTTTATTTCAACTAGGATGAGGAAGTGCACTTGGAGAAAAGAGTTATAATTCTTAACTCATTTTTACAAAAAGGAGAGATGATTACTGTAAACAATCTTTTCCAATTGTACTCAAAACATACGTGGAATATTGTATTATTGACATCTCATGAGTCATGTATTTGTGGATAGCATATAGTCTATTATATGAAATGCCAAAAAGAAATTCCAGTTCTCAGGAAATAATCAAAACTCTGCCAGTCAACAGGAGCAGTATGCTTAATAAAAAGTAGCTACCTCGTTTCCGAAGATTACTAAACATCCCTTAGTATTTACAAGAGAGATTTTTCAAACAGGAGGGATCTTGTTCCCTAAATGGTTTCCATGGTTTTATTTTGTTTACTTTGCATTTTCTTGGCACATGGGTTAAATTATCTGTGACTAGAGGAAATGAAGATGGTAACAATCCAATAATTCTTCTTCAGTGAAGAGCATTTAAAATTCAGTAACTATCAAAGTTTAATTTCTTCCTCACTAGAACCAGGAGAGCCAAGAGAGAGATGGAGAGAGCGAACCTTTTTTTTTCTTTTTCTTTTCCTTTTTTTTAAAGAACGTTGCAACTCATTCTTAAACATCGTGGTATTTTTCTTGAAACAGAAGGTAGTAATCAATGAGAAGTTATTCGGTGTGGTTCAGCTCATATAATACTTTCCTGGTGTTAGTCTAACCACTATTGCTTTGCACCTTTTTTTTTTTCTTAAACCTTAGTAGACTCTTTAAGGTCACATCTGTTGGGGCACATAATGGTTTTTAATCACACTTTTTCTAAATGACTAGAACACAAGTATGTTGGGAGGAGGAGGGGCAGCACTTAAACCGAAGCCTGATCCCTGTTGTAGGATATTTGGGTGGTGATTTTTTCTGGAGGATTGAATGCAAAATGGCAGAGACCTCTGTTGAACCCAAAGCAGTGGATATACAGCTGAACAATCAAATGCAGGCAAACCCCCATGCGCGCTGAGCCTTCCTTCCCAGAGGAGGATGGCGGGGAACACAGTTTCACTCAGAGAAGCCATGAAGGCTAGAATAATATATTATCTTTACAGACCCTGGTCTTCCATTCTGAGCACCTCTAATGCACCTTCAACCCACATCAGATCAGTTTCAACCAAATTAGAATATGTATTCACAGAAAAGCCCTTTCTTCCTGCCAAGTCTGAATTAGGTGCTAAAAACAAATTCTTCTTCTTTTTCAACTTTCATTTAGCCGTATTCATTGATGATGTGCTAGTGACTTATGCTGGGCAGCTTGCAACCTGTCTACCTCGAAGTATCTTACCTGAATTGGAAGTAGTTGCTTCTGTTTTGAGGGCATGAAAATGAAACAAGCAACAAAAAAAATCCAAGCTGATAATTTATTTCAACATTCATTTTACTCAACAATTAACACTAGTTAAGGCTGGGAGAAGAACAAAGAACATCTCTAAGACATAAGGACTTTGTTCTCATGGATTTCTAATTTCAATATTCTACTGGACAAGAAAATAACGCAAAGGGGAATTTTGGGGATAAATAAGCAAGTACACCAAGGTGACATAGAAAGAAATGGCCGAAGGACAGTGACTTACGTGTATCTTTAGGGAAGACATTTTGACGCCATGGTATATGTGTGGTGACCTGAATGACAACAAACAGTCAACATTGGCAAGATTTAAAGGGCAAAATTAAGAACAAGCAGCCGAGCACTTGTCTAGCAAGTGAACAGCCTGCAGTTCAGAAGTCAGGAAGCTCTTCTCTCCCGCTAAAAATAAAATGAAATAAAATAAGAAAAAAAAAGTATAGGACACAAGCAATTATGCTTGAGAAATAAGGTTAAAAAGCACAAAGTGGCTGGCTGGACCGCAATCAATGAGAGGAAGGGTAAAGTCTCATTTGCCTATGTGAAATCAGACTTAAGTTTTTCACATGGTCCCTCGGCATCATTGAAGAGGGCTGAATGATAAAACCTGGTTGACTGTGATATTTTGAGTTTTACCCGAGATGATCTGAAGGGTCACAAAGCAAATCTATTCTTCACATCACTGGCAATACACTTCATACCTGAAAACGACAGCTCTCATCATCTCTGAGAATCACCAGGCTGTCCTTTGTTTTCCGATGTCTACCATTTCATAGCAGTAGCAGTCTGTATGAAAAAGAACACCTGCTTACCCATGAACTTGATTCAAATAACACCACGGATATTTTAGCACTACAGGCA
Organism: Dipodomys spectabilis; assembly: GCF_019054845.1. Taxonomy (NCBI): domain Eukaryota; kingdom Metazoa; phylum Chordata; class Mammalia; order Rodentia; family Heteromyidae; genus Dipodomys; species Dipodomys spectabilis. Next base: position 529,292 of record NW_024871162.1, on the reverse strand, counting down.
AGGAAAAGAAGATACTTTCTGTCTTTAAGAGTTTATGATAGGGCTGGGAAGGTGGCTCAGTGGTAGAGTGCTTGCCTTGCATACATGAGGCCCTGGGTTCCATTCCTCAGCAACACATAAGCAGAAAGAGCTGGAAGTGGCGCTGTGGCTCAAGAAAAAGCTGGAAGTGGCACTGTGGCTCAAGGAAAAGCTGGAAGTGGCACTGTGGCTCAAGTGGTAGAGTGCTAGCCTTGAGCTGAAGAGCTGAGGGACAGCGCCCAGGCCCAGAGTCCAGGCTCCATGAGCGACAAAATAAATAAATAAATAAGAGTTGATAATAAACATGTTTTACCTACAACATGAAAAGCCCTTGAAGCCAATAAAAATATAAAACTTGATTATTCCCTGTTAAAGATCAATCCTTAGAGCCTGTGACTGAATAGATGACCAAAACAAAAGCTTGACATCAAAAACTGTAAGAAGAACACTCTAGAAAACATATGTAGGCCAGGCGCTGGTGGCTCTCACCTGGCATCCTCAGGAGGCTGAGATCTGAGGATTGCGGTCTAAAGCCAGTCCTGGCAGAAAAGTCCATGAGACTCTTATCTCCAATAAACCACCAGAAAACCAGAAGTAGCGCTGTGGCTCAAGTGGTAGAGTGTAAACTTGAGCTGAAGAGCTGAGGGACAGGGCCCAGGCCCAGAGTTCAAGCCCCAGGACCGTGAAGAAAGAAGAAGAAGAAGAAGAAGAAGAGGAGGAGGAGGAGGAAGAGGAGGAGAAGGGGGGAGGAAGAGGAGGAGGAGGAGGAGGAGGAGAAGGGGGGAGGAGGAGGAGGAGGAGGAGGAGGAGGAGGAGGAGAAGAAGAAGAGGTGTATTTGTGCATGTCTATATCCATTGTAACAAAAATAATTCATATATGTGCATCTGGCCATCACATGGAAAGACAGTCAGAACTAATATGGTATAAATGATATATTTACAATAAATAACATATATAAGCATAAGATCTCTTTACAATATTCATATTATATAACATCATATTCAATATAATATTAAATGATCCATTATAATAATACAAATAGTTTTAAAATTCAAAAACGTTTTTCCTATTCAATGCCAATTGAATGCATCAATCAACTGGATAAAAGACACTGTGCCGAGACTTTTACAATGGGGTAGAGACAAGAGAGGCAGGGTTACAGAACTTTCTTTGTGAGATAAGTGCACCTGATAGTAGCTGAAATATATCAGATCTATGAAGTTGAAAGACCAAGGGGAGATGCAGGGCGCAGTGGCGTAAGCCTGCACTCCTAGGCACTTGAAAAGCAGAGATGGGGTAGTTGCAGTGCTAGACCATTAACCTTGACAAAGGAGAATTGTGAGAATCCACCTTAACCAATGGCCGGGCCCTGTTGGCATTAGCCTGCCATCATCAGGGCCTCGGGGAACCACAAGTCAGAGTATCACAGTTCAGGATAGCCAAGGCATAAACTGAGTTACCGTGTGGTAAATAATGCCAGAGTGCCTGTGGATGAGTGGCAGAGTGCCTGCCTAGCAAACACAAGCTCCTGAGATCAATCTTCAGTCCCAACAAACTCTATTTTTAAACGATAAGAAGACTGAGGGTCAGAAGTAGCAGCCTCTGTGGCAGGAGGTGTCAGGATTCCAGAAAGACGCAATGACGCACAGACAGACTTAGTGAGGGTAAAAAGTAGAAGGAAATGTCAGGTAGAGAAAGCAGCAAAAGTATATCACAGAGATGAGAAAGCAGGGAAATGTTTAGGGGGGGAATTATAATAGTTCTATAGATATAAATATGAAATATTATATGATACGAGTTGTTTGTTTTCTCAGTAAGAACATAATTGGAAAACATTCTTATATGTTCTCTTTAGCCTTTTGAATGAATTTCAAATGAGCCATTCTTTGGAATGCCATACTTTTGCACATGGGTAAATTTTTTCCCCATAATTTCAAGATATATGGAAGCAAAAAGCTTCTCTTTCTATCAGTTTCATCACTGTTGAGCTGTATTTGCAATAGACATTGAGCAGGACATATAAAGTGCAGCCAAACTTGTCCACTTTCCTGATTCCTGGTTGATAGTGTAAAATAACAGTAGATAAAATCACAAGGTTAAATCCTATGACAAAGTAACCCAATCAATATCCCAATCCTCTAAAAGTTCCTAAACAATTCTCAAAAAAGAAAAAAAACAAAAAAGAAAAAAAAAGAAAAAGAAAATCCTCCACATTAAAAAATGTTAAGTGTGAAACCTCTGGAGTAGTTTGATTCACATAGCAGAAAGGCATAATACTTCTTTTTTACAAAGAACACACCTTTGAAAATTTAATTCATCCTAGTAATTTTATGAACATTAGAAGACCTTACAGTCTGTTAGAATGTCTTGTCTGAAAGGTGTGTATTTAAAAGTTCTGAGCTGGGCACCAGTGGCTCATGCCTGTAATCCTAGCTACTCAGGAGGCTGAGATCTGAGGATCACAGTTCAAAGCCAGCCCAGGCAGGAAAGACTGTGTGACTCTTATCTCCAATATAAACCAACAGAGAATCGAAAGTGGCACTGTAGCTTAAGTGGTAGAGCATTAGCTTTGAGCTGAAGAGCTGAGGGACAGGGCTCAGGCCCAGAGTTCAAGCCCCATGACTGACAAAAAAAAAAAGTTCTGGTGTCATAGTGATTCAGTAGATCTGAAAGGTATATTATGATTCCAACTGTTTCCAACGAGTCCTCTACAGAATTTCTTGCATTTGTGGCTACCTTCTCTAGCCAGTAGACAACATGTAGGCTTTAATCGCTCATCCAGTCCTGCGCTGAAAACTTCTCACGTTAGAGATGAAAATCACCAGTGAGAGAGAGAGAGAGAAAGAGACAGTCAGACAGACAGATCCAAAATATCAGTCAAAAATACTTTTCTACTTCTTAAAAGATAATCCATTAGGCTGAGAATGTGGCTTAGTGGTAGAATGCTTGCCCTAGCATGCATGAAGCCCTGAGTTTGATTCCCCAGTACCACATACACAGAAAAAGCCAGCAGTGGCACTGTGGCTCAAGTGGAAGAGCACTAGCCTTGATCAAAAGATGATCAGGGACAGTGTCCAGGCCCTGAGTTCAAGCCCCAGGTCTGGCAAAAAAAGATAATCCATCTTACCTGGGTGTGTGGGTGTGGTAGCTCATACCAGTAACCAGTAATCCCAGCAACTCTAGCTAGAGACAACAGGAAGATTCCTTTTCTTGAGTCTGGTCTGAGCAAAAATATTTGTGAAATCTTGTCCTGATCAATTAAAAACAAAACCTGGGCATGGTGGATCGATCTGTAATCCCAATTATTTAGGAAATAAAAACAGGAGCGTCAAGGTCCAAGTAGGTCCCGGAAAAATAGTAGGACCCTAATACAAATAATGAAAGCACCAAGTAAAATCTGAAGTGGTTGTCCACGTGCTAGAGCACCTGCCTAGCAAGCGTGAAGTCTGAGTTTAAACACCAACACCAACAAAAAACAACAACATCAAAAATAGAAACAAAATGCACACAACCAAAACAAACAAACAGCAACAACAAAACCACCACAGGACCATCTATTTGATTAGATACTGTGAACTTATTTGGCATTCAAAATAATCTTGCATGTCACAGAATATAGAAGAATAGAAACACTTCACAGCTAAACCTACTAAAACAAATTTGCAATATAATTTTGGGGAAAGAAGAGACCACCTTGGACACATGAAGGAAACAAAAAGAAAGGCCACAATAATTCCTACATAGAAAATGAAAGATAGGTCCAGTTGAAAAAGGGTTTCATGGAAGGAAGACAAATAGCTGACCAGTTATGTTAGGGACTGTATCGGTAGCATAGATTTCCTTCCAGAATGTGAAGGGTTCATTTTTTCAACTGATCTCCTTTAAATAACTTTTAATTTCTCGTGTTAAAAATCTCTATTGTAACAGGGAAAATTGAGGAAGACATTACTAAAACGTGAGAGCAGCACATGTGGTATTATTTTTACAGCCATTCTGTGTGTTGATATAAAGTAATGCATTTGAGTCAAACATCATCTTTGTGAGTAGTTAAAGTGAAAACCAATCCGTCTTTGCACCGTGGCCTGACTGGCCGACCAATTAGCAAAATGATTAGCCAGGCTAATATCAACAGACCCATTTCTGTGTCATTTTGACAGTTATATTGCTACAAAGATTCCAGCTTTTCCCTAGAGTCTGACTTCAATTCATATATTCATATATGTGGATATATTCATACTAAAACACTGTGCATTAGATTTCAGGCAGAGGCATCTGAATTTTTTTCCCTCTGTAACACAAAAACAGTGTAATAGGTTCCTCAAATTTGGAAGATTTAATTTTAAGAAAATCTGTACTTAATTTAGGCCACTAATTATGTCTTTTCTGCAAACGTTTATAATAGAAGCATTAGTTATATGTCAAATGACAATGGACATGCAGATTTTCTTTGGCCTGTGATTAGAGGCAATAAGAAGCATTTCACTATCCATCACTTGCAATAGTTATTTGACTTATCACAATTTACCACTCATAAGAGTATTTTTTTGAAAAATTGTAAATAAATTTCCTATTGATACAATCACAAAAAGGGTTTTTTTGACAAGATATTTCCCTCAATATTTTGTATATTCCAACCTAGTATTGCTTCAGAGATCGCCAATTTACATAATAATCTTTTTTTTTCCTCCTGCTTCTGTGGATAGAACTCAAGGCCTTAAGCCTGCTGGGCAAGTTGTTTCCCTTGTCCTTTTGCTTTTTGGCTTGTTTTTCTGATGGATTCTCAAGCAAATTTTGCCTAAGCTGACCTTGGAACTCCACCTACCCAGTAAAGAGGTTCCCAGGCATAACCCATTGTATTTGTCTTATTTGTTAGATAGGATCTCACTAGGTTTGCCTTGCTAGCCTCAAACTGTGAGCCTCAAGAGTAGTTAGGATTGCCTGGTTCTATTACCATCCCTAGCCCATACAGTCTTATGTTTATATATGTTTTAACTTCATAGAAGAAGGTAGTTGAATTTCACATTAACATTAATATTACAGTAAGCGTTAATGTAATATTACAGTACACATTGTTAACTTACCTATATGTGTAGGCTCAAGAAGTTACTTAAAACTTCTTAAATATGCGTATCGTAGTTGCAATAAGTTTATTTTTCTGGTCTGGGAGATTGTACTATAGTTTTCATTAATCGCTCAGAGGGGTCTGAGACTCACAAAAGTTTCAAAATGATGCTTTGGATATCATATTAGATGAAAGTCAAATTCCAAATGAGAAGATCGGAATATCTTTGTCTGTGTGTCCTTTTTACAGTCTCAATGGACTACTTTTCTGCTTTCATTACTCTTAATTTTTTAATGAAAAAGAGATACATTAAGGGATGCGTAAGTAACAGATGCCCATTAAATCTGACATGGCACATGAAAACGGACTGTAATGGTCAGAACTCAAAATGAAAGATAAAAAGAGAAGGAGATAAATTAAAACTCCATTTTTCTCATGGTGCAGAAATAAATCAATAAAATGTATTAATAAAGCAAAAATAAGCACTGACAGCTTGTAATGTAACAATATTTGTACCTCGCATGAAAATGTTAATTTCACATAATATTGCAAAAATGGATTTAAGCCATTGAATAATGATTATGAATAGAAATAAATTTGTTACATTGGAGCTCTGGGTGGGGGGAGGGGGAGTATACAGTCCAATTCTTACCAAATTTTACCAGTTGTGAAACACGCATAATGTGTCCCTTAATTCGATGCAATGAATATTAAGTAAAAGGTAGTTCCTGTAGTTCTTTGTCATTACTTTTAATAGATTCATCTCTAAGGATAGCTTCAATATCTTAAGACAGTATTTTAAAAACATAAAAATGAAATGTGTTTCGTACAAGTGTTCTATCTATGCATTTATGTGTATGGATTAAAACACATATAGGTGAATAAATAATTTAGAAAATAAATATCTTAGTCAAAATTTACAAATAAAATTCTAGACCTAACTTTAGTAAACTTTCTTAAAACTTGTTTAGATACCTAGCTTATTGAGATACCTATTATGTTTTTTATTTACTGAGGTTCTTGTAAGGACTAGAATTCACTGGAGAATGTCAAAATCACATTTTCCTATAAAATTTCCTTTTTTTGGTATTACACATAATATTTTATAAGAATCTTTATTCAGATGTGCTGACAACAATCAGTGTAGAAAAGTGACGTTCTCCATGGAGAATTTATTAGTCAGGGTCACAAAAGCCCAGTTTCAATGCCAGTATAAAGGTAAAGGTTGTAAATATTTCCTTTTAAAACTTTGTCAATATGGAGATATATTAAAATATGTCAGGATTTGTCAACACTTCTCTCTAGCTTTTATTTCTAGAATTCTTTTTCCATCTTCACATTGCATTTATCATTTACTCTAGCTAACAGATAACATGCAATCTTACATCATCTTACAATTTTTTCGTGGATAATAATAATTTTTTCATGGAAGAATGTTTTCCTTCTGTTCTGAAATCACATTTTTTGTTGTCTCATTTAGAAATACTGAGAAAGCAGTTTTACAGCCATTTACCCCCTAACCCCTAACTTGACTGCTTTACTCCACAAAATGTACTCTTCCATCTATTTAAGTTCCAGCTAAATAAAATGGCATTAGCATCTTGGAAGCAGTGAAAAGGATCAGGATATTTTCTCTGTTAAAATCATCCTGGAACAAGTTTCCTATGTATCATGTCAGATGGCATTTATTCACTAGCTTTTACTTTTTTCTTTTGTAAATTGATAATCAAGGTACACGTTTCAAGGGATGACATCCAGGTAGACATCCTAGGAAGAACTTCAAGGTTTTCGGTGTGTTATTTTTTTAAACCATAGTTTCCCCCAAAGAAGTTTTCCTTTGAAATTAAATAACAGAGATGACTCCATATGCCTTTGTTTGCCAGGTCAGTGTCCAAAACATACACTTAGAAATACTCCCATAATTCAAAGCATGGACTTTATTTAGAAAGTAGCATCATATATTTTATTTTCAAGTAACAAAAACTATATTGCTTAAAAGGACTGAAATATGAGTTGTTCCCCTTCCCTCCCTCCAAAGTGACATTCACTGAGATCGCTCCATAAAGTGAATTAGGCTATTGCTCTTAGTTCACATGCATACCCCTTCATTTCCTCTAATTTTATACAATGTAAATAAATACTCTGTAATGTTCAGAGGCTACTGGAAAACTCAGAATGCCTATCATGTGTTCTAAATAAGGCTCTCTTGAATAAAGAATTACCTTTGAGCTAAGAAAAGTAATAGTTGCTAAGCACAAAGGTCAACAAGAGCAAGTAGGCCTTTTCCTGTATTTGTCTGTGAGAATAAACATATGGAGGGAAATGTTCTTCTATAAAAGAATTCAAACAAAGCAAAAGTCTTCAGAAAATAGATCGCCATGGAAAGTTTATTTAAATATAAGACTCCCGCATGGAATTAGCCAAGCTAGACTGCCACGAATTGAATAAAAAATTCCATTCCAATATGGTCTACTTTCCTTAAATTTCTTTGAGTATGGTTTGGAATATCTGTGCCCAATAGGAGAGGAGACATTTCACCATCAAATTAAGCAGAAGACACAAGACTCTGAAATAAGGGTCTTACTGAAGTACTACTCAGATTTGCATAGACAGAATAAGGTTGGAGGCTGGGAAACGGAGTTTATATTCAAAAGATGAAAAAATAAAAGTGGATTTCTAATCATACGTCAATCTTTAGAGTATTGTGATTTCTACATTTCAAAGATTATTTAAAATTTAATTAAAAATTTTTTCTATTTTTATTTTTTAAATTTGTTGTTCTTATAAAGGTGATGTACAGAGCAATTAGAATTTACATGAATCAGGTAATGAGTACATTTCCTTTCGTACAGCGTCTTCTGTTCCCTCGCTCTCTCCCAGCCCCTCCCTCTCATCTCCACCCAGGAGTTGTATAGTTCACTTTCATCCGTGTCTAGTGAGCTCCACTGCTACACTTTTCACCTTTTTTTCCTCCTCGAGGTCTGTACCCTTAGTTTAGTACTGTGGAAACCATTTTACATGATTCTCACTGTATTTTGTAGGCACGTTCATAGGAAATGGAATAGCTAGTGATTAAAAATAAATGCCTTTTCTTACAAAGAAAAGGCATTTTTCTTCCTTCTGATAACCTATTCTGAATAATTTGCTTGTTGGCTGTTGGAATTGAGGATCAAGGCCAGCCTGGGCAGAAAAGTCTTGAATGAACTGGATTCTACAAAGAGGTAGACCCCCTGCTGTGAACTTTCTAGCCTAGCTCCCAAGAATTCTAACAAAGTTGATTGTACCCAGGCATATGCCTAGCTAGGAGCAAAATTAATAAGCAAAACATTCCTCAGGTATAAGAATGTCTGCCTAGAAAGTGTGAAGAGACCAGAGTTGAAACCCTAGTGGGTCGAAAAGAAAATGTACTCTTCATTTATATCTTTCATAAGTTTGGGGCCTTCTATATTCCTCAACTATGATTTTATACAATATATACAATGAAGCATCCAAGAATCTGACCACATCCTTAATACATTAAAACAAATTGTTCCAGAGTTCCTTTGGTTGAATGGAGAAGTCAATAGCATTTAATGACATTTTTAAAACAGTGAACATGACATCAACATTTACATAAAGCATCTTAGCTTTCAGCTGTGGTAGAGTTTTATTTTAATAGGGAGGAAATTAAGATCAGTTTCCTACGAGAGTGCATCTTTTGAAGCAGCTTAAACTTTCCATATTAAATGTAAAAATCACTTGAACTTTGATTTATCATGGTTGAGTCTTTGAAGAGATTTTTTACTTCACTTACTAGAGTACATGTAAATCTAATTACAGATTATTTCTCTGTCCCCATCATCTGTGGTTTGGAGATTACTGTATAACCAAGCTAGATGCTGGTTATTATATAGCTTCTTTTGATTTGATTTTTTTTTTCTCATTGGTTTGGATGCCAGAGAGATTTCCATTAGCCTGGAGTATGTAAGGTTTCTAATTTTCCAGATTGAAAATTAGAGCTTTCAATAAATTTATCATTTCCCAATTTCATTATGAGGTCATAGCACTAGTCTCATGAGAGATAATAAAAGCTGGAAATAATCTTGGGAATAAAAGACACAGCCCAAGAGTTCCTGCAATTCATCGGAGTCGACAGGATCTGCGTGCAGCCACGATGGCTTCATTACTCAGACTTTTCTAAATGCTCTTTCTATCCTTGAGCATGGACCATGCAGAACTCTGAGGACTGAAAAGAGGTTTTAAGTAAAGCCAGTTGCTTTTTCTTTTCTTATTCTTTTTTTTTTCTAATCATTACAAAAGGAGTTTGGGTGCTTCGGAACACTGCACAGGCTTTCCATTTAGATATCTACAGGGTACCTAGAGGTTCTCTGAAAAGTATTTTCATTAGTCAGTTATGATTTTAAAAAAATACACAGTTGTGTGATGTGTTTTTGCCCAGATCCCCAAACCAACCAGAGTAATAAGTAGACCTCTTGGAAAGTTCATTAGTGAGTTCCTGAACTTGAACATTCTCTTAGACTAATAGAACAGTGAGAACTGTGGTTCATTCAGGATGATTGGGATGTTTTTGGAGTTGCTACTGCTCCAATAATATGAATCTCATATGTCTTCCTGCAATCCCTTAATGAGCTATATCCCATGAGCTCATACTGGAGACCCCAAACCATTAAATCTAGATGGCCAGTTGAAGTCTGCCCTTTTATCCAGAACATGACTTTTGAAAGCTTGCTTTGCCCCACACCCCTCCACTTTCCTGCCCACCTATGACTTGTTTGGAGAAGATATTTGGCTCTGCACTTACACCCAGAAATGGAAAGTTGTTTGGGTTTTTCTTAATAAAATATTCGCAAATTTGATTTCTAACATATAGAAATGAGTTTTCCATGAAGATTTTTCTTTTTCCATATAAGGAAGGCAACCGTTGGCTGTACAGCATTCTGTAATTAAAAACAAAGATTCTCTGCTTTCTCCAATGGCTCATGTATGCATTATACATTTTGATGATTACATTTAATGATTTTTTTTCCTGCTGGATTATACTTGGTATAATATGATACAATTAGGAGTAGTAGCGTGAAGTTGAGATGTAAACTGAGCTACCTAAAAGTTGTAGAGATGGCTGAGACAATATTCTGTGCTAGATGCCTGCTAGTTTACATAATTAAGTCAGCTTGGAAATAAAATATCATACGGTAATTCTTAATGTGTTGCAGCATTTCTTCATCTTTATAAACAGATTTTGATGTAGAATGCCTATGATTTAATAGAAAACCCTGGATTTGGGTTCAGGAATAACATAGGACAACTTTAGTCGTAGTTCTTTCTCACTATCTTACATAGCTTTTTGTATATTGTTTTAATTAATAACCAAGAAAATATTCTTTGTGGGGCTTTGTGACATCATTTTATAGACAGAAAGAACTTAGGTTTCATGAGATTATAGAGTTTGCTGCACACTGCAGAGCCTGCCAAAGGAGATATTCTGCTCTCACCAACCAGCTTTGCATTCATGATAGTCGCTTTATTGAATTTCCTTGAGTTCTCTTTTAGATGTATGTCAAGTAGAGAGATACGGGACACTATGTATAGTAACTAAGATGACATGCTAAAATATAGCATATGGAAGAATACAAATAGGGAGCCTGTGCACCATTATTTAATGTAAAGGAGTATAGAGATACAACTTGAAAGATAGTATTAGATGAAGAGAGACATTAAATTTTCTACTTAGATGATGAATGGGTACACAATAAATAAGCTGCAATTTGGCCAGAGAATCAAGGAAATAAGAACAATGAATATTTTCTTCCATTTTGGTCTAAGAAAGTATTATGATGTCGTGTACATTCAGAAAAAGAAATGGACATCTTTTTCCCCCATGCTAGTGGACTTACAAAATTAGAAGGTATCTTTCAGTATACAAAATGAACGTTGTCAGATTATATATATAGTATATAGTATATAATATAATATATATATAATGAAACAGCCAGACATTATTTTATTTTGAAGAACAAAATTAGAAGTCTCCATTAATAGACTCCTTGCAGGCTGGGGAATATAGAAAAAATAGAGAGTACAATTTCCTCATGAATTTATGGTGTTTTTCTTTGCTGTGCATTTTGGCTCTCTCAGAATGCCACAAATGTGAATATAAGTTATAATGGAAGCTAGAAGAAAGTGAAGAAGGAAAAGGAAGAGGAGGAAGAAGAGAAAGAGGAGAAAACTCATCACTGGAAAAAAAACTCTTTTCAAAACAAATCATTTTACTGACCAAATAGGAGAAATGGAATCCAATAATAGAATTTTTAAGAATAACTCCTTCATTCAATTACTAGAGAAGATAGATTAGTGATGCATGGGTGTACCTAAATATATTTGTATCTTTTGTATTATTTATTCTAAATATGTTTCAATAATATCAAACAAAATATTTTTAAATGATTTTACAGTTTTCCTAGCCTATTACTTCTTTTTCTATTTTTTCTTGGATATCAAGTACAATGTGAGATATATCTGGGGTTCTTCCATTCTACATACTCAAATTAATATTGGACTCATTCAAAATATTCTTAATAGAAAGGGAAATCTCTAGGAATTTCATATTCTGGATATTATTTACTTTTAAATACATTGCTTTTTACTTAAAATTTAGAGTAAGAGCTGTATGCCATGCTTGTAATCCTATTGAAGATCATGGTTCAAAGCCAGCCCAAGGAGGAAGGTCAATTAAGAAGACACTTAGATATTTATAGTCAAAATGAATAATCCTGAGAAAAGCTATATCCCTCCACTCCCTGTATTATTTTGGGGGCAGATCAGTCTCAAAGACTGGATCTTACATCTGGGATTGAGAAGTGCCCCCCATAGTCACAAAGAAATACTGGCCACTATCATCTTAATAGAGAAATCCTTAACCTGCAACTGCAGCTGTAGCACCCCACAGTGATCAGCAGGTGGTAGATATAACTTTATCTCTTTCAATAGAGACAAACTCCATAATGAGGTGATATATGTAGCCTTTTAAATGGGAGAGGTGTGAGGAGCTGCTGTCTTCTCTTGAGATAAAGTGAAAATGAACATTATGGCATGATTCTCTTGACAGAGCCCCTTCCTTGAGTCTCTGGGAGAAATATATGTCTCTAAATTTCATTGGGATTCTCCATAGACAAGTAAGTCTCCATAACAAAGTTTGGGAGGTATAGCCATGCAATTTACTGTTACTTGTTTTGTGTTTGGAAGTGAAGTCCCAAGGAGTTGTTAATAAGACAGTTACAAAATAAAAGAAGCCAGGTGCTAGTGGCTCATGCCTGTAATCCTAGCTACTGAGAGGGTTGATATCTGAGGATCACAGTTCAAAGCTAGCTCAGGCAGGAAAATCCTTGAGACTCTTATCTTCAAATAATCACAGAAAAATCCAGAAGTAGTGCTGTGGCTCTAGTGGTAGAGTGCTAGCCTTGAGCAAACAAAGCTCAGGGACAGTGCCCAGGCCCTGAGTTCAAGCCCCACAGTCCACAAGGAAAAAGAAAAGAAGAGGAAAGATTGTCAATGCCTTTTGGTTTCATGGAAGACACATTCATTCCCATCACTGCGTTACTTCATCTTGGGAACATCAACACCAGGTTATTCAGTGTGCCAGCTAGCCATTTCCTCACTTCATACTGCATGTGTAGCTTATGTGGAAACCAATCATTTTACAGGAATTCAGAGCTTCGTTATTCAGCTTGCCGGATGTACCTCATATGCATGAATAAGGAAAAATTCAGTCAGGAACAAGTTGGTGTGCAAATCATGACTTTTTCTCAAAAGCAGATTTTGAATATTTAACCATTATTTCTTAATGCTAAGGTTAACTGTGGTTCTATTAGATATATGATCATGGAGTGAAAAGATTCAGGACCCATCTTCCTTCTTCAAGTCCTCTAGCTTCTGTGACTCTTCCCATCACCTCTGTTACGTAAGAATAATCCTCATGCTCCTCCTCTCCCCATAGTAAATCTTTCTCTTATTGGTTATGTAGTTGTAACCATGAAGTGCCAACAAATCAGTGTATCCCTTTCTACTTCAAATTATAAGCACATTTCATTCAAGGAAATGCAGAGAAGGAAGCCACATGTATGAAAGTCAGTTTAACATTTGAATATGTCTTTTCAACAAGATGTCATTCTGGGGAGTGAAATTCTTATGATATAGAGATTAGATGATTTGAAATAATTTTGTATTACTAGTTCTACAAGTGTGGTTTATTGTCCCAATTTTATAAAATTCAGAGTAGCATCATTCTTTGGAATTGTTGACCAAAGTGTATCTTGAATTTGTTCCTCTTTGGTTCCATTTGATTTAAAATGTGAGTCATAAAAATAAACTGCCTAGCATTTCATGAGCTCAGGCACAAGTGACAGGATAAATCTATTATTCTGTGAGAAAATAAATTGCCCTCTTCAATATCTGGTTTCCAGGGTACGTATCGTGAGATCAGGGGATGTATATGAAATGACCTAATTGGTGTAGAAATGCTATTTTCGAAAATAAACAAAACACAACACTTGTGATTATGAAGGCAACTATGTTCTGAACCAAAATTATCCCATATGGCAACTTAAACTGTAGGGATTCATTTTCTCTTTCTATGAATAATTTAAAAAATTTTAATGTGGTATCCTTCTTGACTCGACAGTAAGCTACAAAGCACAAAAATATAATCCAACACTGATTTTTGTCAGTTGTTTGGTTTTATTGCTTTTACATACGAATGGGCCAAACTGAACTCAGGTGCTTCACTTACATGTAACCATTGCACAAATAACTTTGTCATACAATCAAGACACTCAACACATAGGATAACTAAACATTAGAAAAATTTTAGCTGGATATAGTAGTGGATGCCTGTAGCTCAAGACACTGAAAAGATTGACATGAGAGAGGTTTGCTTGAGTTCATGAGTTCAAAACTAAAATGAGCAGTACAGTAAGACCCTGTTTAAAAGACAACATAAAAACAAAATGACAATAAAACCTTATACAACAATTGTTCTGGAAATATTTTGCTATCTATATTGAGAATGTGCACATGGAAATTTTATAGATTTCATTTACCATGGAGTTGATATTCACTCTCCATTGGGCAAAATTGGGTACAATTTATACTAATTAGTAGTAACAACTGAGTTTTATTAAAAGTGATCATTTTAGTATTGTACTTGATGAGCCACCAATACATATTTCACATTTACACTCCACCTACAGTATTGCTCAAGTTGCCTGAAAAAAATCAGCCCAACCTAATAATGATTTGTTTGTAACTTGATTTAACATAGGTGTCAGACTAATTTTATGCAGAATTTTGCATCATTTTATATTTTTCATCGGAGAAGGGGTAATATTCTTAAGACCACTTCCTGAGCTTCAAAAATAAATTTTGCATAGGAGTTAGAGAAGGTGATTTATACCTTCTCTATGAAATTCTGGAAATGATTTTCCTTTTTAAATCAGAAATTGAAATGATTGTTGAAGGCAAACATTAATCATTTTTGATTTTTGTTGCCATTATTATTGTTTTGAAGTAAACTACTATGTTTTGAAATAATTTCACACTTGCAGAAATGTTACAAAAGCAGGAAGAAGGGCTCCACAAAGCAAAATTTAACTATGTAACCTTTTGCCTAACCCCAATTACCAGGTCTATTTAACTCAGTATTATCATTTTTGTATTGACACTGGATATTGGTCAGGACTGGGAAAGCTAACACCAGTACATTTAATTAAATAAACCACAAATCTTATTCAAATATCACTATTGTGTTTATCGATATTCTGTTAAATTTTCTGCTGAAAGAAAAAATGTAAGATAACACATCATATCTACTTTACCTGTCTCTTTAGTATTCTTTGGTCTGTGAAATTTCTCTTTTTTCCCGATGACTTTGACATTTTCAAGGAGACTGATAGTAAATATTGTCAAATAAATGACCAAGGACTTTGCTTTGAACTCTACCAAAATATTAGAATTCAAGAAAATAACTACATACCTATATATATGTACGTTTTAGATATTCGTGAAAATTGAATACATACCGAGTACATGAAAATACTTAGGCCAGCACAGCACCCTTCTTAGGAAGATTTAATGGCAATATTAAATGGGCTATTGGCTGAGGATTTTAGGAGGTATTTGTAGCCCAAACATTAGCTTGCTCGATGAAATTCTGGTCATGATTTTATATCTGAATTTCCCTGGTTTAGTTGTTCATCTGGGAACAGATGAACTGAGTTCATCTGTAATGGTTTAGTTGTAATAGTTCAGTTTTCATAGATTAGTTGTAATCTGGGAACCTCTAAACCTTTTGTAGTGATCCATCACTGTAGATTTTACCCTTGTTCTGGTGTAGAAATTAAGGACTACAAACACCAAACAATAAGGAACACAACTGCAAATTGAGAGTGTATAAGTTGAGGTGCATTGCTTTGCAAATCTTCAAATGTGTATGCCTGCCAAGAAGAGAAATTGAAGCATTGCGCTTCCATTTCTAAAGAGAACTGAAACCAATACCTCCTAAGACATATGTCTTTATTTACTCAAACGTAAATCAAATGGTCCAGGAACTCGTGCAAGTAAATCGGATTCCATTTGTATGTTTTTCCTGACACATAAATCTAGCTGCATACAGAATGGCATGAATAATGCAGGAACTGAGGTCCCAGAGTGAATAATCTTTCACTGAAGACCTAGGGCTGATGGCTTACCTTACATAAATGAGCGTGGTACCATGGAGACAAATGCAAGAAAACACATAAGCACTCTTACATGCAGCTATTATTTTTCTTATTGAATTTTGATGTCCTGATATAGTTGAAAGTACGTCAGTGATTGGTTTCACTTAATTAATGTGTTAACTGTCAATGATAATGAATCTTGGTCACTGTCATTATTGTTAATGACTCATTTATATCGGGCATGTGACCCACAACAATACAGAGAAATGGATGTTTAGTATGATGGTGGTAATCTAAAGAGAAGGGACTGGAAATTTTCATAATTCATGGAAGACCATACACACAGTCAAAGGCAGACTCAAAAGTAGGCTGACTCCAGGGCATAAACATTACTAAACAGATTACTTGTTTGTAACTCAAGTTATTATTAATGACTGTGGTAGTAAGATTAAATAATCCAAAGAAGGATAAAACTGAAATAAAAACAAGCATGGAAACAGTCAAAAACACTGAGTATAAACAGAACCAATCATGTGTTCAGACTGAGAAGCAAAGTTAAAGCACACCTTGAAATCCTTATCTTAGCAGCCTGCAGAGCAGGCCTGCAAGAACTTATATTGGGATCTCATTTATCACCTCCTTGTCTGAACAGTCCAGGAGAAAAAGAAATAAATAAATTTTGCCTTGAAATCATAACTGAGGACATGAAGGCCTTCATTCATTTATTTAAAAAAATTATCCAATGATTAGCTCAGGGTCAGGCAAATTGTGGTTCAGTTGGACATCTATCTAAATATTTAGTGAGGAGTAGTTAGGGGACACTGAAAATAGGCAGAGAACTCCAAAATGCTAGAGGGTTGAGGGTAAATAAGAATTCATCTCCATGCTTAAGGAATTTATAATTTTTAAAGCATTTTATGATGAAGTAGTTGTACAAAGAGGTTACAGTTCCATATGTCAGGTTATAAGCACAATGCATCTTGATCAATGTTACCCCTTCTAGTATCCCCCTATTTTCCCTCCTTCCCTACTCTCAGATTGCATAGGTCAGTTTTTACATAACATACATTAAATATATACACTGCATTTGCTCCACTTTCCTCCCTCCTATTGGGTGCTCTCCATTGCTCTCCATGCCCCAAACAGGCATTATTGTGTATGAATCATTCAGAAGAGATACACATTTAGATTCCTCCATATCTGTATAATATGATTTTTGAAGGAAACAATAGATCAAGCAAATAGTAGCATGTCAATGTTCAATTGTGTTGTCATACGTGATAAAAATGAGAAGAGTAGAAAGCAAACATAGGGATCTGTTTCCTGCTATCAAGGGATTTGTACTATCATGGCGATAAGAAAATATTATGAACACACATAACAATTAACACATGAGAAAAATACTTTATCCAGAGTAACCCAAAAGGAAGTTCTCAAAGCTGCTTCCTGTTTTAGGACATCCAGGCTAGATATACCTGCCCTTTCTAATCCTGTCTGGTTGATTATCTTTTTTGTAATCCCTGGTAAATAGACTAATGCATTTCTACAAGTGAAAACAAATACCAAAAAATACAGCTTAAACAATGTGTATGAGTCAAAGCATTAAATAGTAGTGAAGTACATTTTGGGAAATGCTTGTTTTCCCAAATGGTAGAAATATTGAAGGTAAAGTTATTGAAAATTTGAAGTATGTAATTTTGTAACAAATCTAGTATCACTTCCCTTTTAAGCTCTATTGACACTTCTTGTGGAAAAACAATCAAACATTGTTTTCATGAAATGCAATGACTTTGTATGTGGCCAATGTGATGTTTCATGGAATGAGCTTTGTGTGTCAATCTTTGATTGTGTCAGAGCTATTTCAATGTATTTAACATTAGTAGTAGTAGTAGTAGTAGTATTGACCTTTGTGTCTCTAAAGGAACATTTGCTTTCTTGAAATCATTGTCTTTATGACAACCAGGCTGTAACATTTTGTGTTCTTGGCAAGGACACCTACAAGGGATAGATCATTAACAAAGTTGAAAACGTTCTTTGAAATTGTTCTTGGGTCATAACCTCTTTGTAGGAGTGAAAATCTGTGGCGATAACCGTTGGGATCTTTCAACATCTGGATGGCTATCCATATAGACACAGACAAATTAATTCAGCGAGGGAACAAAATCAGTGTGCTCAAACCATCCCAGAATGATGTCACACTAGAAAGCTAATTCTCTTTATAAAGTTTCAAAGGTGATTAAAAAGTCTTTCTTTTTCTTTCTCTTTTCTTTTTTAGGCTTTGGTATCATTTCTTCTAATGGGAAACCAATGGGATCCAGGTCACATACAGGCTGGTCTAGAATGAAATCACAGAGCTGAAACTCAACATAGAGTGTAAGATTAATTTAATTAGGATTTCTTAAGATAATATTTAATTTTATGAAGGATTTGAAGTCGGCAAGATTGTTTCCCCACGTCACAGGCTGCAGAAAATGTGCACATTTTGAGAGTCTTCCCAGGGACACGTTCAGCCAACCGGAGTCTATGGAATTCACTACTTCCGGAAAGCAGAATTAATACCAGTTATAATACAACTTAACTGAAGTAACTGGCATGCAAATGGATTTAATTAAAAGGCAATGTAAGATGGTATTTCTGTAAGCCTATAATCCAATGATTTTTTTTATAAAGAGATTGTCCTTGATCTCATTGTGCCTGGAAGTTGTGACTTTGTACCAGAACCAAGTGCATTTGATAAGAAATTAATGCCCAAAATCTACAAGCAAAGAACGGACTTCGTGTGTGGCCTGTAAAAACTTTGAGGAGAAAAAAATAAAGAAAGAATTCAACTCTGAAACAATATTGGTCTTAAGTATTTTCTGAAGTGCGAATGATTTAGAAGTTAAACCCTGAGAAGGGAAACATTGGTTGGTCCTCACAGCTTTTGAAGTTATTGGCTATCATTTTATATCTTAAAGTTTGTCTTTTACTCAGATGCGCTCATTTTGAAATAAAGTGTTACATCTTACACCAAGATATTACTAACAAAAAAAAGAGTGTTTATATACCAAATGTCCTTACACAATTTTTTTTCTGAATTTGTTCTCTTTATACAGATAGTGAAACTGAGACTCAAGTTAGGCTATCTATCTGTCCAGACCATGATCAACTCCTACTGAATTTGCCTGGAAGCCCTTGCATGGCATTACCTTTCTTATCATTTTGAATAAAAGAACTAGAGGCCAGAATCCCAAGGTATTATATATAAAAGCAGCTGCCTTCTCCTTCATTATGCATTGGGAAAGTGCGAAGTACCGAAGGGCCATCACTGTGGTCATGGTGCTGGAAATTGCAGAAGTAAGTCAACTTACTCAACTCTCTGTCCCAAAGGCACATCTCCCATGCATTGTGATGATTGGATTGAGTTCTACGGACGTGGTGAGGGGAAGAGGCCCTCAGGTTGGCCAAGACTCAACGACAAGGCATTGTCATAGGATCTGTAAGTCTGTTATTATCTTATTGGCTAATTCGAAAGTCAGTGTGGGAGGAGCAAGGAGGAGGAGCACTATTTCAACCACTCTTAGAAATGATCTTCTGGAGGTCTTCCTAGCTGTAGTCACTGCCCCCTTAAACACCAGGGCATTGATGCTTTTTGCCCAAGTTCTGACCTCAATTTGTGTATCATGTGGGAGACTCTGAATTTCCTTAATATACAAACATTTCAAATGAGAAGTAAGATATCTATTTATTAGTTCCTCCTTTACTGTAATTAACAGCATGCCTTACAAATGTAGAAATATTAGACTTTGGGATCTGAACTGTTTTGATAACAAGAAAAGAGGGTGTTTTTTTTTTTTTGCTTTCCTTTTTGTTGAGAAGAAATAATCTAAGCTATCAAGAGTGTTCAATTTTATGAAGAGAAATTGCCAGCCTTCTAAATTCATGGTGAGTTTGGGAAATTTGCAATCAGTCTCTGTATTTCTCAAAGACGCCTGAACAGAGTTAATATTTATAAAAATGTAAAAGGAAATAATTCTTCCTGAATTCTCTAATTCAGAATGCCTGTGCTGGAGAGCAACAGAACAAAATGTCTCCAGTATGAAAATCCCCTGTGTTTTATTCTATTTACAAGGGGTGAAAAATATCTTGAAAACAAATACCCTTCAAAGAAATCTGATGAAACAAACAGTATTTTGTTTCAGATCTGTGGAATAAATCTTAGAAATTTTAAGTGGTTTCCCAAACAAGAGCATGGTAGAAAAGCAAAGATGGTTTATCTAGACATTTCGTTCGAGAGCCAAATTTCAAAGATTTGAAAGGTTTTTCTTTTCTAAATTACTAGCTCAAATGTGGTTGGTTGTTGATATTTCTTTTTTTAACTTTCTTTGAAAGTATCTTTAGGATGTATTGTATGAACATCACTGGCTATATTAATGGGCACACTACATGACAAAACCTTTAATTAAATGTGTGAACACAAACACATACACAGGAATGATAGAGTTTGCTCTAAGGATGATTTGATTAATTTTGGAAATCCTTTAAGTTTTAGAAATCACTTTCCTGTTCAGCTCTGATTCTTTTTAAATTCTTGGTATTGTTTAGGGTTTTTGTTTTTTGTTTCTTGGGTTTTTTTTGCTTTTTTTGTTTTGTTTTGATGGCTTGTTTTTGTGAACTCAAGGCCTCATGCTGCTCTTGTTTTGGTTTTTATGCTCAAGGCTAGTGCTCCACCACTTGAGCTAAACTTGCATTCCAGGCTTTTGCTGGAGTTTACTGGACTTTTTTTTGCCTATCCTAGCTTGAAACCTCAATCCTCAGAACTCAGCCTCTTGTAGAAAGGATTATAGGTATGAGCCATCAGTGCCCAAATGTGTTCAGTCCACGTTGTACTGAATATTAAGGACTTCTGAATATTCTAAGTGAGCATAGCTTCTGTCTGAAAGAAGAAAAGATAATTGTATTAAAATATCCTGCTTTGCAATATTAGCACATAGAACAATGACCTCCAAATTGTTTTCATCTATTTTTTTGAGGGGGGAGGGGTTGGGGTACAGGCAGACATGAGGCTTGAACTCAGGGCCTGGACTCTGACCCTGAACTCTTTTCTCAAGGCTAGCACTGTTCTACTTTGAGACACAGTGCCATTTCCGGCTTTCTGGTGGTTAATCATACGTAGGAATCTCATAGCCTTTCCTGCCTGGGCTAGCTTTGAACTTCAATCCTCAGATCTCAGCCCCCTGTGTAACTAGGATTATAGGTGTGAGACACTAGCACCAGGCTATTTTCATCTATTTTGAGTGAATGATTGAACCTTAAACACATTCTTCCTTGAACAGCTCACTCCCTTGGTGACAGGTACCTAGATTTATATGCTGTCTCCCTTGTTTCCAGTAGAGAAGTTTAGTTATTTCTGATACTGCGTTTGATGTACTGTCTCATCTATGCACTTTAAAGATGGTTAAGCAATAACTAATTATAATTCAGCTCCTGGTATGGTTTTGCTTGTTTGTTTACTTGTCAGATTTTTGTGATCTTTCTTGTAAAGAAGCTAAAATCCTTCAATGGCTTCTCATTGCTTAGACTAAAGAAAATACTACTGGATGCCTGTGGCTCACACCTGTAATCCTAGCTACTCAAGAGCCTGACATCAGAAAGGAAAGAGACAGAGAGAAAGAGAGATAGGAAGGTAGGAAGGAAGGAAGGAAGGAAGGAAGGAAGGAAGGAAGGAAGGAAGGAAGGAAGGAAGGAAGGAAGGAAGGAAAGAAGGAAGGAGGGAAGGAGGGAAGGATAAAAGGAAGGAGGGAGGGAGGGAAGGAGGGAGGGAGAGAGGGAGGGAAGGAGGGAAAGAGGGGACAGAGGGAAGGAAGAAGGGGAGGGAGGGAAGGAAGGAAGGAAAGAAGGAGGGAGGGAGGGAGAGAGGGAGAGAAGGAGGGAAAGAGGGGAAGGAGGGAGGGAGGGAGGGAAGGAGGGGAGAGAGGGAAGGAAGGAGGGGAGGGAGGTAAGAAAGGAAGGGAGGGAGGGAAGGAAGGAAGGAAGGAAGGAAGGAAGGAAGGAAGGAAGGAAGGAAGGAAGGAAGGAAGGAAGGAAGGAAGGGAGGGAGGGAGGGAGGGAGGGAGATAGGGAGGGAGGGAGGGAGGGAAGCAAGGAATTGGGAGATTTGAAGTAAATGCAATTTGAAAATTTTTCAGTGAGTACTTCCAGGATTCCTCTACCCTAACCCTACTCATATGTGTAGCTGGACAACTTGTGATTGTTGGGCTGTCCGGTGCACCATAAATTACTTATCTCTGGAGCCAACCCAAAAGATACCAATAGTGCCCTCTCTCTAGACCCTGTCAAAATATCCCTAGTAGACAAAAGAACACTGGGTTGAGAACCACTCTTGTATTAATTCTTTTCTGGACTTTTCAGTAGACAGCAAAACTCTTAACCCAAATTCAAAGAAAATTATGTAAGATTCCAAGGCTACCCTAGAATTTTAGAGCTGAGAAATAATATAACTTAGACTATCCCCTGATACATGAATCAAATTCTCTTGGACTCTGAGGCCCACGGTTTGTCTTTTTTACGTTTTTCAAATTCTGTGGCACAACAGTAGGCATGTTTGGTGTGACATGGATTCAACTGGTTGAATCCTTCAGTTTTAGATTAAATGGAGCTAGCTCTGCTGGTCTTTAGCAGTCACTGTCCTCCATTATCCCAGTCTAAACCCTTCAGGGATGTGAGGAGACCATTTCCAAATCTGCATGGGCGCAAAAGGGACATATTAACACCGACACCTTATTCTCTAAAGACCATTTGTATCAGATAAACATATAGTTATATTTGATATGCAAGTGAATACATATTTAGAGGTGCAACATCATAATTCAGTTTATGGGAAGGAAAAGATCATAGAAAATTAAATAAATCAATAAACATAAACAACCTTCAATTCAAACTCAGTTTGGATGGTAGAATCAGTAACAATCCTCAAACTTTCCCCAAAGCCTATCCTTAATCGTGTAAAAATATTCAACGTGCATAATTTGGATTTGTTGAAGACTGTGTTTTATGAAAGCTTGGAATCACAAGCTCAGGCATATTTAAAATGTTTGTACTTGTTCCCCAAATCTTTCAAGAAAAATACGTATTAGAAATACAGATTAGAGCTTTATTTTTATTTATATATTTATTTTTGTTGGTCATGGGCCGAACTCTGGGCCTGAGCACTATCCCTCAGCTCTTCAGCTGAAGGTTAGCACTCTACTACTTGAGCCACAATGCCACTTCCAGCTTTTTCTGCTTATGTGGTGGTGAGGAATCGAACCCCAGGGCCTCATGCATGCAAGGCAAGCACTCTACCACTGAGCCACCTTCCCAGCCCCTAGAGCTGTTTCTTTTAAATCATGCCCTTTCCAGTCTAAATAACAAGGATGCTATTGACTTATAATGTAGAATATTAATATTGCTGCAGAAAAAATATTACACAATGGAAAGCACTGTACAAGTTTGTTTATGCAAAGACAACTTTATGCTGGCTTCATGATTCAAGTGATTTAGAAGAAACAAATCTGAATTACTAAATAAATTAGTATCTAAATTCCAAATTTACTAGATAAATGTGAAATATGCTTTCCTACATTACTACATGTTCTTTTCAGAAGAAATTCCCCCATTACATGATTATCCAGGTCCTCCTCCTGTTAGATGGTGGGTTTTGCCACTTTTCTCTTGATTAAGCACAGATGACAGGTGTGACTTTGAAAGTGGGTGGGCAAACTCATATGGAAACTAATATACCAAAAGCTGAGTCTGTTTACAGCTACATCCCCACGCTTTGGAACAGAATTTAGACCCTTCATCAATATTAATCTAGAAACACATTACGTACACTCAAACTTACACATTTATCTGCTACCGCCATAACATAATCTTAATGGAAATGTTCAAAATTAAACACCAAATTACCTGACACATTATTTCCTCATTAACAAATGAGACAGCAGATCAGAGCATCCTCACGTTCTCATAATTTCTCCTTTCTTGGAAGATCCAGAGT
The DNA here is from genome assembly GCF_019054845.1 of Dipodomys spectabilis. Classification (NCBI taxonomy): domain Eukaryota; kingdom Metazoa; phylum Chordata; class Mammalia; order Rodentia; family Heteromyidae; genus Dipodomys; species Dipodomys spectabilis. The sequence continues at coordinate 505,479 of NW_024871162.1, read as the reverse complement.
CAGTGGCAGATATGAATGATTTTGGCTTTGATGCAAAGGCTTTGATGAAGAGAGGCATGTTTGTTCGCTGGGTCTGAGCATAAACACAATGCGTTAGCTTATTTGAAAGGCTGTTAGGATCATTCCACCAGTGCCCCTTAGAAATGTGCTTGGCTTTGATGATCAGAAAGGAAGAAAATAAAAGAACTGAACAATAATATAAAAAAGGTAGGTATCTAGCCAAGTCATAAAAAAACAAATGCAAAGAAGTCACCTGTGGGTTCTCTGCAAACACATCAACATTGTGTACATACAGATTCTTATGTTCCTTGATTTTAAATAAAATAGTAAACATATGTTGGTAAAATAACCTTCATCTTTTGTTGACATTCCAAAGAAAGATAAAAAGAGAACAAACAACCAAGAAGGAATATTAAGAATCCTGTAATGCACTCTAAAAGTGGTGCATAGGAAGAACTTAGTAAAGATTAGTTTAAAGGGAAGCCTCCAAGCACTTAAGAAAACAACCAAGACAACAAAGCATACACAAAACATGCATATCGTTTACAATTAAAGTAGACAGCAAAGCTGTCACAAGAATATGAGCTCCTAATGGGATTCAAAATCTGTATTGCTACATGTGGATTTATAAACAAGTCTGGAGGTCCTCTTTCTTTATCTAGGCAGGAATCATGGGTAGACAAAGAGAAGACCTTCTGGTTTTGTTATCCTGGGCCCTGGACAGTTTTTACAATCCCAGGGAGGTGGTGGGAATGACAATGGTGAGCAACCATAGGTGGAGAGCTCCAGTGGTATAGCTCTCTCTCAGAATTGGCCACAGACACAGGCTCCATCCACCACTAATTCTGCCACTGCCGCTGCCATTGGCACCACTGGGGTCAGTAAGTGCCAGTCTCCCTCTGCTGCTGCCTTTTCTCCCTTTGTACTGTTAACAGAGCAGCCTGCTCTACTGCTGATAAAAATCAAAAGGAGGTGAGAAAGATCGGTGAGAGAGCTTTTATTGGGTTGAATACTGTAACCCTGGGGAACAGCACAGGATATGGTGTCTCTCAGCTGACACCCAAAGTAAACCTGCTTATCTATGCCTGAAGGGAGGGGTGATCAAGTTATCAGCACCAATTATGGGAATTCCTCATGCACATGGAGAAATGCAGAATTCACAACCGTGACAGGCCTTCTGTTTGATCACCCTAGGAAAAAGGTTCCCCATCTAGTCTTGGTGGAAATGATTCCAGGGTCAGCTAGACTTTGCTAAAGCTCAGGATGACAAAAATATCCAGTCCAATCTGTGTGCTGGGCCTGTGCTTTCAAATGACAGAATTGTTCTTCTATCGCATGCGGCAAGTTATTGCTGTGCAGCTCCATCAAGATGACCATAGAGTGCTGTGGTGCAGGCATGCAGACAGTGCAGCTGGCTACTGGGTGGGTAATCTTTTACTCAAGGAGGTCAAGACACAAAGAGAATTATCTGACAGCTCTCAATTAAATGAATAGGATCACTCTGCCGCAACATCTTAGCTTATTTAAAGGAAAAGTACCTAAAAGATAAGCTTATCATTAACCAAAACAGTGATTGTACAGTATTGGTCAGTGGTTTAATATTTTTTTATTCATGATCCAGTGACCTAAGGAGAGATGTAGGTCCCTCATCTGTCTTGTAAAAAAAAATAGTGTTCATGACTGAAAGACATGAAGTAGCTTCTATATCCTCACCAAGGTTCAGTTTTAACCTGTTTATGACTAAGTAATTAGACCAGCTCAGTTCCTTATGTAGAGCTGTTTCCATAACCAAAGACTCTCATTCCAAACAGAAGATGTTACAGAACCCGGACACTGATGCTCAGACCTGTGATCTTAGATACTCAGGCAGATGATATAAGAAAATCATGACTCAAAGCCACCCCAGGCTAATAAAAATATAGTCAAAGAGGCTCTATCTCCAATGAACCAGAAAAAAGGGCATATTGGACTTAAGTGGAAGAACACCAGTATTGAGTAAAAAAATAAATAAAACCAAAAACACAAGGCCCTGAGTTCAAGCCCTAATACCAGCGTAAAAATGCAAAAGAAAATTATAGAGAAGGTAAGATTTGAAGATGTATTTGCAAAGCAGGGAATTCATCACTCCAATTAGGAATAAAAGTTAAGTTATGATATGATTTAATAAATGTGGATTGAAAACTATGTGTTTTGAGTATATTAATCATAACTGTGAAGTATAGGATTTTGTGAGTATGAATGTGTGTGTGTGTGTGTGTGTGTGTGTGTGTGTGTGTGTGTGTGTGTGTGTTTGTATGTACAAGACCTATGGCTTGAACTCAGGTCCTGGGCACTGTCTTTGAGATATTATTATTTATTTTCTCAAGGGTAGTGCTCACAACTCCACTTCTGCCTTTTTGATGGTTAATTGGACATAAAAGTTTCATGGATCTTTCTGCCTTGGCTTGCTTTGAGCCATGATTCTCAGATCTCAGCCTCCTGAGTAACTAGGATTAGTGCGAGTCACTAGCTCTTGGCTAGAAGTAGAGGATTCTTTTAATCCCAAAAGATAACAAATTTTTCTATGTATTTTAAAGGATTATAAAATGTGCTAGCTTCTGTGTTGCAAAAAAAATAATTTCTCTAGTGCTCTTCCCAGTATTAATGTACCATATAATTATCCATTTATTTTGCAAGGTATTGAAAATAGGCTCCAGGTCCATCCTGCATATGGGCCATATAGAAATCATGATTTTCACTGTGATGACTAGAGATGAGGAAGGGAAACTAGATCACTGTGCACAATGACATTTAGTTTTTTTCCTGATGTGACTCACACTCTTTCATCCAGTCATCTAATAAGACTCCTAGGAAGGTTTTGGAAATGTGATCATCCAGTGGGATTCAAGGAGGAGAAAGTGTGAGATCATAATGCTTCCTTTATTATTATCCTTATGCAGGAAATATGCCAGCATAGGTATTTTTTAACCCACTTCATAAACTTTTCATTTACATCTACAGACTAATGATATTGGTGCTCAAATCCTCAAACATTCATAGTCTCATGGATTCAAGAGCATGAACAGCGTTAAAGCTTGGAACACATCTAGAGTATTTGCTTTGCAGTTGTTCCTCTTTCTTTGCTCCACAATTCCTAAATTTCCTATATTGAAATTGAGGAATTACAAGTATAATTTCAGCTAGATAACCAGAGGTTTAGGCCTGTAATCCCAGCTACTCAGGAGACAGATATGAGAAATAAGCTTCAAGGACAGCCTAGGCCGACAAAGTTGAGAGACTCTTATGTCCCATTCAGCATCAAGTAATAGAGAGCCAGCCTTGAGAAAAAGAAAAAAAAGCCAAGGAAAAGTGCAAAGCCCTGAGTTCAGTTCCAAGTAATAGCACAAAAAAGACAATATGAAGTTCGTTTACAATTTGGGGTGGAAGGGTAGTGTAGTTGTGAAGATCGGAGGGAAGGGATGGTAGGGGAAAAACAAAGGAGGAGGTAACAATACTTGATAGGAAATGTATTCATTACCTTGATGTAACTGTAACCCCTCTGTACAGTATTTTTACAATAAAAATGTATTTTAAAAGACAATGTGTAGGGGCTGGGAAGGTGGCTCAGTGGTAGAGCACTTGCCTTGCATGCTCGAGGCCCTGGGTTCAATTCCTCAGCACCACATAAGAAAAAAGCCGGAAGTGGCACTGTGGCTCAAGTGCTAGAGCGCTCGCCTTGAGCTGAAGAGCTGAGGGACAGCATCCAGGCCCAGAGTTCAGGCCCCATGACCGGACCCAAAAAAAAAAAAAAAAAAAGACAATGTGTAACTTCACCTAACGATGAATTTCTTTCTGATTTAGTGATTCCCAGGGCTTTCTGTCTTTTCTCTAATATTACCTTGCCATTCCATCTCAATATATACCCTACCAAAAAAAAAAACAGTCTGTGTTTTATTCTTGCACATGTACACGTTTCAAGTGGGTTAATGTACACTCTGTCCTTCAGAGTGGAACTTTCAGTGTTCTACAGCTTAGCAAACAAATCTGTATGTCGTTCTCATGCATGCTTTTTAAACTGAGATGGTCTTCTTCTTTTCATCTCCATGAGGAAAAGAAGAGAGATGAGAACATTTCTTGCCTTCTATTGGAAAGAAATAAGTAACACGGTAAGAACATCTGTGTGCCACTCCTGCAACTTGAGGGCTGTCAGACTCCAAGATAAAGCAATCCAGGGGGTAGCATGCAGCATGCCTTCTGTAGTAACAATCCGCAACTTCAGCTTTCTCTTCCTAAGGCAGAGCTACATTATCTCCCACGGCACTGAAGCATAGTAACATATGTTCTGCTCTCAAGAGTGAGAATCTCAGGTCCCCCTTTTTGAGCATCACTCTTGTTTTTCAAAGCTAAACCACATCAAGCTTTTTCCTTTGCTCTGTATCTGATTCCTGAGTCAAACTTAGAATTACAACAATATTTTTAAAAAAACTTGAATGCTTATTTTTGTCATGTTTTTGGAGATTTTCTTCCAAATGATGAAAAGGAAATCTGTCTAAAGTATGTATAAACAAAACCTTCTTTTGTCACCAGTACCCCTGTAGAAACCTAAGATGAACATTAGATTATCCTGTGCACGTGGCTACTTGCCAGTGATTTTTCTATAGCAGGTTTAACCAGGTTTATCTAGAATAGGTGGACCGGACCGTGCACACACAGCTAAAGGGGAAGACATGGTTAAAGTAATTATCTGGCTTATTCTCACAGTGTAGACAGTCAGTCTGGCTCATTTAGACTAAGAATAATAAGCCAGCACATTCTTTTTTGCCAAAAGGAGTTATTTGGCAAATCACCTCAATGTGCCTCAACAGATGAACTTTAAATCTACAAGATGCCAGAAGAGAAAGAAAACATTACCGTCTTCTGGTATTGGAGGAAAAAAAAAATAGCAGACAGGACGGGCGAAGTCAACTCTGGCTCGGGAGGGAAGGCAGTCAGGGCAAATTGCCTTTCATTTCCGTGACCCTGTCTGGGGCTGCTTATGAATTAAAATTCTGGAATCTTTTCATCTCCCTTCTGTGATTGCTTCATTAATATTTCCCACGGACCTTCTGGTCTTTTGTTAGATTTACACAAGTACACAAATATCAGACCTTCCCTAATCTGAGTGGCTACGGTTTATCTGGCCGTCAGTCCAGTGCACGGAATTATCCCAACTTGAAATATGGCTGGAAGAAATCAGTAGGCTTGCTTACACGTTGTGATCCCATATACGATCATCCAGATACCAGTGTATTCTGCAGATCATCAATGCCCTTTTAAAGCATTGTTTTCCCCTGTGCTCTGATTCCTGGCCAATTTGTTGTTGTTGTTTCTTTCCTTTCTTTCCTTGCTAGAGATTAAACCAAGACATCACGCTTGCGAGGTAAAAGTTCGTTCTACCATTTAAGTTAGGCCTAGAGATCTCTTGTTTTTATATTATTTTTGAGAGTATGGTATCAATAACTGCTCTACAAGGACTTTGAGCTCATGATCCTCCTCCTCCAACTCCCTGTAGCTGGGATAGCAGATGTGTGACACTCTGCCTGAATGAACTGTTTTCTTTAAATGGAGAATTATTGTCCTATTCCATAGAGGTTTTCTTATTGATGTACAAGATTGTAATTCATTCCCAATAGTAGATGTTACATTCCTAGGAATCAAAAAAGAATGGATAGTTATTCTCTTTCATGCTTTACTAACAAATGACATTTCTGGAAAATTCAATCAGGTCTTCTTTCTCTGGTTATTTAGTGGACAAATGAACAGGTTGTGGAGGTTCAATTTTTTTCCTCTTCCAATGAGTGTTGTATTCAATATGACATCTCCATTTGAAAGGGATGCAACAACAGTCTCTCATATACAGGAATTCTGAGATAATATAACAAAGCTTACTGTGAAGCCAGGTGTATGGAAATGTATTGATCTCTATTCATACCTACTGGCAATCGCTTTTCAATCTTGAATACTATGTAGACTCAGGCTAAAAAATTCTTGGGCTGATTTCCTCATCTGCAAATCAGAGATGCATCATGGGCTTCACAGACAGGTCCTAGAAGGACTGAAGCAGTTATTCATGTAAGTGTGGTTAGAACATTGGACAACCTGTGGTAGATGCTCAAAACACTAAATATACAAATATTCATAAATATATGAACAATAACCAAACTTTTAAGTATACAGAAAACATAATGTCAAATAAAACAAAATGAAAACACAAAAAGGCATGGTTCATTGAACATAATCTCCAAATTGCAAATAGCAGTGCACATAAATATTTGAGAAATGAAAATATAAGTATCTTAACAAAGACAATTTGATTTTCCTTTCTTGCTGCCTGTCCTAAATTTGAACTCAGTCTGAGCTTAACACAGACAATATTGTCAGCAAGCAAGTGTCTCTTCTGAGGTGGAATGAGAAAGACTATAGATGAAAATTAAGCATCCATTTTCCCCACCTCATTCTTCCAGGATCCAATTTGGGGTTCAATGCATTTGGAAATTCACAGCTCACTTTTCTTCTTTCAAACCATCATGTCTAACAATCATGACTTGATAATTGAACATTCCATCTATCTTCTCTTTATCATCTATCACATTATTAGACTATATTTTGTGAATCTATACAATGAAAACTATTGACATATTAGTATCTATTTACCAAAATGTTTAATAAAGCCTGAAGAATTAATTCTCTATATATGAAATGATGAACCAGGTGCCAGTGGCTCGTGCTTATAATCCTAGCTACTCAGGAGACTGAAATCTGAGCATCGTGGTTCAAGCCAGCCCGGGCCAAAAAGTCTCCATGAAACTCTTATCTCCAATAAGCTACTTAGAAAAAGCCATCAGTGACACTATGATCAAGTGTTAGAATACTAGCTTTGAGCACAAAGAGGCTCAGGGACAGAGCCCAGACCCTGAGTTCAAGCCCCAGGACCAGAAAAAAGAAAAGAAAAAGAAAAAAAAAAGAAAAGATCAGTTTAACCTTTGTCTTATCATTGTTTACTTTATTCCTCCTGATTGGATCCATAGGGGACATACCTATCCTTCCTCTTGAGACCCCAAATGGAGTAAGTTGGAGCTCTATTCTTCTTGGAGAGAAATTCCTAGCACCTTGTCTAAATCCTTAAGCAGAATTGAGATTGGCATCCACAGTTTGGCCTCCTCCTCCTAGTTAGTTCTGAGCTTTAGTTCCATTGTCGTAGCTCAGCTGGTGGGTATTCTGCCCTCAGTTGTCAACAATGACCAGTTTTGGGGGGGTTTTTTGTGTGTGTGTTTTTTACTCTGTAAGTACTTAGATCTTACATTCTGCCCAGTGCTATTGTACAGACCACATCGCATGTCTCCTCTGACCTGACTCTCTCCTAGAGATTATGGGACAGATGATGGTAGGATGGGACCGGATGCCTGGAGAACACTGCTTCCTGTGTTCTTCCTGTGGCCTCCAGCATAGTCCTATCATGGCTGTAGCATCCACCAAGTAAGTGCCTTATGTGCAGCACCATCCGGTCCACCCGGCCCAGTTTCCACTGTCATCTGTAATTCCCTCAGTGCAATGCTCAGTGCTCAGAGCTAGCAGCACCCTATAGCTCCCAGTTTCTGGTTCATGTCAGAGAAAGAAGAGTACAGCTTCACCCTGTCCTTGATTTAGTTCTCAGCTGCACTTCTACCTCTAAGCTTTAAGGACTTGAAACTGCCTGGCAACTTCTTCCCTTTGTTCTTTGGTTTTGACCAAGATGATCTTAAGGTTCCCATCACATCAAAGGGACACACTTCACACAAATTCATATTCTAATTATAGGCCCTGAAGCTCTATTTTCTTAAAGCAGTTTGCTTCATCAAACAATGTTAATTGTAAATTCTTTCTTTGCTCCTTCTGTTGCAACCTGGGTCCTGAGCTGGAACTATTCTCTTGAAAGGTCATCATTGACAAGATGGCGACCCTTTTCCCCATTCTGTGCAGAAGCATAGGTGGTTAATTTTGCAAGACCGTAATGGGTAAGCGTATACTGTCCCCCGATTTTGGTGATAAAGTGTGGCCCCAAATAGAATCCATACATAGTACACTGTACCCTAGCTGGATGAATTCACAGATTATAACTTGTTACCTGTATCCTGTCAGCTGGATGGGGAAATAACGTAAGAGGATTCCCTATTAACAAGCAACTGAGTCTCATTCAACCACACCATATATAAACAGATATAAATGTGTGTGTACTTATATGATTATGTAACTATATAAGACAAACACCCCATTGCAACAATGAGAAGTATAAGTTGTCATGTCCAAAATGAACTTTACAACTTTGGTGGGGAGGCGGGGGGTGAGGGGGGAGGCTGGGAAGGGATGGGAAGGGGAAATAAAGGAGGAGGCTACAATGCTTGATAAGAAATGTACTCATTATCTTGCCCATGTAATTGTAACCCCTCTGTACAGTATTTTCACAATAAAAAATAAATAAAAATTAAAAAAAGACAAACACCAATGATAGGCAATTATATTATTTTCTATCTTCCACTTATTTTCTATGGGTATAAATAAAAACTGTGTGTGAGGCATTCTGGACCATCTTTCGATCTGTCTTGCTTACTGGTTAAGGAAACTTTTACTTGTTCAAGTAAACTTTGTTAATTTGAACTGGTCTCAGAATTTTTTTAATTAAAGAAAAACACCTATAATTAGCACAACATAGATGAACTAATCAATTGACTAAGATGTTTTCCTCTGAAGCACTTTCCTGAAAATTTATTCAAGTATTTAAAATCCTCTCCTTTTTTTTGGAAAGTCCAGTCTGACACATTGTACTAAATTCTCTCTCATTTTTATTGCGATAACCCAAAGGAAATCTGCTTCTTTTTGTTCATAGCCAATGTCCAGGGCCTTTTTATCTTCTAATACTTGAATAATTCTCTGTTTCAAATCATCTGAATTAAAATATCCTATCTCCTTGACTAGAAATCATTTGATTCTCCATGTTGTCTTTTTTGCAAGCTAGGTCAAAAGGAAGAAACTTCATCATCCTCAAGTAGTTCCATAAAAACAGAAAGACTTTTTTTGCCTCAAAAAATTAAGACACAGAAAATTCAACTGTTAGTTTTTTTAAAAAGTCATTATGTGCAATAAGCTTTTAGACATTTGGGTAGACATAAAGTTTTATATCAAATGGATGACAAGAATATGAAACTAAAGAGTTCCACCTAGATGTTTAATTTTTTCATGTTTTGTTTCAGTGACTAAAACTTTCAGATTGCTTTTCTTCTCCTTGCAGAAAGACAGCAAATACATTGATTCATTCTGACACAACTCAAATCAGCCCTTGGATTTGTTTTGTGCCTCCCTTTTATTGTCTGGGTCTGACAGAGATATTTTCACAAACACATGATGATTATTGCCTTTGACTAATGAAGACAGAATCTTTAAAAGGAATTTAAATGTCAGCTTTTAAGAACACATACCCACACAAATAAACCCCTGTCAGCAAATAGGCAATTTACAGAAATGTTGAATTTTGTTTGATTTGTTGTGTTCTAGAAAGAATGACGTACCAACAACACTATCATCATCATTACAGTGTTAATTAGAGCTATGGAGTGGGGACGAACTTCAAGTGATTTGCTAGGAAAACAGCATCACTATGTGTATCACAAGCTTCCCAATTTTCCCTCAGCAGAGTTTTATTACAGTTGATATAAAGCAAAACACAAAATGTTAAAAAATCCTACAAATGTTCTTTTGCTAATGCAATTTAGACTCCTTCCTGGCTGGTCTGACTTCTCGCTGTGATTTTGGAACCTTTCTAATTGACTTATTCAGGATCACCTTGCTGCAACTTAGAAGCAATTCTTCACAGTTAAAGAAAAAAGCAACAGGGTTTGAAAAAGGAGTGTATTTAACCTTGGTCATGGGTATCCTAGGAGTGTTTCTGTTTTAATAATTAATTAGCTTATCAGTTCCCCAAATGTTCAAATGACTTTTGGAATCCTGAGCACTGAGGCAGTTGGCATCATGCATGTTTCCTGACTGGCTTCTTTAACTTTCCATTTAATATTTTGTTTTCCCTTGAAACAAAAATCATTTAATGAAATCTGACACTTCAAGGCCTCCGACTGATCTTCTCAGCAGAAGGTACAGCCAAGGTGGCCAATTCCATTAAATTACAACTCCTGTCCAGGTTGGGAGACATGACTTTAATGCAGACAAAATGCAATGCAGTCAGGAATGCGAAGAGACATAACTAATAACAGGGTTGGGGGGGAGGGAACATCTGAAGGGAAAGTAAGTTCAACATACAGAACGGTGAAGAACAGGAGGAGGGGGAAGTTAAGAAGCACACACGTGTCATTTTCTCCCCACTTATTCTGTTTCCTTTATGTTCCCTAGTTCAGGGCTGCTGGTGGAAGATTGATACATTTATTAATTCTCCATGCAGAAAGACAAACAGTGGGCTTAGCCCTGTGGGATTGAAAACGTCTGGCCCCAGGTGTCCCTGTGGAATCTTCCAGAGTTGCCTAATGGTCTTTGACCACCACAGACCGTTCAATGAATATGGTATCCATTTTCCAAAGTCTCATTTTGACTCATACATAAAATAAAATCATCCTGTCATAACGCATTGGCTTTCTCTCCCGTTCTTTTTTTTTCTTTTACTTATTTTTTTTTATTTCTCTTGGTTAATTTAAAATACAGAACTAGAAAAGGAAAAGATGAGAGGAAAAATGTTCAAAGGATGCTCAAGATAGTCTTTGTAATAGGATTTCCCTTGTCCTTCCCAATTGCAAGAACATAGCAAAATAATTTTATTTCTTTCCACCTTAAGTGACAAACCTTCTGTCTCAGAAACTAAGCAGACCTATATGGAGAAATATTTCACCTCTTTTACACATCTTTTAAACTTAAAATGTGACCATGAAGGCACAGTATATTGTGAGAGTTATTTTATTAGGGTTAGTATTGGCCTTAAAAAAGGTGGGGTAGAAATTATTTTTCATTTTTTGGTCATTTTATGGGAGGGTAAAGTTTCATGGTATTTCATTCTTAGGATCCATCTTATATCGTAATTACTTATTAAATATCAGGAGATTTCTGTATAATAAGTGAACTCTAACTAGAATCTTGGTCATAAAGTAGGATTTTTTTCCAGTTGATCAATTCTAACAAAAAGCAGTAACTGAAAGATGAGGTGGAGGGTGGATGGAGACAAGATCACAAGTTATTGTGATTTTAATTTGGGCCTTGAAGGTCAGTAGAGTTAGTTCAACTATTTGGGAGTCTTTTAGGTAAATGTGCAACACTTCCTTGGTACAAGAGAAGAATAAGGCTGTCTTTGTATTAAAGATTATCCATGGTAAATGAATAAAAATATACTAGTATATTATCAGGAATGAAAAAAATCACTGACTTTTTGAAACCAACTTATATAGGAGCCTGAAATATAAACATGATTTGAGTTTCTGATGATGAATTGATAAGAATATTAATTTTATAAGGCCTGTTTTTGTTATTAAGTGGGATAAGATAAAATATATACATAATGATTTTTAGAAGGATGGAATATATCATTTTAAATTATTAGGTCCATTTATCTTAATTTTATATTTGTTTGGATTGGAGGTTTGAAATAGATCATGAAGCCAAATGCTTTAAAATATTTGAGAAAAAGAAATTTCAGAATTTCAGCATAGCTAATGCAATTTACATGATATTAATCCTGGAATTAAAAAGAAATCATTTCCTATAAATGTTGGTCTTTTATTTTTCTAAGATCTATATTATAGCAAAGAATTACAAGTTCAAAGAAAATTAAATTATTTATTGTCCAGATAAAAATGTCAGATTTACATATAGTTATACAAACCCATATTGAAAATAAAATATAACTATGTTTCTGTACCTGCATTCATATAATTTTTATCATTGTGTTTGTTAGACACAGAATATGTATTCAAAGACTATGGTGCTATCAATCCCCACATATGGCCAGGCTAAGAGTACTAGTCAGCCCTCAGACATTGAGGAGAAATCATTTTTTTTAAAGATAAATGCAAACTTTTTTAAGGTTTCAGATTCCTCGCACATCCCATGTGCCAAGTAGTGGAACAAAAGCAAATGTGGATGATGTTTTAAAATAAATTCTAAGGCGAATTTTTTTTGAAAACTATTATTAAAACGAAGAACAGAAACAACTTTAAATGTATTATCCTAACTAAACTAGAACTTCACATTTTGTATAACAAGAGCAAAGACTGAGTATTAATGGTTCTCCTCTGTAATTCTAAGTATTCTAGAGGCTTAGGGATGAAATACTAAGGCGCAAAGATAGTATGGACAGAAAAGTGCAGGAGACCGATCTCCAGAATAAGCAGAAAAATAGAAAAAAAAATTGGAAGCATGGCTCAAGTGGTAGAGCACTGGCCTAGAAAGCAGGAGGCTCTAAATTCAAGGCAAAGTAAATAAGCATACAAATATATAAACAAGCAAAGGCCAAAAGTGCTTAGGGATTCATGAAATTAAAAAACTTGGAACATGTTTTTGACATATGCAGCTATGAATTGTTAAAACCTATAATGTATATAAGCAATCAGAAAATACACTGGACATGAGTCTATAGTCAATAATAAAATTATGAAGAGCTCTACAGAAGAAATACATATTGTCAATAAAGTAATAAAGGATAATAAGATAGTAAAAATAAAACAGTACAAAGGGATTATTATAAATGCAATAATGATTTTAATTGTATAATTGTCCAAAAGTAGTGAGAATATCTCATTTGGATAAGATTAAGGATGAGTCCACATGGTTGGTAGAAGCTTAAAATATTACAAATCCTGGCACTGCTGGGCATGTTGGCTCATGTTTATAATCTTAACAACTCAGAAGGCAGACATCAAAAGAATTACAGTTTGAGACCAGCTGGGGGAAAAAATTGTGAGATTCCATCTCAACCAATAAAAATCTGGGTTCAGTGGAATGAGCCTGTCTTACCAGCTATATAAGAAAGATCACAGTCCTGACAGATGGGACAAAAACACAAGAAAGTTCATGGACCATGACAGCTTAGGCAAAAATACAAGACAAAACTTGAAAATGTTAAGAGCAAAAACGGCAGGGGACATAGAACAAATGATACAGTACTGACTAAGTGAATAAGGCCCTGGGTTCAAACTCCAGTATATTAGACAAACAAACAAAAACTTCTGGTGAGCAATTAGCATATATCTTCAAGTAAGGAATTCAATGTTAGTGTCTAGCAATTCTTAGACTCAGGTTAATTCTTCCCAATACTTTTAAAGTTTGGTCTCATGGGGCTAATAGTGAACATAGAAGGAAAGTTTCTAGTCTGGAGAGATTAAACCATGCTGGCATAGATAGTCACCTTGATATAGATATTTATCAGGGTGAAAATTCAGGTTTCTAGGTCAGGTTAGCCAATTAGTAGTCTATCAAAACTTTGTTAGACAGAAAAAACAACAATGAAGATGAATCAGCAATTTATAAAACCAAGAAATAAAACTGGGCCAAGTCCCCCATTGGTAACAGAAATGTCTTGTTTATAGAGTTATTAAGCTCTATTATTCCTTTTATTAAAAAAAAGAAAAGGTCAGAAAAATCAGACATATCTTGCATGCCACACTTTTGTACAATGAGCCATTTTGAACCAGATTGATCCGGATTGAACTAGATTGAGCAGGATCAAACTAGATTGAGCCAGATTGAGCCGGTCTGAACCTGTTTGAACCGGATAGAGCTGGATTGAGCCAGACTGACCCAGATTGAGCTGGATTGAGCTAGACAGAGCCAGATTGAGCTGGATGGATCCAGACTGAGCTGGATTGAGCCAGACTGATCCGGATTTGGAATCCTTCGGACATTTAATGAATGGGGACACATGAATGAATTTTCAGGAACATGATTGTCATACTCTCACCTCTATTTATTCTTCTACTGTCATTCTGGTCCTTCCTCAGGCTAGTCTCTTCTCATTTTCTGCTTCTGATTTTCACACTCTATTCTATTCTATCAGATCTTCCTATTGGTAATTTCCTCTAACCGGAAGGTACCTTTCCAGGACTATGCAGGCCTTACCTCTGACACCATGTGAGTTCACCTGGTGAAGTCACCTTTGAAATAATTCCTACATACCCACAGCTATAATGTTCTTCCATGGTTTCTGTTTTATCCACATCAATGATTAAGTTGTAACATGCATTATAATTTTCTTATTCTGTCTATTGCCTTAGTGGAATGTAGGCTATACTGGTCAAGGAAGTGTTTTACAGTACCCAGTTAAGTGCTCAACACAGTGTTAAATCAATATGTCATCTTTGCTAAATAATAAGGAAATCATCATCATCCAACCTCCCATCTCAGAAGTATCATAGGTATGAACATGTCCATCTGTTCCTAAAATTATGAGCTGATATAACTTTCTTGAGTTATAAGAATAAAATCAAATATATGGAAATTACCCACAAGACAAGGAGACTCTTTCCTTATTTGTTTTTGGTATCAGTTCAAAATTCACATTCTAAAAGACTAAATAAACCCTGGGGCTACGATTCTCTGACTTCAGTAAAAGATATATAGCAAAAATGATGTAATGTTACTGTAATGCTATCTAAATAAGAGGGAAAATTAATAAGGAGAGGAATATAGTGTCTTGACATCTTTCCACCTAAAGACGTATCAAACAAATTGCAACAATGTTTAAAGGAGTTGAAAGCCATGAACATCTCTAATTTCCAGAAGTGTGGAGAAACCTATGGAAAAGAGGACATATTCACTCAAAATCTCGTTCTGTATACCATGTCCAGCATGCTAATGTAAGTTTCCATGTTTTAGAACTTGGCAGGGAAATCCCTATAAAAATATAAAGTGATCCACTCTAAGCTCACTGCAGCTGGAGCCTCTATAAGTTATGGTCTTGTCTTTAAGCCAGATCAGGGTGGCAATGAAAATATTTGGAGCTAATCCTGGCACACAGCTTTTGACATTTAGGTAAAATTCACTGGGAAAAAGAGTCATTTTGGGTTAACCTGAATCTGAAGGCTCATTATATTAGAGACATAAGCATTTGCTTTTGCAAACTCCACATTTGGTCTTCAAGCCAAATGTAGATGTGACTCTGGTCCTCACCTCAGAGAAGCAGGAAATGTGGCAGGAGAGAAGGAGAGATCTTTCTTGTTATAACCATTATGTTTGAAAGAATGGTTAGTTTATGCTGCTTTAAGTCCATTTTTTAAAAGAAAAAAAGTATAGATAGATGATAGATAGATTGATCCTCTACCCTACTCAGTTCGTATAGTTGGTAATTAATCTTTTTAATTCTCTTTCCTTGAAGATTATATGATGCCCTGCCCCCAACATCTACCTTTTAAATATTTCAAGGATTTCTTTTTCCTCTTCTTTGTTTTTCAATTTTTATTTTCTAGTGCTCTATCTGGGGCTTGAACTCTGGGCCTCATCTTCTTGTTCAGCCTTTTAGCTCATGAGTGGTGTTGGAGCCAGGCTTCTACTTCTTATTTCTTTCTTTCTTTCTTTTTTTTGGGGGTCCGGTCGTGGGCCTGAACTCTGGGCCTGGGTGCTGTCCCTCAGCTCTTCAGCTCAAGGCTAGCGCTCTACCACTTGAGCCACAGCGCCACTTCCAGCTTTTTCTGCTTATGTGGTGCTGAGGAATCGAACTCAGGGCCTCATGCATGCAAGGCAAGCGCTCTACCACTGAGCCACTTTCCCAGCCCATGTGATCTCTTTTGTAACCCAGGCTAATAGACCTTAGCTTCCTGAGTATCTAGAATTGTAGGCATGAGCTGCTGGTACCAGGCTTCAAGATTTTTTGGTTTGTTTGTTTTCCTATTGATTTTATTATTATGAACTTAAAAATGTTTTTTTTCATTTTATATTGTTTTATTTTTTTGTGAACATACTGTACAGAGGGGTTACAATTACATGGGCAGGACAATGCGTACATTTCTTACCAAGCATCGCAGCCTTCTCCTTTGTCCAGCTTACTATAAAGAATCACATTTATATTTGAGGTTCAGACTTTTATTGCTTATGTGTACATTTTGCTAGTTCTGCATGTTACTTTCTTCAGTGTTTAGTGCATCTTACTTTGGTTCTCATATCTCTTCTCCTTTTCTCTGCCTCTTATCTTCATTACTTATTTTCTTTCACATCAAATTGTAAGGAATGTCTGAGCCTCTCTTTTCCTCACTTCTCTGCAGAATCTACAGGATAATTACTGACATTCTCATATTTTAATTGAACTCTCTCTTTCCAGAAGTCTTTTTCCTTCCCAATATTTTCATAATAGAAGAGGTAGTATGAAAAGATGAACTATCATCTTAAATCTTTGTGCAGTGGTGAATTCACCTTTCTCTGAATTTTGCTCTTGTTCCTCACATCAATCCTTTCCCCTAAACTGCAATCTATTCTCTCTGTTGAATAATAACTATTCAACATAAGAGCATGAGACAATATCAGAATCACTTTGTATTTTGGTATCAATTTGTATCTAAATATTTGACCCAGAAAACAAACAGGAAAGAAGCCAGGCACTGGTGGCTCACATCTACAATTCTACTGAGGAGGCTGAGATCTGAGGATTGTGGTTCAAAACTAGCCTGTGCAGGAAAGTCCATGTGACCCTTATCTCCAATTATCTACTAAAAAGCTAGAAATGGAGCTATAGCCAGAGCACACTGAGAGGAAAAAAAAACAACAGAACAGGATCTGCATTACAAAAAGAATAACAACAACTAAAAAAGGTAAGGAATCATTAGTATTTTTCCTAAGTTCATTTTCCTAAACTATGATTTTAATATCCAGGAGAGATCTGAAATGATCAGGCTAAGATTCAAAGAAGATCTGCTTTCATTATTTTTCATTATTATTATTTGTGTTTAGGGCAACACAAAGAGAACTTTGGCACACAACCTGCTTTTAGATTAAACTCTTTATTACAAACAAGTATCCTAGACATTGCAAGTCACTTACTATCATATTCATTGGGTAAGAGAGTTTGGAAGACCTAGGAACATAGAAGTAGAAATTTCCAACATGAACGACAAAGTTCAGACTTAAACATAAAATAAAGGAAATCAATACAGATTTAATTTGCAGAATTTAATGCAGAAATCTAGAATCATTTATCCATGTCAAAAAACTTTATGTTTCCTTTCCACCTACCTATGTGCCATCTGAAATAGTCTTATCATGTGCTGGCATTTCCAATTTGTTTTCATTATTGCTCTGTTTCCCCATGACCCTGAACTATTTGTTAGTCAGTAAATCTGACCTGAGGAACAGTAGTCCAACTCATGAGACACAATAACACAATAGACTCTACTTAATGGCAGGAAGAACAAAGATGGACTATGACAGAGCATATACAACAGTGCCACAATATCAGGGCTGATTTCTGTCTCCACATTCCGGGGTGTGTGTGTGTGTGTGTGTGTGTGTGTGTGTGTGTGCCAGTACTGGGGTTTGACCTCAAGGCTGGCTTTGAACCATGATCCTCAGACCTCAGCCCCTTGAGTAGCTAGAACTAAAGGCATGAATCAGTGGAACCCAGTTGTGTGATCCAGTTTTAAGTTGACAAGTTACTGTGATACAAGTTCAGTGGAGAAGAGGCTGCTTAGCAAGTCTGATCCCCTAAAATCCCAAAGAAGGGGAAAAAATCATCTAGTTTACAAGTTGCCTCTATCTATGTAGCATTTTTACATCCTTACAACTACATCTGTATGGTCTGTATCAAGTGGAGGATTCAGCAGTTGATCAGCTTCTTACTGAACTTAAAAGAAAGGAAGACGGATGAATGTCATTTCCATTTTTATTTTTCCACAAAGAAATTCCAAAGAAGGAACAAATTCCAGCATTTTCAAATCTCAGAAACAGGACAAAAAAAAAAATAAGTGCCAGGCTACATGGTGAGCTTGACTCCATACTTTACTTCATGTTTGCCATTGTTTAATTTTTTTAGTCAAAGCCATTCATCTTCCACTGGGATCAAATAACCTGGGCAGTAAAACAACAGATGAAGGTAGGAGGCGCAACATGTCCAGGAGAGAGGTGGAAGAAGGGTGTGCAGCTCCAGTCTTGTGAGATTCTAGGCTGCTTCCTTTGACTGAGACTCCAGGGGGGAAAGCCTTATTGCTGCTCTTGGATTAGTTTTGTCCCCCCATACAAAGTGCAAAAAGAGAAATGTGTGCTTTCCCCTTCTCCTGCTATGCAGGAAGGCTCACCCACAAGAAAATCAACTCCCTCCCCCTTCTTGCAAAGACCCTGCTCAGTTTCCAAGCCAGATATTTTGCTCCTCCTCCCCAGATGACCAATGGCATGCGTGTGTGAATGATCAATACTTGCTTCTACAAGCATAATTCACAGCTACCGCTGGAAGGGCATGTCACCAGGGGGTTGAGAACTAGTAAGGTGCAGCAAAGGTTATTGAGGGAAGGCCCACATGTGCTTCTGTGTATTATTGAAATGGCTGTCAGAACTCTGTATGCAAATTCGCATCGAAGACTAAACATGACTTCATTATTGTATGAAAACCTTTGGGTTGTCAGCCTTCAGTACCAGAAATGATGAAGGGCTTTCAACAAATGTATATTATTTCATTAGCTGTTCCCTAAAGTCATCAATATTACAAAAAAAAGAGATAGTTTTGAGGGGTGGATATTATTAACTGATATCTTTAAGTCAATTCATGGATTTCCTACCTTAATTCGTACCTCCAGACACAAGAAGTACATACCGAGCAGAAAAATATGAAATCTATTTTTATTTGCCTGAAATAAACCAATTTATATAAAAAGATACCATTTTTGAACCTAAAATGGCTAAGATACTATTAACTGGAAATTCATAATGCCCTCACTATTATGAAGGAGTCAAATCTTGTATATAGCAAATTATTTTTATAATACTTTTATAATATAATACATGTGAATGAATTAAAAATCCAGTAATTTGCAAGACAGTTTTTTTTTTTTTTGGGTCCGGTCGTGGGGCCTGAACTCTGGGCCTGGGTGCTGTCCCTCAGCTCTTCAGCTCAAGGTTAGCACTCTACCACTTGAGCCACAGCGCCACTTCCAGCTTTTTTTTTTTTTTTTGCTTATGTGGTGCTGAGGAATCGAACCCAGGGCCTCAGGCATGCAAGGCAAGCGCTCTACCACTGAGCCAACTTCCCAGCCCTGCAAGACAGTTTTAAAAGAAGATTTTGGCAAATAAGACAGAGAGATACCAGTTTTAAAAGAGGAAGGGCATTTGAATGAAAACCGATTTTTTAAAATTGTCAGTAAAATTGAATTTATGACTGAATTGTATGTGCTCCATGTTACTTTGGTTTCTTATATAATTTTGGAGATTCTGCACATGAATAAACTTTGAAAATTAAGAGTGCTATATTTAGTTCAAATGCAAATTAACTAAAAAGTTCTACACAAATAAAACATTCAAGTGGTCCAATATAATAATCGTTCAGTTTTTTCATTATGAACGTTTATCTAAATTTTAATCATGGAAATGAGAGAAATATCCTATTAGGATTCACTGCTTAGGCTAGCTACACAAGATTTTTCCTAGCAAATGTGATTTTTAAAAGTCCATCCTTTAGCTGGGCAACAGCTCACTCCTGCAATCCTAACTACTCAGGAGGCTGAGATCTGAGGATCTCAGTTCAAAGCCAGCCTGGGCAGAAATGTACATAAAACTCTTATCTCCAATGAACCACAAAAATAAATTAAAAAAAAAAAAAACAGAGGTGAAGCTTTGGTTCAAGAGGTAGAACACTATCTTTGATCACAAAGGCCCTGAGTTCAAGCCCCAGGATCAGCACATACATGTGAGCGCATGCACACACACACACACACACACACACGCACACACACGCGCACACACACACACATGCATGCACACACACACATCCTTCCACTTATTCCAACTCTAGGACTTCCATTGACGTCAGTAGAAACCTTTGATATGAAAATATATACATATATACAAGAGAATAAGCATAAAAGGACTCTGTATTTTATGTTTATAGTAGGTTTTATATATATATATATATATATGCATATATATATATATATATATATATATATACAGTGCCTTTTGCAAATTGGTCTACTTAAATCAAATGTATACTTTCACTTGTATAAATATAGTTTACTTATAAGATGAATTAAGTATGATTATAAAAAGAAACTTGCAGTAGCTTGTAAGTACCTCTAGTTTTTCTTGCTTTCCCCCTGCCAGCATATCATCTCTAACCGTGGAAACATTTAGTCTTTTCATGAAGTTGCATTCAAATATTTGTTTTAAAGTGGGCAAGAGCTCTGACCTCATGACACAGTAAAGTATTGATGCTGACAAATACGTAATTGAGGAGCCAGAATTTGGCACCATTACCGGCATTTCATTTTAAGATAGGAAATATTTTCTGCTGAATAGAAACACTACAAGCAGATGATTTCCTTTTGTTACAATCTGAGAAAAAATATATTTTAAAAGCCTAGAGATAAATTATAGTTTCGTAATGTCACTTAGCTGAAGGAGGAAAGTTAAGGAATCAATCCAAAAATTATATTTTTTTCCTTTGATGCTGAAGATTGAACACAGGGCTTTGTACATCCTAAGCCCCTATGTGCCACTGAGCTCTACCTCCAAGCTGGGTGCAGAATCTTGAAGCGGCTGGAACTCAACACTACTGAACATAATCATGCGCATTCATCAGCTGACACGATTTAGATGTGTTCAAACACTCTTAATGATTGCTTGGGAGTTTTCTAGACTCCCAATGGCCCTATAGTTCAGCTTCAATATTCATTCTAACAGCAAGCCCCTCATCTGAGCTGTGTGAGACTTTGGCATTTACTCAACCTCTCGGAACTTCAGTATCCTCAACCATAAAAACAAAGATATTATGTAACTCAGAGTGTCGTTGTAGCGATGAAATAAGCAGTGTCCATTACAAAGATAAACTTGTTAACATAAAGGTCAGTGGGCATCGATTTACTGTGTTGAATCACATTTCCAGGGCTAGACAGTGTATTTCCACATCTGCCTGATGAATGATCTGAGCATGTTACTGGACCCTCAGAGAACATAGTTCATGTCAATTTTGTCTCCACAATCTGTATAGTTCCAGGATTCATTTTGGAAGCATTTTTCTTTCAAGAAAATACCCAGATAATCGTCGCTCTTTCCCATGAGTAAAAAATACACTTGGATGAAGCAGAAGCCAGCCTCTATAAACTAAAGATGAACAGAAAATGTTGGTAGCTAACCTATTTCACATGTGGTAACCACAATTACATTTCATACCGAGGCTTGTTTGCTTTCTTTGCCTGCCCCAAATGGATTCCACGGTAGCTGGGAACTTGCAAAATTATTGCCAGTTATAACTAGAGGAAAAAATATATTGAGTTTAACTTCATTACAGCTACATGCACTTGTATCAACAGGGCCTGGCATAAAATGGGAACGTTGCCGAAATCCATCAAGTGACGTTACTGTTTAGAATAGGTGCTAGTGACTGTTGCTGCTTCTGATTTTAGTTCTTCTATTGATCCTGCTTCTGTGGTCTTCTGGCTCCACAGGCTGTCAAACTGGAGACAGCCAGCCAAACAGGCCCGGAGCATGAATAGGATTCATGTAGTACACCTGGGTGGGGAGAGGCCAATCCAGGGAAGGAAAGGATAGCAAGAGTGCAATTACAAACAATGCCAGTATAGGCAGGCTGACAAGATGCAGGGAACCAAGAGATGAACAAAGGAATGGTACTGACCCAATTCCACACACTGACTTCAGCTCAGAATCTTTCATCTGTTCATGTATTTAATGCTTCTGTGGTGGTTGCTGTTTTCATCAGCAAAGCTTAATACAGATAAAGCTTTGAATGGTGACATACAAGCAGCCTCCTTTTATTCTAGTGCAGTTAACGTTTCGTACTTGGTAATTCGTTATCAGACAGGTAGAAGGCCTTGCTATGAATGATAAAAGTATATCTACCTCTCTTGTCACTACAGGATGTCCATGGTGACCTCCTGCTCCAATTTTGTCAGCAAAAAGTATCCCTAGGATTGCCAAGTGTCCTGAGGGTCAATACCGATTTCAAGTTCTTATGTCTAAATGTCACTGGATTACAGGAATGGTGCAGTCTAGCAGATCTGTGTTCGCCTGACTCCCCCGATGTTAGGCCAGCATTGTCTTTAGAAAATCATCTGGTAAAATCAGATTTCTCTTTCTTTAAGTTTCTCACTAGTTACTCCTCCTCCTCCTCCTCCTCCTCCTCCTCCTCCTCCTCCTCCTCCTCCTCCTCCTCCTCCTCCTCCTCCTCCTCCTCCTCCTCCTCCTCCTCCTCCTCCTCCTCCTCCTCCTCCTCCTCCTCCTCCTCCTCCTCCTCCTCCTCCTCCTCCTCCTCCTCCTCCTCCTCCTCCTCCTCCTCCTCCTCCTCCTCCTCCTCCCCCCCCCTCCACCTCCTCCTGCCTCCTCCCCCTCCTCCTCCTCCTCCTCCTCCCCCTCTCCCCCAACAGTGGAGGAATTTCTGAACCTTGTGCATATTGTCTAACCAGAGAGGAAAATAACACCCTGGAAATAATTAGAGAACACTGAACACTGGACTTTTGGATACTGACTTTGTAGGAAACCGGGCTTTGAGGTGTAACTGGAAATGGAAGTGCAGATTTCAGAAGACTGGGCATGATCTTATGTGCTGACTGAGCAGAGGTGCACATCGGAGAATAATGAGAAAGCGCCTCAGAAACAGAAACTTTGTGGATCCCAAGCGATCCTGTGTCCATCAAACACTTCCCCAGCCCTCCGTCTGCTTGCTCCTGACATAGAAAAATCCCTGAAGGGAACACACCAACTTCTTGGACTGAAACTCAGCCATCATTTCCATCATTTCGAGACACGATCTCTGCAACCCATTCAATCTCGACCACTATTATTGTGCTCAGAGATCTGGCGTCCCTTCTGTCCTGGTATAGAAACTCGAGCTCAGATGCACTGAGAGCTCATGAGAGCAGCCCCCATTCAAGACTAACAATCTCTGACACGTGAGGTAAACAGAGTTTGCAGCCTGTTTGTTTCAACAAGCAGGGCTCCAAGCTGAGCAGAGAGCCAGACTGGGCAGCGGGATCCTGTTAAGCAATGTTCTGTATTATGACTCATGAAGAACTGGAATTTCAATGCCCTTTCTCTGAGAATAGTGACTGTCTTTGGAAAAAAAAAAAAGTCACAACAAGCTGTAAAACAGAACATGAAAACAAGCACGGGAGCTAAAATATATCTCTAGGGGTGTGGACAGGAGCTGGGGGTGAACTGGGTTCATTTGTTTGTTATTTGTGGGTTTTCTTCCATTAAGCGATGTTTGGTTTTCACCAACTAAATTGGTGCCGGAGGAGAGACATGGCCCGTGAAACAGGAGTTGGACATTTCCAGGCAGAACTAAGAGGAGAAGTTTGTCCACGTTCCAGAGGTCCATGAACAAGCTCCCCAGATCCCCAGACCTTGTTGTTATTAAAAGCGGGGAACAGATTGAGGAAGGTTCCCAAGTCAGTCACCTCTGGAAACCGTAGCTTAACAGCAGGGAAGATACAGCACCGACACCCTCTACTGCAAAGATAACCCACTTTCCTCCCAGGCGCTACCTCCAGCTGGGCTAGGCTTTTTGCAGTCACCCTCAACCTCGATTTGCTGGATCCTAGGGGAAGAGAACATTTTTTTCAGCTCCATGACACTTTCATGCTAAACCCTTATTTCTGCAAAACGACCACAGCTTGCCAGTGACCCTTAAGGTGTCTAATGAGGAACAGAGAAAAATTCTCCAACTTGCTTAAATAAGCAACCTGGGCATTTGTGAGATTGAGGCACATAGTAATGCGTATCCAACAACAACAATAGCAACGAAAGCCAACCAAAGTGGTTCTTCAACATCTTAACTAGTAATAGTCACTGCTGATCTGGCTAAAATAATCCAACACATTATTGTTTATATAGTCATCTTGTTAGCAAATGTTATAGTTTTCCAGAAAGTGACTAATCTTATTTTTTTTAAAGCCTAGGTTAGAATTAGTTGCTTTAAAAAAAAAATGAATCAATAGCTGCTAGAAATGGCTTTAGACCCAAAAGGATTATTTCCATTTCTTTTGTTCTTTTATGAATGAGGAAGCTAGGTGCCAGTATAGTGTCCTGATTTTTAGTGTCTTCTTGTTGTTATTGTCGATTGTGGGGCTTGAACTCTGGGCTTGGGTGTTGTTCCTCAGCTCTTTAGCTCAAGGCATGCACTCTACTACTTGAGCCACAGCACCACTTCCAGTTTTCTGGTGGTTAATTGGAGATAAGTGTTTCACAGACTTTCCTGCCCAGGTTGGCTTTGAACCTCAATCCTCAGATCTCAACCTCCTAAGTAGCTAGGGTGACAGGCATGAGCCACCAGTGTTCAGCAAGTATCTTCGTTTTAGTGTTTTTTATTTTTGTTTTTGTTTTTTTTTGCTTTTTGACTTTGTCTAAATGGTTCTTTATTTTTTAGACTCAAATATCTGTCTAGCAAAGAAAGATTCTGTCCTGTGGTGTGGCATATATTATGATGCATTTCAAAAATCCTGAGAACATATTCTTCAAGTGATGACTTGTATTATTTACACTAATTGCTTTATCCCTTGCTAATTTAACGACACAGGAAAATTCCCCAAACCCAGATCTGGAATCTTCCCAACACTGGAGTGATCTATAAGGTATTTTACTATCATGTCAACCATTCTATTCTTCATTATCCTTTGTTCCAATGTGCTCTAGCACAGGAACTCTCTTCAGCCAGTATACGCTACTGCTGTGGGTTTCACTGCCGTGGGTAGTGAGCCCTGCTTCACGTCTCTTCTGTTTGTTTGCTTCTTTGTTCATTTGTGTGCTTATTTTCTTAGGTACTAGGGATTTAATACAAAGTTTTGCTTATGAGAGATATGAACTTTACTACTGGAGGTACACATGTTAATTTCTGCTTAGTTTTGAGATAAGGTCTAGATAACTGGCCTAGATCACTAGGTGCTCCTGTCTCTCCTTCCAGAATAGCTGGGATTAAAGGAATGTTCCACAAACCCAGTCTATGTCTCCCTTGTCTTAGACCAAGACAATGCACATTTGTTCTTATTTAACTAACAGTACAATCTTCAGCTTGTTGGTTTTATGATGAGTGGAAAAGGAGCATTTGTGAGAACTGTGATGCCTTTGAGAAAAAGAAAAGAGAGAGGGAGGAGAGATAAAGAGAGAGAAAGAAAAGGGGTAAATTGGAGATACATTTTGCAACTGAGGTGTAGTTTGGAGAAATGATTTCTTGAAACTCAAAATTTGCCAGCCACCTAATTTTAGGCAGAACATGTTTTGTTCTCATCTAATTTTGTGGGCAATAATATCATGGAGGGAGGACTCCAATACACACATTTGTGTTGGGTATATTTTAACATGCACACCTTAAAAAGTACAGCATCTAGGAGCTGGAAGGTGGCTCAGTGGTAGAGCACTTGCCTTGCATGCCTGAGGCCCTGGGTTCGATTCCTCAGCACCACATAAGCAAAAAGAAAAAAGCCGGAAGTGGTGCTGTAGCTCAAGTGGTAGAGCACTAGCCTTGAGCTGAAGAGCTGAGGGACAGCTCCCAGGCCCAGAGTTCAGGCCCCATGACCGACCAAAAAAAAAAATTACAGCATCTACGAGTAACTACAACCAAATCATTTATAGCTTGGTGAGAAGGAATTAAACAATGCAGTATAGAATCAGCTTACAGGAGTGAGTATTGAATGAGAGAGAAAAATGTGAAATATTTTCCTGAAATCTGGTAAACTTAGGCCCTAGGTACAGTATTGACAACAGGAATATTCAGGAAAAGGGTCTTATAAATGTCCTACTCCATGGTTGCTCAAGCAAAGATGAATGCAGTAAGAATGACAGGTCATTCCATCTTCTTAAGAGGACACTTCTCTTCTTTGAATATCTAGGTTGAATGCATGATGACTTATTTTTGCAGTAAATTCAAGTGTTTCTGAGAGTTAGCGTTCCATGAATTTTCTGTGATGGACTCAGTTTAGTAAACCCATAGATGATAAATAAGATCATATAAAACAGCAAAGCCAATTTGCAGCTTAGGGACAATTTCACTACTATGTAAGATCTGTTCAACTAGCTGGAAAGCATCATGCATTTTCTCACATGATCAGATCCAAAATCTTCTCCCAAAGGTAAGATGTCAGCCAATGAGTGGCAAGATACTGTCACCCAGAGACTATTTTATTTTTCTCTAATTATTATTGTATGTGAAATTCAAGGTTCAGTTAATTCACTCCTGGGAGCCCAGGTTTAATTATACTTTATCATTTATCTCTAGATGAATTCTTATATTCCAATCTAGGCATCCTCCCGTTTATTGTGATGATTATTTTTTCCCATCATGAATGATCTTAGCAAAGATATGAAAGAAATTTTGGCTACAATGTACAATACTGTTTTATCTGGTTGCTTTATTTGCTTGTTGATTCATTCAATTCATGCAAAATTATTTGTTGACCAACAGCTATGAATTACCCAGGGTGCTAGATATTGGCTATGGTTACAATCAAGCATAACTTTAATTTCATATGTTTTATATTCTAATTAGAAAGTTAAGCTATATGTCTTGGCTATCATTCAGCTTTCTGGATGTGGTGTTATAGAAACAGTCTAACGACATTTTTCCCTGGCATTTTGTTTTGTTTTGCTTTGCTTTTAATTTGTTTTTATTGTAAAGGTGATGTACAGAGGGGTTACAGTTACATAAGTCGGGTATTGAATCTATTCCTTCCTTCCTTCCCTCCCTCCTTCCTTCCTTCCTTTCTTCCTTCCTTCCTTCCTCCTTTCTTTCTTTCTTTCTTTCCTTTCTTTCTTTCTTTTTTCTTTCTCTTTCTTTCCTTCCTTCCTTCCTTCCTTCCTCCTTTCTTTCTTTCTTTCTTTCTTTCTTTCTTTCTCCTTCCTTCCTTCCTTCCTTCCTTCCTTCCTTTCTTTCTTTCTTTCTTTCTTTCTTTCTTTCTTTCTTTCTTTCTTTCTTTCTTTCTTTCTTTCTCCTTCCTTCCTTCCTTCCTTCCTTCCTTCCTTCCTTCCTTCCTTCCTTCCTTCCTTCCTTCCTTCCTTTCTTTCTTTCTTTTTTCTTTCTCTTTCCTTCCTTCCTTCCTTCCTTCCTTCCTTCCTTCCTTCCTTCCTTCCTTTCTTTCTTCTCTTTCTTTCTTTCTTTCTTTCTTTCTTTCTTTCTTTCTTTCTTTCTTTCTTTCTTTCTTTCTTTCTTTCTTTCTTTCTTTCTTCTTTTTGCCAGTCTTGGGGCTTGAACTCAGGGCCTGGGCACTGTCCCTGAGCTTCTTTTGCTCAAGGCTAGCACTCTACCACTCGAGACACAGTGCCACTTCCAGCTTTTTCTGTGGCACTGAGGAATCAAGCCCAGGGCTTCATGAATATTAAGCACTCTATATTCCTAGCCCTACATTTCTTTCTGAACAGTGTCAGTCCCCCTCCCTCATTTTCTCTTCCCTGGCATCAGGGGAAATTTGTTATGTTTGATTGTTTCTTATATTAGCACATCAACGATGGTAACTTGCAAAATGTCTGCAAACATCCTACTTACATGCAGAAAGTGGCATTACTTTTACACACATGTCCTTCTCCGTTTGAGATGTTATAATTTGTTAGTAGAGAACAGATAATTGGATAGTTGAGCTAACTGTACAATGTGTGGTTCAAATGGGAACTTATGTTGGAATGAAGAAGAGGAAACGCACTTTGGAACACAAAGGGAAATTCTTTGAAAGAGCCATCTCTTAAGTGAAAATTAAAGAGTCATGCAAAACACAGTCAGAAGCAAGAAGGATAGTATTCTAGATGAGAAAAATGACTGGGGGCAAAGACAAAATAGGGAACAGATGTCACATACATAGAAAAAAAGATGATTAGGCCAATTATAAAGGCACAGGGCTTCTGAGAGAGAAGGTTTGCACAAAGATAACTATGACATATCAATATATCATCTATCAATATGATTGGTAATGGTGGCAACATAGCTTCTACGGAAGAATGTGGCTCACAACCCTAAAATAGCTGACTCCCTAAGAAACACATAACTATTCCAATTTGTGTTCGTTTAGGACTTAGAAAGGTTGTTAGGAGAAAAGTAAGCATATGAATCTGAAAGCGAGTTGACCGCAGAATTTCAATGCTTTTCCTTCATGTCGTTAAACTAGAATTCTCCAAGAAATAAAATGAGCAACACAGTATGTTTCAAATCCCCTCAGCTTTTCTCCAAGTACTCCCCTGATTCAACTCTAAGAAAGCAATAATTGACATGCTTGCTCATTAGGAGATGTTCTTTATTTATGTAAGATGATTAATACTTTGTTTTTATTTCCTTGTCTTCAAACTCAGAAGTGTTACTCTCATAGTTCAGTCTACCACAATTCTCTTTGCTTTATGCCAACTATTTCCTTTTGAGTAATTTCCTCAATTTGTGAATACAAGGATAGCCCATTAGCCAAGTATAACCTCCTCTTGTTATGAAAGGGATTGCTCAAATAAAAGTTAAGACCTGCCCCCAAAACCTGGTACTAGGGAAAGATCAACAACAACAGAAAAACAAGCAAACAAACAAACCGCCATTGGACTGATGGAAGTTATTGTAATACTGAAGTCACAATAAGTACATGTCTGGGGGTTAGCAAGGTCCACTGAATGTAAAGACTTAAAATCCATGCATTCCCCCAGATTCCCAAAAAAGATCTAAGACGTGGCCATGACACTGAAGAACCAACTCATTCTTGGAAAAGAAGATTCAAGATGGAGAAAGCCATAAGAGCAAACCCTGGAGGTCGAGGTATCCTGGCCACTGGGTCGAGAGGAATGAATTCATTTGTACAATTAAATGTGAGGAAAGAGTTGCAAAATCATGGTGGTCTGGGTGGGCTCGATGTGTCTGGTATCCATTAAAATCCCAAATTTACTCAAACCTGCAGATTAATTCTCCTGCAGGAACTGAAGCAAACCAATAGCAGCTGAAAGTTAATCAAGCACTGATCTCCCCCAATCCTACTAATCACTGCCAGCTGTGATGCTCAACCTTTGCACCCACGCTCCCTGGGGGCAGCTCTGCACCAGCCCTGGAGTGAGCACCCTTCACTTTTGAAGGGCAAGCAAGAAGTTAATAAAATAAAACTTAATGCCTTCAATCAAGGGCCAGAAGAATGGGATTGAGATAGTCCACAGCATTTTTCCTGTGTACATCTCTTCCTTCTTGCCCAGCTGCCCGTCGCTGGAAGGCATATGATCTCTTCTGAATATTTGCAGGCAATCACTTATGTGAAAGCTAAATACAATTGGGAACAGTTGGCTGTTTTGTCCACTGGGGGGGAGGTGAGCTTCTAGGTATCTCATGACAAGGGATTCTTGCACACTGCCTAAAGATTGTATAGGTATGAGAACGGGACTGTTAACGTATGTGTGTGTGTGTGTGTGTGTGTGTGTGTGTGTGTGTGTGTGTGTGTGTGAATGCACGCATGCATGCGTGCATGTGTTGGGATGTCCTGTAACTTCAGTTTATGGATGCTATACACAAATGATACCAGACAAAACGCTATAGTGACCTTGTTGTCTTTCCTAATGTCTACCCTAGACACAAACCCTAGCTTCATTACCTCCTTCATTCATTTTGGAGCCAATTCTCTTTTCTTGGAACTAATCATCCCTGATCATGGGTGTATGGCCTTCCTTCGTAGCTGACAAAAACCTGAATCTTCTTGTATTGACGCTTAACCTTAGTCACGGCTCTGTGGTGCTCATTCCTGCCTGTCAGGATTACCCATAGTCACTTGGGGCATTGCATTTTGATTAAGTCCCTCTGGTACAGAGATAAATGCAGGCATCTCATAGTGTCTTTTGCTTTACGCTTGAGTGATGTGTTATGTCCATTAAACTAGCTTGTCTTCTCTCATTAGTGGCTTTATCTTTCCAGAACCATCTCCAGTTTGTTTTTGCAGTTTCATTTAGCTCCAATTCTGGCTTTCCTTGTCTACTCCCCTTCCTCATGTTTAACAACCATTTCTAGATCTGGTTGAACAACAGACATGGTCCATACAAAGTGTTCTTGGATGCTGCTAGCCCATGTTGACCCAGACAACATAATGTTCTAGAACTCGCCAAAGCCTCCTGCAAGTGGATGGTGCTCCTTTTCACCTCTCCACTGAATCTGAGAATTTAATGCAGTCAAAATGACTAAGAGGATATCTTGGTTAACTTGCAAAAAGAATAAGTATCAGAAGCTATTGATTCTGTGAATGTGTCTGGACTTCTCTAGATAATGCAGTTTAGACATGCATGTTAAATCGCACCACTGACTTCATCCACTCATGATAGCAATGACCAAAGGACTTTGCAAAAGAATTGAAAGAAGAACATTTGTATCTGATTTAGAAATAAGGGAACGCTGCCATCCATGTACAGAAATTTCAAAAAAATTACTCCATCATATACAAATAATAAAAGGAAGCCATAATTCACTGTGCGTACGGAAGCCGATTCAATTGAAATTACATGGAGGATAGGACTCCAAGAGAACCACATCAAAATCTCCTATCTCAAAACTGCAAAATTTGTTGGGACCATGGCAGGATGTGGGACCACTGGTCAGCCACAAATGCATAGCCTTGCCAATATCTTGGCATGTTCTCCAACACCAGGAAATTGAGAGGGAGGGCAAGCTCTCACAGCAAGATGAACTCCTGCTTTTTATTTGATGCAGACAGAAATGGTAGGCAAAGCCAGGGCTCTGCTGCACCTGTTCTCAATCAGAGACACTAGGCCTGACAGATAATGAGGGCACTGCCCCAGGAATCTTTGATCACCACAGACACACACACACACACACACACACACACACACACACACACACACACACACACACACACATCTATATGATCTTCTTATACCTGACAAATGCTGACGTATGTGGGAAAGGAGGAGAGCAAAAGCAATCAAGTATGTAGAAAAAGACCAGCTGAAAAACAGCGGTTTCAACTCAAGATGACAGATGGAACATACGAATTTGCCTCTTTTTCTTCCCCAAATTCCAACGAAATGGTAATACAACTATTTAAAAACAGTGAATCCCTGGCAGCGGTAAAAGTAAAGGGATTAGTAATGCCCTTTCTCAAAGGACAAACATTTGGTATAAGGTAGACAGACTACCATCAATGCAAACCCTGAAGCTCAGTTCGTGTTCCTTCTTTTCACAGCCCTAGAAGTCTGGCGAACATAGAATGTGGCGGGGTTATGAGGTAGAAATCATCGCTGTCTATGGAAGGATGGCTGGGACTCCTTTCTAGGAAGGTGAAGCAGGTATCCACCCCTATTTTTCTCAAAATCCCAATAAACAACTCTCTAAGCAAACAAAGATGAGAATCCGGGCACCAGTGGCTCATGCCTGTAATCCTAGCTCTGGAAACTGATATCTGAGGACCATGGTTTGAAGCAAGCCAAGGAAGAATTATCCATGTTTGATTCTTATTGCCAATTGACCAGAAAAACATCAGAAGTGGAGCTGTGGATCACATGGTAGAGCACTAGCCTTTAGCAAAAATGCTCATGGATAGTACCCACTCCCTGACCTCAAGCCCTAGAACTGGATAGAGCGGGGGGGGGGGGGCGGGGAGGAAAGAAAGAGAGAAAGAAAAAGAAAAGGGAAGAAGGAGGGAGGGAAGGAAGGAAGGAAAGAAGGAAGGAAGGAAAAGAGGGAGGAGAGGAAAGAAGGAAGGAAGGAAAGAATAAGAGGAATGAGAAAGGGAAGGAAGAAAGAAAGAAAGAAAGAAAGAAAGAAAGAAAGAAAGAAAGAAAGAAAGAAAGAAAGAAAGAAAGAAAGAGAAGAAGGAAGGAAAGTAGGAAGGGAAGGAGGGAATGAAGGGAGAGAGGGAACGAAGGAAGAGAAGGAAGGAAGGAAGGCAGGAAGGAAGGAAGAAAGGAAGGAAGGAAGGAAGGGAAGGAAATGATAGATGTAAGACCAGGAGAAAAGAGGAAATTGAGGTGCTTCTCGACAGATCAACAAGAGAAAAACAAAATTTAAAGGAAATCATCAATGCTATCTAGAATTGAGTTAGCCTAAGTTAAAGGTTGAATGTAGGAGTTTCCCACCATAGCTGCAATAAATCATCCCACATTCAGCACGTAAAATGCAAATATATTATCTACTCTAGGCCAGAAGTTTTAAGTGATTCTTCTCATCCAATAACAAGGTCTCTGCAGAGCTGTGCCCTTCCAGAGGAGAATCTCGTTCTGCACATGTCTCAGCTTCTACATGTTTAAATGCATTCCTTGCCTCGTGATTTCTTCCTCTGTTTTCAAAGCCACCAGCAAAGCATCTTCAAATCTCTGGTTTACAAGGGCTCTGAATTACAAATCTGTGGTTTTCAAAAATCTCTTTGGTGATGTAGGAGCTCACCCAAATTATCCAATACCTGTTTAAGACCTTCATTATATTCCAAGTCCATTTTCATTTTGTCCTATAGGTAATATTCCAGGGAATGGGACAGAGACACAGCTGAACAATGAAAGCCATTGCTCCGTCAATTTAGAAACTACTTTACCTCTTGATGTTTGTATTATGTAAAAGGAAACATGCTTATGGATAAGCATATTACATCCAAGTTTGGAAACGTCGTGATTGTAAGAAAAGAAAAAGAGCCGGGCGCCTGTAGATCACGCAAGTAATCCTAGCTACTCAGGAGGCTGAGATCTGAGGATCATGGTTCAAAGCCAGGCCGGGAAGGAAAGTCCATGAAACTCTTAACTCCAATAAACCACCCGAAAACCAGAAGTGGCTCTGTAGCTCAAGTGGTAGAGCGTTAGCCTTGAGCCGAAGAGCGCAGGGACAGTGGTCAGGCCCAGAGTTCAAGCCTCACAACCGACCAAAAAAAAAAAGAAAAGCAAGCAAGCAAGCAAGCAAGCAAACAGAGAGGGCCAACTCACAGACCAACAGGCTTTATTGGGCTGGATAATCCAGGAAGGACTACCAAGTCTCCTTCAGCCGGCTGAAGGGCAGATGGTGCATCTCCTTACAATGAGGGTGTCTTTATATATTTATAAACACTTTATATCTTCCACATAGAGAGAAAATATGCAACCTTTGTCTCCTTGAGCCTGACTTACTGCCCTTACCATGTATTTTTTTTCAGGTCCTTCTATGTCTTGGGAAATGATGTAATATTCTTCTTTCCGATGGATGAATAAAATTCTACTGTGTGTATATAGCACATTTTCCTGATTCATCTGTCCATCAGTGGGGCATCTGGGTTGATTCCAAACCTTGTTTGACAGCATTTGGATTTAAATTCAGAGCCCTGTGCTTGCTGAAAATGCATTCTATCCTGTTCCCAGTCTTCATAGTTTTAGTTTCTTTTTCAAGAGCCTTAACAGAGATTTTCCTGTCTACACCTCCCACAGAGCTGGGACTACATGCATGTACTAGTAGGACAATCTAGAGGGACCTAGATCATTCTTTTCCTGGGCTGGTATGGAAATGTGCTTCTCTCAGTCTCTGCCTCCTGATTAGCTGGGATTACAAGTGTGAGCAGCCTTGCCTGGCTTTAGTCAAATACACTCTAGATCATCATTTATTCATCCTTAGCAATTTCAAAGCAAGAGCATTAAATCTATGTTGTAAGGTTGATTTATTGGTGTGGTATAATATAGTATAGCACAGTGTATATAGTATGAATACCTAATCTGATTACCTGAAGACACTCAAGAAAAACTCTAATGGGATAGATTTAAGGACTCATTCACATTAGGAAGGAAAAAGGGATAGTGGAAATATTCCAAGTTCCTTGTTTCTAGTCTGAGTGCTCGTACCATTCTGGGGGAAGTATGGGTATTTAAATGTTACCCTCTAGTATTGAGTTTTCATAAATAATTCAAGGTTTTCTAGATATCCACAGCAAAATAAAAGCACAAGAACACACAGTAGATGGTATAAGTGCCGTTGCCAGTCTTAGAGGGAAGGCTGAAAGCAGCAATACTGCTGTTTATCAAAGCCTTCCTCCAGCTCCAAGTTAAGCACTCCATAGTCGTCTGGCAGACATCAAATTTATAAAGCATATACACAGAAAAAAAGTTCAATACTTGCTTCAGATATTAGGACTTTACATCATAGTATGTATAAGATGTTTTGCTATGAGAAATCTGAAAAGCACGGGATGAACTCAGGATGGGTTAAAATGAACATTTCTGGCGAAACCAAAAATAAGCCTAACAAGCGTAAAACAACTCACCACACTGTTTATAAACACCTATATGCCTTTCCATATTGAACTTCAAACTAGCTTCTTTCAAATCCACTTGAAATAACTGGAAAAGCAGTTGCACCCATGTGAATATTAGCATATTAAATCATTTTGGTGATGCCAAATCTATAAAACAGTAGCCAGTTATACCACATGCTTATAACATGAATTAAAAAGTCATGCAGGTGATTTAGCTACGTCTTCAAATACAGTCTTATCCTGCTAATTTTTCTAAGGAAGTTGCCAGAATCTAGTTAGATCATTTTCAGGTTCCTGTAATTATCACCCAAGTTCCATTTCAGCTAGCACCTGGCTGCGTGGTTCACAGTGGCTGTTTCCATTCTTCACAGGTACTTGTTAATGAGTCAAGTCATCTCCTTCTACACACATAAAAGTTCTCCGTGGAACAAGCAAGGGCTGTCAATAGCGAGCCATCATTCCAATGAAACTGATGACCTGGTTTCTAGATAGCAACAAACCCACTTTAAAAGTATTGGCAAGTTGCTGTATGTTCAGCAAAGGGAAGTTAAAGTCAGTCGCCTTAAATTACATTCTCTTGGAAATAGTGCAGTATGATATTTTATATCATGTAAATGAGACATCTAGCATGTATTACTAATTAAAAACTGAAGCTGAGTTATGCTTTGTTTTTTCTTATTAATGCTTTCACTAAACTTATTGGTAAGTTTACAATATTCATTTTGGTATCAATCCAGTTCCTTTTCTTCTTCCTTCTTCCTCCTCCTCCTCCTCCTTCTTTTTCTTTGCTTTACTGGGGCTTGAACTCAGCTCCAGGCTTCGTTTTCTTGTTTGGCTTTTCCTACCACAGCTGGTGTTTTACCACTTGAGTTACATTTCCATTTTCATATTTGCTTGCTAATTGAAGGTAAGAGTCTCAGGGACTTTGCTGCCATGACTGGCTTCAAATCATGATCCTCAATTCTCAGCTTCCCAAATAGCTAGGATTACAGGCATGAGCCACCATGCCCAGTTTTTTTATCCATTTTTTAAGTGCTCTCCTCCCTCCTTCTATTACCACCTTTGACACACACTGGTAGAGAGTAAATACATAAATAAATTAGCTTCAGTTTGCAGCAGTTCTGAAAAGTACAAAATGTGATCAGAGCT
The DNA here is from genome assembly GCF_019054845.1 of Dipodomys spectabilis. Taxonomy (NCBI): domain Eukaryota; kingdom Metazoa; phylum Chordata; class Mammalia; order Rodentia; family Heteromyidae; genus Dipodomys; species Dipodomys spectabilis. The sequence goes on along the minus strand of NW_024871162.1, from coordinate 469,999 downwards.
AGTGATTCTAAGAGTCAAATCAGAGCAGAGCTCACTTAACTCGACTGAAATATGAAAGAAGGAAGACCTCACTGCTTTCCTGCAAACATAGAGTTCTTTGTAGTTCTACCTGGAAGAAAATTTTCTTTGATTATCCAGGAGATTTAACCAATTAATTCTGTCTTCTGGCAACCTGATCAGCTTCTGTTCATTTTGAAGATTCTTCAGACCCAGATCATTTCTTTCATTTGCCAAAAAGCTACAGGATAAGCAGAATTAAGCACTAATAATTGGTTACAAAGTATTACCTTGAGATGATGTAAACTTTGATTGTTTTAGCAGTAGCCATTTGTGATGCATCTGTAATGACAAGTGTGTGTGTATGTGTGTGTGTGTGTGCATGCGTGTGCATGCACCACTGGGTCCTAAGGCTTGAATTCAGAGCCTAAATGTTGTCTCCAAGTTTTGTGCTCAAGGCTTTCACTCTACCATTCGAGTCACAGCTCCATTTCCAGATTTTGCTGGACAATTGGAGATGAGAGCCTCAAGGACATTCTTTCCCCGGGCTGGCTTTGAACCTGGATCCTCATCTCAGCTGCCTGAGCAGCTAGGATTACAGGCATGAGCCACTGGCATCCAGCTGTAATAACAATTTTGAATGACAAATATTCCATATTAAAGATGACAACTATCTCTCCAATCAATCATGATAATTTATTCACAATCAGGTAGGCAAAACTGAGCAAAGTTGGCAAATGAAAAAAAATGCTAGATATTTGGTAAGCATGGAAGACAGATTTTATATATATTTATATATATGTATAATATGTATATATATATATATATATATATATATATATATATATATATGATCCACTAACAACCAGAGGCAAATCTGGTCATTCAGAGTTATTTAAGTGGCATTATAATTGATTCTTATATAGCAGACAAAAAGAAAAAAATATTTTAAAATATTATATGCATAAGCCATAAAGACCAAAATACAATTTGATTTTTCTGATACTCAGGTTTTTGTGGCTGATGCATGTAATATACGCATGTGTATGTATGTATAGGTGTAAGTGTACATGTGTCTAGACATGTACACACATATACATGCAAATATACATCTATGTATAGGTAAAAGTATACATGTATAAATATGTGTTTATATGTATACAACTATATACACATGTATGTGTGGATATACATATATAGTTAAAGTCAAACATGCTAATTTAATACTTTGCCAGAATGTCCCTGGCTCACTTACAGAGCACGGACAGCAAAGATCAAGTGTAGCATCGTAACAATACACTGTGGACTTCAGCTCAACACCTTGCGATCACAGTCATTTGAAATACAGAGGAAAAGGGCTGGGAAGGTGGCTTGCCTTGCATGCATGAGGCCTTGGGTTCAATTCCTCAGCACCAAATAAGCAGAAAAAGCCAGAAGTGGTGTTATGGCTCAAGTGGTAGAGCATTATTAGCCTTGAGCTGAAGAGCTGAGGGACAGCACCCAGGCCCAGGAGAGAGAGAGAGAGAGAGGGAGAGAGAGAGAGAGAGAGAGAGAGAGAGAGAGAGAGAGAGAGAGAGAGAGAGAGGAAAGACTTTCAAATAAAGTGTGTGCTTTAGAACTTATGAACCTGATGCAGTGTGGAGTGTCAGGGGGAGAATCAGATAATCTTCAAAGGCAAATGGCAGCCAGGATAAACCCTTAGCTTGTAAATACATTCTACTTATTAAGCATCCACGGTTCTCCTAAGCATAACCAGATGAAGATTACAGTTGCTTTTTCCTTATTCTCTCCCACCAACGCAATTTATATTCTACTCTAGAATGTAGTTACTGTAGGTGACAATGTGCCCTCATGAAGAAATGGAAGTCATAGGCATTTCAGATTTACCCAGAGGCCTCCTAGGACCCTAAGTATGTTCTTAAAATAAGGAATGGTTCCCATTGTGGGGGTAACATTCATATTTTTAAGTACGTTTTAGTCTGTATTCCAACACTGACAAAAATGCCTTTACATCTTCTTCCAATGTTCTTCCTTTCAGAATAAAAATGTCTGCTTCCATTTATACCAGGCAACTGAAAGACAATACAGCAGAAGGAAATGTTTAGCCCTAGCATGGCAGTGTCTTGGAGTTAATCGTTTTTCACCAAATGCACACATGTAGCAATGAAACATCCTTAAAATGTAAAACATCTTGCTTTTTTAATAACCCCTGGTGGTATGTTTTTACTTTAGCAATAATTGTATTTTCTTTTTTGCACATTTTATTTAACAACATTGCTGTGCCCGATAATCGGTTCCATGTGTTCAGGGAACTAGCTAAATGCCTAACCGAGAAGAAAAAAAAATTAACTTTATTGGGCTCCTGTTATTGGCAGACACAGCCTTACACCCTTATTGTGTGTGGTGCTGAGCAGTACATGAGTTGTAAAGAATGCGCTGTCCTAGGAAATCAACACAGCACCCTGGATTTAAGAGCCAAGTGGATGTTCGGAAAAAAATTAAAAAAAAAAATAAAAACCATGGTCATGAACTAGAAACAGAAGTTGCAGTCCCATGACAAGATCAGAAGATATAGTTCACATTAAACACCAGAAATGTGCAATGATTAGTTTAGATCATGGCAGGTAGCCAAAGATTATGAGCAAATCTGGTTGTTGTTTTTATTTATTTATTTTTAAGCATGTGCAACATTCTTGGAGACCAAGAGTAGCACTGATAACAATTTGCAAGCAGGACCTCTGGGGTAATAAGCACTGAAACAATAGTAAAACCTGGTTAAGTGCAAGGAGTAACGTAGTTAGGTTTTATCAAACATTAACACTTGCACTGGAGAGTCCATAAAATCCTAATTGGCCTCTTCTGTGGAAAGCAGCCCTGAGAGGTTCTTTATGGGCAGAGCAGCTCCGACTCAGGCTACAAGTGTTATAAGAAAATACTCTTCTAGCCTAGCAGGCATTTGATTGGTCCAAGGCTGATGCTCAGGCTGTGGCCTGGTTGGGTGCATAGCAGGACAATTACAACTGCAGTGACTTAACACTTCTGGATTGCTGCAGACAAATTCATTAAATTCTATCAAAACCTGAGAATGGGGGGTGCATTCAAGGAAGGAATATCACTGGACATCACATGGGATCAGTCCCGGGTCTGTTTCCCTATGTGGTAGGACATATATCTTCTACTTGGAATTGTACCCAGGACTCTTTCTTTCCCTGCTTTTCCATCCACTTGGACGATGAAGTCCTGTGGCTAATGGTGGGCTAGGCCATTCTCTGCTTTAGGGCTTGCTTCATCTCCATTATGTTCTCAAAGCATCCACCTGGATCTTGACAAAGAAAGAGATGATTCATTAGTGGAGCCCATGACTGGAGCCTAGAGTCTGAAGGTAAGAGATGTTTGGGGGAAAAGCCTATGGACTGATAGGTCTTTGGTGATTCTTGAGCAGTGCAGACTCTGCAGCCCCTTCAGGGAATTTAAAAGGAAGAGGAAGATGGGCAGATGAGGAGGAACAATGGGAGAGGTACTGACAATGCTCGTTCTGACACTGTGGGGCCATGGCGGGAATGTGCTCAGGGTTGAACCCAGGACTGCCATCATGCTTGGCAAGCAGCAAGTGCTCCCGCACTGAAACCCAGCAGGAATACTTTTCATGTTGTACATTTTCACCACAGGGTCTACCACAGTTGCCCCAGAATGTTCTTGAATTTATAATCCTCCTGCCTCCACCCTCTAAATCCTCTCATGGGATTCCAGGCTCAAGAAAGCACATTTCTTTGTACATTGCCTCTTGATTTGTTTTCTCAAGAGGAACACAATTAGTAAGGTTACCATTTACATCATACACTCGATAGTTTTCTCTAGAAAAGTACACATTGCTCTATGGCTTTTATTTTGTCAGTTGTAGAGCTTGAGTTCAGGGCCTGGACACTGTCCTTGAACCTCATTGTGCTCAAGGCTAGCACTCTACCACTTGAGCACAGCACCACTTCTGGTTTTTGAGTAGTTACTTGGAGCTAAGAGTCTCACAGAGACTTTTTCTGCCAGGGCTGGCTTCAAACTTCCATCCTCAGCTCTCAGCCTCCTGAGTAGCTAGGATTATAGAAATCAGTGGCTGGCAGCCAGTCCTTTTGCCTTCTTAAATGACATTTGGGAAATTGTCACCCACACTAAACTCTTGTCATACAAGGAGCTGATGCAAGCTCTACTGATGTTAATGCTGACATTCTTTCCCAGTGTAAACAGTAATGAAGAAATGATGATTGAGATTCTTTAGATTATAGACTTTCTTTCTTGAGTTAGCCTTGAATAGTTTGTCTCTATGCTGCATGCATGTCTAAGTCACATGTCTTAGTATTAGAGGTGTGGTGTGATCGCACAGATTTATATTTATCGATATTTCATAGTCTCTGACACATGAAATTTCCAAACTGCTCAGCTAAGGGAGTATGAGGTTCAGATTGTTTCTTAAGAGAGACTCAGTTGAGAGAGAGTCTTAGATGTGTAGCTTACACTGCCTCTGTGCTTCTTAACGGCAGTGCCTAAATAAACACAATGGGGCACTAGTGAACACAATAGGACCTCGGATCTGAACCATTCCTGTTGAAGGCAGGCTTGCTCTTCCTCTGAACCTGTTCATCAGGCTGGCAGTGGATGAACTAGAACCTGGGCTCTTTCTACCCTGCCCACCTTCCTACCCACACTCTCTCTTTGCCTACAAGTCATTCCTAACTCCTAGACTCTCCATTTTGCTCTGTAAAGGTGTTTATTTCTCCAATGCATCTTTTTCATATCTAATTCCGTGCTGGCACTAATTATGTCCTCAATGACTTATATTTATATCCTGTAACTTAGATGTTCTTCCTCTTAATTTTAAGAATTGCTCCTCACAGCACAGGTTGAAATTAGAGGACATCATCGACCTGGAGGTAGATTGCTTATCCTTGTCTTTGTGAAGCCTTGTGTGACATCCTCAAAATCAAAAAAGAAAAGAAGAAAGAAAAAGAATGATGTTATCTGTACTCTTAAGTAAACTCATTTGAAGAAGTATTTAAAAGAAAATGAAGATCAATGTAATGAATAATTTTAGAGAGAACTACACAGCACAGTTAGATTTGTAAAGAAAATGTTTGCAAGAAAAGGGCAGAAAAAGAAAAAAGTAGGTATCTATGCATATCTATCTATCTATATATGTGTGTATGTGTGATATATGTGTATGTATATATATATATGTATATATATATACATGTATGTATGTTTGGACGTATTTGGAATTCTAGAGCCAGATAAAGCTATATTAAGAAGACCTAGAATGTATGACTTATGTAATTAATGCTCCATATCACATGATAAAATATGATGCAATTGTTTTACACCACAAGAGTCTCCTTACAAGTAATTCTTGCGGAGTGGAGCATTCCATTCTCTTAATGAAATTAATGCAATGTGTTGTATGTGCACAAACATTACCACTGTCGTTTTTATAGATAAAATACATCGCATACCCATATGGGCCAAAGTTGGTGGACCAAGTTTGGCTCACAACGGTTCATGGTCTTAAACTCTGCTACGAAACAGTGAATACATCACAGCTACGTCACCACAAGAAGTGGTTGGAGTTGATTAGCCTTTCCTTTCTCCACCAGTAAGACAATTTTCCCCCTTTTCTAAAAACAGATCTCATTAACCCTAACCTCTTTCTCAAACTACTTCATTCTGTATCTGGAAAAACAGTCTCCCTCACACTCCTGTGATCCTTTAAACAGATGAAACTAAATCAATCTCAAAACGAAGTGCCTAAACGAATTAAGCTAAAAATATCCTTAAATTCGCTCGCTTTTCTCTTCCAGTCGCCCGGAAGACATCTGGGTTTGTAGTAGCCCCAGAGAAGCAAGAATCTTTCCTTACCCTTGGGATGATGTGAGAAGGGAAATTGATTTCATATTACATTTAGCACCTCATTGATTCTGCACCCCCAGCCACCTTGGGGAGAGACCCTGATAGGAATAAACAAAAGACATCACTTTTATGAACTGCCTATAGCTCCATGTCTTTGTTGGATTATGGAAAAGTCTGCCCGTGTGGAAAGCTCAAATTCAGAGAGCTCAGCAGCCAGGCTGGCTCGAGGCCTGCGGGCTCCGTAAATCATAGCTGACAGCCTTTTGTTAAAAACAAAACAAAACCTTCCCAACCCTCACTGTGTCCCCCCCGGTGCTGCGTCTAGCTGCTCGCCCGACACTCGGCACGCTTCTGTGGAAACTGTGTTAATAGGTACACAGGGTGATGCGAAGGTCCCAGCCAGCACTGAACTCACTGTGCAACACTGACTTGCCAAACTCTGCCCTCCACTCTGTGGAAATAATTTCAAGAATCCTAGAAGTCCCGTTTTGGGATTTGCTGGGCACGGTTGTGATGACTTCAGGGCAACTTGTTGAGAAGAGTTCAAGATCCAAGGAGAGCTAGAACTCCAAAGGCACGGATTTCCAGGTATTACTTCCACTGTATTTACATAGACCTAACTATATAAAAACATGAGGCCTGCCCACTTCTATCAGTTTCAATAGACATGATCATCAGGGACTCAGATGAAAGTACCCCCCACTCCCTCTGTCTCCCTATCTCTCCCTCTCTCCCTCTCTCTTTCTCTCTTTTCTTCCTTCCTTCCTTCCTTCCTTCCTTCCTTCCTTCCTTTCTTTCTTTCTTTCTTTCTTTCTTTCTTTCTTTCTTTCTTTCTCTCTGTCTCTCTCTCTCTCTCTCTCTCTCTTTCTTTCTTTCTTTCTTTTTTTCTTTTTTCAGTACTGCTGCATGAACTCAGGGCCTGATGCTCTTGCTTAGCTTTTTTGCTCCAGGATAGCACACTGCACTTGATCCACAGCTCCATTCCAGCTTTTTTGTTTGTTTGTTCATTTGGTTAGCCATGGGACTTGAACTCAGGGCCTGGGTGCTGTCCCTGAGCTCTTTTGCTCACGGTTAGTGCTTTACCACTCTGAGCCTCAGCACCACTTCCCATTTTCTGGGGTTAATTGGAGATATAAGTCTCACAGACTTTCCTGCCTGGGCTGGCTTCAAACCACGATCCTCAGATCTCAGCCTCCTGAGTAGCCAAGATTATAGGCATAAACCACTAATGCCTAGCATTTCACTATCTGTCTTTATGTAGATTAATTAATTTTTTTCCTGTGATAATGTCACTTTTTACAGCCCAGGGGAGAGTGTATATCTTCACCAAGATGAGAGTAGGAAAGAGATTAGAGGGCAGAATGTCCAATCTGTAAGCCCCACCCCTTTCTTTCAGTCCTGCCCCTAACTCGTGACATCTGTTCACATGAGAAAACAGCTTCCTGTATGTATATTTTCCATCTTATGCTTTAGTGGATCTGTGATATAAAGATCAGACCTTTGTTCTATTGGAGCCATTTTCACCTAACTATATGTGGAGCAGGAGCTTGGCTCTTCATCTATCCAGAATGTATCGTTACAAAACCTTTAGACAATGCCAAACAGTTTCAAATTTTACATGCACTTGTGAAATACTTTAATTTGTCTTTTCTCTTAAAGAACCACATTATGGAGAAAATATTTTTTTTAAGTTAGATACTTGATTGTAGACCAATCTGGAAAGGATCTTTTTTGGATAGTCGATGCAAAACACTTTTCTCTTATTGGAGAAGAAAAACATCAATGTGGATGGAAGATGGATGGAAACAGTAGGAGTGGAGATTAGTTTCTAGGAAGACAGGCGAGCTATATGCCTGACCCATGAGGTATTGTGTTCAGGGCCTATTGTCTGCACCAGAATCTCTACTGCCATCATCTATCTCCCCTTTTACCTTTTTACTTATTTAAATATGTAACGTTCAGATTGGTACAGAGGCCCAGAGCATACATAACAGATTGCTCTAATGTCAGTTGGCTGGGGGGAAATCATGGAAAGTCTCTCTTTGAATACGAGGAGTCTTTCATGAAAGACTGCTGAGGTGTTTCTCTCCACCTCCGTTCTTTGGAGGAAGCCAAGTAGATCGTTGAGAAAATTACCTTTATAATTCAGGCAGAGAAATGCTGTTATTAAGGAAAAAGCAGGTCTTTTAGGTATATTTCTGGGAATTTTTTTCTCTCTTAAATTATCCAGTCTTGCTGTCTCGATCAATTTAAAACTATAGAAAGTATTTGCTTTCTTTTACATTTCTAACAGTAATTGCATATCAAGGGTAGAATTAAGACCATTTCTGTACAATCAAAATTACCACCCAAAAAAAAAATTAGGCCCAAATGACCTGATTTGCAGACCAAATGGAAAGTGCAAAATCTTGAGTTAGCATTTAGTAGCTATGACGTTAGAGAAGTAGTTACTCACATTTAAATTTCCTGGGGCTAAAGGATCATACCTGCCCTCTCTAACCTACCCAGTGATTATTAGTATGGAAAAGATATATATAGGGAAGAACTTGTTAAAGGCCATGAAGCTACTGCATGCTACATAGTCCCAAAAGAAGGAGGAAGAAGAGTAGGAGGAGGAGGAGAAGGAGGAGGAGGAAGAGGAGGAGGAGGAAGAGGAGGAGGAGGAGGAAAGAATTCATCTATAGTGACGCTTTGAAATGTTCAAAATGAAAAGGAATAGGAACTTAATATAATATGATAAGTACAAAGACAGGTGTTAGAAGAAACCCATGAACCTAAACCTCCTGAGTATCCCACTGCCAATATTTATAAATGAACTTCATTGGACTGTTGCTTTTCTTTCTTTGTGAGTGTGTGTTTGTGTGTATGTGTAGTATGTTTCTTCTGTATGTTCTTCCCCCTATGGTATATCCCCTGTTTTCACTGTATTTGATTATGCTACCCTGATATTGAATATACGTTTATCTGAATCAGGGAAGGGAAGGGGAACAGCAGAATGGTGAAACAAAAGACAACAGTGCTATTCACACACACAAAAATAGAAAGGCAGAATTTAAATCGCTGCAACAGAGACCCTATGGTTTACAAAGCTAGAGATATTTACTAGCTGGCCCTGTTCAGAAAATCTTGGGTGACCTTTAAGAGAATGAAATGGTAACAAATGTATCCCATAGGAAATATCCTTCACCCTTATAAAAAAAAAAAGTCTTGTAGATTTGCATTTTACAAAACATGCTAACGTTATTGGGAGTTGGTGAGTAGACATGGGTGGTGTTTCATAAGTAGAAAACAAAAACTGTTACCGCGTGTTAGAAAACACACACCTTGTCTGACTACAAATTCAGTTGCTTTCAGTGCTTAAAGATTCTGACACCCAGCCAGAATGATTCCAGAGAAAGGCAGAAAGCAAAGCCTGCTCACAAATGAAACCAATTGTAGCTGTCATCCACTGTCACTTCAGCTTAATTATTAAAATAAAGACAATTGGTTTTGAGCACACCGAACATGGGAGATTTGAAAATAATTGTTATGAAATAATTCTGCCTGGAATTCTAGTCACAGTACATGATTTTTATTGAGTGTCTGTCAGTGCAAAGAAAAAAAGCCACTATCAAGTCTGGTAGGTAGAAAATAGTAGGAGGTTGGTCTGGGTCTTTGAATTGGTAAACTGGAAAAAAAGATACCAAGCACAGTAGCTGACGAGTAAAGCTCACATGCAGAACAGAAAGAGATGATATTTCTTTAAGTGAAAAAATGCCTTGGAAATGGAGACAGACCCTCACAGGGACCAATTCTGCAGAGCAGTTGCCCCGTTGAAGACGGTGGTCCTTGGCTTTCTGTTTGCAGCACAGATGCTCATCTGAATACTGTCTGAGCTGTGTGTTTGGCTTTCTTGGCACATTTCTCTTTATCTCAACTGTGTGTTCTTCCTCTGGGCCACACTCCAAGGACACAGATGTGCAGGGCAAGAGAGGAGAGGAAAGAAGATGAAGGAGGAGGAAAGGGAGGAGGAGAAGGTGGAAAAAGAGAAGGAGGAAGAAGAGGAGAAAAAGGAGGAAGGAGAAGAGAAAGGAAGAAGAGGAAGGAAGAAGTCAAACAGGAAGGAAAGGAGGAGGAGGAGGTGGAGGAGGGTAAAGAAGGAGGGTGAGGAGAAAGAAAGGAGAAGGAATTAGAGGAGGGGAAAGAAGAGAAGGAGGAAGAAGAGGAACAGGAAAGAGGAAAAGGAAGGAGGAAGAGAAAAAGAAGGAGGAGGAGGAGAATCAAAGGAAAGAACAAGGGAAAGGAAAGGGGAGGGGAAGAGAGAAAAAGGGAGGAGAAGGGATAGAGAATAAACAGAATAGATCAATAAATGTCATTGCTATTATTATTTATCAGCAGGTCTTGATGGGTACTGATTATTTCCCTAAACTCCCATTTGTGTTGTTGCAAGTGTAATAGACACTCATACATATGTGGCAACAAATCTTCCATGTGTGGATGGATTTTCTAGAAAGCTGTGCCCTATGCAAGGAAAGCTCACCACAGTTGGACACAGGATAAACAATCACACAAAGGTTTATACCTTACGTCTTTGTTTCTTATAGATATGAACCACTCAAGCCACAATTCAGTTTTTCTGCCTATAAGTTTGGAAATCTGGTAAATCCATGAACTCTAGAACACCAAAGAAACTTTTGCAATTTTTTTTTGTCCAGGCGGGTACCAAACCATTGTATAGTGATCCAGACAGCGCTTTAAATTTTCATTTTTCCAATCTTTCATCATATCAATGAAAACTTCCAAGTAACTATTTAAGATCTGTTTGTGCTTCTTCAGTGCACGTGTCTGTGCTGTACTGTATTTCTTTTTATAAAATGTTTTTTATTATCGTTGGGTAGTTGTACAATAGAGTTGTCATTTAACAAAGCGGTTTATGAATACAATATATTTGGATCCGTGTCATCCCTTCAATATTCTTGTCCATCCCTTCCCTACCCACCCATTCTCTCACTCTTCCTAGTTTTGTAGGTTATACATTGGATTCTTGGCCACCTTTGCTCCTTCTTCTCATCTTCATTCATTCACTCCTTTCCTCTTGACCTCATTCCACCCCTTTTGAGTAACCAGTTCCTGGTGTTTTATTTTGCTGAATTTTGACTTTGCCTTTCTAAGGAATTACACTATCTGAGTTCTCCCTTGAACCTATTTGTGTATTTCAATGAATACATCTATCTACATTTGCCTAACACCTAATGTATGTACTTATAAGTGTGCAAACTAAATCTAGTTTCTACGTATGAGGGAAAATGTGCATCCTTTGTTTCTCTGGTACTGAGTTACTTCATATAACATTATTTTTCCAGGTCTTTTCATTTCTTTACAAATGGTATAATCTCATTCTTCCTGATTTCATCTTTGTGATATTTTTTGTCGTGATCTCTGCTTTATTTTGATTTTTTTTTCCTTTCTTTAAGGGGCCACATACAAGGCTCAAGGAAATCCCTTTTGTAATTGCAGGACAAAAGTAGCCAAGCAAAATGTGTTGATGAGACAGGTGGCTATGTTCCAGTAAAACATTCAACAACGCTTCTAAAGGGTGGGACTCTTCCCACAGACCACAGACCACTGGTCTGCTGGATTCTGGTGTTGAGACAGTGCTTTGGCAGGGTTAACTGTTTCCTGCAAGTAACATTTTCTTTCAGCCTGAAGAAATTCAACTGTCTTCAAATTAGCCGGCAATTTAATCTCCCTGCTTTTGTTTGATTAAAATTGTCCTCACTTCAGCAGTTACGAAGGAAAGAGTCTGTGAATCTTGAATTCTAGGTCAGCTTTCTTCCATCATGACCTTATAGATGTTGTTTATTCTCCATTGTTCATTATTTCTTATGAGAAATCAACTATTTTCAGGCAATTTGGACATATAGTGTGTCTTTTTTTCCCTCCTTTATTTTGACAGATTCAAACATTTCTGTTTAGCTTAGCTATTTTCACAGGATGACATAGATATTCCTGAAAAAAAGATCATTTTTTAAATTTATTTGTCTTGACATAGGTTGAGGTCCTTGGATACGATAGTTGATTTCCTTTTTATTTCATAGGACTGGAAATTTTCTTTAAATATGCACTCCTTTTTCTCTTAAATCTTTCTGTTAAAGGATTTCACCTGCCTGTATTTTAGTTTACTCTATAGTTTTTGTGTAGATCACTCAAGCTCTATTGATTCTTTTGCTTTAAAACTTTAATGTCTATTTTTGCGTATGCCAATTTTATTTTGAGAGTGGATGTTACCTCAGCTGGTCTTAAACGTCTAAACTCAAGTAATCCTCCTGCCTCAATCTCTTGCTTAGTGAGGACTATAGGAATGCATTACTGTGCCACTGGCTATTTTGCAATGCATATCAAGAAAATACAGTTGTATGTATTTATGTGGTGTGATAGGATCATTATGTATACACATGTATATGTATATGTAAACATATATGTGTATGTTACATATATATTTCTATATCAGGCTAATTAATGTATTGATCATCTCACTTATTGTTTATGTAGTGGGAAAAGTTAAAGTCTCTTAGCAATTTTCTAGCATATATTGCCATTAACATTATCTATAATGTTTATTTAGACAGGAGGACTAAGTTCTTTCTCATTCTTTAGGATTTTTATTTTCTTTTTTTTAGAATAAATATTTTCTATTTATCCGTTTTTTTATGGACTCTTCCATTTATAATCAAAACATCTCACAAACTACTTAGTGGTGATTTTTATTCTTCAACTTATTTTATGACATAGTTCCTTTCTTTAGATTTCATTTCTCTATGGAGAACTCTCCTCATTATTATCATTACTTTTTTATTTTTTAATTCTTTGAGCCTGAAATGATTCTATCAGCTCACTGCAGCATTGAGAACACTTCTCGGTCATTTATACCGATGGCTTCTTCGTGGAAGTAACATTTTTTTTCTGCTTCTCCAAGTGCTTAGCTGTTTTTCTTATATTCCTGACATTAACATGCTATAGGGCATCTGGGTCGTGCATCTTTTCCTAGAAGATCTGACGGTTCTGGTGAAGTTTGGTTTCATTATCCCTGGGGAAATAAAGGCTTCAGTTTTGAGCCGATATGTCGACTATCACCTTCATGAATAGTATGTGTCTTCTCTGGAATTCCACTTCCAGGTCTGAGTGTCACCAGGATGTGCCATCATCCTACAGGATCGAAATCCAGCACCAAAAGGATTCTGACTTCATAGTTCTGCCATTTCTTCAGGAAGCGATTTCCACTGTGTCTCAGTTATTTATTTCTGCTCGTACAACTGTCATTCAAGGCCATGTGGTAAGCACTCATGGGAACATCTACAATTCTTTTAAATTATATTTTTATTATCTTGAAGTAGTTGTACAAAGGGGTTACCATTCAGAAAATCAGTTTGTACGTACAAGGCATCTTGAGTGATGTCTCCCCTTCCCTTATTTTCTCACATCCCTCTCAACTCCAACCCTTCTCCTCATTTCTCTGGGTTTTTATAGGATATTCATCAAATATTATGACTGCATTCTCTCCCTCTTCCTTTCTTCCTTTCACTACCCTCTTCCCTTTGATCTCCCCTCTGCACCTTTCAAATGCCAGTTTCCTGCAAAATACCTTTGTGTGCACTTGCATACAACCCCATGTATATTTATTTGTACATTTACAAATTAATTCTAGAATCCACACATGAGCAAGAACATGCACCTTTTGACTGTGCACCCTCCTGTTTTCTGGGATATGATTTGAATGGGATGTTTCTTCTGTTTCAGGGGACTGGGACTCTTTCATTTGTCTCCCCAGATTAAAGGTTGCTCCTCTGTTTGAGCTCTAACTTGCACTGCTTGAATATAAGCATTTCCCCAGGCAGAAAACTTGGGAATATATTTACTTCCTTGTAAGGGTCATAGATGGTTCCTTGATGCCTGTGAACAATCAACCCCATACTTTGTCTCTTAATACTCATGTACTGTGGCACACAAATCATGGACAAAAAGTGATACAGGCATCTCGGTGCCTTGCTGGGTAGAGGGGGCTTTCCACACAGCTCTGAACAACTCTAGCGGTAATAGAGGACGTTCTTTGGATTACAAATGTGTCCTGAGTTGTTAAGCTCCAGTAAAGTCTTACTTTCCTTAGATAATTGTCCCTTGATTTCCCCTGATTGTTTCAATAGATGGTTTGCTTTGCTTATATTTAATACCCTCATTAGGTTTAAGTGTCCTCATGTGATTTCACTTTGCTTACATATAACACTTTCCTTAGGATAAATTTCTCACACCTTATGTGGTTTGGGCCTATATAAGCTTTGTGCTAGCTGCATTTGCAGCTGCTGGTCTTTGAATCAAGAGTCCATCAGCAGTCTACTGGCTCTCTAATAAAGACTCCCAATTCAGCCTCTTACAACAATGTAAAGTGATGCTCATCTTCCAGATCCATCTTCTAGATAAGCATTTAGGAATTGATATAGTATAATTTTTAAAGCATACTTAGACATCTCTCTCCCTGTGTCTGTCTCTCTGTCTCTCTGTTGGTTGTGGGGCCTGAATTCTGGGCTTGGCTCTCTCTCTCTCTGAGCTCAAGGCTAGAGCTCTATCACTTGAGCTACTGTGCCAATACTGGCTTTTTCTGCTTATGTGGTGCTGAGGAATCAATCCCAGGGCCTCATGCATGTAAGGCAAGCACTCAACCACTGAGCCACCTTCTCAGCCCCAATACATATCTCTTATAACTGTGAGATTTGGGGCAAATTATTAGTCTTCTGTGAACCTCATTTTTGTCAAATATTGGAATATTAGCAATTACACTAGTCTTATTTGAAAACCTAAGTAAACTGGTGCAGTGGGTCATATCGTAAAGGGAAGATGAGAACGGGATGCCCAGACTAAGGTCAGCTTAGGCAAGAAAAGTTTGCAAATCCAATCTGATTCCCCTCTTCCCCTCAAGGAAAGCTATGTGGCATGTGCAAGTCATCCCAGCTATGCAAAAAAGGTAAATCAGAGTATCACAGTCCAGAATATACCAGGTAAAAAAATGAGACCCTGCCTCATAAATAAGCAGAGGAAAAGAAAACGAAGTGTGTCTCTTGTGGCAAAGCACTTGTTTCGCAAGAACAAGAGCTGAGTTCAGACTGCAATGCTTCCCCCACAATAAAAACAAAGGAAACCAAAGAACTAATAATTTATGAAATGTCTTACATCATATTACTCTAAATGCTGAAATTTCCCTCATCATATTACTCTGCATGTTAGTAACAGGCAAGAATTACAAAGAATAATTATGTTAGGAACTGATGTAGCAATACAAGTTATAATATTTTACCAGATAGTACAAACTGAATATCACTGACATTACATTTTATCATCAGGACAATGTACAATGATTATACAAAATACATTAAGGACTTGAGTTTGAAAAATGAAATAAAAATACACTTTTCATCTGTGTGTGTGTGTGTGTGTTGGTACTGGTATTTGAACTCAAGATCTCATGTTCTTGCTTGGCTTTTTAACTGGAGGCTGGAGCTCTACCACTGTCTGGCTTTTGACTGGTTAATTGGAGATGAGAACCAAATGGACTTTTTTTTCTGCCTAGGTTTGCTTTCGATCTTTATCCACAAATCTCAGCCTCAGAATAGCTAGGATTATAGGCATGAAGCCAGTGTTGGGTTAAGAGTATGAGCTAAAACACAACTGTATTAAAGGCCCCACCATAAATTGAGTCTGTATCTTCTATAATCACATTTGTTATTTCTTTTGTCTTGATTGTTTGTTTGTCCCAAGTTGAACATAATGGAAAATGTTTGGTCATGAGGTAATCCTACAGTTCTTGACTTCTTCAATGTCTTACTGAGTAAAAAATGTATTATTTCCATCAAAATCTTTAACACTCCTTTTGTCAAAATTCACACCAAATAGTATTTAGCATAAATGTTTGCAAAAAAAGCAGCATCTGAGGAATGGAGCATTAGCCTCCTGCACAGAAGCTCAGGGCAGAGTCCAGGCCCTGTGTTCAAACACCAGGACTGGCACAAAAAGAAAAGACAAGGACAAAAACGAAACAGCATCTGAAAAATGTGTGTTCAGTTTTCCTAAAAGATTATTTCACTTTATATAAAAGTATTTATTTTCCAATCATCCTGTGCTTTTATAATGACTATTTCTTCTAAGTTGTCCACAGAAATGGAAAGCCTTCATAAAATCATCAGACTAAAATTTAAAACATGAATCTCAAATTTATAAATAAATTTGGCAAATCAGAAAAAGGAAAAATAATAACCTAACTCTGTTGTTCAGTATTAGACCAGATGGTTGCTGAATGATTGAAAAAGAGGTAAACATGCTCATGTCTTAGAAATTTCTCTTAAAAAATTCTTTACAGAGATACCTACCAAATTCTTTAGGGTGGATTTTGTGACAGATGGAAGCTACTGAAGTTTAAAATTTATTTTTTTATATTTATTCATCTCATGAATATCTACTAGGACATAGATACAGAAATAGGATTTTGTTTTTAAAGGATAAAGAGAAAACAATAATGGTGAAAAATAATATTAAAAGATAATCTAAACACATGTAGAAAAATCTTGAAAAGCTAGAATGAATGAATTTCCCTGAGAAGTATAATTGAAATGAAATTGAAGAGGTAAAGAAAGATGTATAACAGAAAATTGGAAAGACAATTCTGAATTGTAAAACTAATTAAAAAATAAATACGATGAGAGAAAACACAAAGGAAATAAGTATGCATATTTCCACGATTAAAAAATTAGGCTTTTTGATGCTTCTAGACATCAACAGCATAAAACTCTACTATGCAGAAATGTGGTAAAGAATCAGTAGATCATGTGGACAGAAAGGCAGAACACTGTTTTGTCACAAAGAGAAAGTTGAGCAAAGATGCCTGGGAACAATTTTATGATGATCAAATATGAAGAAATAGACACATAAATCTTGTGACCAGTTTGTGAAATCTAACATGATATAAGGCTTTAAAGAATAGTAGTAAAGACATTTACTCAGCTCCAAAAAATAAGATGAGGGTAAAGAACTGTTAAGTCCTATGAACTGAAGTTCTCTAAAGACATACATCTATGTTGAAGAGCCCACAAGAGTGACAGGCTGATCAGCACTGTGAGACTATGGAATGATGGAATGTCACAAGTGAACAGCCAAAATGATGTCAGGCATCTTTCATACCTATAATGGACTTTTTTATTGTGAAAATACTGTACAGAGGAGTTACAATTACATGGGCAAGGTAATGAGTACATTTCTTATCAAGCATTGTTGCCTCCTCCTTTGTTTCCCCTTCCCATCCCTTCCCAGCTCCCTCCCCCCCACCTCTCCCACTCCCCTACTCCTCGCCAAATTTGTAAAGTTCATTTTTCGACATAACGACTTGTACATCTCATTGTTGCAATGCGCCCACCTGTATCCCTATTTAAACAATTTGTTTTTTCCCTTCCCCTCCACAAATTATACCAACATCAAATACAGTGAAAGCAGGGGTTATACCGTGGGGGAAGGACATACAAAGCAACAAAGAAATCATCTTATAAATATGTTAGAAACAATCGTAAGAAAGAAAAAACATTTGAATCCTTATCTTGGGGTTCATTTCACTTAACCTCAACTTATCTGACCTTTTCGCCGCTAGCATCTGAATATAATAACAATCAAGTACAACTTTTGAAGTGTATTGTTAAACTTAGAATATCACTGGCTTTTATTGACTCTAAACCTAATAATATAGCAGATCCTAAATCCTAAAAATGGTTTTCCTGCTCAGCTGTAATCTGTCTGTTTGGTGTCCCCACCAAGGTACTTGGCAAATACATTGATTTATGATTTTCATTTCTGTCTGTGAGTAAATAAGTTATCTTAAGACTATCAGTGCACTGATAGCTGGCAATGACAATCTTAGCTGCAGGGAGGGGCTGAAGTCTAAGGATCACAACCTAGAGCCAGACTAAGAAGTCTCTTTTCTCCAATTGACAGCAAAAATTTGGAAGTGGAGGTGTGGTTCAAGGAGCAGAGCATCAGCCTTGATAAAAAAGCTGAAGGAGAGTGAGAAGTCCTGAGTTCAAGCCCAGTATTGACAAGAAAATAAACAAATAAATAAAAATGCTTAATTCACTTGAGAAAGACACTGATACATGTCTGAATATCTGATGCTTTCAAATGAATTCGTCAATTAAATGATTAATTAACTTAGTTTTTCAATTAAGGTCAAAAGCCAGTATCAACCAATGCCAAGTGACTAGCTATCAATAATAAAACTTCTAGGAAGTGGTGCTGTGGCTCAAATGGTAAAGTGCTAGCCGAGCTGAAGAGCTGAGGCCCAGATTTCAAGCCCCATGACTGACAACAAAATAACTAACTCAATAAATAAAACTTCTATTATACTCTCTATATCACCTTTATAGTAACAATGAAATAATTTTTTTAAGCTTTCTTTCCTTTCCTTCTTTTTTTTTTTTTTCCTGCTTATGTGGTGCTGAGGAATTGAACCCAGGGCCTCATGTATGCAAGGCAAACGCTCTACCACTGAGCCACCTTCCCAGCCACCAATGAAATAATTTTTAAAATTGTATTATTATAACAGGTTAGTTACTGACCAGTGTTTAAATTTCATTTTGTAGAAGTTTCCAAGGTATTTGTGGCCATGAAGTTTAATTGTTTGCCTTTGAAATGTCTACACAAAAACTCAAGAAGACATTGACCTACATGCCTATGTCAGGCCTTCACATATTTAATACAAATGTGTTAAATAAAATATGATCCAACCAGTAGGAATGGTATATGCCCCTGATCCAGCACAGGAGGATGAAGCAAGAGAAATACAATTCACAGTCTATATAGTGAGACTCTGTCTCCAAAAATAGGAAGAACTAAGTGTACGGTGTTAATCATAGGTTTCTTCCTCCCACATTAGGAAGTTTACAACTAACAAAACAAAAATACCCTCTCCAAGAAACAGAGGTGGAAGTAGCTGGCCAAGCAAACAAGTCTATCACTCAGCCTGCTACAATCTAGTATGAGGATATGAAAGTTTGGCTTAGCAGCTCTGGGTTAGAGAGCTCATGAATCAAATTGCCACACACATACAATCCCAACTCCTCAGGAGTTGGAGGTGGTAGGTTCGTATCTCTGAGACTCTTCAAGATAAAATACAAAATATCTATATGGTTTAAGTGGGGTAGAACTTGTCTAGTATGTGTCAGACTTTAGACAATCCACTTTATTAAAAAAGGAAGAGACAAAAAGAAAAATATGCATATCAAATACATATTATATGTAATATATAAGTATGTGTACACATACATATGCACACAATAATTAAAACTATGAAAAATGCTACATCAGTGATGACTAAAAATTAGTTCTAGCTTGGTGCCAGTGGCTCACGCCTATAATCCTAGCTGCTCTAGGGATTGCAGTTCAAAGTCAGCCCAGGCAGGAAAGTCAGTGAGACTCTTATCTCCAATTAACCACAGGAGAAACAGAGTATCCCTGGCATTGTAGTACTAGCTCAAAGTTGGTAGAGTACTAGCCTTGAGCAAAATAAAGCTCAGAGACAGTGCCCAGGCCCTGAGTTCAAGCCCCACAACTCACACAACAACAACAAATATACATATATAGATATAGCTTTTTATTTATTACTTTGTAATAAACAAATACATAGGTTAAAATTCCTAACCGTAAGACACATGAGAAGGTTACAGAATGTCTCTAATTTTGCAGTATAATTAGTCCAGATATTTCACTTAAAAAATGGAGATGTAGGATTAAATTTCCTGTGTAGAGAGTTTGGTATCTTTCCAGGTCTATGATTTCAATTAGCAATACCTTCTTACTAATAACAAGGAAATATGGTCAATTGGTATGTATCACCCTCTGTCCTCACAATAATACAAACAGATATACAATATCATTGTCACTATTTGAAGGTGAAAAAAAAAATAAACCAACATCAACAGAAGGGAGCACCAAATAACTACATTTAAATGAAGTATGTCGAGTTGAGGCTTAGATCCAGCCAACAACTAAGTCTACAGTGTTAATCATAGGTCTTCCCCTTCTATGTTAGGAAGTTTACAACTAACAAAATAGAAATACCCTCTCCAAGAAACAGAGGTGGAACTGCTGGCCAAAGCAAACAAGTCCATCACTCAGCCTGCTACAATCTA
This sequence comes from Dipodomys spectabilis, assembly GCF_019054845.1. Lineage (NCBI taxonomy): Eukaryota > Metazoa > Chordata > Mammalia > Rodentia > Heteromyidae > Dipodomys > Dipodomys spectabilis. The sequence goes on along the minus strand of NW_024871162.1, from coordinate 449,915 downwards.
GTATGAGGATATGAAAGGTTTTGCTTAGCAGCTCTGGGTTAAAGAGCCCATGAATCAAATTGTAGAAGACTGGTTTTATCTTGTGGTCAGTAGGAGGAAGTTCTGTAATTGTATGTGCAATAGACCAGATGCACATGTTCTTATGAAATTAAGCCCACGTGCTTGTGAGTGTACATTTGTGTGTGTGCTCGAGTAGGTAGAGTAGGGTAGGGAGCTTTTTGAAAAAAGTTTATTTTATTGTAAAGATGCTGTACTGAGGGATTGCAGTTGCATGTGTAAGGTAATAAATACATTTCTTGTGGAGAATTGTTACCCCCTCCTTTTGTTTTGTTTTGTTTTTTCCTTCTATTCCTTCTCTCCCCTCGAAGTTTTTTCTCTTCTTTATTTTCTCCAGGCAAGAGTTTGATAGCAATTCTATTTTACAAAGCTCGGCCTCGGGGTCATGAAAATTTTGTGGCATACAACATGACAAGTTCATGTCTTGAAGACTTTTCAGCCTCTTCCTGATCCCTCTCTACTGCTTTGAATCTTAATCTCCTCTTCTTCACCAGATCCAACCACTGTTAAGAATCCTATCAGGAAGAGTGAGGACAGACAGCTAGGAATCCAGTGTATTACCTGAATTTACTGTGGAAACATAAATGAGAATATCTTAATGGATTCCTGCAGTACAATCTATCAAAGAGGTTGGTGTTAGTCTCCTTAGATCTCTGGAGAAAATGCAATAAGTGTTTTTGAGAGATAAAGCTCTTCTTCTGAGGTTTGTTTTTTTTGGGGGGGGGGGGTATGAAATGGAAGGCAGTAAGTTGAATAAAGTAACAAATGAGATAACTCAGTTGATTTAAAAAGGATTCACCTCCTTTGTGATAGACTTAGTTCCTACAGATAGATCAGTAAATTTTTGGTTTGCATTGATTATATATATATATATATATATATGTATATATATGTGTGTATATATATATATATATATATATATATATACACAAAGTTTATATGGAGAGAATGGTCAAAAGGAACAATGTAGTAAAAGCATGTAACTAAAGGTCAAAAGCAATCTAGGCTGCAATTTCCTGCCCTGGCTATTTTGTATTCTCGGGCAACTAATGACTTCAGCAAATTCGCTGGTTCCAGGAGTACAAACAAACAAACAGAAAGAAAACCTGCCCAGCCTCAAAAATATACACAAACTGTTTGGATTTGAGCTTTAGGTCATTTACTTGAAACTTGGAACAAACTGTCTCCGTGGGGGGAAAACTGTGGGAAGGGTCTCAAGATAGTATACAATAAGTCTATTTACCTAATAATGGATTTGAATGATAGCAGAGTTGGAAGGAGTCCTCGCTTGAGGCTATATTTACGCTGGGCTTTTAGGAGCTATGGAGCAAAGGTCCCCTCTGAACTTGCAAGGATTGGGTTATAGCCACACGGGAGGCAAAGCCACTGTCCCAACTTTAAAATAATTTGAAATATTTTTGCATATATAAGCTATATCCTGCTTGACAATTATTTAGATTACCAAGGATGCTCTTCTCGAGATTCATGGTTTTGACTCTCCTTGAGCCTTTTAACAGCTGTCTCCACAGAGCCCTTCATTCTAGAAGAAGCATTAAAGAATGATTCTAATGTCTACTGTCATCACCGAATTAGGTTCCTAGACAGATCCATCAGACAGACTCAGGGATAGATCCAAGTGTAAAGAGGAGTTATTTGAGCTACTGATTATAAGTGGTCATTTGGCTATTCTTTTAATTTGTGTGTGTGTGTGTATATATATATATTTGTTATTATAGAAGTGATATATGGAGGAGTTACCATTACACGAGTCAGGTCATGAGCATAATTCTTATTGAACCATGTCTCCCCTGCCCTCACTCTGTCCCAGTTTTTCCCTCCCAATCCCACCCACAAGATGTATAGTTCAGTTTCCACTGAGTGTCTCGTAAGTACCACTGCCGCATCTGTTCGCCTTTCGTTCTACTCTTTCTCTGCCCCCTCGCCCTGCCAAAGACAAACAAACAAAACAAAGGGAAAAGAAAACACAAACAGCCACCACAGCAACGAAAAAGATCTCATTTCCTTTTCATAAAATATTATTTATATGATCATATGCACCTAGCTATGGAGCCTTTGTGATCCACTCCTATACATTTTGACTTTTCATTTTCTAATTACTTCACAAGTACTTTGCACGTCCCTCACAAACCAAATTAGGAAACAATAACAGACACTTCTAGTCAAAAGTCACCAACAGACTCTAGAGAGCCCGTGTTTAAGAATATCTGGGTAATGAAGACAAGCAGAGAGTTATCCGAACACACATTCAGATTGTGTGAGTAGATGTTTAAAGAAACAACAGCACCCTCCCCGCCCCCCAGCTTTTTTGGTGCACTGGCCCCTTCCTGTCCCTGAATAGGGCAGGTGCAAGGCTCTTTCTCCCGTTTCTTCTATTGTATAGAATAATAAATAAATAAATAAGTATGTAAATAAAGACACACAGGCCCCTTGTCATGGCTACATTCAGCACGAAGCATTTCGACTGGCGTTTATGAGGTAATAAATTATTGTTCCTTGTCCTGCCAAGTTGCTTTATTTTGAAAGACCAACATCCGGTCCTTGGGGGCTACAGCTTTTATTATGCATTTCATATTGAACCAAAGGTCAAATTAATTGACCTTATCTATGTAGAAAAACCAGCTGGTTGCCTGGAGAAATAAAAACCTTTTACAGAGCGTTCAGGGACAAATAAACAACAGGAAAACTCAGTTCCATGGCATCTGACACCTCCAATTAGGAGTAGTAACTGTGAAGGAACTTAATTCTTGAAGGATCAGTGGAGAATCAATAATAACCATGTTTTCTCTAAGACACAATTAGACACCCCGGGGATTCTCGATGCCCTCTAAATATTTCACATGCCTCCACAGAGGGAAAGGTTGAAGAAGGGAGGAAGAAAACTTAAAATCATCCCTTCCGTGGACGAAGGGCATGCAAATAAGGACAAGGGTGGCAAGCCTTTCTAACTAAATTATTTAGGTGCTGCAAGAAAATATTCCATACTTAAGAGAATTGAACTTCCAGTGAATGCCTCTCAAATGCACAAGAATGGTCCCCAACGCTTCTACTTCTAATTGCCATGTGTATTACCACAAAGACTGACACTCTTACTGGTCTTGTAGGATAGAGGACAAAGATCATTCATGTTTCCAAGCCATCTGTTCCTCTCCGTTCTCATCTAGCAAATGGGATAAATAATTGTTGCAATTCATAGTGGTTTATTCTTCGCTGTAAACAAAGTAGTGAGCAGTGGAAGAGGGTAAATAAGCAATGGATCGCTGGCTGTCTTTTAGACTGCTTTAAAATTACCAGGTACAGTAACTATTGTCAATTTCACTCAACAGAAAAAAATGTGATTGAACAAAAATCAGTCCATCAATCATCCCAGTGATAATCAGTAATAAGCTCATGTTTCTAGTATCTAAGTAGCTTTGACTTCTATACTTTTCATTATATTTGCAAATGTAACCACACACACACACACACACATTTGTGTGCTTCAGAGCCTAAACTAGGTGCTACTTCCACGTACCATTGATGGTTTGTGATTTCATTTGTGAACTTGAAATATATGAACAGAACAAATATATGAAGAAGTAACCTGGGATGGGAACCATGAATAAAAGAATTGCTTAGAAGGATCATGCTAGGGATAACTTTGTCTTTCCTTTTAATTACTATTGCGAACCTTAGAACTTCCCTTTGTGGAAGATGATACTATTTTTCATTTTTTCCATATAAATAGAATGAGGAAATGAGATCTGATGAGATTGTTCATGCCAGGCCAAAACCTGAGTCAGATGGAGGCCTGCTGTAGTATCAGAAGGGAGCAGCTTATACCACAAAACACACATCTGCTTGTTGCTAGACTGAGAAAGTTAATAATTGGGAAAGCATGTCTGAGCGGAGGTGGAAAATAGGGTGATATAGAGGCCTTGGTAAACAGGTTTGCAGTGGATTGAAGAAAAAAAAAGCAACAGTTCTGTTTCATTGTGAGAAGTACATAGAGGGCATCCATAAAATGCTCAGTGCTCAAGGATTGGTCCAAGACCCATGTGGGAAATGTATAATTAGGGGAAAAAAGGTCCTCCGTTACATTAATTGAATCCACAGTTAAGAATATTAACCTCTCACTTCAGCCAACCAAGGAACTCATTTCAGAAATGGGATCACTAAGAAATGAAAATACTCAGTTAATTTACAAAGATAACGAAGATGGACCATGTGCTAGCGGCTCATGCCTGTAATCCTAGCTACTTAGGAATCTGAGATCTGAGGATGGAGGTTGGAAGTCAGCCTGGACAAACAAATCCAATAGATCTTTATCTCTAATTAGCCAGCAAAAGGCCAGAAGTGGAGGTGTGGTCAAGCAATAGAGCACCAGCCTTGAGTGAAAGAAAAAAAAAAGGAAAGAAAAGAAACAAGCAGGAGCTAGAGACCCTGCGTTTAAAAAAGACATTAAAAAAGAAAAGAAGATGAAACAAGCCTTTACCAAGAGCACAAAGCGCAGAGAAAGCTGAGCCAAATATAAGGAAACGAGAGGTACAGGAGGCCTCCCCCAAATTCATTCTCAATGGAATGGCACCCACCCTTATCAAAAGTTAATATAACTTTACAAAATCGTATATGTAAATATGATCTTCCCAGTATCTGGCTTTTGTTCGTTAGTGGTACCGGACTTGAATTTCATGGGGGAAAATAAAAAGTCCAAAATTAAAGAAGAAAATATCCGAAATCCATAGCACAAATCCCAGGATTCATTTTGGGATTGTGGAGAGGTATGGGACACTTTTTAAAAGGAGCTCTTCCACGTATTCTGAAAAGGTACTGACCAACTTCCTTCTGCTTCCCAGAAAGGTGTAAGAGCAGGCTTCCAGACTGTCTTCCTTCCTCCCCCCCACCCCCCCCCCCCCCCACACACACACAAGAGGGCAGAAAAATCATCTCTTAGGAAATGCTGGGCTGATTGGAGCCCCTTGGTTCCATCCAACAGATGCAACCATCAGTGTGATGTAGTAAAAGTTGCTGTTACTTTAACTCCACTTGCAGGCTCTAGGAATCTTACACAGGGCCCATGTCCGATGTCTTGGGGGACGGGGGGAACCACAAAAAAAAAAGAGCAAGTTGGGGGCCGAAGATTGACTGGATTCCTTTGGCTTCCCTGTCTCCATGTTTCTCGGTAGAAAGCAGGAGCGCGTGTGTGAGTAGCTTTTACCTCCAAGGACCCCAGGAACCTTCAGTGAACCCGAAAGCCCCCACATCTGGCTCTACCTTGCCCTTGTTTGCTTTCAGTACTGAACACAGATGACGACCACCCTGGCTGTGGATCCCGGGATGGCTCATGGGCCAGAGGAGGGAGGCACTGGGACTGGGAGCTCACCTGGGCCAGGAGTGAATGAAGTCCACCGCAGTTGCAGCTCTGCCCGTGTTCTCATGGCTGTGAATCCTGTAGGACCAGGTTTCTGCAGTGGCAGAGGTGCATGTGTTACCATCTCCTTTGCTTAGTCCCTTCCCCTGCAGGAATGAACGAGGCCCCAGGCAGAGCACAAGTTAACCCTTTGATGGGACACACGCAAAGGCACCCATTCAGGAACAAAACTTCCGGGTTTAGAAGCTTCTGATGATTATGGACCCTCCAGAGACGTTGTTGTTTAGCTTTGTGACAGTCTGAGCTGTTTCTTCTGACATGAAAAGTTCTCTCATCCAGCGAGAGACATTGAGAAGAAAGGCCGATTCTCAGAGAATCCCAGGCAATGGGTACAGTGCTCAGCACTGAAAATTCTGAGAGGAGGAAGCAATGGTACAAAACAACCATGAACCTCAAAGATCTGCCAGGTCATAAATATAACGATCATGAATGATTCCCTTAAGTTTCCATTGTTTTTATTGCTAGTGGTATAATGGTTTTTGTGCCAGATACTCCTCAGCGTTGGTTGTTTGCATTTTGTTTGCATAGCATATGTACAAGACCTGAAGTAAAAATAGCCAGCCAAGCTGTCAGTGGTCCTTTAGAAAAACAAAACATAAAGCGAGGTATTCTTTGTCTTTTTCCTTTTCTTTTCCTCTTTGTTTTTCATTCTTTTTCCACTTTTTTAGATGAGAGCTCTAAAATTTCAGGAGCATAACATGAAAACAGGTAATTGAAGGCATCATGAAATCTGTTAGCGTACACAATTTATATCCACTAACAAAAGTTGAGTTCTTCCTCATCAGAGTATTTTTTAACCTCTCCTAAAACACATGTCACATTTCACAGCATGAGCAGATAAGATGGAATATTATTTGATATGCATGTCTTTAAGCAGACTTTCAGGGGACCAAATTCTTCCATTGTATCAAGAACTAAAAGAAATAGAAGAAAACATCCATCAAGTGTTGTTTTCTTCTGCTATGTATTAAATGCAGGTCAGCAAAAACAGGGATAGTAAGGTTGTGTGGAGGAATCACAATGCTACCCAAGCATCGGATCCTTAACCTTATCGAATAGCTCAGATTGTAGCTTGACTTTGGGTCTGATCTCTGGCAACACACTACACTGCTTCCTACTGGCCGGACCTTTCATGACACAATTTACCCACTTGGTTATCCTGTTTGGGGCTCCTAAGCCAAATACCTTTTGATTAAAAGATGCCCTCTGGAAATTGTCTCCAGATTGACAATATTTTTTGAAGAACTGAGTGTGATTGTTATTGCTGGAAAATTAGCAATCAGACCCTATACCCCTTTGAGTAGGGAAAAAGTGATAAAGGATGCTCTGTATTCCCAGAAAGGGCTTTCCAACTGCACGACTACACTTGAAAGCGTTAACATCGTGATCTGTGAGACCCGGAAATGCCAGTTGTTGGAAGTTTTGCTGCAAATAACAAGGATACAGGACCTAGAGGGAGATAAGTGTATGAAGAAAACCATGGGAAACCATGAGGAAAAAAGCCGATGAGTCCTCCTGGGATTTGTACCAACATCATGTATGTGAAAACTAGAAAACTAACTCAGAAAACAGTGCTCAAATAAATGAAAGCAACTGGACTCTGCTCTTAGAAGATATAGGTAGTTTTTGTGGCCTAATACTCTTTACATAAGAAGAAAAGGTTCGTTTTAGGAGTGGTCTTTTTAAATATTGATTTTAGGTTTCTGTTTAAAAGCGTGCAATTATTTCTTTTTTGGTCTGTAGATTGTCTCTATATTTGGGGTAGGGATAATTTCCTAGATCTTTAGAATTTTTGCGCTTAATAAGCAGGTAAACAAACATAAGTCTAAGGTAAGCTAAAAGTTTACAGAACTCCCAAGATGGACTGGTCTAATTTGTATCTGTGTATTTCAATTCTATTACCATTGAATGTAGTGTGGGGGCGGGTAAGTCAATAAGCAATGCATAACTCACTAGATTTCACTCTCTGTGGTATCTAATAATCTTTCTGAAGGACATCTAGCTCCTCTCTCAGCTTTCTACCAATCTTTATTGCCAGAGAAGGCAGAGAATTTGCTTGACTGAGTATCCAAAGCATAAACAAATGCTTGACCGATCAAACAACAGATGAAACTGTCATACTGCAAAACTCCAAAGCAAGCCTCTTAATTCTATTTTCATGGTCGTTAATGCGCTCTTCATTCCTTCCTTGTTTTCATAATTTGGCTAGTGACAGCATTGTATCTGCTCACACTACAAAGTTCCTTTCTTTTCTGGATGGTAGGAGGAGGGGTTGCCCACAAGGGAGGAGGAAGCCCGAGGAAGGGGCGTTCAACAGGTTGCATGCGAAAGATTTGTCTGTGCTGAAAATCAGCTCGACAGAATTCCTGATAGCTTATACTCCTGGTCAGCTTAGCTTTTCATGCCCTACTAGTCCCAGACATTGCATGCTCCACTTATGTCTGGAGAAAGATAGATGTACATTGATTCTCCAGATGGGCTATCACTTGAACTCCACTTCAATCCATGTCTGGAAATGTTTAAATAAATGGAATATATATATATATATATATATATATATATGTTTCTTACTTGATTTCGGGCTATCTCAGTTTGTTGGACTCTAGTTTATAACTTTCTTGAGAATTGTTTGTCACGGTACTGAAAATTCTTGCTCCTACTCTACAATAATGTTCTATCATTACCTTTCATATATATTTATGTATGTACGTATCTATGTATATGTATTATATGTACAGGTTGTTTCCAAATGGCTGGTTTTTTTTTTAACTTTGCCAAGAATTTATTTTAAATAATGTTCTGATGTTGCCATCTGCTGGCCCAAGTGGAGAGTACATTTTTTTTCCTTCTCATTTTCAAACAATTCAAGGCTTTGGCAGCTATTTCTTAAGTATTCCTTGGACTCCATGGAAGGAACTAAAACAATCAGTAAAATAGTCTCATTTTATAAGTTACATCAATATACTTATACATCATAAACAAAGATGCTTAGTATGCTTTAGATTTGGAATTTTCATAAATTTTATTATTTGTAGAAAATGTATATTCAAAGAAAGCATAAAAAGATGATACTCTCCAATTCTTTTTGTGGTCAACAGCTTCCTTTACTGCATTATATTTGTCAAAAACAAGAAATCAACTTTGGTTCATTACTATTAACTATGTCTACTGATTGACTTCAGAACTCTTTTGCATTTCACCCTTATCTATGTTATTATGATCTTTTGTTGTTCTAGGAATGGATCTGGGTCAGTACGTTGCATTTCATACCATATATCCTTACACTCTTTTGCTCTTGTTCTTCCCTGTACCAATTTGTTCCCACAATTATTATTTGCACAACAATACAACGAGATGACCAAAATTAGTTACCCTGATTACACCTTCTTGGGTAATTTTCAAGGTTTATTTGAAAGGTTTTTAAGAATATTGGAGAAATAAGGATATTTATACAAATAATAGGGTCTGATACTCAGTATGTTCAAAAATAGAAAGCTAATTTTCTTTGTTCCCTTTCTGTTGTCTTTTGGGCATCTCTAGAAGAAGTGTCCAGTCCTTGTGTGAAGCTCTCGGTAAGGAGGGCGATGAGCTCAGTCCAAAACAACTAATCTCCTACCGAGTAAAGAAGTTGAATAAGAGAAAAACAGCAGCTACTATGAGATGTAAGGAGCTGAGAGGACAAACTTCGGTGTGTTTGTTTTCTTAAATTGACATGCTCAGGAGCCAGACCTCTGTGCCTGTGGTGGTTCATACTTCTCTTTTAACTGAGGGTCTGCACCGTTTGCTGGGCAAATAATAAGTTCACCTCAAGTGATAAGAAATTGTTGCATCTTTAACTCACAAATGCTCAAAGTGACTTCAACCCATGTTCCTCCCTCAAACATTTGATAATTGATTATAACTGAGAACAATGTCTTCTGTTTCTGTCCTCTTGTGATTGGCCTGAATGCCCTAAGAAGTCAAGAACCAGTGATGAGACTTTTCCATTGCTGTCATAAAACACGCACTTATAATGAAAAGTTGCTCGTACTGGAACTTGCAGTCCATGATTGGTTGGCTCCATTGCTTTGAGCTTGGATTCATCAAAGTAGCCATATGTCGGAGGACCAAACACATCACCTCAGGGCAAGAGAGAAAAAGAGAGGGTAAAGAGTAGGAGTCTCACAGGGACTTTGAGAGGACAACTTCCGGGACCTAACGGTCCCCACCAGACACCATTTCTGAATGTTGCCATTTCTCAGCAGCAGCACCCTAGCTAGCAACCAGAGACCTATATCATAGCATGATTAATTTTACCAGTGCATTCACCAATCCCACCAGTACATGCTCAGTATCTATGATGTGAAAGACATTGTGCTAGTGGCCAGACATTTAGGGTGCTGAAAACAAGATCCAGGATTTCATGCAGCACATGGACTCTTTGAGTTGAACACCAAGGTTTTACTCCATAAAAGAAGATATCCATCCTTTTCATTTTTTAAAATAACTTTATTCTGTCACAACACCCAATTATAGGTGTGTATGTGTGTACATAAAACACAATCTTTTAAGATCAAATAGAAAAGTTGAAAGAACTTAGCTGTCAGATCAAATAAGGAGATTGCCTTTGATTGTACCATCTAGCTTGATTACTAAATTTTGTGAGATTAAGGGGGGAAAATACTCCACTAAGAGAAAATAAGAGTTTAGGAGTTTGGTAACCAATACTTGCGTTGACAGATAATGTTGAAATTGCCAACTAAAGACATTATTAAATACTTTGCCTGCAATTAGGAAAACACGGGAAAGCCCTGTGCTGGTGGCTCACACCTGTAATCCTAGCTATTCAGGAGGCTGAGATAGGAGAATCATAGTTTGAAACCAGCCCAGGCAGGAAAGTCTGAAACTTTTATCTCCAGTTAGCCATCAGAAAGTCAGAAGTGGCTCTGTGTATCCAAGTTGCTAGAGTGCTAGCTTTGAATGCTAAAACTCAGGGACTGTGCCCAGACCTTGAATTCAAGCCTGACAACTGACAGAAAGAGAGAGAGAGAGAGAAAGAGAGAGAGAGAGAGAGAGAGAGAGAGAGAGAGAGGAAAGAAAGAAAAAAGAAAACATGGGAATTTGGTTTATAGTAATAAAATATTTAAATAATCAAGAATAGAGTGGTTAATAATGTTGAGGGAGGAAAAATATCTTTGAGGAAAGAATGAACAGACTTCTCCTAAGTCATTAAACATACATACAAATAAGTCTTTGACATGTTAAGTGGTATCAAGGGAAGAAGGCACCAAACATTTACCAAAAAACAAAAAAGAGGAGGAGGAGGAGGAGGGGGAGAGGTAGAGGGAGGAGGAGGAGGAATAAGAAGAAGTCTACCAAGTCATTAAAAAAAACAGGGGCGGGTGGGGGTGGGATGGGGGAGAGCTATGCTTTTCTCCATTGTTTCCCTGCTTGTAGGGCAAGGAGTTCACTTCCTGCCTAATTTGCAATGGTGAAGTCTGGGATAGAAAGCGGTCAGGAGGAGTTGATGGCAGCTTTGGGGGATGTACTTCTTCATGTGTCAGCTGATCCTTAAGTAGTTTGTTGTCAGAACTTCCAGAAGCCAAAAACATTGCTTCTTGGCCACGTTTCAATGTGGCTTCACTGGTCACAGAACGCAATGGTCTTCGGTCTTCTGACTTTACAAATTGCAAAGTTAAGAATGAGGTCAAAACCGGAACAGAATTTTACCCCTGTCCCTGATCTTTTCCCATAAAAAAAGACATACCATGCCCAAAAGTAGGATGTAGTGAAGTTATCTGATGCCACCAGACCTTAGAGACATGCGAAGTAAAACATACCCTAGAGATACGATTGCTTGAGCAGTAGATACAAGTTGAAGGCTTGATTGTAGAAAGTCATGGGGAGGAGGGGAGGAAGCAGAATCCTTGTGAAACTAGTAGGAATCTAAACTAGGAGAATCAATTTGGAGAACCATTTGGAAATGTATTAAGAAGTTAAAGAAGCCCTGGTTATTGTCTTAGAACTGAGCATACGGGAAGATTAGAATTCAGGGCCAGCCTAAGCTGCCTATGCAGATTCTGTCTTGATTTTTTTAAATTAAGTTGAACACATGCCTCTGGTATCATCACACAGCCTTTCTACCTCTATGCATGTACTTCATGGAGAGGAATGAAAGCAACAGTCATCCACAATTGTGCCCACAAGCATTTGAAGCAGCTCCAATAGGCGAACAGCCTCAAACAACACAATGGTTCATCTACATAGGAATGGAGGAAAAAAAGAAAGCTCATCTCTGTCTGTAGGTGGGATACTACTTAGCAAGGAACATGGCAGAAATGAAAGAGCAATTGGTATGCAGGAATTCCAACAAACTGTGCTTAATAAAAGACGAAAAGAAAAAGTGTAAAGCTGCACAGAACCTGTGCTTCTCTTTCTATGTTTCTAGAAATATGAGCTAATTTTTAGTGATATACAAGAGAAATCCCGTTCCTTGGGCTGTCTTTGTTTCTCTGTTTCAAATGGCCACCGCATTCCTCAGCTCCACATCCAGCTTCTTTGCCTAACCACCGCCTTTTGTGGTCAAACTTCAGCTTCCTTCTCTTTCCAGAAGAAAGATGGCGGCCCGTCTCTTCACTTTGGTGGTTTACAGGGTGCCAAAGCCCCAAGCCCTTCATTTCGACCTGAGAAACTCTTGTTTGTTTGTGTTTTCTTCGTTCTTGACTTCATTGTCTCTGCCTGCTCTCTGACCCTGTCGTGGGGGCCAGGCCTGGGGTTCCAATCATTTGTGCTTCTCCCTGTGAATTGCATCCACTTCACCGTGTTGGCAGCAAAGATCGCTCACCTTGTCTCTTACAGGAACAACCTGCAGCATTAGCTCTGGGAGGTGGAAGGCAAATTCTGCAACTTGTCTCCACAAATTCTGCAACTTGACTTCCCTTTTCTCTCATTCACTTCTCCTAATAACCAAGTGGCCCTGTCTCAGATGCCCTAGCTGAATTCTATCCACATTTATTATGATACTGTTATTAGTATTATTATCTCCTAAGTAGTTCTACAAAGGGGTTTCAATTCAACATGCGTTTAACACATCTTGATCAAGGTGAATACTTTTTAAGATTCCAGTGTCATGCTCACTGTCTCTGTCTCTGTCTCCCTGTCTGTCTGTCTCTGCCTGTCTCTGACTCTCTGCCTGTCTGTCTGTCTATCTCTCTCCAGTACTGGGGCTTGAAGCCCAGGCCCTGTGTTCTTCCTTGGCATTTTTGCTCAAAGTTGGTGGCCCTCTCCCACTTGAGCCACAAGGCTCTCCTGCTTATTTTGCTGGTTTGTTAGAGATAAGAATCTCACAGACTTATATCGAAAATGAACTTTACAACTTTGGTGGGTGGGGGGAGCAGGGAGGATTGGGGTGGGGGGGGCAGGGGGAGGATGGGAAGGGATGGGAAGGGGAAACAAAGGAGGAGGCTACAATGCTTGATAAGAAATGTACTCATTACCTTGCCCATGTAATTGTAACCCCTCTGTACAGTATTTTCACAATTAAAAAAAAAAAGAGAAAGAAAGAAAAAAAAAAAAAAAAGAATCTCAGACTTTCCTGCCAGGGCTGCCTTTGAACCAGGTTCTTCAGATCTCAGCTTCCTGGGTAGCAAGGATGATAGGTGTGAGCTACTGGCACTTGGCTGTATTCTTTTTGTATGAGTCCACACCTTGGAGCGTAACCCTGCAGAATTCCCATGGCATCCCTCAGTCATAGCCCTTACAGTATCAAAGCACATCCTTAGCGAGTCCTGCGTTTCCAGGCCCCAACACCAGGCTAAGATACAGAGGACACTCAATAAAAAGGTCACAATTAATGGCTTCCTTTCTTATTTTTTTTTTTTTACTATCATGTACAAAAGGGGTTCAATTAAGTAGGTTCATTTTCATACACACACACACACACACACACACACACACACACACACACACACAATAGATTGCAGTTTATCCTTTTACCAAAATCAATGCATCAAGATTGTTAGCTGGGAACCAGTGGCTGACTACTACAATCCCAACTTCTCAGAAGGCTGAGGGCTGGAAGATTGCAGTACAAATATGTATAGATAGGTATGTATACCACAATATAGTCACACACACACACACACACACACACACACACACACACACACACATATATATAAAACAATTCTGGTTGCATGTGTCTGAGTTCATTTTGTTTCATTTATTGTGGGGAAAGTGTCTCTATCATGCATCAAAAATAGTACAATTCATTGCCCTTGAGAAAATGTGTATTATGCTCCATGCCACCACAAGATGGCAGTATGGGGCTTGCCATTGACAGTATCAGAGGTATTTTATGTATACTATATACCATAGAATTAAAAAAAAAACCAGAACATATATTTATATGACATATGCCATGCACACACATCTGCTTAAGTTTGGACTAATTCTCTTATGGTCACACCAGCACCTAATAACTGTGGGACCCTAGGCAAAGCAGAGAATTTTCACGTAAAGGCTCGGAGCTGACTATCTATCCTGTTTGGGACCGGAATGAAGAGTCATTCAACACTGGAGACGGTGGTGTGTGCGTTAACAGCTTCTTCGTGGTGTTTTAATGCTTTGGGTGTGGGTGACTCACAGTCCTCAGAATCTGAATCAAGGGAAGGAATCGTTCATAGTTTAGGAAGGTATCGAGAGCTTGCAGCTTGACATTTGTGATTCTGAGTCATTGGATTGACACAGGAGAATTGCAGTAGCTTTCAGATATCTACACTTAGGGTAGGAACAGATAACTGTCCTCATTTGGAAGAAAAAAAACCCCAAAAGGTGCTATACACACAGCACTGGCCTTCAGGAAAGAAGCAGATGTCCTCATTCATTTGCACAGACTCTGTCATCCTGGAAAGCCAGACCTCAGCTCCTCTTACTCTCAACACCTAAGGCCAACTCTAATGCTTTCTGAGCAGCTTCAGGACCGGGCATGAAGTAAACACTGCCGTGCATTTAAAGCGTCAGTGTCTGCAGCCATGCTTATCAACGAATGAAAGTAAAATGAATGCATCATCCTGCTTCATTCATGGGAGTTGAGCAGCCACGACTCATGGACAACTTCCTTTACTGAAAAAGAAAAACTTCTAAACACATCTTGGGGGCTGGGAAGGTGGCTCAGTGGTAGAGCGCTTGCCTCGCATGCATGAGGCCCTGGGTTCGATTCCTCAGTACCACATAAACAGAAAAAGCCAGAAGTGGTGCTGCGGCTCCAAGAGTGCTAGCCTTGAGTGAAGAGCTGAGGGGCAGTGCCCTGGCCCAGAGTTCAGGCCCCATGACCAACAAAAATAAATAAATTAATTAATTAAATAAAAACATCTTGATAGATTGCCAGCCAATGGCTTGTGCCTGTCATACTCGCTACTTAGAAGGTGGAGATGGGAGGGGCCAGATTGAGGTCAGCCTGTGCCAAGAGTCTATAAGACACCCCCCCCCCCACTCAATCCACAGCTAGGCATCAAAGTACAAGGCCATCATCCTTAGCTTTGTGAGAAGCTGGGTTTGGGAGGATCATGGTTCTAGGCTAATCGGAACAGAATTGTTTATGAGACTCCATAGCTTCGGAGAAACTGGGTGAAGAACTGTGGTCCAAATCAATAGGAGCCAAAGGAGGGAGATTCTATCCCAAAATAACCAGAGCAAAAAAGGGCTGGTGGCATGACTCATGTGGTAGAGTACCTTCCTAGCAATGGTGAAGCCCTGAGTTTAAAAACTCTAGTACCCCCTGTGACTAATGAGTGTCTGATAACATTTATTTATACAAACATACCTGCTACAGAGCAAATATTAACGAGGTGAACGCTGCATTGAAATTAAAATGCTCCAAAATGGTGTTGTGGTTTTTTTGTTTTGTTTTGTTTTGTTTTGTCAGTCATGGGGCCTGAACTCTGGGCCTGGACGCTGTCCCTCAGCTCTTCAGCTCAAGGCTAGCACTCTACCACTTGAGCCACAGCACCACTTCCAGCTTTTTCTGCTTATATGGTACCGAGGAGTCAAACCCAGGGCCTCATTCATGCAAGGCAAGCACTCTACCACTGAGCTACCTTCCCATCCTTAAAATTTAATCTTAATAAAAGATTAGTATCCAAATTCTCTGAGTATTGTGATAATGTAGTAAGTTCTCAGTGAAAATGTACCTGTCTTCTTCCTTTCAGAAAGAGAGGAGCAGGTAGCTTTAAGAACAATAGGAATTAATGTTCCAAAGATCAATATCCTGATGTGTGAACTCGACTCTTCTTCACCTAAGCCTGGATCATAGTCATTGCATTCTAGGTGTGTGCTGTAGAGACTGAACACAGGAATTGACCTATTCAATACGCTGACTGCTTCAACAAACAAAACAAAACATAGGTAACAGCCAGGCGTCAGTGGCTCATGCCTACAGTCTTAGCTCCTCAGGAGGCTGAGATCTCAAGATCATAATCCCAAGCCAGCCTGGACAGGAAAGTGTCTAAGACTCTTATCTCTAATTTACCAGCACAAAACCAGAAGTGGAGCTGCGGCATCATCCTTGAGCCAAAAATCTAAGGGATAGCACCTAGGCCCAGAGTTCAAGCCCCAGGAATGGTTAAAAAAAAAAAAGAACCACATAGACAGGTTGCAAAGATCACGTGTCAGTGATAAAATCTAACAGGGAGAAAATGCCCAGAAGGCAAAGATACATTGTGCTTTTCTTAGAAACTCCAGAGGGGCTCTCTGTTGGTTTACTCAGTGTTTATAACCTGACTGTGGATCTAATGTCTGCAAAATTGTGACCCAGTCTCTAAAACTGGAGCTCTTCTTACAGCAGAGGCCAAGTAGAGAAGAAGATGCTAATCTTTTTCAGAAGCAAGACTCTTCTGTGCTGGTTATTAATATTAATGACCTCTGCTTAGTTTTCTGCCAGCTACCAGCTCTTCCAAAACATGGGAACTTTGCAGCAGAGGTTGCTTAAATAATATAATAAGGTTGAAGAGTCAAAAAAGAGAAGAAAAGAAAACTAATAAAACAACAGTTTTCTTCCAGATCATTAGCATTGGACTGAAAGAATAAAACTCAGCAAAACAAAATCCTAAACATCCTCCTCCCATAGTGCTTTATTTTTTGTTCTTTTAACTATCCTTAATCTGGAATTAATAAAAGTAGCTTCTCATTTATAGAAATAAAGACATAATTCTTGAATAATAATTTTTAACTTCCCTAAAATCCATTGCCATTTCGACCCAATGGTAAATAGTAGTATGGCCTAAGAACAATCTGGAAGGAGGAATCCTCAGGGAGAATTCCAGATTCTCTAATCAACTCCATTGCATGCACATGCAATTGCTTGCTGATTGGCTTGATCAAACCACACAGGCACTAGAAGTGCATATTATAAACTGCACCTGAGCACTCCTAGGCAAAAGTGCCCCCATTTACCAGGATCTCCAGTTACACTCGAAACTGTGGGCCTGGTGAATTTTCATACTTCACACCATTGTGGATGCAAGTTGATTCTCCTCCTAGACTGGAAATCCTGATTTTTCTCCTCTTCCCCAGACCCGGACTGTCAAACTTGAACATGAAATACAGCCTTCACCAAGATCCACACAGTTTTGAAGCTTATATTTTTTTCAAGTTTCATGAGATTAACCTCTCCTATTCCAGACAATGATAACTCTGTTAATTTTACGTGACCACTCCCAAATCATCTAAATAAGGCAAAACTGGGCTGGGAAGGTGGCTTAGTGGTAGAGTGCTTGCCTAGCATACATGAAGCCCAGGGTTTGATTCCTCATGTACCACATACACAGAAAAAGCCAAAAGTGGTGCTGTGGCTCAAGTGGTAGAATGCTAGCCTTGAGCAAAAGAAGCCCAAAGACAGTAACCAGACCCTGAGTTCAACCCCCAGACTGGAGAAAGCAAGAAAGCAAGCAAGAAAGAAAAACAGTAGCTTCTTTAAAATTATTTTCTACTCAGATAAGCACTATTTGTATGCCATTCAATATATTTCTTTTTCCTAGAAATCACCGAGGACAAAAACAAAATGCTCACCTTCATTTTGTATCCTATATGACAAAAATCAGTGTGTGTGTCTCCTGTTGGAGAATTTAAATTTTTTTTGGTTCAGAAATCAAGATATATAGGCATTTTGTAATGGAATCCAATGATTGCTGAAATCTACAAGAACTGAAACATTCAAAAGTAAGTATGAGAAGCAGTTAAGTGTAGCTAACATCTAGACAGGGACAAATTGCAGTGTTTTATGGTCCCGTAGAAGATTCCAGTAAAGTTCTATACTGGTTTTGAGAAGTCGTGTCTTTTTTTGCCAGAATTGAGGATGTTTATCACCATAAAGCCCGACAATCCAAGAAAGATTGCTTATTTCTCCCAAACCTCTGGAGATGTGGAGGATGAGGGTGTGATTTGCATTCAATGAAAACTTCAATGAAGCGAAGAATTTACTCAAGGAGATCCCTTCCTGTCCCTCGTTAATGGACAGTTTCCACACGAGGGATTTAAAAATAAATCAACATAAACCCAAACCAAACAGGTGAGGATCACTCACCCAAAGGAAGCAGGCCCTGTGGCTTTGGCCGACAGATGGCGCCCTTGAGCAGACAAATAGGTACAGTTGGCCAAGCTTGGTTGTATTTGCCCCCATGGCTGGGCATCTTCATGCAAATCAAACTCCATTGAGTTACCCAGCGGTCTTCGTCCTATTCTTGCAATTCTGTCCTTTGCCTTGAAAGTTTTCACTGTACCTTTTAATTTTTGAACCCTATCCTGCGAATCGTGTTTCCAAGAAGAGCTGCTAGTAATCCATCTCTGTTTCTGTGTTTTGGTTAGGGAACAGAGCCACTTTGAGCATAGCATCCTGCGCTGTCATTGGGGTTTTGGCAATTCTGTACAAGCGGCGGTTGGGTGATATGTTATGAACTTGGGGGAAAATAGGAGCAATTATGCAAAAACATAACCGAGTGGACTCTTACTCTGTGCTGTTAGTGTTCTTTCTGTCATTGTTGTGTTTCTTTTTGTTTCCCCTTTTTGCAATAATAGCCAACATCAAATTGCAGGCAAAGAAATTACTTCTCTCGCAGGGTAGTGTGTTCAGAACAAAAGGATCCTTTCAATGATAGCATTCCAAGGGCCTTTTCTGTATGGTGAAACCAAAGACCCATTTTCTTGGTTTCTTTACATGTTCATCATGTCTCCCTTGTGAACCAGTCTGTTGACTGTTACCTTCTTCCCTGGTCCCTCACTAATTTAAGCACATTGCTCTTCTTGTTTTTGGTGTTTTTTTCTCTCTCTCCTTTTCCCCCTCCTACGCTGTTGTAAAGAGCTGTCACAGGGTAGCTGAGCAGCTGCACGGCCTGTCCCCAGCAGTGGCTCCCTTCCAAAGTGGGCAAAGGGAGTTATGTAAAGTCAGTTTCTCCAAGGTTTCCTTGGAAACCAGGGATGCAGGTCCAGTGTTTCATCTGACAGGAAACAAGAAGATTAAATCTACCTCTAGAGGCGTTGGGAGTTGACAAGGTGGTAGAACAGGAAACTCTAGAGCCCTACTAGTTGGCTTCGTTTTTTTTTTATTGTTAAAAAATAGCAAATAATAAATTCACTGGAAGAGAACTCTGTACAGTCAAAATAATTTTTAAAAAGATAGCACTGTTGAGTTGAAGCTGCTGACTGACCCCACACATTCACAGTGACCTGAGCTGATTTTATTTTGAAATGAGGAAGAAATGGAATCCAGAATACACTTAATGTATAAATACAATGTTGTGTGGGGTTGCACTAATATTTTAGTTATTTATTTCACTTTTTTATTTTAGTTGTTATTATTATCTTCAAATAGTTGTGCAAGGAGTTGCCACTTAGAGCAGTGTGTGAATACCATATTATATAGATAGATAGATAGATAGATAGATCAATGTCACCCCTTCCAATATTCTCACCCATCCCTCCCCTTCCCACCCCTTCCTTCACTCTTCTTAATTTTATAGGACATTCATTGGCTTCTTGACTGCATTCTCCTTTTCCTCTCCTCTTCATTTGTCTGCCCCTTTCTCCTTGATCCTACCCCACCCCTGGCAGTACCCACTTCCTGGTGTTTTACTTTACTGAACTTCATCTTGGCTTTTTAAGGAATTACCTTAGTTTAGTTCTCCCTTGAATCTACTGTGTTTCAGTTAATACATTTGTATACACTTGCATACCATCCAACATACTTAATTACAAGGTGATGATCTAAATTTAGCCTCCATATGAGGGGAAACACACATCCTTTGTCTCTCTAGGCCTGACTTACTTCACTTAAACTAATTCTTGTTAGGTCTTTCCTTTTCTTTCCCAATGGCACAATTTAATTCTTTCTAACGGATGAGTACAATTTCAATGTGATATTATTTCACATGCGTAGGTTTCAATACTGAGGCTTGAACTTGGCCTGGGTGTTGTCCTTTAGCTATTTCACTGGTCATTTTGCAAGTTTATGAATTCAATTAATAAGGTTTCTATGACTCAAAGAACCTTCAGACTAAAGAAATGTCCACTACCAATGACTAGTAACTAGCAACCGCTTGAATAACACTTCTCCTCTAAGCTTTTTTGGTGGTTCACTGGAGATCAGAGTCTCACAGATACTTTGTTTTTCTTCTCTGTCTGGCTTCAAACCTTAATCCTCAGATCTCAGCTTCCTGAGTAGCTAGGATTACGGAGATGAGCCACCAGTTTTATATTTATAAAGCCATTCAGCTTTATATTTCTTATTAGATTTAATACCTTATTATTTCTCACTCAGAAAGCCCAAAGAGGTAGAAATGTCTTTTGAAACAGTTTTGAAATTTGTGTTGGGTAACTTTGATTGATATATGTATATATATGTATATGTGCATATGTATATGTACATATATATGCATGTGTTTCTATGTACATATATACATACACACATATATATGTGTATATATATAATGAAGAACATAGGTAAATACAAAAAACTACACTCAATTGAATGGAGAACCCTAGGAATATACAAAAGACACAAATACGTATCACCAGAAACATGAGCCTCACTCATGTTCATCTGGAGTTACCGCTTCCTGTATGGTTTTGGAAGACATTCTTCGCCTGGATTATTAGTAGCTCACAGCTATTCAGTTCCACAAGCAAACGCCATGTGTCACTGTTCCAATTATTTCTTAACCAGTTAACATGCATGAAACATTGCTACCATCTCATGAAAAATCCTATCTTTAAAATAAAAAACAACCCACCAAAATGCCACTATGAGTGTTGTGTGCAAAAACCAATTTATCCAAAGCCCTGTGGTTTTTAACTGTGTGCTGTTGCACAGGTGAGTGACTTCTAGAAACAAGCATGTAACATCATAGCAGAAATAACTATAAAGCCAAACTGGTTTAACTTCTACAGATCCAACGGAGATATGACTAGTTTTGAGGGAATCCAAGCAATTGCATTTAAGATTGTGCTAAAACTCTGCTTATTTCCTCCCCCATGGCATGGTGTCTATCCCACTGACATATAATAAGCTCAATGTCTAGGTTAAGGCATCAGAATCCTGAAAGAATGTTCTAGAAGAATAGGGTTTTTCGTTTTCCTATTTGTGAAATGTTCTCCAACATAAACATCTCTCTTAATTACTGTACCTGTGCGAGAAATGAAATGATTTATCCAATTGGGGAATTCAAGAAATGTGTATTGGGTGTAGTCTTCAGATCTTCTTATTTTCTGTTCCTTCCTTCTTGTCCTCCTCTCCTTTGGAGAGACAGGAAAGTGAGTAACTCCATTCCTACCCTAGGTCCAGTCTGGATCCTTTGCTTTTTAGGTCTTGTTCATCATATGTCAATGGCTGGCTCAATGTCTCAATCTGAGATGCCCAAAGAAGAACTAGAGTTATGTAATAAAAGAGTATAACAGAATTGAGCAAGGATATCCCTGAAGAATTAGCTGCATGACAATAATAATGTTAATATTCCCCACAGATCTGTAAGAACTCAGTCTCATGGCATTTGTATTCAGCCAGTCCTCAAAGCAAACATACTTAAAGGGCATTGCTCTGTGGGAAAGGCCCCCAGTTCCCTTTTAGTTCCCTTTCATACAAAAGAAGATGCATAAATAGAACACTTCCACCTTCTTACCTGGTAAGGTCCTGGTGTGAGATCATTCCTGAGCATGAAGATGCTCATCTCTCCTTATTCCCACTCATTCCACCTCTACCTGTTGTGCTCCATTGGGCTAGAAAAAGCCTTTACTAACTTTCCGCTACTAGACCGTAGGAAGGACTTGTACTTTTCTATTTCTGGAAACAACATGCAGAGAAAAGGACATTTTCACGGAGAATCAACATCATTTCTCCTCCCAGGTAGGTACTCAGAAGACCCCTGTGATTCCAGTTTCCCAGGATTCCATGGCAGAATCTTATCTGCCATACCCCTCACTTATGGAACTGGTTTTTAAAGTCTCAAAAGGCTTGAGGTGAGATGGATGGGCATAACAATGGGATTCGATCCCGCGTCTCTACTACTCAGCCCAGAAATGAACATTTCTTCCTCCTTCCTCTCTCCATGCTTTGGTCTTGTCAAAGTGGGCAAAAAGAGGTGACAGTGGCCAAACAGGTTTGCCATATCCATTGAAAAATCTGCACACCCATGTAAGACTTCCTGATAGAATACTATCTCTCCATTTTTAGACCAGGAAATGTATGAAAAACAAGGATGTCCGTTCCCAAGCACCCTGAGAGATGTAAGCAGAGATACTGACAAATAAAGGAGAGGGGAGGAAGTAGAGAGCCCAGTGTACAAGAAAGAGGGTTTTGATGTGGCTGAGAAGTATGAATTGAGGCCAGGACTTTGGCATTGTGGGATGAACACAATTTTTTTTTTGTCAGTTGTGGAGCCTGAACTCTGGGCCTGGGCGCTGTCCCTCAGCTCTTCAGCTCAAGGCAGGTGCTCTACCACTTGAGCTACAGCACCACTTCGGGCTTTTTCTGATTATGTGGTGCAAAGGAATCGAACCCAGGGCCTCATGCATGTGAAGCAAGCACTCTACCACTGAGCCACCTTCCCAGCTTGGGATGAACAATCTTATTTAATGGTTTGGAAAGGCTTATGTTTGCCCAAGCACATTTTATTTTACGCTGAAGCAAACTTGTACCCTGACTCTTAACTGCTGTAGATGAGCCATCAAGCTTGAGTCAGCTGAGTTTCGTGTTTGGTGCTATTCCTAGAGGCTCAGCCACATGGCCTATGACAAGAAGGTATTTATATACATGAGGATCCTTAAGCAAATGGATCAGTCCTCTACTTGACTTAGGCCAGCGTCTTCATTCAGTGCTGCTATATCTTGTAATGATGTCTTCCAAAGACACTCAGTCGTCAGGCCAAAGGCAGAGTCTGTAGTCTATGTAGAGAACCACAGTCAGGTCACAGAAGCCTGACCTGAATCTCAAGAGAAGCCAACCACCTAGTTTATCTTGGAGCACATGGCTAAGCTGTCTATGGGCCTCTGTTAAGTGATGAGTTGGATTCATCAGGTGCAGAAACCTCAAGCTGTAAGTTCCTATAGAAGTGCAGCTTGTCAATAACAAAATGTCAGCTTGAGGATCAAGGTTAAGCGGAAGGACACAATGACAGATCACTTAAAAGAGAAACTGAGAAAGAATGAGCGTTGTGTCTGTGAGGCTTGGCCAGAGGTTCTGAGGTGATACATGAATGAGCTAGGTCCGTTTAACGCTGACGTGAGGATACAACCTGGTCTTACTTAGTCTTTCTCACTAATTCAGGGGAATAGTTTGATTGCATTTGGCACTTCTTTCTAACATTTCCTCAGACATCTCTGAGCTGAAGAAAGAAGAGGGCTAGTAATTAAGTCTATCCAATTCCCCAAAGCTGGTATGAGTTCTAGTTTGCAGATGGGATAGATGAGTGGATCTTTGAGACTAAACAAGATAACTCAATTGATCTCATTATAAAAGCAAAGAAGCCAGCACTGGGTAAAAAAGAGGGCCTGGCTTCATTAACTGAACTCTAAGCCAGGTGGTTGATTTCTTTAGTCTTTCTCTGTTCCTGGATTGAATACACTGATTATTTCTTGTTTAAAGGAAATCAAATTCTTTCTATCAAGTAATTAAGCCAGGGTTTGGTACCAGACCAAATAAAGAATTGCAAGTGTAGATAGCCTTTGAGTCCTTTGCTGTCCTGAGATAATTATCTGGAGAGAAAAATGAGAAAGTGAGAGGAGAAGAGGGAGAGAAGAGCAAGAGAAAAGGGGAGGGTGGGCTAATGCAAACGTCTGTCTGTAAGCGTAACTCACCAGGGTAAGGATAAAAAAAGAAGGAACAATGTTAAGAATTGTTTCAGAAGCAACTTCCATGAACTAGATAGGAAAATTAAAAGCAGAAAAGCTCAAAAGCTATGTACATATAACCATATAAGATGATGCTAAGGGAAATGAACCTTAAGATAGAGACACAAGTGGTTTTATCTTTCTTGCTGTTGTTTTTAATGTACTTATAATGTACCATGTGATATTTTTTGTTTCTTTCGCATGTTCTTCCCCCATGGTATAACCCCTGTATTTGATTCTGGTACCCTGAATCTTGTATATACATTTTTTTTTAATTTGGGGAGGGGAAGAGAAATAACAAAATGCTGAAATAAGGATACAGAATGACCCACTGTAACAAGAAGATGTACAAGACACTATGTTGAAAATGAACTTTACACCTTCGGGGGTGGGTGGAGTGGGGAGGTGGGGAGGGAAGGGATGGTAAGGGAAAAAAACATAGGAAATGAGTATTTTTATTTTTTATTGTGAGAATAACATACAGAGGAGTTACAATTACATGGGCAAGATAACGAGTACATTTCTTATCAAGCATTGTTGCCTCCTCATTGTTTCCCCTTCGCATCCCTTCCCATACTAGGAAATGAGTATTTTTTACAATAAAAATATATACAAAAATAAATATTATCATCTATTTAGTGATCATTCCTATTTATTTGTAGTCAAAAGAAATGCTGTCATGGTTATACTTTTTAAAGAACCAATCTATCTAATATATATTTACTTCCATTCATTGAATATGTTATGAAAAAGTGTTCTAATTCAATGCAAGATTGGACCAAGTCAAAGAAAACAACAACACATTTTCAGGCCTATCTAGTTGTTCATGACACATCCCTCATTCGAAGTAAATCAATTCAAAACCACTATGAATTGAGTAAGGATATTTATGCAATCTCCATTCAGAAGACGGGTTTAAGCTACTAGAAAGCAGGCACAGGAATCTTCTGACTAAATTAATCAATATGGTTGTTAAGTATTCCCATTGGTTTAGGACTAAGAATAAAGAGGGAAAGAAAGATGCAGAAGTCAGCCTTCACATAGTTTCCTTGGGACCTTTACAGGAGATAGACATAATGATGAACTGGAAATTCCTTGTTCAGAATTTAGATCATTGTAGGTATGTTTACTTTCCAATAGTCTAGATCTCTATAGTCTAAGTAGGTACAGTTCTGGGTTAAGGAACATTATAGAGCCTATAAGAAGTATTTCAATAATTCTCTCTTTTAATTCTTCCCTCAAGTTTTTGGCTATCATACTCAATAAGTGACAAGTCCAAAAGGTGTAATGGAAATGAGCAAGCAAAAATTCCTATCCTAGTACTTGCCTCTCATGTGTGCTAAAAAGTAGAAGTGCTTCTTACAGACTTCCTTAATGTGTGTCATGTTATTCTAATTAAGATGTTTTTGATCAAATATTTTATTGCTCCAACCATGCACATGCACACACACACACACACTTTTAAAAGCTGCATAATTGTACAGACTATGTCTCAACTCTGAAAAAATGACTGATCTTCCTGTGTGGCAAATCATTTTTATCCTGTAGAACAATTCTAATGCTAATTATTTGTGTTTCCAATTATCTGAGCCTTTGTTTGGAAACCATGTTAAAAATCCAGATTTAATCTGTTCACTGGTACCAAATAAGAAAAACACTCAGCATGTTTAAATGACAGTATTTTGCCTGCCCTTATTCCAAAGAAGGACACTCAGCTCAAATAAAAGTTTGATTTGTTGCTTTGTCTCTTATCCTTCCTATTCACCCCTACACAGACACCACTAACTTTGGGAGGAAAAGTTTCTTATATGATTATGCACACTATTTCTAGCTTAGCTATGGTTAGAGAAGAAGGTTCTTTTTGATATTTTTGGTAGAAGTAATCTTGAAGACAGCTTCATTCGGTAGTGCTGTGATTGGAATAAGTCTCCCAAAGTTTCTGTGTTGGAAATGTAATCCCTAATGGAGCAAGTTTGACAGGTAGGGCCTAATAAGAGACTCTGAAGTCCTGAGAGTTTTGTTCTCATGAATCATGTGAATGCTTCAAAGCTATTACTGATGAAATGGGTTACTTGCTGTGACAGCGGGTTGTTCCAAGAACAGCTCAGCCCTTTTCTTCAGTTGCTTTCACCATCTTCAACCATGGAATGAGAACTGAACAAAGGTCCTCACCAGATCACAGCACCCTTATCTGACTTGTCAGCCTCCAGAACAGTGAACCATAGGTCTCTCTCCAGATCATAAATTATAACATAATATGGACTATGAGAAACCAAAACAGCAAGTATGCAGGTGTGAATTATGTAACATATATTCATTTCTGAATGCATGGTTTACAAAAACCACACTGTGCTGGCTACTAACTACTCAGGAGTCTGAGATCTGAGGATCACAGTTCAAGGCCAGCCCAGGCACGAAAGTCCGTGAGACTCAAATTAACTACCAGAAAACCAGAAGTGGAGCTGTAGCTCAAGTGGTAGAGCACTTACCTGGAGCTGAAGAGCTAAGGGACAGCACCCAGGCCCAGAGTTAAAGCCCCAAGACGGCAAAAAACAAACACACAACAACAAAACAAAACACTGTGTCTGAGCTGGTTTCAAACTCATCTTCTTTTTGGCCACGGGACACTAAGTAGGTCATTTTCAACTACTTTATGCTTTGTTTTCCCAGTTTAAAATTAGTAATGGTAATATTTACTAGATTCCATTGATGTCCAGATTAAGGGAGAGACATGGATAAAACACTCCAATGAGCCAGGTGCAGGTGGCTCACGCCTGTAGTCCTAGCTACTCAGGAGGCTGAGATCTGAGGATCATGGTTTGAAGCCAGCCAATGCAGGAAAGTCTGTAAGACTGTTATTCCAATAAACTACGCAAAAAAGGCAGAAGCGGTGCTGTAGTTCAGGTGGTAGAGCAGTAGCCTTGAGCAAAAGAATCTCAGGGACTGTGGTCAGGCACAGAGTTCAAGCCCCAGGACCAGCAAAATAAAACAAATAAACAAACAAATAAACAAAAAAATACCCCAATGAACGTCTCAAAGTATTTATTCAGCATCAGCGGTTATGTTCTGTTATAAATATGCACTAGTTTGCAAACACTACACAGAGATTAAATAGAGACAGACCTTTTTCAAAATATTCTAGATTTCAAAATTCTGAATTTTTTTTTTTTTTTTGGGGGGGGAGTTTGGCCTGAACTCTGGGCCTGGGCGCTGTCCCTCAGCTCTTCAGCTCAAGGCTAGCGCTCTACCACTTGAGCCACAGCGCCACTTCCGGCTTTTTTTCTTGTTGCTTATGTGGTGCTGAGGAATGGAACCCAGGGCCTCTGGCATGCAAGGCAAGCGCTCTACCTCTGAGCCACCTTCCTAGCCCCTGAACTTTTTTTGTATGTATGTGTGTATGAGCTCTGGCACTCAAAGCTAAGGCTCTACCGGTACTTGAGCCACAGCTCCATTTGCAGCTTTTTTGGTGGTTAACTGAAGATAAGATTCATATGGACTTTACTTCCTGGGCTGGCTTTGAACTTTGATCCTCAGATCACAGCCTTCTGGGTAGCTATTGTTACACTGGTGCTTGGAAAAATCTTGAACTTTTTTGTTTTTTTGTCAGTCATGGGGCTTGAACTCTGGGCCTGGTGCTGTCCCTCAGCTCTTTAGCTCAAGGCTAGTAGTCCACCACTTGAGCCACAGTGCCACTTCCGGTTTTCTGAGTGGTTTATTGGAGATAATAGTCTCATGGACTTTTGTGCCTGGCTTTGAACTGCTTTCCTCAGATCTTGATCACCTCCTGAGTTGCTAGATTTACAGGCATTAGCCGATGGCACCGGCTTCTATCTTAAACTTTTGAACAAAAGGAGAACTTTTTTTTTTTCAAAGAGCGACAGTATTATCAATTTTTTTTTGTCATTTTCTCTATTGTTTCTCTTTCACCTTGGTTGAGTGATTTGCAGCAGTAGTTTTCTATGTGAGATCTCAAAATGATTCCAAGCTCTCTTGTTGGACAAGCCTGGATTTTGCCCAGGCATCTAGTATGGATCAACCAGCTGAAGGAGGCACAAATAAAATCCCAGCTACAGAGATAAATTAGATTTAGAAACAACATCCCACTGAGGAAGACATTATCATTCGTCTATTCATTGCACAACAAAGTGCTTTATATTCCCCTTGCAACAAAAGCACATGACAGCACAATAAACTATTGTTCTCCGTTGGTTGGTGGTGGTTGTTTTAATGAATCAAGATATATATGTTTGCCTGGCTACACCAGCGAACTTATGAGCAAATATCAAAATATATCACCACATTTTTGCAGGCTCAGACAGAATGAGTATAAAATGGTGTCACAATAGGGAAATCTGGAAGCAAAGGAGAAAAGGGCCCAGAAGTGTTTCTCATGTCCACCTTTCTACTGCAGACCCCATTAGAATTTGCCAGTTGCATTAATTAAGCTCTTGTGGGTTGCCTGGCCCCATCCTACTATTCACTAGTCTGACCATTCTGGCTCTCTGGTTATGTCAAGCATCCTGAGTTTTGCCGATCTTTTCCATAAATAATACTAAATGAGGACAATGGAACCTGGGCTGAGGCTACAAATAGATGCAACATGATTCTTGAGGTCCCTTCACCCCCTCAAGTGGATGACAGTCTCAGGTGCGAACAGGTGCCTTGTGTCTCAGTGAATTGTCAGTCTCCAACAGAATTGACTATTTACAAGCGGGATTGTAGAAAAAGAGGTTAAAAATACTAAAACGTTAATCCCTGTTGTTAGAGTTGGGAAAGAGTTGGAAGCCCAGGTGGCATGCCTGTAGCTATTCAGGAGGGCAAGATCTGAGAATTGAGGTTTTGAAGGCAGCCAGGGAAGAATAGTTTGTGAGATTCTTATTTCTAATTAACCAGCAAAAGGCCAAAGTGGAGGTGTGGCTCAAGTGGTAGGGTGCCAAGCATAAGCAAAAAAAAGCCAAGTGATAGCTCAGGACTTGAAGTTCAAGCCCAGATACCGGCATGAAAGTAGCAATAGCAAAGACACCTCCTTGTACTAACATTCATCCAGCATAATGGGAAGAGCTGGCCAGATACACCTAAAAAGGAAAGTTGCTGGGGAAATAATTAGAATGTTGAGCATGGAACTGTGGGCTTAACCTGTCTTCCCTCTCTCCAACGTGGATGTTTGAAGATTCACCTCTCTTACATTTAACCTTATGTTTTGGTCCTCTGTAATGGGAGCAGGGAGTACCTCAGCTATTCTTTGGAGAACCCTAATTCTGGTCATTTAAAAATAGACCCCCTAAATAGCATGACATTTGCACACACATAAGCATGTCATAGTGTGCTAAAGCAAGATCAGTTTGTGTTCACATCTAAACCAACCAGTGATTTATTGGGTGAGCGATCTTTCTAGACTCTCACTCAGTCTCCTAAGGAGCTGTTTGGAGGTCCGTCATGAGGCATACAATGTAGCTGGAGCTCCACCATAATCCTTACGGACATTTTCATCTCAGTTTTCTTCTCTTCGAGGTCAACACTTTGAGTTGTGCTTGTTAAGGATCTCAGAAATCCCTTCACGTATTTTACCTGACCTCAGAAGAAAGATGACAAAAAAAAAAATCTAGTACTAAAAGAGAATTCTGAGTGAGCTCCTCTATTATAGAAACGGAAGGAGCTTTGTGTCATTAATAAAGAAGGGGTTTTCAAAGCATCTATCTGGAGAGCATCTTTTGGTCCAAGCACACAGAATGCGTTACCAAAAAGTTACTCAGACCCAGTTTTCTCTTGAGTTTGCAAATGCTTCGGCAAGTAGATAAGAGATTTTTAATTAGAAATTTAAATAGTCACAATAGGGAAATAAATGATTGCATCTAAAGAACTTTCCCTTCCCCGAGTTTAATTTGCTTTATATATTCTTTTTCAAAGATTATTACAAAAGTTAATTTCCCCCAAATTCTTTGAACTTGTTAAGCTATTCATACTTCAGAATTTATCAAACTTCAGGTAAATGAGGTTTGGGTTCACTCAATTTAATATCAAGCCTTTTTCAGTAAATGAATAAAAAATGCAATTACCCTTTGCAAATTCAAAATTCTATCTCTCAATCATGATTTATCTCTTTCACCCTGCCACAAAGTGTTGTTTTGGCTGAAGTTTAACTTATATTGGTAGAGTCAGAAATAAAGTATGTGTTCTTACAAAACTAAGAGATAAAAAGGCTTTGCTTCTACCTTGAAGTTAAATATTATTAAGATACAAATATCAATGATACATTTCATGTTATAGGGACATTTTCATGCTTGTTTATAGAGTTGGTATTATGCTTTTATATAAATTACAATGGAAAATATGAGTTTGGTAAATCTTTAGTTTACTAAAAATGAATATACTTTAATTTGATGGAAATTGTTTAAAACATCTTTCAGGTGTGTTACTAGCTACATCAACTAGAAATGAATGTTCACAAAGAAAAATATTCCAGAGTCCAATACATTTGGTAAATATTCAACACAAAAATATGAATAAAGATTTTCCATAAAACATAAAAATTTGTAGATAGATAGGTAGATAGATAGATAGATAGATAGATAGATATATACAAAAATACATACATACATACATACGTACATACATACATACATACATACGTACATACGTACATACATACATACATACATACGTACATACATATATACATACATACATACATACATACATACATACATAATGATTCTTTGCCTAGAGGTAGAACACAGTGTTTCTCAAACTTTACTGCTTACAGACCTCAATAGGCAGATTCATGGAGTCAGTGACTTTGAGAACACATTTTGGAACAATACATTGACTTCAGACTTGTTTTCATTGAAATACTATGTGAGACCATCTGAGAAATAGTAGATTCAGATTCATCTCCAGATTGTTAGATCATAGAAGTTACATGCACTGGGCTTTTCGCTAAGAAAAGAAAAACATACTTTATTAGAGCAGACACTCCTAAGAGGAATAAATGGAAATAAATTAGTGTAATTTTTTCCATTCATGTATGAAGAAAATACATGGAAAACATGAATGAATGCAGAAAAAGCATTAAATAACATCCAGCACACACTAATCTGGAAACTTTCAGCAAAGTAGAAAAGGACAAAAAATTCCATTTGTAAATTACAAGTTAATCTGATTAATTTTGAGTAGGATCCAGATCCTAGTGCCAATACATAGACTAGGCCCAAATGATGACATGGTAACAAATTTCCAAAACAAAACAACAAATTTGGAAGTGAAATGCATTTTATTTTTATAAGGTGGTATTATAAAAACATACCTCTAGTTAAAATGTAGATATATTACCACAATCCTTACTATTGATTTGTTAATTTTACATATCTATTTGCCTAATATAATTAGAGGTACGTATATGCATATTTATTATAGACACACATCAAAATGTTCAATTATAATGGTTTCTATGCTGTGCCTTTTGCTTCAAATACATATAAAAATTTGTATTTTTTGAGGCCATCCTCTTTTCTTGTTTGCCATTCCTGTGAGGCATTCCTTGTTTGGCATTTCTTGTTCTGCCTTCCTCCTGTGTTATAGCATATTTGAATCAGTATCATTGTTTGACATTTAATGTTCCAGTTTTTCATCCTAAATAGAAATGATAGAATCAATAATAGATTAAAGAACAAATCCTTGACAAGTTTTAAAAAAATGTCCTCCAGAATTTGGGATATTTTATATATATATAGCATAATACATATAATATATATACATCTTCTTTGATGTTTTCTCTTTGAACTTCTTAGCATAGTTCAAAAAGAAGTTTATGCAACATCACATAATAATCTGTCATTAAGGCAACCTATTAAACTTAAGGATTGTTGGTACTTCCCTTTTCTATTTTTACAGAATTTTTCAAAATTAAGATCTAGAAAGGCAGAAGTTCAAACTTCTGATTTGGTACCTAAATAAGGTGTGAAAATAAGTGCTTTATTAGTTAATTAAATTTCAGTTGAATTAGTTGAATTTTTCTGTATTTGTTAAACTAACTTAATTTAAATTACAGTTACATGTTCATAGCTTAATAGGGGTCTATGCATGAGAAAAGTATCACTGCTTTTAGTGCAAGTTTGCCAGTAGAATGTTACTGTTCATATGAAAGAGAAGATGGAGAGTTTGAGGAAGATTATACACATATAATTTGTGACATGGTCCTGTAGGAAGACGCAGAAGTCACTAAATGTAGGGAGTTATGAGCATACCTACTGCCAAGATAGTAGCTTCTAATTACCATTTTCCAATAACAGGAGACAGTTCTTTGTGGAAAAAAAATCATGGGCTAGGGAATGGAAAATCAATTTGAATACGAATTATTTTGTGTTGCCAGAAAATAAACATTCAGAAAAGAATTGGAACAATTAAAACCTGTGTAAAGAAGTTCTCAGTAATAAAAAATAAATAAAAATTAAAAAGAGAAGTTCTCAGTAATGAAAGGTGGCATATTTTATCAATAAAATAAATATTATGGGGAATTATAATTCGTACATTAAAATAAATATATTAAGTTCATACTGTAACCAATAAATGAATAAACAAACAATGAACAGAAGACAAGGAACAGGCTTCATTCTGGAAGAATTCCAAGTAGCAAACGTTAACTCAGTGAGATATGTACAAAATCAACATTGGCAGGCACTGTGGTACTAATTGTTAATAATTATTATGTAACTACTATAATATTCATATGTACGCATATGTTTTAAATATGAAATATGCATATTGCTAAATATTATGAACCACATATTAAGTAGATGATTGATAATATAAATAAAATAGACAGATGATAGATGGAAGATAGATAGATTGATAGAGTAATGCTTGAATGTATTTTCAGAAACACTGATTGTGAAAGATAAATAAAATGTTTTGGCAAAATGGCATTATTACCATAGCTTGCAAATTGATCTCTTCCAAGATGTTTTTCACAACAAAGAGAAAAAGGCTGATCTCATGATGAAGATATCTGATGAACACCATCAGTGGCAACCTCTCTCCCTAGGACACCATAGGAAGACACAGCCCTTCTAGTAGTCCTACCCAAAGGCACACTTGCAATCTAAATACAGGCAAGAATTAGGAGGACCCCCCCCCAAAAAAACCCACTTCTACTTATCATATCAAGCTCTAAGAAATCTGAAGGGCTAGCACGTGTTAGAGATCAAAACACGTCATACCCAAGTGCCATGTGGAATTCTGGATTTTATGATACTAAAGGAAAAGGGTTTCCATGGTAAACCAGAGAAATGCAGACTTGGCAGTATTGTGTCAACATTGATTTCCTGTCAACATTAATACTCAGTGAATTATATCCAGCAAGATAAGAACTTGAGAAGACTTTCTGCACTAACTTTGCAGTATTTAAGTTACTAATTATTTTAAGAGGAAAGAATTGTTAGAATGAAGTGAATTTTAAGAGCATTTTAGATGATTTTTGGGAATGACTCATTTGCATTGTGGAGACAACTCCAACTTCAATTTGCACAGAGAGGATTAAAAGGTAGATCCAGTTGAAGGCAGCAATAAAATATGCCTCCATTTGGGGGAGATTTCGTGTTAAAATGCCTTGAAATACATTTAATGTATAATAATTTTAATTTATAATCTCACAAATGAGTAAGCATAGAAACACCCAAAAATCTTTCTCTTTTGTAACATATTCACTGGTAAGTAATGTTAGGCTAAAATAAATTTTGCTGGTTTTGTTTATTCTCATTTTTATCCTGTTGATTTGGGTAGTTTCTAAGGGAAAAAAATCCTGAGTACATACTGTATTCATGGAGAAACTTTTAATAGAATAGTAGTTGTGTTTAGCCGTTTTTTTTAATACCATCTCCTTTTCTTCCCAAGCATAATATGAGACAGATCTATGGTATATAACTCAAAAGATAAAAGTTAGAGGCCTAAATGGGACCTGTATGGATTAGTTATCAGAAGCTGTAGCTGGAATGAGCGCTGAGAATCTTCTGCAAATCACAAAGTTATGGCTAGTAAGAACTATTTATGCAGAGAAAGTTTTAGAACATGGGAATCAGAGGAAGGAGCAAAAGAGAGGATTGCTTGGCGCACAGTCTTCATTTCCTTAATGGAATAATAATATGTGCTCTTGTCCCTTGGGGATGCTGGGAATCAGCACATTTGTGATTATAAAATATCCTTGCAGTTCGAGAGCCATGTTTTGTTTTCAGTGCCTTATTGGCAAATGTAATCGGTGCTTAAAAGTTGAAGTAGTGGAGATGCTTAGGTCT
Source organism: Dipodomys spectabilis (assembly GCF_019054845.1). NCBI lineage: Eukaryota > Metazoa > Chordata > Mammalia > Rodentia > Heteromyidae > Dipodomys > Dipodomys spectabilis. Next base: position 415,793 of record NW_024871162.1, on the reverse strand, counting down.
TTTCAAGATGCGTCTGAGAGAAGGAAGATAAAAAAAAAGGGGGGGAGCATACAGGAAATGCACAAATGGGGACAAATTAAAGCAGAATTCTATTTGCTCAAGGAAAATAGCAGCTTCTGCTGCTTTTGAAGATAGAAATGTGGCAATCAGTCACTGGCTACTGTATCACCCTACGTAGGAAGCAGAGAGAAACATGACAGGGATTGAAACCAAAGGGAATGGGAATATATAGGCAAATAAACGGAAACTTAAAAAACACACAGTTATCTCCAAGGTAAACACTCTGAAAGGTTGAGGGGGAAGGACCATCAGGCCAAGCATACCCTATCACTGCAGTTGAACATTTTCAAAAGAACACTAAGGAACGCATCTTGAACTTTCCCAACCTCTCTGAGTGATGAGTACACCCACTGTCAGTTTTATGTGTACAGTAGTGACGTGTCTTCACATTAGAATTTAAGAAATATAATTTTCCACCTTCATGTTAAAAGTTAAGAAGGAAACTCCTTTAAAAAAAATACAACTGCCTCATCAGAAAGTAAATGAGAGCGAAATGACTCCTGTAAGGGAGGCAGCCCTACGTAGGTAGAAAGTACATGGGAAGAACAAGGAAATGCCCATGAATCTTTAATGAAAGATATGCGTGGGAGACAGAGGACCACCAGTTCATCAGTAGGCCAGAAGGCATTGAGGAATGCTTTGATGTCTTGAAGAACACAGACTTCAGTTCAGTCCTAAAGGTATTTTCTTTTCAATTCCTGCAAGTGGAAGCTGGTCTGCCTGCTAAAGAAAAAAAAAAAGGAGACAAAGGGCACATGCTTTTTCTCCTATGTGGAAGTTAGATCTCAATTATAAATATGTATAGGTAAACAAGGTCAGATGCACATCGACACAAGTGTATACATTCAAGTATGGTATGTGTTGAAGAAGATTCCAATGGTGTAATCCCTTTGAACAACTAACAATTCAACAGAAGAATTCCAGGAAGATGGAAGCTATGTTGTTAGGGCAGTGAGATCAAGTTAAGGGAGCAGATGAATGGAGAGAGGGAAGGCGGATGAATACAGTTATAATATTCACTGTATGTATGTGAACATGGAGCCAGGCAGATTGAGGGGAGGGGAAGGGTTGGGAGAGTTGGTAAAGAAAGAAGGAGAGACATTGGTCACAAACTGGCATGATGAAACCCTTTTTAGAGTACTATATAATGGTAGTAGTGGTGGTAGTAGTAGTAATAATAATAAAATGGCATTTCTTGGAAAATGTAATCTATATTTGTTCTTGTTGGAGGCATTTGTTTTTAGATAATAGATTGGAGTTTTGGCTTATATTCATGTTGTCTGTGTTAATATTCTTAACTCCAAGTGACTTTGTAAATAAGGGGAAATTTACTCATATCTGAAAAAAAAATCTCAAGTTGGAAAAAGGGACCAAATTTGGTTTGATTTAAAGGACTCTACATCTATTTAATGATCTTCTCCTGTAGTTTGGCTTATGGTGTAACAGGATTGCTTCTGGCATATATTCTGGATTATTGAAGCCCTGGAAATCCACAGAGAAAGAAAGCTCACTACTGTTCCCGGGATGTCATTAAGTATTCAAATGAATGGGGGAAAGTAAGAGTAGTGTTTCTGTTTTACTTAGGTCCCTCTCCCTCCCCCGGAAAATGTGAACTTGCCTAGTCTCAAAATTTATGGTTTAAGCATTTAACCAGAGGGCACAACTCAATGAGTATTCACAAAGGGAAATATATATATATATATATATATATATGCATATTCAAGACAAAGAGGACAACTTCTTAAGAATTTTCAAAATTGTTTATTGTGATTATGTTATTGATTCATTTGAGAATATGCTGCTATCAGAAGATCTCAGTTATGTATAGTCTGTGATGTTAAAGCATTGGGTAAAAAAAACAGTACTGTGCAAGAGTTGGTCAAAGTTTCTCTGTGTGTGTGTGTGTGTGTGTATGTGTGTGTGTGTGTGTGTGTTTGAACTCACTTCCTGGATGCAGTCTGAGCTTTTCTGCTCAAGGCTTATACTCTAACACTTGAGCCACACATCTACTTCCAGATTTTTGATGGCTCATTGGAGATAAGAGTCTCACAGGCTTTTTCTGCCCAGGCTATCGATGAACTGTGATCCTTAGAGCTTAGTCTTTTCAGTAGCTAGAGATTACAGGCACAAACCACTGGTGCCTGGCTCTATTTTATTTAAGTCAAGCGTTATTTGGCAGAGGAAGCAAAACAGTACACTGAGCACCTATGATTTCACCGGTTCGATTTAACAAGCAGAACCTTACCAACACAATCAAATATCATTAGAGTCTTCCTGCCTAATCCAATTCCCCCTGTAGTTAAATTCCCCTGCACTTTTCTCCCTTGCCTATGAAATGAACACACACACACACACACACACACACACACACACACACACACACACACACACATCTCACAACTTCCTTTCACTGTTCCCAAGTTCATTAAAGAATGAGGCTAGGTAAGGCTAAGGAGGACAAACTAGCTTCTGAAGAGAGCCAGACGTGCAAAGCACTGGGAATTGTAACAGACATGCTGCTATAGAAAGGCTATGCAGAGAAAAGTAGCAAAGGTCCCGAGGATGCAACCCCAGCTCCTGCGGGCGGGAGATTGTGGAGTCACAAACAGAAACTAAGCCAGGCAGCCCTGGTGACTGTCCCGTCTAGGCAAGTGGTCACTAGTGGAAGTCGTCAAGGGGAAAGAGTGGCCTGCGCACGGACCTTCTGCACATGAGCCAGCAGACAGCACAGGCAGTGGAGGATTGAGTCCTCCCTGCGGCTCTGCCCTCTGGAGACAGGACTGAGCCCTGACAAAGACGTATCCACTGTCCTTCCTGCCATGGTTGGGGGTGCATCATCTCCCAGGATTGGGAGCTCTGATTTCAGCTTCCCTGCGATGATCATGTGGGTTTAACTTCTCTCCTCCCTCCAGTGCTCCCATGGTATGTGGGGAGCACGGAGAACTCCCGGGTCTGTCCCATCGACCGGATCAGAGTGGATTCCCACGTTCTGCCCAAGCCCCTTGGGATGCTTCTTGTCATGGATGTTTGCTGTCTCTGGGTGTAATGAGGAGGGATGCTTTCCAGAGCAAGTAGCAACCTGCCTGGACCTCAAGCTGGGAGTAGCAGTGGCTCCTAGGACAGAAAGGAGGGAGGGAGCATACAGCTGTGGAGCAGAAAGCTGAACCACGACTGACCCAGCCTTCAACCCACATAGTGCACCTGTCTGCACAGGAGGAAACACAATTAACTCCATCTATGACTCAGCCACCTCACCCTGGAAGACTATAGCAGCAGAGGACCTAGAAAGATCCAAAGTACCTCCGCCAATTCTTTGTCCTTTTTTTTTAAGCCATATTATCATTTTTAAAATAATGTTTAATGTATTTTTATTGCCAAGGTGATGTATAGAGGGGTTACAGTTACATAAGTAAGGTAATGAGTACATTTCTTGTCAAACTTGTTACCCCTTCCCTCATTTTTCTCCTACTTTCTCTCCCACCAACTCCCCACCCCCAGTTCTACAGATCATTTCCAACATATTGTCTTGTGCATGTCGCTGTTGCATTGAATCTCCTTGTCCTTTGTCTCTTTTTGTAAATTTTATTTTATTGTAAAGATGCTGTACAGAGAGGTTACAGTTACACAAGTAAGGTTAATGATTATAGTTTTATTTATTTATTTATTTATTTATTTATTGCAGATCATGGGCCTGAATTCTGGGTCTGGGCACTGTCCCTCAGCTCTTCAGCTCAAGGCTAGCGCTCTACCGCTTGAGCCACAGCACTACTTCCAGCTTTTTCTGCTTATGTGGTGCCGAGGAATCAAACCCAGGGCCTCATGCATGCAAGGCAAGCACTCTACCACTCAGCTACCTTCCCAGCCCCCAAATTATCTTTAAGTAGTTGCAACAAAGCAATTTATAAAATTACCTTTTTATGCTTTATTCTTCTTACTTTTGTCTAATTTTGCTTATGCATGTTTTCTTTTCAAAGCAGGTTTTCTTTTTAAAAATTTTCTTGCTCTTTTATCTTCTTTTGCTTCTTTCCCCTTTCCTTCCCCTTCTTTTCTTTCATTTATCTTAATCACATTTACCTCATTTTGTTTTCAGATTAAGAGTTTAGGCTGTCTTCATTTCTCCTTTTTTAAAGATATGTTTCATAGACTACCATTGTATTCTTGCATCTGGTTGATTTTGGTGGTGTTGCTCTTCAAGTATGTTTTCTCCTTTTATTATTCCCAAATGTCTATCCCACCAAGGAAGCCTCTACTGGTCAATTTTTTTTTTGTCCGTTGTGGGGCTTGAACTCTGGGCGTGGATGCTGTCCCTCAGCTCTTCAGCTCAAGGCGAGCACTCTACCACTTGAGCCACAGCGCCACTTCCTCTACTGGTCAATTTAAATCTTCTATTTCACTGCTTTTTTCCCCCCTCCTTTCAAATTATAACACTATTACTCTCTGTTTGACAATTTTACTCATTATATCCAAATTCATGTAAGCATTCTTCATTATCCACAAATTATCACCACTTGCTTATCTGTATGATCCTTTTTTGTATATGTTAGTATATGGCTTTGAACTCAGAGTTTTTTGTTTTTCCTTTTTGCTCATGGCTGGCACTCTATCACTTAAGCTATAGCCTCCAGTCTAGCATTTTGAGGGTTAATTGGAGATTGGAGTCTCACAGACTTTCTGCCTGGGGTAGTTTTGAACTGTAATCTTCCAAATCTCAGCCTCCAGAATAGCTAGGATTACAAGCACATCACTGGTTCACAGCTAAAACTTTCTTTCTTTCTTTTTTCTGATAGTGGTATTGAACTCAGAGGCTCACCTTTGCTAGCCTGGTGCAAGACTAGTTGAGTCACACTTCCAGTGCTGCGTTAAAAATATTCTATTTTCTGTTCACAGTCACAGTCAGAATAAGGAGCTCAATCCATAGTAAGACCTCTACTGAAAGGCTCATGTTCCGTATTATGCTAATGGTTTGGTCGTGTTATAATTGTTGTGGATTTCTGTAGATACTGAAATTCCATCTCATGTAGGCAGCATTCTTTGTAATGCAATATAAGATATTTAATTCTTATTTAATAAGCTATTACTTACTGAGCCTAGATTATCTATCCTGGCTTGGCATAAGGAGAATTCATATATAATAAGTATAAATATGACACTTGGTTGGGTTAGAAGAAACTGAGATCCCCTAGTATGCAAATACAGATATATAGTGACATCTGTAATTAATTACTAAGGCTCCCTTTTAGGACAATAGCCTTAGACGGTGCCATGTTGGTTGCAATCCATTATTACACGGGAACAATTTTAAAAGATGTTTTCCAGGAATAGCACAAAAAAGAAGCTATGGCTTTCTATAGTTTTCCGGTTAAACAAGCTTTCTCCATGCTTCATCTTCCAGCAAAAGCTTCCTTTATAAATATAAGTAAAGTTAGTACAGAAAGAAAACGTAATTTTCTCTTTCTTGCTATAGACAGCAATTGCCTCTGTTTATCCATAATATCTATTTTCTTTACAATCCTTGACATTGATTATTGTAAATGAAACAATAGTTCTGTGCTCACTGAACTTAAATACAGCAAGACAGAAAGGATGGCTGATTTCTTTTTAATTGTTTTATTCAGCGTAAATAAATCTTGTTGAATTAGGAGGATCATTAGAAGCGAAATTCACATTACATCCAACAACTCCAACAAGCCTTTGTAGCTCTCAATAGACCCTGTAAATCATGAATTCAAATGCAAAATATATTCATTCCAGCTGTGCAAAATTGCTAGTTTTAAATTATAAAATAATATACCAGAAATTTGTTTTCATCCACAGCAAAAGAAGTGTACCAGCTAATTTGGTGTTTTGCAGAAGAATAAATGTGCTTTTAAATGTAGAATTCATAAACGTTGGCACGAATACTGTGTTTTCCTAAATAGCAATTAAAATGATCAGAAGGCATTTAGGACGAATAATGAAATAGTGGCTATCCTAGAACACGAGCTTATTTGCAGCAATAATTAACATGCACCATTAAATGACTTACTTGTTAATTCATGATTCAGTAAATTATTTTGTGGAAAATATCTTAGGTATTGGGAGCTATCCAGTTTCAGTCTGACTTGACTGTGTTTGCCATAGTAAACCATGTAAGCAATCGGACATGTCTGATTCCAATAAAACTTTATTTACAAAAGCAAGCGGTGGGCCAAGTACAGCTCATGGACTCCCACTTCGATTGTTTTATTTTTATAATTATTTTACCATCACTCTGGTTGAAGAGTGGGACTAGTAGTTTATAAACTAATGACTGAATAGTAACATATTTGTATCATGAAATATTTGAGAATCATAGAGTGATATCAATAAGCGATATTCAATTAAGCAGATGCTATTTATTATTCTAACTTTACCTATGAAGTAACAGACTGGGAAAGATGAGATAATTTGCACAAATTTTATGCCCTGTAAAGTCTACAGTGTCAGGATTTGCATCTTTACTTTTAGTAGAAGGAACAAACCACAGTCCATTGGATTGTCTCAGATCATACATAAATACATAAAAAGACTGAGACAGACGTATAAAATGTCCTGGATAAGGAAACTTGGTAGGATGAGGAAGCTCCAGAAGACGGTGTAAATTACATAGAACAAGAACTGAGCAAGAGATTCTAACACCTGACTAATAATATTGCAACAAATTTAGTTTTAAGTAAATTTAGAAGAAAATGAGAAAAATACCAGGAAATTACATTCTAAGATGCTCCTTTTTCTATTTTGAACTAAATACTTTACTTTAACAAAAAGGAACTAAATACTTTAGTTAGGCTGAGCAAAAAGATTTTACCTCTTTTCTTCAACTAAGTGGGTCATATCAGCAAGAAGACTGGCAGCTTCTCCATAAATAGAATAATGTGGAAAATCCAGGCAAATCTGATTTGGTGCCCCAAGCAAGTCTCTGTATCTCTAGAGACCTCAAGAAGAAAATGAAGAGGTTGTGGAGAAATAATCCCCAAGAATCTGTTTAACTTTAAAAAAAAAAAAACTTCAGATGGATAAAATTTTAATACACCATATCCAGATTTATTTCACATTTAAAAGATTGTGGACTGGAGCACTGTCACTATCTATGATTTCTCACACTTTTTTCCAGTAAGTTTTAAGAAAAAAAATAAAAAGAATAATATATTGATCATCTTTTCTCTCTAAATAATGCTGATGTTAACTGTTTCCTCTCTCATCAATGATGTAGTACATGTGCTCATGTCCCTCTTCTCTTTTGGACATTTTCTAGGTTTTTTTCTTGTTTTCTTTCTCTGGGCTCTACTTTGCATAATTTATACCCACCTGTTCTCCATTGCAGAAATCTATTGTTTCTCATCCTTTGTTCATCAATCGACTGAGTTTTAACCTTGTAGGTCACTAACATTGCTAGAATTCCCATTACAGATTCTAACCTTTGAGAAATTTTATATTTTCAACCTGTATTTTCTTCCTTTACTGTATTCTTGAGTATAGAATAGCATTGAGTATGGTATAGCATTTTATGTTCTTATCTACTAATCTGGAAAGCTGAATCAGCTGTGAATTTACATACATACATACATATTATAGATGCATAGACATACATACAGAGATATAAGTATATATGGAGACTCACAGCTGATATATATACACATATATGTATATATGTAAATGTATGTGTATGAATAGATAGGTATATATCTATGTACAGATATACACATATTCATATATATCCTCTGTGTGTGTGTGTGTGTATATATATATATATATATATATATATGTATAAAGTATATGTTGGTATTCCCTTGTTACACAAGACTAGTATTTTCTAACTGCTGCTTGGTCACCGTGTGTGTGTGTGTGTGTGTGTGTGTGTGTGTGTGTGTGTGTGTGTGTGTGTGTGTGTATGTGTGTGTGAGTGAGTGTCTTCTGGTCCTGGGTCCTGGGTCTTGAACTTGGAGATTGAGCACAGCACTGTCCTTGACCCTCTTTCTGCTCAAGGCTAGCGCACTCTACCATGTGAGGCACAGCACCACTTCTGGCTCTTTTCTGAGCAGTTTATTGGAGATAAGAATCACATGAACTTTTCTGCCCAGTTTGGCTTTAAACTGTGATCCTCAGATCTCAGCCTCCTGAATATCTAGGATTACAGGCACGAACCACCGGCCCCCAGCCCTCTAAAGTTTTTGGACACTTTAATCTTTGCATTTTCTGTCCCCTGATTCGTTAACAAATAATGATTTTTGTAGTTTAGCCATCTCTTCTAATTGTATTCCATATAAATATTGGCCTAGTTAGAAGCAGAAGCAATTTGTGTATGTGAAAGGTTAAACATAAACTCCTACAAACATGCATCATGCATAATAATAATTTTCCAGGAGCTAACCTCATGAGATGTAAATAGACAAGACTCTCCTTTATACCAGTTCATTTTACATTGCACTAAGGTACTCTGTAATTATGATAAGTCAATGAGCACACATATACAGTAAAATATATAGCAACAGGAAAGTCATGATAGCATCTTTTACAAAGAACACAGCACAAGATTTAGGAACCGCAAACTGACTTATAGGTCATTTCTAAAAATATGGAATATTATACACAAAGAAGAGAACTATAAATTAATTCCATTGGCATCAGTAGGCATGGATTTCAGAGGTGAGATACTGAGCAAAAGAAACCATGTATATATATATATATATATATATATATATTATAATTGCACTAATTTCAAACTGGGAAACAGGACAAAATAGTAAGCAACACCAAGTTATAATGTTTCCTTTAGTATTGAAATGAAAGGAAGAGAACTCTGGATTACTGATGATGTTTTAGGCTTTTGGTTTGCTTTGTATAGGGTTAAATAATTTTGAAAATGTCATCAAGCTATTATTTACCTTATCATTTAATGACCAGGGTTTCCTAGAAATGATCCAGGAGGAAGATGAGCTGGTGGCAAATCACGAATGAGGATGTAATGAAGCAGAAGTCAAGGACTCAGTCCTGACTTTGACACGAACAGAAGTGACTCAGATTCACCTGATGAAAATCAACTCAGGAACAAAGACATGAAAAGAATCACATGTACCCTTGTGAAAATCGAACCTGACAGCCAGCAAAACCATGAAAAATCTCTTCTTGTGGCTTTTCACTGAGTGCAGGATCAAGATGTGAAATGTATACTCTTTATTTATCTTGAACACATGAAATCAGTAATCATTTTATAGATGGAAAGAGTTGGGTAGGTAAGAAACATCTCTGAAAGGAAGGACTGATTTTCTTTAACATGTGTTTGTGTTTGTGTACACAGAGACAGAGATACTATTTAAAAGTGTTTGTTTAATTTATACATATTCTTGAAAGATAAATACAAATATGTCTGTGACTTCAAAATACTATGTTATGCAATTATAGATCATGTTATTTCTCACAAATGTAGGTTACATATTCTCAAATTAATTGAGATGAATTAAATTATGGAACAGGGAACTAGCAGGACTCTATGTGTTGCTTCTTTCTACAAAATAAAATAGCTATGTGATTTTTTTCCTTTATTCTATGTTCATCAAACATCTAAATAATGAATGTTCACTCCTTCCATATTCTAGCATATTGGTTCGTTTTTATGATAATAGCATTTTAATAGTGCAGGCAGACAGTGAAAATTAGTACATTTTCAGCCACTTGACTTAAAAAAAAGTAGATTTAAAGTGACAAATATAAAAGTTCTAGGAGAGCAAGATTTTTCTGGAGCTGCCCACTTCGAACTTACTTCTTAATTAGGCAACAGTAATCTCTCCCTTTCCCTAATTAAAAGCTAAGTAATGGATTTTAAATGAACATAATTAGTTGCAAACTTTCTACTGTTCCTACAAAAAAAGTCCTGATCCCAAATTAGCTAACAAATGCCTGCTGCAGAATTGTTCATTTTTGTCTGTGAGTAAAATGTATATTGCTCATCTTTTGGGATCAAATCCACCTCTCAAATTGTCAAATAGCATTTATGGCCTTGTCAGAGATGCAGTAAGACACACCTTTTAAGACAGGCTGATTTTTGTTGTTTATGAAATGCGCAAGAGCTTTTACTATGGATTTTCGGTGTGAACTATTCTGTATTAGGAACTCGTGAGACTCAGTGGTGGTATGGAAAAGAGGGCTTTGTGCCTTTTTCGTCAGAGTGGCAAGCTCACAAGTGTACTGTGCTTTTTTGTTACCTGGGATATTCTGCATGTGTTCATGTATCTAACAGCTGGAGAAATATCTATTTCATATAGATGAAAAGTGGAAACACAGTAAGTAATCTGACCAAAAAAATCATAGAGCTAGCATAGAGCAAAGTCCAGAATTGGAACATATGACTGGCTCCAGACATTGAATGCTATAATATGGCCAAATAAAGACAATAGGCCAGGTGCTGGGAAGGTGGCTCCGTGGTAGAGCGCTTGCCTTGCATGCATGAGGCCCTGGGTTTGATTCCCCAGCACCACATAAGCAAAAAGAAAAAAAGCCGGAAGTGGCGCTGTGGCTCAAGTGGTAGAGCGCTAGCCTTGAGCTGAAGAGCTGAGGGACAGCGCCCAGGCCCAGAGTTCAGGCCCCACGACCGGATCCTCCCACCCCCAAAAAAAAGACAATAGGCCAGGGAAAAACTAGAAAGCAATATGAGAACATGTGAAAAATAAATTATCTGGACTGTTTACATATGGTTCTAATGTCTTCTAAATGGTTGCTCAAAACAAAGGACAATATTTAATAACAGAAAAGAACCTGCTTGGCCTATCGTACAATAAATGAATCTTCTATATCCCCAAACAACTAGTGATGAAAAGCAACCTCTTTCTGGTGAAGCATAAATATCTTGACCCAATGGCATTACCTGAAAATGTTTACACCAAAATAGAACAGTGCCCAGAATTATATAACAGTAGAGTTTTATAATACATTCTTTAAAATAAAAATTCAAACTGAGCTACGGGTGTTTTCTGCCCTAAGATGACAATAGGAGGTGAAGGCAGGGCACTCATGAGTTCAAGGGCAACTTGGGATACATAGCAGGACTCTTTCAATCAATAACATGACAACATCAAACACTAAAAATACATTTCATAACCTCACTTATGAAACATTATCACTGAGCCAGATAGTCTGTAGGAGAGAATGGACTATGCATAGGGAGAATTGAATAGCTGACTGACAGGTATGGTTGGCTGTAGCTGACTTGCTTTGTGAAAATAGATGGCATTTCACTTACCCAGGAAAAAGTCAAAATTCATAATCATAAAGCCAAGGTGCTTTTTCTACTAAATGCCTATAACTTTTTAACCATGATAAAAAATTTTAAAACTATATAAGTAAAAGCATCACATATTAGGGAATATCTGTACATACACATAAACTGGAAAAGAAATATATTTCTTCTGCATGTTCATGTATATTTATGACCCATATATATATATATATACATACATACATATATATATGGGATTTTAAATGGAAATCTCGACTCTTGAAACAAGAAGAAGGCACTTTGTTATATTATATTGTTAGAATTGTTATATGATGTTGGAAGAATCAAATGAATTAATTTTCTAAACAGAATCATTTTCTTCTATGTGGAAGGGTCACAGCTTGTTGAAGAACACTCTTCCTGGATCTCTGGTACTCCTATGTTTCCTGGTAAACATAGTCACTACCAAGGCTGTATTTACCAGAAGCCATGTTAAGGAAAGATGAACATTTCTCCCCAATTATTTCACCAGAAAGTAAATGAAAACTTGTTTCCTGCTTGCTCTAGATGCACGTGTATTTCAAATCTCATGTTCCTGGGCTGCATTGAAAATCCACAGCCTGTGTGACATTTTTGTGCAAATGAATTTTTGTCTCATTGGGGTCACCATGGGACTTGGAGGCAAGACGAATGGGTATTAATTTGTTGATTACTAATACTTCCATTGTCCATCATTGATAAAGTACTTGGTCTTTGACCTCAACAGGAATCTCCTTTCTTCTCTCAGTACCCATGGGACAGAAGAGACAGTTTAATCTACAACTAGGATAAAATCCACTGTCAGATGACTGATGACGTGATGATGTACGATCAATATTTTTCAAATATTGGCTTTTTTGTGGGTCTTGTGTTTCTTAATGTTTATAATTTCTTAGGTACACATTATGATGTATGTGTTTAAATGATGAAAGCATACAGCAAAGAAAGAAAGAAGCTACCTGAGTGACAAAGCTAACAGATATTCTTGCCGAAGTTTTATCTATCTTTTTTTAATCTTGCACACATGTTCCATACTTTAAGACCTATTAAATTACTATTATGAGCTAAGTTATATTATAGTTGATAGTGTTATTTTTGAAGCATCCAGCTCTTTCCAATGAGCTATCTGACAATGGCTGAATACACAACCTATGGGTCAGATTTGTTGTCATCTGCAGAAATGGAGAAGAAGGAGAAAAGAAATGGGAATACAGTGGAAGAGATGATTTTATTCACATTGCCCTTTGTGCAGGTATGGAACTATCATGCTGAAATCACCTAATACTACAAGTGTGTCAATACAATTTTTAAAAATGAAATTCGAAGAATTATACAAGTTTTAGACTCTAAGTGCTATTGCAGGAAATAGTTAAATCAATCTATGGGAAAAACTTAAATAACTTAGTGTAAGCATAATAAGAAATCTATAAATAGTTTGGGATGTGATGAAGCAGATTGTAAGAATTTAGAGGTGAACAAATTAAGATCCCTGAAGTAATTGAGACTACATTTCTGTGGAGTGAACAAAATAACATGAATAAAGTTCAACGAACAAGCTAACACTCAAACATATCCACTGTGTTTTAAATAGAGGGAAATGCTGGAGAAATAAGAGAGTGCCCTTCATTGGAACAAGGCAACACCAAGTCTAAGTGTTGGGGGTCGTTTGCTTGCTTAGGAGGCATGAGAGAAAAAGGAGCAAATCCAAGAGGGTAGGACTTGTAGTTAGTGTGGAATGAGAACACAAGGAGTGTCCTAGTGTAAAAGTTTTCGAGAGCTGATCGTGGTTTCCTAGGTATAGTGAGCTTAAAGGTCTTTGGAGATGAGAATGAATTTGTGGGTTAGCGGAAGATGGCAGATCTCAGTGGCTTGAGCTATGCATCAGCTAGGAGATGGAAAGGAGAAAAGTGGCAATTAGGACAAGGAGCATCTAACAAGTGATAAGGGCATTGGATCAAATTCTAAACGTATGGGAAAGACTTTGGAAAAACAAGCAGAGTCAGTATGTAATTTAATTTTATGTTTTGTGAAAATAATGACACATGAGTCTCTGAACATACCTTTTTCTGGTCTTATCCTCCCATTGATTTGACAACAGAGAAGTGCACAATTATCTTGGAGAAAGGATATTAGCTGTAGATCCTTACACAGCCACACTGTTGGTGTGTTGCCAACAATGGCTCAACACTGGGAAGAATTCCATTTTCTCTAGAGTTACTAATAGCTGTCTACACTGGTGAGTGTAGAGAAAGTATATGCAAGAGAGACATTGAAACTCAATTAACTCCTTGCTCCAATGACCTGAAATCCAGCAACTCAGGGTCATCATGAGACTAGGTAGATAGACATTAGAGGTGAGTCCAAAATGGTAAGAGACACCTCCAAGGGCATAGAGAAGTAATTCAGTGTCTGGCTAGATTAATGTAAGACATATAAATACCAATTGTGAAAAGGCTAGTGAATGAGAGTTAGAGCATGAAGTAGAAGGAAATGTATAACAATCATCACCATAGTTTTTGGTTATCCAAAACAAAAAAAAAGAGTAAAAAGGAAAAAAGAGAAAGGAGAGATTTTTCACATCTACTGTGTTACATATTCTTTGATTGTTAAAAATCACGAGTCCCCAAAATGAGTTAAAATCAACTCAATCCTTTTATATGCTGAATATTAATTAACTTAATTACTTTCTTGGTACCATGAAAATGAGAGGTTTGTCTTCCTTGCTGCTACAAAGAACCATTTGTTATCTTGGATCTTCTTGATGCATTGCCACAGATCACATTTGGTAATGAGAACAGATTTGCTGTATGAGCTCATATATCTTATCTTTTAGATTACTTCCAACTTCACTCCAGCTAATGAGTGTGAGCCCAACCAATTCATATTCTTAAATAATTGTTAATGAAAAAACATTTTTGTTTCTATCAATTAAAATGAAAATCAGCATTTTTATAGTTATCTTCCCTTTAGAAATGCTTGAAAAAATTCAGTATTTCCAAGTTCACTGCCAGGAATAATAGGTATGCATTTTCACAACTGAAAAAGAGCTTAAAATTGTATTTCGTAAAAATGTCTTGATGTAAACTGAGAAGCAGAAATAAAATATAGCAGAAGAGTATGGAATTAATATTTTCCAAATATATTGCATCAAACCCCTATATTTAGAAAAAACAGTTATCTTTATCTCCTTTGAAAAGCATGGTGTTTTAATGATTTTGAGATCTTTCCAGATACATTGACACAAGGAGTATTATGCTACAAAAGTCATTTAAAATTAAGAAATTGATATATGAAAGCTAAAACCTATTTCTAATGTTTCGACCATTTCTTACATGCAGATTAAAGGTTGAACATTAAATTCTGATTCAGGTTTTTCTGAAAGGCAAGGCTGTGTGTGTGTGTGTGTGTGTGTGTGTGTGAGAGAGAGAGAGAGAGAGAGAGAGAGAGAGAGAGAGAGAGAGAAGAGAGAGAGAGAGAGAGAGAGACAGGGAGAGTTGTGTTAGTACTTGCTAAATTCCTGCTGTGTGTACCGCAGTAGTGTCTTAAGACACAGGTTTTGAGGATTTCCAGTTAGTGAACATGGAATGAATCCTTTTATTTACCTCCCGATCAGTGCTTTCTGGAGCTCTTCAGCACCGTAGTAGCCAGACACCACGTGCCTATCAATATGTGTTTGCAATGTCATTATGGGAATGTTAAATTCTCAGCAGAAGCAATGAGGAAAGGGAAAGAGACAGACAGAGAGACACAGAGAGAGATCTTGGGGAAATAGTGATCTCAAGACAGAGAGAGAGACAGAGACAACAACCGAAGAGGATGGCAGAGGGGAGGAAGGAGAGGGACAGACATCTAAACTAGGTAAGGTTGATTCACTTTTCTCTTTGCCTGAACTGTCATCTATATTCTTAAATCAAAACCCAAATGATACTCACGACCAACTTGTGGTCTGATTATATAATTAATTAAACAATTAATTAAGACCTGGGGCTGGACCTGCAGCCTCACACATTCTAAGCCTGTCTTGTCTCAGTTTTTTCAATTAAAGCAATGCTTAGGTACACAGCACAAAGCTTTCATTTGAGCAACCCTCCTTTGTATAGATAAACTGTGCTGTAACGCCCAGGCCTTACCCTGCATTAGTTTCTGTGGTAGTACAAAAGGCCTTATTATGCATGTTTGGGCATCCTTGTCCTCATTCCTTACGGTTTAGCTTTATTACCGAGACTACGGTAGAAAAGGAAGAAATCACAGGTGCTGATGTGTATTTGAGCATTTGCTGACTTGCCCCTGGAATATAATTCTACACACAGATTACAACCACACCTCAAACTGTGGCTTTCCTTCATCATCTATTGGGGCTGATGTGGCTAGGCCAGTACACATTCTGTTGTTGGTGAGGAATTGGTAATGGTGGAAAATAGGAAAGGAGAATTTCTCCATTCGAGATGGTTCTGTCAATCATGAGGTAGTTCGTTTCTGTTACGTATACTGATTCTTGATATGCAGACAGGTCCTACACTTGATTTTCTATGGAATAACCTACAAGATCTCAATGCTCAACAGACCCAAACGATGATATATTCTCGCACATGAGCCCATGGTTGTTTTTGGAGGTATACTGCATAGGATGAAAAAGTGAATAAAGGAACACATCTTTTACTGAAGTTCACTGAATTCTTTATCAGCTGCTTAAATGTAGGATAACAGAGCCATTTCCTTCCTTTATTCCTACTTATTACTGAGGCACTTATTTTTATTTGTCTGGAGGAGATTTTGTGAATTAGTATCACAGCTGACAAGGCAAATTCCAGAAGGACACACTTGCCTGTAACCTCACATCCCATTAATATACTTCAATTTTAAATGTTCGTATACAATCCAAGTAATAAAAGTACTTTATTTTGTAGTGACTATATTAACTTTTGTATTTGTTTGAGTCAGAATGCCATCATGTAGCTCCGGAGAATGGGGACAAGAGAATCTGTATTGTGTGGTAGGGCTTGTGAGAACGTGAACAAAAACACATTATTATTTGCTCTGTGAAACTTATAGGGTGACTGAAGTTTGAAGCATGGGTCAGATGGTAAGAAAAAGCAAACCTTTAAAATGCAATCAGCCCAATCAACAGTCAACATCGCCTGAAGAGAGCTTTTCCTCCTTGGGTTAATAAGGAAATGATCTGAAAGATTTTTCAACTCACCTCTAGATTCTTTATTTTGAAACAAAGAGTATGCCATGAAAAATGACCATTGAAGACAGCGTGACTCAGTGAAATGAAACAAAGCTAGAAAAACATGTGGAGGAAGAACTTTGACATAGCTAGAGCACATTCAGAAAAACAGGCAACTGGCCGGGCGCTGGTGGCTCATGTCTGTAATCCTAGCTACTCAGATCTGAGGATCAGGGTTCAAAGCCAGCCCGGGCAGAAAAGTTCATGAGACTCTGATCTCCAATAAACCACTAGAAAACCGGAGGTGGTGGTGTGACACAAGAGATAGAACATTTGCCTTGAGCTGAAGAGCGCAGGGACAGCACCCAGGCCCAGAGCTCAAGCCCCACAACCGACCAAAAAATAATAATAAAAGAAAGAAAGAACGAAAAGAAAGAAAAATGGGCAACTAGTCATGGGTGCTCAATGAAGGACCCAGGGAAGAAAATAAGGAGTTCTGGCACTGTGTTAATCTTCCCCTTTATCCATCTGACTATCTCTATCGATCAATCTGTCTATAATTTTGCCACTTCACATTGTTTGCTAACTCTGAGGCTTTCTTAGTAGTGTTAGATTCCCTCACAAGAGACAAGCTAGGAGGAGAGCAGAAATGGTGACAAAAGATCAGCATAAACACAACTTTTTTTTTTGTCAGTAGTGGGGCTTGAACTCAGAGCACTATCCCTGAGCCCTCAAGCCTAACCCTCTACCACTTTGAGCCACAGCTCCACTTTGGGGTTTTGAGTGGTTAATTGGAGATAAGAGTCTCACAGGGACTTTGCTGCCCAAGCTGGCTTTGAATCATCCTCATCATCCTTAGCTTTTAACCTGCTTGAGTAGCTAGGATCGTAGGTGTGAGCCAACAGTGCCTGGCATCAATACAGATTTAAGGCTGAACCACTGGGGTATTTTAGTTGAAGAATAAAATATGGACTGTAAACAAGAAGTTTATAACAAAATAAGAACCAAGGAAATAACTGCAATAACTGGTAACACTTTTAAAAGATAGATAAATGATAGACACAGAAACAGACAGACACACAGACAGACAGATAGATGCCTGCATACATGTATATATAAATACTAGCAGTTAATTCTTCTAACAATAGGAAGATCTCCATTAGAGAAGTCTAAACATTTTTACCAGAGTTCAATTGAATAATTAATCACACAATCCACTGGACTCTATTGGGAACTTCATCTCGTACCTTTGTTCCTAGTGGAAACCAAAGATATCTGGAATGACTCACACTGTTGAGTTGAACCCAAACGTATGGGCTCTGTCAAAATCAAAAGCCATATACTGTGTATACGCTTTTCCATGCATGCCCTCAGCTTCTTTTGCCTTAATAAATTTCCCTTTAAGAAACTGCATTTGCTACTTTCTTTGCAAATAACGCACTCCCTGCTTCTTCGGTCTCCTTGCTAGTATTCATCTGTTAACAGCATTTTTTAAACTTTTTTCTGAAAGGATTTTTACTAACTTTGGTGTATCTTGCATGGTCTTTCCCAGGCATTCTGTCACTTCCTCCTACCCTGAGCCTGGACAGCACCAGGCTTTCTATTAGGCGCTCAATATCCACCCTCTATTAAGGGTTCCTGAACTGATCAGGTCCCTTGTGAAATTTGGAGTCTCTGCTTTGGTTTACTGTACTGAGGTGTCCACTTTCATCAAGACAAGAGTTCAAGTTTTTCATGATTTATGACTGCACCTCTTTGTGCTGTGAACAGAGTCTTTTCACAAAAGAAGAAACACTTCTTAAAACTGGCTGAATCAGTAAATAAATTAAGGGATCCCTGCAAAAAAAAAGGAAGAAAAAGGAAAAAAACACCTATTTTTGAACCTTTCTCATAACTAGCTTGTTAGGCAAATAGCAGAAATAGGTGATTCAAAAATACTATCTGGGTTCCATATTTGTATGTTTCATGAGCAATAATTCGTATATGAAATCAGTTTGCCTTTTTCTTTTTAAATTTAGTTTGAATCAAAAAATTAAGATAAATAGGTTTAAAGACTGTACTTTTTGACTATTAAAATGTTTCAGATGAAAGCAAGTAACTTTGGTTAAAAAATCCTTTTTAATTTCAATTATGCTTTACTTTGGATAATTCCACTTGACTGCAGTACTCAGTATGCTACTTTTACAACTCAAGAATTAATGCAGCTAATTCTCATCGAGCAATCATTTGTTGATAAATTCACTGTCACATGACTGAAGTTGTCTGCAACTTGGTAATAATGGAAGTTATTAACATTTCTAAAACTGCCAGAAAATATTATAAGAAAGAAAATGCGTGTGCATTATCAGTTTGTACTTTTATAATTTCATGTTCCTAGCAATGAAATCTAGTATTAAGAAAGAACCAATCTGTTGCCTACACAACCAATGTGTGAAAAATACATGCTTGGTTGAAATCTTAGACACACCAGTCTAGCACTCTGGCCAAAGACGTAAGAACTGCATTTTTTCCAGATGTTCCTAGATTCATTTTGATAAATCTGATTTTTATTCAGGCACTAAAGTAGATACTAACTTCAGTAGGACCTAGACTAAAGTGAGAAAGAAGAGTTTATAGTAAAGATCCAGAAATATTTCTTTATTCACAAGTGTGTGTGTGTGTGTGTGTGTGTGTGTGTGTGTGTGTGTGTGTGTGTGTGTGTGTATGTGTTTTGTTTCTGGGGCTGGAACTCAGAGCCAGAGTGCTGTCCCTGAGTTTTTGTGCTCAAGATTAGCACTCTACCACTTGAGCCATCCTTCTACTTCCAGAATTTTTGTGGTTAATGGGATGTAACAGTCTCATAGACTTTCCTGTACCACCTGGCTTCAAACCAGGATCTTCAGATGTCAGCCTTTTAAGCATGAGCCACCAGCATCTGGCCATTCACAAATATTTTTAGCAAGCATAATTTTGTTACAATGAAAACATCTGCTAACTCCAACACTGATAGACAAACAATGGTAGAGAAAATCCTATGAGCATTATTTCAATTAATACAAATGTTTCATTTGTAACTCTCTAATTATAATTATGCTAAGGATGCGTTTACCTATGATTTTTGAAATGTGGGTTACAGGTTTAGAGTTGGCTGGAACAATATTTGAAGTGAAGATTCACAGATCTTGACTCAGATCTATGAATAAGAATGCTAGAGCTGAGATCTTCTGTCAAATCACTTTACTTTGTGATTTATAAAACCTGTAGAATGACAACAATAAGCCATCACCCTCTATCTGTTACAATGGCTATTAAGAAATAAACGAAAGCAGGAGAGGGTGTATTTGGGGAAGATGAAATGGTTGCTTGCTCTTGGGAGTAATATAAATTAATACAACACTTGTGGAGTACAGTATGGGGATACCTCTAGAAATTAAAACAGGAATTTCCGTATGATCCAAGAGTTGTAAAGTACATGAAGGAAGTATGTCAAGGAGACATTCGTATTGTACTTCATGTTTACTGGTTCAGTTTGATAAAGCAACCATTTGTGTTGATTCTTCTAGGAGTGTAAAGGAAATGTGGCCCATCCACATAACAGAATACAACTCAGTCTCAACAACGAACAAGATCCCGTCCCTTGCAACAATGAATTAGAGGAATAGTATATGATGTGAGAAAAAGAAACATGGTTATATTTGCAAATATCTCATGCTCTCCTGAGTAGAATTTTTTTAAGTCAAATTAGTTAAAAACAGAGAATAAAGTTGTGGTTATTACGAGAGGCCCCTTTGATCAGAGGCTACTCAATAAAATACTAAATTTCAGTTAGAGGAGAGGAATCGATTCAGAATGTCTGTTATGAATATTGGTGGACTCTAATGATCAGCTATTGTTGCACAGCTATTGAAAACGCTGAGCATGAATTTTAATGTTCTCATCACAAAAACATGAGTGTATGTGTCACTACATGTTAAATAGTCTGACTTAATCATCATATGGTATATGCATAACATCCATATGTAAAATTTACTCATCACTTTAAACCATTCTTAGAATGAATGAAATGGTAGTATATTACTTGAATTATAAATATAATAAAAGTATACATCTCATGTCCTATCTGTGCCTGTCAGCTACATCATTGTAAAAACAACTCTCTAGGGTGACATTATACCATAAAAAAGTACTCTTTATCTGATTTATGTAACTGTAACTCCTTTGTACATCACCTCTATAATAACAATAATTTTTTTTAAATCCTGGATTTCAATTGTGGGATTGCAACCAACTACATACTTTAAAATAATATAACTCATCGCAGTGGGAGAAGACCTGGGTTTATGTCAAAGAAATAGTATTGAATTTCCTATATTTAGGGGGTAGTTGTAATTTATTTTCAGACACTGTGTGGCTGCGTGCAACGATTGACACTTGTACTTCCATTTACTTGGGAGACTGAGATAAGAGAGGAGATGTCAAGAATGTTTTGAGGACAGCCCAATTCTCAAGACCACCATCTTCACCATTACAAAGCTGGATACCTTAGGGCTTGCTTGTCATCTCAGTTCCACTTGAAGAATGAATAGGAGTTTGGCAGCCCACAAGGCTGTGGCATACATGCGAAACTGTATTTACAAAATAACTATAGCAGAAAGTGTTGGGGGTGTAACTCAAGAGTTAGGCAGCTTGCCTAGGAAGTGCAAGTCTTACATGCAACCTCAGTAAAGAGAAAAATACCATCATATTGTGTGACTTTTATTGATTGATTGATTTAAGTCGGTCGTGGGCCTTGAACTCTGGGCCTGGGCGCTGTCCCTCAGCTCTTCAGCTCAAGGTGAGAGCTCTACCACTTGAGCCACAGTGCCATTTCTGGTTTTCTGGTGGTTGATTGGAGATAAGAGTCTCACAAGTCTTTCCTGCCAGGGCTGGCTTTGAATCGCGATCCTCAGATCTCAGTCTCCGAGTAGCTAGGATTACAAGTGTGTGCTTCCAGTACCGGGCTGTGACTTCATTTATATACCTCTTCTTCTGAGACTGTCCCTCACACTTCTGTTAAATCTTAGGTGTATATTGTACCAAGGACATATTCCTGTTGTTTCTTTAATTGTGCCGATGTGTTCCTTGAAGTCAGGAAATATAAAGTAGTATAATATAAGGTATGTGTATAAATTGTCACTATGAGAATACACTCTTATCAGTAAGCTACCCATGGGTTTCTTTTTCAGTGTTGACTATATTGAATTCAAAATCATTTCTAACAAACCAGGTCACTTCAATATACTTTTCACAGCAATACAAAGGACAAAGGGCAAACCAATGCAAAAGTGATACTCATAAGACAATATGTTGGAAATGAACTTTACAACTTAGGGGCGGGGGGACATTTGGAGGGAAGAGGGAGAAAAATGAGGGAAGAGTAACAATATTGAACAATAAGTGCATTCACTATCTTATGTATGTAATTGTAACCCCTCTGTACGTCACCTTGACAATAAAATTAAAATTTAAAAAGCCTTGGAAAAGAAAGGATTAAAAATACATCTTAGACAGAACATTCCCCTTTTTCATCTTGCATCTAAGAATCTACCAAGATGGTATTGAAACTCAGACTTGTTTTATGAGGCTAGATTTTGCAGGTCTGAGCTAAAATAAAAATGTTATTCTTTATGAAGTTGAACTTTTCAAGATTTGCCTCAACAGAAATGGTATCACATCAGACTTAAAATAGATGCCAGACAGAGAGGCTTAAATATCTCTCTTCTTATTTGCTGCCATAGACTCCTATCTGCCAATTTCTCTTTTAATTTGTCAACTGAAAATAAAATGTGTTGTGTAAGGGGAAA
Organism: Dipodomys spectabilis; assembly: GCF_019054845.1. Classification (NCBI taxonomy): domain Eukaryota; kingdom Metazoa; phylum Chordata; class Mammalia; order Rodentia; family Heteromyidae; genus Dipodomys; species Dipodomys spectabilis. The sequence goes on along the minus strand of NW_024871162.1, from coordinate 393,472 downwards.
AGGAGACACAGGGAAGATCACCACTCACCAAACTCTGTGTTTGACAGCTCAGGGCTCTGAATTAGAAGAAAACATGAGCATGTCTGGCTCATGTTGATCTTTTTCAATGCTATTTTTTATATTTACCTCGGATATTAAAATAGCAATACATGTGTTGGATCTAGAAGGATCGACCTGAACATTGTGAAATACAAAGTCATTAATCAGGTGACATAAATTCTTTTGAGTTTTCCTCTGAGAATAGTTACATGCATGTGACTTTGAAATATACCCATGAGATATAAATAGTAGACAGATCCTATCATAACTCTGATAATAACAGAGTCCATAGAACCTTGCAATGAGTGAAATGACATGACCAGGATTTCAGATTAGCAGTGGAGAAAAGCAATCAAAATCTAGAAAATATTTATACATGCTTAAGTCTCCCCAGTGGACAGGAAAAAAATTGATGTAAAAAAATAGACTAATGACTCTTTCCAACTTTGGACACACATTCAGAGTGATATGTTTTCAATTTTTTGAAATATGGAAAAATCCACAATTGTTTTTCTCTCCTGAAGCCTATACAACATCTGTTGTATAGGCTGGTACTGGGACTTGAACTCAAGTCCTGGTCATTGTCCTTCAGCTTCTTTTGCCTAAGACTGATGATCTAATGCTTACTCCACAGTTCCATTTCCAGTGTTCAGCTGGTTAATTGAACTTAAGAATCTCATGGACTTTCTAGCTTAGGCTGGGATGTTTAAACCCCAGTTGTGAGCAAACAGTGCCTGACTGACCACTGGATTTTTTATAACAGTTTAGGAGGCTTCCAAATAAAGCTCCATAGCTATGGAATAATAATATGAATTCTTGGGTCACATTTGTTATTAGCATCAAGATCAACCAGTAAAATTTCAGAAAATGTTGTTTATGTTAATCATGTCATGGAATAGATTTAAATATTTTACCACAGCAATTGAATTGGAAAAGGATGCCAGAATCATCTGTTTGCCATAGAGTGTGAATTTGTAAAGAAAGTCAGGAAGCTTTCTTTTCCTTTCTCTTTTCTTAAATTAAACTTGAAGTCTAACCTGTGTTTAATATTTACTAAGAAGAGGAATGCCTACTTTAAGTCCAGTTCAGAAGAGAGAAAGGTTGTGCTTCAAAAACTCAACTAAAACAATATTAAAATAACACAAAAGGCAAAAGAACATAGCCCATTTTCAAGGAGGAAAATTACTATTTGCTGTATGAAATACATGTCTCCTCCATTTCAGATATAAACTAGATTGACAAAGAGCCATAGTAAGATGCTAGTAATGTCTCTGTTTTTTCCATGGACTAGATATCATCTTTAACATATGAGCTGCTTAAAAGTATATTAAATAAGAGCACATTTAATTAATCGAATAAACAATCATTTAACTTGACCCACAAGTTCATAGGAAAAATGTGACTTCAGTAAAAAAAAAAAGTCTTGTCTTTTGAGGGAGACTGAGTCTGCTATTCACTCTGCTTCACACACACGCACGCGCGCGCGCGCGCGCACACACACACACACACACACGCTCCCGTTTGAACTCAGAGTGTCAGTTTTGAACATGGAGTAGGCTTGCTGCAAAGAAGCCACCATGGAAGAAACTAATCCTCCCACTGTATTCTGACTTATCCACAGGGCTTAAGGACAGCCTTTGCTAAGCAGTGTGATGTCTTTGATTTATGGTGTTTACTGCAGAGCCCGGAGTGCAGACCTGGAAAAATATTTTTTCCATAAAATGTAACTAATTATATAATAGATCTATAAATATAGACCTCTGATGTCATGCATTCTCACACATTATTTAAGTAGACAAAGTGCTTCACTGGAGAAGAGAGAGATTTCTCAAGGCAGCATGTGTAGGATTTAACTAGCTCATTCCACTATGATTTTTTTTTTGTTTTGTTCTATTCTGTAGGTGTTGAACCAGTCAACACATCTTAGAACACAGGCCAAAAAGCTGGGCTTAACAGATGTAAATAAAGAGAAAAATGGTTATATTCTACTGTTTATATAATTTCAAGCCTTTAAGCAGTTTTCCTACTTCTGATGGACTAGATATATTTTTCATAGCAAGTATTTCATAACTTTAATTTTACTATTCCTTTAATTCATTAACATGTGGATATTCCTGTGCAAAGTTGAGCTTTTGAGACTCTGTGTGTGTGTATGTGTGTGTGTGTGTGTGTGTGTGTGTGTGTGTGTGTGTGTGTGTGTGTGTGTACCTGGCTTCAATTTCAGGGTTTCATTTCCTCACTGGATTTCTTCTTGTTCATGATTAGCATTCTACCATTTGAATCAGACCTCTTGTCCTCTGTTATGTTTTGATGTACTCACATTAGTATCAACACATTTATAGTCCACAGCCTCTCTCTCTCTCTCTCCTTCTCTATCTCTCTCTTACACACATACACACACATACACACACACACACACACACACATACACACACACATAAGAAGAATTATCCCAACACAAAAAATTGACAGTATACTTGAACATATTCCAGTAATCCTGATCATTGACTTTTTCTAATATTTAGAGTTTGTCTTCAAAACATAGCTCAAAAGCAGTGTGCTCACACCTGTGACATCCTAGCTACTCAGAAGGGAGATAGCTAGAGGATCAGAGTTCAGGATCATTCTTGACAACAAAGTCCCTATGACTCCTCCTCCCTGATAAACAGCCCAAAGCAGAACTGGAAGTGTAACTCGAGTGGTAGAGCACTGGCAGCGTAAACAAAAATCTCTGAGTCCATACAATGGTACCACCCACGTAAAGTGCATATTCTTACATTTTTGTTGTTTCATGAGACTGATGAAATGCATAATAACACTGACTTTATTTGTTCTCAGATACAGGGAGGGAGAGGACCTGAATGAACAAGCCCCTGACTAGTCTCACCTCCCATCAAGCATGACACTTCAGAGCCACTGAACACTGCAAACAGAAAGCCCCGTTCCACAACTAACTATCTATCTCTGTGTGTGTTCTTTGTAAAATAACATGACTTATTAATTTCATCACCTAGTTATTCATCAACCTTAGCTGTGTTGTAATGTCTTCAGGTAAAACTGCAATAGTACTTAAGATAATTATTTCCAAATTTGAATAGATTATAGATCCACAGCATAAACAACAAATACATGCATGTTTTCTGCATGTAACATTTATAGAATGAAACACCCTTGACTAAATTACTCTGAAGCCTTCTCTTGCCAAAACCATGAAATTCAGTCTATCCGTGTTTACGATACTATTGTTATTGTTAGTATTGCATTTCATGGGTTATTTTAAGCCTTTATACTGCCTAGTCTATTGGAATATTAATCTAACTGCAGAGAGCACACACAGGTGTTAATGGCTGGATTAGAATATTTTTTCCTATTACTTTTATTTCAGGGCTGAAACATGAAGCGCTTGGGTTTATGTTTCTATAAATGGCAGGAAAAGGAGTCTTCATAGTGGATCCTAAATGACTGTGTGGATTTCAAAGAATGTTTCCAATGGAAAGAAAGCGTAAATGTTTTATGCAGTTGAGTGCTAAAACAGATTACTGATCAATGTCAACAGGTGGTGCCAAGACAAATGTTCCTAACCTATGCCCATGTGACTATGCTAACCACAGAGAGAGGATTTTTCCAATGGATCAAGAAAGTTCATGTGTGTGTGTGTGTGTGTGTGTGTGTGTGTGTGTATACATACATACATATTTATATATATATTCTTATTGTTCTTGTTCAGTCATTCAAAGTCCTAATTGAGAAGATAGGGTGTATGAAGAGATCTTCTATGGTGGATTCTAGAAGTCTAGGTTATACATTTTGCTTGCAATTGCTTATAGAGAATAGTGATAGCCATTTTTAGAAAATAACTGTGGTTACTCAGGGCTTGTGTCAAGGCAACGCTTTCCAAAATACTATGACCAGGAAGATTTACACGTCTCAAAGGTATTTGAAGTTGACCGGAGTCTGTGGTTACATGCAGATCGGCAGCTCTTATTGGATTAAGTAGAATTGGGTTACAATTTGGCCATCACTGACTCAGAGTTTTGAACGCATTCATTTCTTTCACATGTATTTTGGGGGTCATGATTTCTTTGACCTCTTTCCATCACATTCATTTCCCCTGAGAAGCAAGTTGCTTGGCCTTCTAAAGCCTGTCATCCAGCATTGTATATTCTCTTCTACTGATGGACGGGCCCGGGATGCAGTGACATAATTATTATTATTAAGTGAATAAGGCATGTAACTGATACAGAGCAGGCCCTGTTATTACAAAAAGTTTGGTTAGTCACTCATATCACTGTGATCATGTATTCTCCACTGCTTTTCCTTGGCTGTTTTATTAACCTATTGTATATAACACCCATCAAACACATCTTCCACATTTGATATTTAGTTTAGTTGGGTTTTTTTTGTTGAGATCTTTTGTCTTCCTGGACTATGACTCTCAAATAAGTCTCCTCCAATCTCTGTCAGTAGTGAATTCTTTATTCATAAATGTGGAACTTTCCATTCATCGTTCCTAATTCAGAAATACAGACCAAGCAATCCAAATTGTGAAATCATTTTCTATCTTGGTTTTATAAGGTACCACATAAGCTTTAGAGCAGATACCTGGCATCTTCAAAGGGAATCGGCATGCTTTGCTTTGTGTTTTGTGTTTTACAGTTTTCTCCATAGTAATTCCACCATATACTTAGGTGCTTTTTAACAAAGTGTGTACCAATTCAATAAACAAAAAAGGGACACTGAAAGAATAGAAGCTAGTGAGTAGGCAAAAAATATTGGGTAGGGGGCTCAAGCTTGCAATCCTTGAGAAATTGGCGGCTAAGATTGGTAGATCAAGGTTTGAGACAGGCTGGGGCATTAAAAAGATGAAGAGACTCCATCATACTCAAAAGTTGGATACCTTTGCTTGGGATAGCTAGGTATGGGCAAAGCCCATTGAGTTGAATCAGGGGCCTGAGCCTGTCATCCCCAGCAACTTCAATGAACACAAGTAAGCCAATAGCAGACCGAACCTGTCCAGGTATTACCAAAATACAGGACCCTATTTGGAAAATAACGAAAGCAAAAAAGAGCGGCCAACATGGCTCAAGGGGGAGACTGTTTGTTTCGCAAATGTGAGTCTCAGAGCTCAGTCTCCAATATTATCAATGAGAGAGAGAGAGAGAAAGAGAGAGAGAGAGAGAAAATGAAGGAGAGAGGGAAGGAAGGAAGGAGAGAGAAAAAAAACACCAAAAGAATCCCTACAATGAAGCCCTTCAGGCAAGGAACAAGGTCTAAGAATCCTCAAAAACAATTTTCCTGAGTTGATGTTTACTCTATAACATCAAGGTGATCACATTTTGCAAACATTTTTCAAGCCACAAGTAAAAGATTTGAAAATTCAGTGTTCAAGACAGTATTCTCACTGGTTTCTCCCTATGCCTTCCAATTTACTTTCTTCTTGTCCTGTCTGTAAATTATTATTCAGCTGATTCTGCGTGAAAAACTGGATCGTGAAGAGGTGTTTTTCCTTTATAACAGAGATGGCTCTTCAATTAGAAAAAAAATAAATGCTAATCCCCTCAAACAGAAAAAATAAACAAATATGTCATAGACATCACAAAAACAGATCCAGACTGTCACCACCAGTTAGAAATTGCTTTCAGCAGAGAGAAATCAAAACTGTAAAACAGGAGCTTTAATAAATTAAGAGTTTATATTTCCATCCCATAAAATATATCTGGAAGTAGGCCACCCAAAACTATTATGGCAAGAACACAATGATTGAAAACCCAGGCTCTTGTGATTTCTGTTCCTCTCTTTCTTGTGCTTTAAAATTAGTATCTTTATTCCCTAAAAAGAAAAAGTACTTGTCAGCTCAGTCAGTTTTCTTATGGCACTTTTTGGCAGCCCTCCTTCAAAGGATTTTTTTCACTGCTACCTCTTGACTCAATTTATTTTGTGAATATATTGGTTCTGGGGCTTGAACCCAAGACCTGAACCCTCCTTGTTAGCTTTTTCACTCAAAGCTGGTGCTCTACCACTTGAGCCACAGATCCATTTCTTGCTTTTTCCTGGTTAATTGGAGATTAAAGTCTCACAGCTGCCCAGGCTGGCTTTGAACTGGGAGCCTCAGATCTCAGACTCCTGAATAAGCTAGGATCACAGGCATGAGCCACTGACACTCAACTTGGGTTGGAATTTAATGATATGTTTGTTCATCTACATCTTCAAGTAAGGCTGGGGTTGTTATATTTAAAGCATGCCACAGTCATCTCCAGCAAAAACAGAAGAATGTGAATGGAAACCCCAGGGGACAGTAGGAGGGAATGTGTCCCTTACATACCTCCTGTTTTATTGTTTGGGGACATTTGTTTTAATCCCTTCCTTTACTTTTCCTGGAGACTTGCAGAAAAGACCCTTTCTTTGAACATGACAGCACGTGGGGAATCTGGTTTAGTCTGAGGAATTGATCTCCTCTTTGAGTGGTAACAAATACTTTCCTTGGAAAAACACTCTAAACCATTTTCCATGTGCACTTTAAGATCACAAAGAAAAGAACATTTCTATTCACTATAAGCTCATTCTGTTAAACTCGAATTGTATTTTATTATGGTCTAACAGGATGCAGGGGGGTTATTTCAATTTTCTTAAGTTTTCTGAGACTAGCTTTATGATCTACTTTGGAGAATGTTTCATAGGATTGTGAGAAAAATCTACATTGTATAGCTGCTGAATGAAATATTCTGTAGAAGTCTATTAGGTCCAATTGGCCTATGCTGTCAATTAAATCTGAGGTTTCCTTGTTGAGATTGAAGTGTTAAATTCTCTAACTAATATTATGTTTAGCTCTAGGTATGTTTTTAAATCCATTAGTGTTTGCTAGACACACTTGGGTGTTCCATCATTTGGTGCCTAGATGTTAAGAATTATTATGTCTTCCTGATAGACAGTTCCCTTTATTCATATGTAGGATCTTATTTATATCGTCAGATTAATTGTATTTGGAAATCTATTTTTTCCCGTACAAGTATCATTAGTCCAGACTGTTTATAAAGTCCATTTGCCTGGAAGATCTTTCACCACAAGGACAATCTTTTACCGTAAGGACAAACTTTCACCTTAAGGACATATTTGTGTCAGTCAGTCAGATGTGTTTCTTGTAGACAGCAGATGATTGGGTCTGGCACTCTAATATAGCTCTCCATGCTAGATCTTTCGAGTGAAGAATTGAGTCCATTTGTATGGAATGTTAGAATTGAAAAGTATGTGCTTTATTTCTTTTGTCTCGTTTTGTATTGCATTGTTAGCAAGAATCTCTCAGGTGTGATACTGTGTCCTTCTCTGAACTTCACTCACAAAGTGCACACTGTAGAAATCTTATTATTTGATCACTTGGCTTAGGTAGGATCACTGGATTTCTCTACTGAAAAGTTTCTGCTTTTTTTTTCTTTATGTAATGTCTTTGACATTAAAAATGTTAAGACCCTTTTGTGTGCATATTTCAAGAAGGTAAAGGAAGAGCAACTCTCCTTAAGTTTTGCTTTTTAGTAAGTCCAAACTTGCTTGTTTTTAGTAAAGGAAAATCTCCATTCATACAGAAGGAAAAAGAATATTCCACAATAATTGCTCATCTTTCCCAATCTATTTCTTTCCTTCCTTGGTTATTCATCAATTACATGACTAAAGGTTTTCCATTAATAAATTAGTTAGGTAAGGTTAGATAAAGTTTAATATGTTTTCTCTTTGACATAGGAAAGAAAGTACTGCCTTTTGTTAACCTTGTTTATCCTCATAAAAGAAGTGAATAATATCCTCGCTACTCAGGAGGCTGACATCTGAGGATTGCAGTTCAAAGCCAGCCTGGGCAGGAAAGTCTGTGAGAGTCCAATTAAACAGCAGAAAACTAGAAGTGGCACTGTGGTTCAAGTGGTAGAGCACTTGCCTTGAGCTGAAACGCTGAGGGACAGCTTCCAGGCCAAGAGTTCAAGCCCCACGACTGACAAAAAAAAAAGTGAACACTTGGATATATTTTTGTTTTTCTTTTGCCAGTCCTATGGCTTGAACTCAAGGCCTAGGGTATGTCTTTGAGCAAGAAAGCTCAAGGTGAGTGCTCTACCACTTTGAGCCACAGTTCCACTTCCAGTTTTTGGATGGCTAATTTTGAGATAAGATTCTCACCAGGACTTTTCTTCCTAGGCTGGCTTCAAACCATCATCTTCAGATCTCAGCCTCCTGAGTAGCTAGGGTTGCAGGCGTGAGCCACTGGTTGCCTGGCTGCTGTATATAATTTTTTATTCACAATTTTTGAACACTTCAGAATTACAAAGACTTTATCTAACCCTTTTATCAAGCATGCAGTTCATTTAATGAGTCCCAGGTTTATTTTGTAATGTTTTAAGGTTTTATTTATATTATTCTTTGAAGTTGTATATATGTCCATTTTTGGATGACTCATTGTTGGAAAAAAAATTTTATGTGCCCGTACTGGGGCTTGAACTCAGGGCCTGGGTGCTGTCCCTAAGTTTTCTCACTCAAGGTTTGTTCTCTACCACTTAAGCCATAGATCCACTCCTTGCTTTTTACTTGTTAACTGGAGATAAGTCACAGACTTTTCTGCCCATGCTGGTTTTGAACTGGGATTCTCAGATCTCAATCTCTTGAATAGCTAAAATTACAGGCATGAGCCAGGCTGGAAAAATCTTTTAAACATTGTTTTTCTGTAACTTGTATTACTAACATGTTTCTATTTGTACACTAGCCATTTGACTTATCTGAATCATTTAATTTCACAATATGAATGTACATAAATATTACTTTCTTTGAGTAAGGAGTATGACCTAGAATGCCTATCTATATTCTCTACAGATGCTTAGGTTCAAAGACCATATGCCTGTACAGTCAAAACTTTTCCTATAGCAAGACTACATAAGCAAGACTAAAGGTCTTCATTATTATGATAAAATATATTGAAAGACAATTAGAAGTTTATTTCATTATTTGTATCATCTCAGGACCAGAAATATATAATAATTAAATCAATATGAGTAATTGTGCTTAATAAAACACCTTCACTAGTACTCAATAATTATGGCTAATCTAATTAGTGTCAATTATTATGTGGAAAGCCTTTCTGCTTCTAGATTTGGAGTGCTATTATAAAATAGAAATTACATTTCAAGAAAATAGAAGATTAACATCAATTCGATCACCTCTACCATTAAATCTCAACTGTGTCAGCACCTGACACAAGGCACAAATTTGGACATGTTCACCTCTGTTTTACTTATGTATTTGAAAAACTATTTTTTTTTTTTACTAATGTTCAGTATTGTGAAGCAAAGGCTAATCCTGACAGCATCTCCAGATTGTATGTTTCTGAGATACAACACCCTAAGACTTGATCTCACCAGACCCACCTTCCTGCTAATGTACTGTAGCCACTCTAATACTTTTAAAGACTAAATAAGAGAACAGATGGCCCTGGCCAGCTTCATGGTCAGCTGCCTGTTTCACAACAACTGTACTGCTTTAAATGAATCCTGGGAGCCAGGAAATGTTTATTGTTTTGGAAAGAGGGTGGGTCAGGATAGGATTTCACTTTCACTTTTTTTTCCCCCAGAGGAAAATATTCACCCAACAGATTTTCTGTGACATATCAGAAGCCATAGTTTCCATTTGCCAACTGTCAAGACATGGGGTGGTTACAGCAACTGGGAAAGGCACTAATAAAACAAACTCACTCTCAGCCAAGTAACAATTATAGTTTGCTTGAAGACTGGAGAAAGGATGGAAGGAGGCCAGCAGCATGGGGGATGGTCAGGACCCACTGAAAGAACACAGAACAGCAGCACTGGCCGGCGACATTATTCCAAAGGGACAAGAGAGGCAGTGTGACATTGTTGGAGGGATGGCCAGAGTTTCTCCGAGCTGATGTGTGCTCTATGCTAATTGGTCCATTTCTTTGATTGTTCTTTCCAGTCTTTAGGAATGATGGGACTTTAAGATTATGGGAATCATTTAAGTTTTAATGGACTTTTGATTTGGAACGTCACAGTGTATTGATGATTGCGTTGACTTGGTTAGTGGACAGTCCAGACACATTTGAAGAAGATAAGAAAAAAACTATGTTATCTAGTGTGGATAATTTTCCAGTTAGGGGTAAAAGGGTGTTACCACAAGCATACAGTGATATCTTCTATTGAGTAACACTGAGTCATGATGTCACATTAATTTGTAAAGACCCAGTGGTTCTAGTCTCAATGTCCAAGGATTCTTCTTCTTTGCTAAAGAGAATGTAATAGCGTTTAGCTAATAAGTTGGCATGGTATGCTTGCCTATAGGTAGCCCACCATGTTAGAGTATTTAATTGAAGAATAAAATCACCATAACTGTGGGGAATAGACGTAGAGTAAGAATGATGAGGAGAAGGAAAATTTACAAATGGAAAACAGGTATGTCATTTTTTTAGTTGTGCAGGTAAATTGAGAAATGATCCATATTAGTATCTTCTTTTTTTATTGTAAAGATGCTGTACAGAATGGTTACAGTTACATGAGTAAGACAATGAGTACATTTCTTATGGATCATTGTTACCCCTCCTGTGTGTTTCTCCTACTATCTCTTTCCTCCCCCACCTTCCCCACTCCTCCCTCCCCCAGAAGTTGTAAAGTTGGTTCACAACATAGTGTCGTGTAGGTATCATTGTTGCAATGGGTCATCTTGTGTTCTTGTTCCAGCATTGCATTATTCCCCTTCCTCTCCCCAAATTAGGTAAGTGTATATATAAGATACAGGGTACCAAAATCAAATACAGTGACAACAGGGGAGCTACCATAAGGGGAAGAAGACACAAAAGAAACAAAAAAATCACGTAGTACATTAAAATCAACAACAACAAAGAAAACCTCTTGTGTCCATATCTTAGGGTTCATTTCACTTAGCATCTTATATGGTCATATGTACACAGCTTTTGAGTTTTCTGCTGATCTGGTAAGATTATCCTAGACATATACTAATTATTGCAAATAAGGAAGACCATGAGTCTTATATTTTTTTAGGTTTGGCTTACTTCATTTAATATGATTTTTTTTCCAAGTCTTTCCATTTCCTAACAAATGGGGTGATGTCATTCTTGCTGATGGGGGCATAGAATTCCATTGCATGTGTGTGTGTGTGTGTGTGTGTGTGTGTGTGTGAGAGAGAGAGAGAGAGAGAGAGAGAGAGAGAGAGAGAGAGAGAGAGAGATTTCTTGATCCATTCATCAACTGAGGAGTGTCTGGGCTGGTTCCATGTCTTAGCTATGGTGAATAATGTTGCGATAAACATAGTTGTGTTGGTATCTTTTTAATGAAAACTTAGTACTAAAGTAGAATTGTGCCAGGTGCCATTGACTCATACCTGTAATTTTAGCTAATTAGGAGCCTGAGATCTGAGGATTAAAGTCCAAAGCCAAACTGGGCAGTGAAGTCTATGAAACTCTTATGTCCGATTAACCACCAAAAAACTGGAAGGGGAGCTGCAGCTCAAAGTGGTAGAGTGCTCACCTTGAGCACGAATGGGCTCAGGGACAGCACTCAGGCCTTGCGTTCAAGCCCCACAACCAACAACAAAAGAAGAAAGAAAGAAAGAAAGAAAGAAAGAAAGAAAGAAAGAAAGAAAGAAAGAAAGAAAGAAAGAAAGAAAGAAAGAAAGAAAGAAAGAAAGAAAGGAAGGAAGGAAGGAAGGAAGGAAGGAAGGAAGAAAGAAAGAAAGAAAGAAAGAAAGAAAGAAAGAAAGAAAGAAAGAAAGAAAGAAAGAAAGAAAGAAAGAGAAAGAGAGAGAAAGAAAGAAAGAAAGGAAAAGGAAGGAAGGAAGGAAGGGAGGAAAGGAAGGAAGGAAGGAAAGAAGGAAAGAAAGAGAAAGAAAAAAGGAAGAAAGAAAGAAAGAAAGGAAGGAAGGAAGCAAGCAAGAAAGAAAGAAAGAAAAGAAAGAAAGAAAGGAAGGAGGGAGGGAGGGAGGGAGGGAAAGAAAGAAGGAAAGAAGAAAGGAAATGAAAAACACAGTAGAATTTTAACTAGCAGGAATGACCTTAATCCAGTCCTTCATAAATTCTTCCTATCAAATTTAAAATTCTACCTTGTTTATTTTAATAAAACATAGACTGAATCATTGATTTTTATGTAAATCTTGAGCATCAAAGAAAGACCTTTTCTTTTTTCTTTTCTTTTCTTTCTTTCTTTTTTTAATGGGAGAGTATCTCACTATAAAGCCTAGCTGGCCTGAAATTCACAATCCTCCTCTCTAAATTGTGAGATTACAGGTATATACCACTATACTCAGCTATTACAAGTTCTAATGAAGTTTCTTAATACACCTTCTCCCAAAGTGAATTTTACTTGTTGACATTTACTTGTTCCTGAACAATTTCATAAGTGACATTTCATAGGTGAAGCATTTATCCATGTATGGAGTTCAGGAAAGCCAAGACCTCACAACACATCACTTCCTGAACTTACTTAACATGGTACAAGCCGTAGTGTGGCCTCTACTTCAGATTGGCTAAAATGACTACACTAACACCCTGCTAAAAAGTAAACATGGGATTCCTATTTCAAGGTAAAGCATTAAATGGAGACGGCTGATCCTCCCCAAGTACTTGGATCAAAGCAACACTTAAGTCAGTGTGCGAAGATGTGCGCTTATTAAAAGTGTCTTTGTGCAAAGGAAACAAATGCCCTTCTTAATACTCTCCAGTATTGTCAAATCGATGATGGTGATGAACAAGAAATGATCAGCCTTGCCCCACACAACAGAGAAATGATTTGTACTTCCCATCTTCCATTATAACAACTGCAGAAGTTTTAATCAGTGTTGATTCTTCGTGTCCACTGGCAAAGTGTGTGAGTCTCAGGCTCTCTGGGGGTGTCCAGTGCCTGGTGAGCGTGGGAGCTCTGTTAGGATGTTAATGCAGTGGCAGGGCTAAGAGTCACTGATCTAGATGACCCCAGCAAGGGTTCCTACTCCTTGAGAGCCAGAGTCTTTGCCAGGTTTGTTAAAAACTGTGACTTAGCAGCTAGCAAGTTAATTTGTACTCAGGTGGTTTTGAGCTAGAGGCTAGAAAATTAAGGAGATTTTTCTTTTCAATTTAGACCATCAAATGTCTTGCTCTGATTTTGCTTTTTATTTTTGAAGCCCTGCCATCATTATATGTGTCACCAAGTTTATATGTGTGTATGTGTGTGTGTGTATAGATTGCTCAGAGTGTGCAATGCTTTTTTTTATGTATGAGACAGACTTTATCCCACCTGCAGCTTCAACATATTTGAAAAGTAGAATTCATGGACTAAAAAATATTGTCCTTCTATAGTCCTGTCAAGTTTAATGGAAGTGGTTTAACCTTATTACAACACTAACACCAGTATCACTGATCTGATATTTACAAAATATCATATTTTTCAATAAATGAAAGTCAATTCAAGTTTGGGAGCTTAAAGACTTGTCCTGATGTCAGGTCCTTGTTCACCAAACAGCTAGCATTCTAGCTTGCATGGGTGTTGCAATGCTTAATCTTAGAGTTTCCAGCTGCTTCCATCCACCTGTGCGATCACATGCAATCCCCAAGGCTGGTCCAGGTTACCACAAAGTCAGCCTGATCTCCAGCCCAAGCAAACCAAAACAAGTCTGAAGAATAAAGTACTAAATCATGCTCATGAGACCAAGTGGATCATTGGGGAAAAAGAAGAATAAAACTGTAGATGTCCTGGGAAACCAGAATCACAGGAGTGTACGTTACCTCTGAACAGGTTTGGAACACACGTGAGTACGGGCACATAATGTAGGAGAGGTCAGAAGGGTCAACATTGAAAGGATGGAGGAGCTATGTTGAGCACTTGTTTATCCTTTCCCAAACTAAAGTATAGGAGACTTGCAGGCATGGTGTTTTCAATGGCCATCTTTGTGTTTTAAAATCACCAGCTATCATCTTTTAAAAGATCCCAAGTAGTAGAAGTAAAAGATAGCTTAACTAGTCTAAACAAAAGCCAATTATGATTCCCCCCAACCCTACATTATCTTTCTTCTTTTCATCTGATTTTATACCTTATATGTGATTGTCACATAATACGTAGGACCTTGAATCTGCCTTCTTGGACCAGAAAATATAGCCAGAGATTTACCCATCTTGTGTGTGTTTGTAAACGATCTAGTGTTGTTGTTGTATATGACCCCAGCAGGTATGTCTTCTACAGTTTGCCATCCTATCCTTCGTGAATACTTTTGTTTGGCACTTGGCTTTCATATCTATTAATTTCAGTTCCATGAAACATCAACTTGGATTTCATCATCCTCATGAATTCAAGTGTTTTCTCAACCCATTGCATTAAACTTGGAGCAAAGATTACATGTCCTGTTGAATCTGAATGAGATCGTGTAAGATCATGTTATAATAAAAACGATACACTTACTTGAATATGAATCACTGTTTATCTGTAACAAAAATCATGTTATAATACATTTCAAGTGTAACTGTGGTTATCAATATTAGATTTGTCATCCCAAACAACATATTGTACAAAATAACGTAAAAAGGAATGAAAGCCTGGCACCAGTGGCTCACGCTTATAATCCTAGCTACTCAGAAGGTTAAGACCTGAGGATCATAGTTTGAAGCCAGCCCAGGCAGAAAAGTTCACAAGCCTCTTATCTTCAATGAACTACTCAGGAAAGGCCAGAAGTGGCTCTGTGGCCCAAGTGGTAGATTGCTAGCCTTGAGCACAGAGGCTCATGGACAGACCACAGGCTCTGAGTCCAAGTCCCATGGCTGGCAAAAAAAAAAAAAAAAAAAGAATGCATAGTGAATAAATTACATGGAATTGTATAAATGAACTCTAGGTATATTATGTAGACACTCAGGGAGAGATACAGAGAGAGAGACAGAAAGACAGATAATTGATAAGTATTTGATAATTAAGGAAATGAAACCAGATGTGAAAATCAATTCTGTAACGCTTGGCAGGGACTTGCACTGACAAATGTTAAAACCTTTCCAGTGTTGATGACTGTGGTACTAACACCTGTATATGAGTCTGATGATTCTTCTCTTTGGGGCCCTATGGATTTTCTGCAACAGAAACAGAGAATTCAACTTAAAATTACTTGACTCAATTATATGGCAGGGCCTATGTGAGTTAGATGTGTGAAACTACATTATACACATCTATTTGTCTTCTACAGGTCTCTTCTCTCACAGTCTCTACTTCTTCCTCCCTTTTACTTTTAGAACATAAAACTCAAGAGGAAGAATCCAGTGTTCTAGAGAAAACGCAAAGGGCCAGTGAGCATTCTGATGATGGAAATCATAGGAGACAACTCTCTGGAAAGTAATGGAGAAAAATTAGGAGTCGGTCAACATCTCAGAAGTCTGAAACAAACTGGTAAAGTAGTTCCTTTTCCTGTTCCATGGAGAAGACTTTTGACCGAAGGCTAGCACGTCTTGAGTACAGCCCCCTTTAGCTGCTACTTGTGTCCAGTTACTCTTTAACAGCTGGCATTCTTTCAATCTTTCCATTTTCATTATGTAATTAAAATAGTGTCGCCACCAGAGGGCGGAAGACATTACATTTCAAAGCCTCAGACCTGACTCAGCCTGGGACTCAACCTTCCTTAGCATTCTTGCAAGATGGAAACTTATGGCTAGGTACCTCACAGCCTTTCCATGTCTCCCTTATCTATCATGAGTGCTTAAGGCCTCTACCAGCAGCATCATTTCTGTTCCTTACTAAATAGGTCTCCTAGCAGAATAGATGGAACTATTTTTTTTAACCTTCTGTTTTCAACTGTATGTTGTTATGTGACTTGGGTTTGCCCAGTTCAAAGCAACTGTGAGTTATTCTGAAAATCTTTAGTCTACCTTTCTGTGCTTCAGGGAGCCATTTACAGAAACTCTTGAAGAGCCATTTTCCAAATGGTCACTAATCATTTCTATTGACTTTCTGGACTAGCCTGTCCAGAATTTAGCTAATAGTTCAATAATCCATTCAAAAATCTTAGATGAAGACGAATACATTGTCTGGGAATTACAAGACCCATTGAAATATCATGGGGTTCTTAGTTTGTTGTGTATGGGTATGTGTGTGTGAATGTATGGAGCAGTATCGAGCACAACATTTTAGGGAAAAAATATTTTCAAATTAGAAAAGATAGTCAGGTACTCATGGTTCATGAATGTAATCATAGCTACTCAAAAAGCTGAAATCTGGAGAATCACAATGCAAGGCTAGTTCTGGCAGAAAAGTTCGCTAGACTCCTGTCTCCATAATAACTAGCAAAAAGTGTCTACCTAGCAAGCACAAGGTCCTGAGTTCAAACCTCCATACCAACATATACAAAAAAGCAAAACAATAAGACAAAGCAAGACAATGGTAAGAACAATGACAACACACACAAAAAAACACAAAACAAAATGCTTACCAGTTCTTCTGTTCCTTTAGACAACTCTGCTCAGGTTAAGAGTTCTGAGTTGACATATGATGGGTACCTATGTGAAAATGAATTCATTCTCATTTTCCTAGGATAAATCAAATGTTCACATTCCCCAATTTGTTAATCCCTTGAAGTATCATTCTCAATCTACAGGGCTGGCCCACTTTTAGCCATAGGGTATGACTTATTTGTGCAGAAATGGCTGTAGAATCCAGGTTCAAGTATTCCCCCATTACAGATGCATCAGCCCATACAACTATGTCACCTCCTATTTCATAGCAGCAGGTACCAGAAGCCAGGAACTCCCAGGATGCCACAGGGTAAACAGGCAAATTCTTCTCAGACATGACAGCTCGTACACTGAAGAAAGCATAGGACAGTACACAGGTCTCTGTCTACTCAAGACCCATCCTGAAGGCTAAGGAAATCAGCCTTTCAGATCACCAAGATAGTCCACCCCTCCACCTCTCACAATGGAGGGAAACCTTTCACGGGGCACCATGTTGTTTTTTTACCCACTCAATGTTGTCCCTTATAAACCTTTCATTTGACAATCGGATTCACTGTTAAAGGTACCCCAACTTGGGCACCATTGCTAGAGTTTCATAGAGACTTCAGATGACTCTGAACTCCGTCCCGCTCCACGCAGACATGCATGCCTCCAGTTGTGGCTAAAAAGAGAATGCTGATGAAGTTGATCTTTACAAAGGTACTACGGCTTTCCCTGTCAATGTTGGGCCTGTGGAAGTTGAACTTCAAGACTTCATTCACAGGGTCTTTCAGGTGGAAGAGTCTAATTCCACCATATAAATCCAAATAGGAATCATCTGGACTGTTTTCCAACTGAATCTACTGCTCTGACTGTGTTGGTGATACCCATGCTAGGCTGTAGTCACCTGTCCACATCAGATTTGGAGTTTCCAAACCTTAGTGTGAGGAAGTGAAGTTGTGTTGGAGTCCAGTTGACGCTGCCATTTATCCAGCTGTGATGGAACCAAGGGAGACCATTCAACTTTAAACCTTAAATTTCTCTCTCATAAGGTTCAGTGCAAACACTTCTAATAAATCAAGTACTTATCTAATGGGTGTTTAAGTTTCATAACGTAATTTACAGAGTCGGTTGAGATCAATAGAACAAAATCAAGGAACGAGCCACTTTTAATTTTATTGACTGTACAAAGTAAAATGTTTCTTTACATTTCCATAATGCATGTACTGTACTGCAGTCATAGTTCCTTCCTGAATTTCCTTTCTTTTCCCTCCCACCTCCTATTTTCCCCTCTATATTCCTAATATTCCCCCATGTTTTACTTTCATTTCCTTTCCCCTTCCCTGCAGCTTCCACATATGAGAGAAACACTTATGGCACTTGTTTGTGTAAGAGTGGTTTATTTCATTTGCATATCTCTAATTCCATCTACTTCCCTGCAAACTCAAATTTCATATTTCCTTCAAACTGAATAAAACCCCATTGTGGGCTAGGCAAGTGACTCATGTCTGTAATCTGAGTTACTCAGGAGGAGGCAGAGATCAGGAGAACTGTGGTTTGAGGCTAGACTTGAACAAATAAGCTGGACACTGTGGTATATACCTGTTATCCCAGCTACACAGGAAGTACAAGTAGGAGGATCTTAGTCAAAGCAGCCTGGGCACAAATGTGAGACCCTATTTAAAAGATAAGAAAAGTGAAAAGTGCTGGGATATGACTCAAGTAGTGAAACACCAACTTGCTCAGGGCAAGGTGTGGACCATTGCAAGAATAAGTAAGTTAATTAACAAATAACCTCTCCACTGGGTACTTACTGATGTCCTTCCACATTGATGGACACATAGACTGATTTTATAACCTGTTTATCAAGAGCAGTGCTGTGGTAAGCATGAGTATTCCAGTACTTCTTAGCAAGTTGAAGTTGGTGCTTTGGGTATTTACCACAAAGTGATTAAGCTAGATCTTGCAAGAATTCTATTTCAAACTTAGTTTGAGGAACTTCCATGTGGACTGTACTAATTTGTATTCTCACTATCAGTGTACAAAGATTTCTTCCCCTGCACCCACATCTTTGCCAATATTGGTTGCTGTTTCCTTCATGAGAACCATTCTGACTTGGAATTGGTCTTGGGATCCCCAGGTGGTTTTGATTTTCATTTCCCCTGATGACTAAAGATGTTAGAGGTCAGACTATTACAAAAGAGCATGTGACACAATTTAGTAGATCTTCATTGTTTGTCCTTCTTCTTTCCCACTACTTTTATCCCTAAGAATGCTATCCCAGTTTTCAGTTGTTAAAAAATATATTTGCTTGGGCTCATGTGGTAGAGTGCCTGCTTCATGATCAGGAGGTTCTATGTTCCAACCCCAGTGCTGCTAAACATTAACATAAATTAATATATTAATCCCTACCTGGCTTGACACAAACACAAAACAAGCAGCAACTGAACAAACAGTACCTCTTCCCCAGTAAGTATACATGCACACATATCCTTTAGACCATGTCTGTGCATTGTAGTGTTTTTAGATAAAACTCTATCCCAGCTGTTTGAGTCTATGTAACTCCATTTTTATTATTTGTTTTCTGCTTAACTGCTAAGAATAGCGGCATTCCCATAGGAGCATCTGGAATCTAAAGGTTTGTGTAGCATCACCAAATTGTCTATTGGTTGAAGTGGAAGAAAAATTGAATTGAGATGTGACTGGAATCCAGGCATCCAGGTTAAACTGGGAATGAGGTTAACCTAGATTTACATGGAAGAATGGCGATAACATTCACCTAGGAAACTAAACCATGGTGACAAAGATAGGAAACAGAGAAAGCAATTATTAACTTGTAGTATATCCCCTGTTATCACTGTCATGTCTTAAAATAACAGTCCAGGAGAGCTAGGTGTCCAGGTGCCTTCTGAGACTGAAAGAGTTACACAAGGTAAGAATGAAGAAGAAGTCAGGTACTGGTGGCTCACACCTGTAATCCTGGCTACTCAGGAGGCTGAGATCTGAGGACCACGGTTCAAAGCCAGCCTGGGCAGGAAAGTCCACGAGACTCTTATCTCTAATAAACCACTAGAAAACCGCTGTGGCTCAAGCAATAGAACGCTCGCCTTGAGCTGAAGAGTGCAGGGACAGCATCCAAGCCCAGAGTTCAAGCCCCACAACTGACCAAAAAAAAGAGGATGAAAAAGAAAGAATGGAAGGAAAGAATGAAGATTTTGTCCAGTCCCCTTGAAAGTATGTCACAGAAATTGAACATAGAACTTTAGTTCACTTATTATTATTTTTTCAGCCAAGATTAGATACAGTGCTCTATCTGGTTGAGAGGAAGAGAGTCTCATGGTATTGGTGGGAACATGCATTTGTCTTCCCTTCCCATTCTGCATAAGATATGTAAATGGGTTAGATGCTCACTCAGTTTTTCATGTGATATGCTCCCCAAAAATGGTTAGAGAAGAGAGTTTAATTTGATTTTCATTTTTCATTTACTTTTCCATGTTTGCCCCAACATTCACTGCTACTCTCATGTAGAGAGGTGACAACTATTGTTAGAATACAGCCCTTTGGATTCCAAAGTTTAAAAGATCTATGAGGAAAGAAGATAACACGGGACATGAACAGCAATGAAGAAACACACAGCATAGACACGTTCATCATGCACAGTGCATGATGTAAATGCTCCAAGGATGAGATAATTTTGAGTCCTAAACAATGATGGCTTCTACAAGATCTTAGACTGAAGACTTACAGAGAGCATGATTTGATTACTAGAAGAAAGGAGAGAGGGGCACAATATCATGAGTAGAAATGCAAAAGCAAACAATCAACTCTGAGACCAGGCCATTTCTTAAGAACCAAAGGTGGAGAGGGTATGTGGTCACAGCTAACTTTGATTCTCTCTCCTGTGCCTGTGGGCAGAGCTCTTGCAATGGTTTTAACCAATGGCGTTTTGGACCCATTATTATGCAAATGATCTTGTGACCATTCACCTTGCAGAAATCCTTTGAGGCAAACATTCTCATTTCTAGTCTGAAGAGACAAATATCTTCACAGAAGTGTTTTCTTTCCCTTTCTTTCTTAAGAATTATAGTTAAGTAGTTGCACAGGTTTAATTCAACATCAGTTCCATTCAATGTGAGTATTAGGCATCTGGATCAATGTCACCCTTTCTATTGTGAAAAGGTCTTGAGATGATCTTTGCCCACCAGTTCGTTAGATGAATCATGTCACAAAAGGAACTTTACAAGGTGTGGGAAGTGGGGGGTAACTGTGTAGAGAAAGCAGACAAGTGTGACTGACTCCCACATCCCATGACAAAAATAGGCAGTGTGATCCTCAGCTCCTCTCTACAACACACAATAACATCGATTATCGCCAATATACACACAGATATTTTTAAAGCATCAAGAGTTTTCTCCCATTTTCCCTCCTGCTTTTTTACATTTGAAGTGCAAACTCACCTTTTCCCTGTCTAAGTGATTCAGATGCTTCCCTGATATGTGGATAAATCTAGTTTTATACATTTCTCTCAGGGAATCAGAAATACGGACCCACGATCCAAATTCTGGACAAACTTTGGGGTTCTCCCAGGTGTCCACTCTGACTTCTGTTGGTGTTCATTTGGAATTTTCAGATCCTTTCTTTAAGGGATCATATGCATTGCTAGGAAGGACTTTCCACTATTAACCATCCCAAAGGACGAATGTAAGATGTTAACATCAAGAAATCTCCAATGAAACACTGCACTTTCATGCAGACCCAGGGTAGACAAGACATTTGACATACGGCCCTCTACTCTTCATTTTGATTGGCATAAAATCATGACCCATGGCCTGCTTTTTCCCTGGCTGGAGGCTAGTTTATTAAAAAACACTGCCATGTTTTATTCTTTTTTTTTACTCTGCTTGTTTATTTAGCTGTTTTCAAAAAGCATCACAACTGCTTCTGTCTGAATGGAAAAAGAAGATGATGTATGTTATTCAGATCCCAAATAAAAGGCATAATCTGATTCTTTTATTTAAAGGCAATAATTTTGTTACAAAAACATTTAATAAAAATAGATTTAGAGACCAAAAACAGCATATATAAAGCCAGTAAATATTTTAATTTTATGTCTTAGGCCAGAATATTTCACACTCAAACCAGCAGCTCAGATTTTCTGATTCAGAAACAAAAAGGTTTTTTTTAAAGAATATTCAGATTTTCTTTCATAAAAGATAATTCAGGGCCTTTAAGCGAAGTGAAATCAAAATGATAACTATATGTCTGATTTCTAACAGAGTATAAATCAAAGATTAGGATTTACTGAATTCTAAAATTAAAGTGCTTACCTGTCATCCTAGCTAGTCAAGAGTCTGAGATACAAAGATCCCAGTTCAAAGTCAGTCCAGGAGACACTTAACCTTCAATTGACCAGCAAATACCAGAAGTGAAGGCTGGGATAAAGTGGTAGAATACCAGCTCTGAGTCAAAAAAGCCAAGAAAGAGTTCAAGACCCAGTACAGGCATAAGGAAAGAAAAGACAGAGAGAGATAGAGAGAGAGAGGGAGAGAGAGAGAGAGAAGGAAGGATGGAAGGAAGGAAGGAAGGAAGGAAGGAAGGAAGGAAGGAAGGAAGGAAGGAAGGAAGGATTGATTCTCAAATTCCCAAGTTACACAATGGAGTTTCTTAAATGATAGTACCCTCAAAGTTTAAGTCTTTTGGACACTTCAAAGAGCAGCTTCTACTGTATCTATTGTGGGAGTTAAACGATGACTGAACATAGTTTTAATGGATTTTTAAAGACATTTGTTAGGAAATGGAAAGGCTTGGAAAAAATTATATTAAGTAAAGTAAGCCAGGCCCAAAGAAACATAGGTCCCATGGTTTCTCTTATTTGCAATATCTAGTATATGTCTGAGTCAAGCAGAAAAGCTCAGATAAGGTGATGTTAGGGAAATGAACCCTAAGATATGTATTCAAAATTTTTTTTCTTTCATGCGATTGTTTTTAACACATTTATGAGATTATTTCTTTGTTGCTTTGTATGTCCCTCCCCCACAGTATAACCCCTGCTTTCACTGTATTTGATGTCGGTATAATTTGTGGAGGGGAAGGGGAAAAACAAATCATTTAAATAGGGACACAGGTGGACCCATTGCAACAATGAAATGTACAAGTCGTTATGTCGAAAACAAACTACAAGCAGGGGGTCAGGTGGGGGGGGATTGGGTGGTGGGGGGCGAGGGGAGGATGGAAAGGGATGGGAAGGGGAAACAAAGGAGGAGGCTACAATGCTTGATAAGAAATGTACTCACTATCTTGCCCATGTAATTGTAACCCCTCTGTACAGTATTTTCATAATGAAAAAAAATTTTTAAAAATTAAAAAAATTAAAAATAAAGACTTTGGGCTGGGCTCCAGTGGCTCACACCTGTAATCCTAGCTACTCAGGAGGCTGAGATCTGAGGATCTCAGTTCAAAGCCCACCTGGGCAGGAAAGTCCGTGAGACTCTTATCTCCAATAAACTACCAGAAAACCGGAAGTGGTGCTGTGGCTCAAGTGGTAGAGTGCTCGCCTTGAGCTGAAGAGCGCAGGGACAGCGCCCAAGCCCAGGGTTCAAGTCCCACAACCGACAAAAAAAAAAAAAGACTTTGTACTTGGGTTTGAGGGATGGATATAAAAAGTAGATTTTGAAAAAGAAAGGAATATTCAAACATGAGGAAAAGTAAAGTCTTCAGGCCTTTTACTTTTTGGAGAGGTAGAATTTGGAAAGGAGTGTAACCAAGCAGGGAGGAAGCTATGGAGGGCCTACAGGAAGGTGGTGGAATGTCTCGGTATGAGCCACCGCTATGGTGAATCCAAAGGTTTACTGGCTTGTCTGAGGACAGAGTTCTGACTTCTGCTTGTTCTCTCTGGCTTTTCAAGTCCTTCTAGTTTGACCTAATTACTGAACAAAGCAAAGCAATTTCACTCATTTGGGATATAAAGGGAATAAAAGGCTCTGATAAAGGCTGAAGTATAAGAGGTTTTTTTGGTATGGTATTAACAGATGATACAGTCAGCCAACTCCTCAATGGTTTATAAACGTGTGTGTATATGTGTGTGTATATATACATACATAATTTGTTTCTTGACTGTAGTTTCGACAACATCTTCCTGACCATGACAATGTGACAAGTCAACAGTTCAGGTTTGCCATCCACCCTGTGACTTCAAATTTACCATCATGCATTCTTCCAGCAGTCAGTATTACCAGTGCATGTCCACCTCATTCTTTTCTGTTACACCAGAAAGCTGTCATCAAATACAAATATCTGTGCTGGATATTAAACATCGCACTCTGACGCAGGCCAAGATTTCAGCGGGTACAAGATGCATGGAGAAGTTATTTGACTCCCTGCATCCACCGTAGTCTAAGAGTCCAGTGAGTGATCAGGTGATCATGACAATGCTGTGTGGCGAGGGTCCTGCTGTATGCATCAATCTGCTCAGGCTTTCGATTGCTTTGACAATATTTATTTGAGATGTGACTAGAACCTACAAGTTGATTTTCAAAGCCAGGAAAGAAGTAGAGAACAGGAACACTTATTGAGCTAAATACCTTGGCAGCGATTCAACCCCCAAGAGGCGTATAGAAAATAAGTGAAAATAAACCATTATGAGTGTGTCTTATTTAGCTCACAAATACATCTGTGTGTTTTCTTGAGTTGAATATCAGTCTATAACATATCAACTCAGAAGGTTTCCTGGGTCTGAATATGATGCGTGCTGAAAAGAATTGTGCCATTTAATTATTTAACCTTTTTGAAATTATCTTTAAGTATTATCTTTAAGTATTTCTAAAAGAAGTGTCCATTTCATCATATCCTTTTATGCATATATTGCATCCCAATTAATGCCACCCATTTCATGATTTTTTCCCAATATCCCTCAACCCTGCCCATCCCCTTAATTCACCTAATTCCATTGTCACATATACATGTTGAATATTATGAGTATATTTGTCCACACTTCCTCTCTCCATTTGACCACCCCCCTTAATCCCTGCCTCTTGACACCACAAGTTTAGATAAAATTTACATGATATCTCAATAGCATCTCCTGACAATGACTGATAATATCTCTTCTGAAAATGATGGGTGAAATTACTTTATCTTTTCTAAAAAACAATTAAAAAAAATCTTACTTCAATTGTTGGTCTCAGGGTTTATATTCCTAGAGTCCAGTAGTGAGTAAGTGAAATTAAAGCACCATTGGCATCTAATTTTGCTAAAAAAAAAAAAAAATTGGAGATGCCCTGGGAATGTGCTTTATAGGAAAACACAAGAAAATAAAATGTTGTCATTTTTCAAGATTGGATGGGTATTTTCTGAAGAAATGATTGTGGCAAAGTGCTTCAGTCTTACCTAAACACATCGAGGTAGGTACTGTTCTTATTCCTTGATATCCAAGCTCGAGCTAGTGACCAATGAATGAAACCAAAGCCAGGGAGCTATGCAAAAATGGACCATTTTTGCAAATCTGAGTCCTGTCTGCAATGATTGAGAAGACTTTGAGCTTGTCATTGGCTGTTTTCTACATGTTGAGTGGCAGGAGGCTTGCTGAATGTTTATGGAAACCTAAAGGTCTTATACTTGCATGGAAACCATTCATCCTGTGTGTGTGTATGTGTGTGTGTGTGTGTGTGTGTGTGTGTGTGTGTGTGCTCAGCTCCTACACAAGTAGTGATTTTCCCACCATATTGACTATATAGAGAGACTATATATATACATATATATATATGACTATATATTGAATATATATATATATATATATATATAATTTAGCTAGACTAACCTCAAACTCATAAACTTGATCTTCCTCACTCAGCATCCTGAATTCTGAAGTGATCAAATGACAAAGAATTCTTGAAACACTTCAAGAGAGACTATCCAAGAAGAATTATCACTATAATTTGAAAGCTGGACACTAAGAGGAAAGGAAAATGGAAATTATCAGATACCCCAAACAGGCACCCCATTAAAGACTCAAATTCAAAGGGGTTATACTTTCTATTTGGTGGGTGAATAATAATTAAAGTGATAGCAAGGAGAAGAAATGTAATTTCCATCTGTATTATTACCTTGATTTTCCATACTTTGTACAATACTTTTTATTATATGCAATGTTTTCTAAATGCTTTAATTCATTAACAGAGAAACAGAAACAGAAACAAATGTGTATAAATAGAAACAACATCAGGATTGGAATGGAGAGCAGGCACTTAATCTTGGCAGTATAATACTAGTTAAAGTACTGGTCCTATATCTAAATGAGATATAAAAGTACACAAATTAATATGTATTCATGTATATAAAAACACTGCTATTTGGAAATATTACATGGGAATGCTTTTGTTTTAAAGCTTATATTATGGCTGAGAGATTGATCAGAAAGCATGGAAACAGACTATAAACCAGAGCTGTGCTCATGTTGATGAAATGTATAGAAATTCAAAATAGGTCAGGCCTTAATATGATTTAGAAATTTGACCTTTAAATTGTATAAATAAGAATACTGGGGGACCCATTGCAACAATGAGATGTACAAAATGCTATGTTGAAAAACAAACTTTACAACTTTGGTGAGGGGGAGGAGTGTAGTCGTGGAGATGGGAGGGCAGGGATGGTAGGGAAAAAACAAAGAAGGAGGCAACAATGCTTGATAAGAAATGTACTTATTACCTTGCTCATGTAATTGTAACTCTTCTGTATGGTATTTTCACAATAAAAAAACTTATTTAAAAAAATTTGACCTTTCTGAAGATTTCATATTCATTGATTTGGCAACTGGATAAAACCAGAGATCATTTACCTGACTTGAACCAGAAACACTCTGAAAAATAAAATAAAATGAACGTTTATATAACAGATATTATTTTCCAAAAATGATATATTTTAATGTGTTTTCTACCCACTGTACAGATGAATAAGAGGATCAATAAGTTTAAATGCTTCATGCAAAGTCAACAAATGTGGGGAACTACTGAGAATTTAGGTCTATTGGATGTCAAAGGTTATTTTGGTGAGCTACATTTTTGTTGTTGCTGTTGTTGTTTGTCGGCCGTGGGGCTTGAACTCTGAGCTTGGGTGTTGTCCCTATGCTCCTCAGCTCAAGGCTAGTGCTCTACCACTTGAGCCACAGCGCCACTTCCGGTTTTCTAGTGGTTTATTGGAGATAACAGTCTCACGGACTTTCCTGCTAGGCTGGCTTTGAACCATGAACCTCAGATCTCAGCCTCCTGAGTAGCTAGGATTATAGGCATGGGCCATCGGCACCTGGCTACACTTTTTTTAAAAAACTGTCAAGTTCGATTATTTTTTTTACATATTTTTATTATTGTTAAGTAGTCATACTAAGGAGTTGTCATTTACCTAAGCAGTTTGTTCAACATGTCTCATCCTTCCCTTTCCCTTTGAAAAAGAAAGGAATCATTTCAACTCATAATTCCTGTTGGAAGCCCAGCATAGTGGCAGAAGCCACATATTTTTAAGAACAAGAAGAAAAGTTGTTGAACTGCACCTTTTTCGTATTTTCTCTACTTGTATGGGTTGTACACAGCCAATTTGTCAAGCTTGGGAATAGACTACAGAGCAGTTATGAGTTCAGCTCATTTTTTATCCATCATTGTGATATTTGACACCTTACAAAGATTTATTTTAAAAAAAATCAGTCTTTAAACATATTTAACTTCAAATAGCATGTTGGAGGTCATTCCTGGATAGTTCAGTCTTTGTTGTTGTTATTTGTTGTACTGAGGCTTGAACTCAGGTTTTCATACTTACTAGCAGGTATTTTATTGCTGCACCATGACTACAGCTTTTTTGTCCAGGTGTGTGTGTGTGTGTGTGTGTGTGTGTGTGTGTGTGTGTGTGTGTGTAAAGAGAGTCTCACTTTTTGTCTGGGCCAGCCTGGCTCATGATGCTCTTATTTACACTTCTCACTGTAGCTGGGATGAAAGGCATGCATCACCTACTGTGCCAAGCTATTTCTGTTGAGATGGGATTGTGAACTGATCTTCTGGGTTGCCCTCACACCACAATTCCCTTGATCTCTGCCTCCTAAGTAGCTAGGATGGCCGGCATAAGCCACCAGCAATGGCTCTTGTTTTATTTTTAACAGTCTGTCCCTCAGTTGCAGGCCATCTGGCAGGGACGTTAGGAAATGGTCTTTTCACAGTAGTGGTGACTTTTTTTTTTGAAGTTAGTTTCCATTTGGGCATATGTTAAGTGCAAGGTTCTTGTGTGAATTTTCAAGACACAGTTGCATTGGACAGGAAAGCATTTATATAAAGAAGAATAGCTAAATAATGACTACTTTTAAGAATCAAGGCTTGTATTATAAGGAGCTTTACTAAGAGAATTAGATACTGTTGGGGGGGGGGTGAGAATCACAGCTTTTTATTTATGAAAAGAAAATCATGAAGGCCAGAGACATTCTCATTTCTCTCCCTCATAGCTTTTAGGTTATTCTCAGCAAGCATGATCCATAAACCCTTTATTTAGTTTTACAAGATAGTGCCCTTTTCTTCCGGTCTGTCAGAGGGCTTGAACTCTGGGCCTGGGAGTTGTCCCTGAGTTCTTCAGCTCATGGACAGCACTCTACCACTTGAACCACAATGTCACTTCCGGTTTTTTGGAGGTTCATTGGAGATAAGAGTCTTAAGGACTTTCCTGTCTGGGCTGGCTTTGAACCACAATCTTCAGATCTCAGCCTCATGAGTAGCCAGGATTACAGGCATGAGCCACCAGAGCCTGGCTTTTCAATTTTTTTTTTTTTTTAACTAACATTTGTCTATCCAGTTAAGTGTTTCACTTTGTGGGGAGGAGCCATGAAGTACACTTAATGACAACAGATTGATTTAGTAAGAGCAGATTACTGACTCCTGGTACTTGAGTTTAAGAGATTTGGGAAACTAGCATTTCCTCTTTTGATCCTCAATCCAGCCCCTCCTGTACACACACCTCAGAGCTCTCAGGTGTAAAATTAGAAGGCACAGAATTACTGAAGGGTTGGAAAATATGAGATAACGCTTCTAAAAATAATTCTTGTAATAGAAGCAGACCATTCTGAAACTAGCAAGAGGCTGTTAAAACCTCTCCAGGTGGAGTTTCTCAACTTCTCTCCAGCAGCACTGCCATTGGGCGCCAACCTGGACTTCAGTGACCTTCCTGTGAATCTTACCTAAGGTTTGAAGATTGCCCAAGCTTCAGCGCAGTTTCTTTTTATATCCCACGCGAGTTCATGTTCTGTCAACTTCCTTCAGTGTCCATCTCTTCCCCTTGCTCTCAGACCGCCTGCCCACTTCAACGTGCAGGGTCAGCTATTAGCTACATTGTGAGATCTGCAAATTTTGTCTTAACTTCTCCAATTTTCCAGTACTTCTCCATGGCCAGCTGTTTAAAGGTTTTGTAGTATGCACACAAACGCATGCACGCACGCACACACACATCTCTCCCTTCCTCTCCATGTCTCATTGAAAAGCAATGGTAGAAATAAAGAATTCCTATCTAAAAGAGTAACATGGAGAAGAGGTAGAGAATGCAGTCAAGAATCTAATTCATATCCTACAAAATTAAGAAGAGTGAGGGAAATGGTACAGGGGTCGGGGAGGGATGGGTGTGGATGTTTAAAAGAAGAGACAAAGAAAATTGATAGAAGGGGAGACACTGATCAAAAAGCACTGACCTTGATTTATATTCACAAGCTGCTTTCTTAAATGGCAACTCCTTTGTACAACTACTTAAAGATTAAAAAAAAAATACGGGGCTGGGAAGGTGATTCAGTGGTAGAGTGCTTGCCTTGCATGCATGAGGTCCTGGGTTCAATTCCTCAGCACCACATAAGCAGAAAAAGCCAGAAGTGGAGCTGTGGCTCAAGTGGTAGAATGCTAGCCTTGAGCTGAAGAGCTGAGGAACAGTGTCCAGACCCAGATTTCAGGCCCCACGACTGACAAAAAAAAAGAAAAAAACAAAGGGCAGGGAAACAAATTAAGGAAAGCAAAGGAAAGTATCCCCCCAAAAAAGAAAAAAAGAAATACGTTCATTACCTGATTTATGAAATAAATGGTAACCCCAGTGTAGAATACCCTAATACTAGCAATAAAGGTATGTGTTATTAAAAAAGAAATACTGGATATTTAGAGGGACATGTTAAATTATATACCCCTTTTACAACATTTTGAATCTCAGAAAATTGAGAAAGACTTCATCTACACTGAATAAATGGATTAGGCGGCACCTATGGAATGACATAGATATTAAAATATCTTTTGTATATATGTGTACATGTATGCAGTAGTACTCATATACATGATATGTGTGTTATTTTGCAGGTATATTTTGTTGATATATGCATACCTACACCAAAGTTATATGTATGCAATACACACATACATACAATACATGCATTATTTTGTTGATATATTTTGTAGATACCCATGTATCAATATACACTATATATTTATATGTAAAAACACAAATAATGCATTCTTATTGTAATAAGTGAAGTTAGGATCAAGGTATAGTTAGAAAGAAAATAAAACATAAAGTTCCCTTTTACTTCTGACAATTTCGTGTCTAAATCCTATCGTCTTCTCTCTGTTCCTGCAAATGTGTCTTAAGACAGCAACTAGCGGGACCCTGGTCCATCACAGTCCACCAGTTTTGCTGAAAACTTTCCATTGACTCTGAGCTTGGGTCGCAGCAGAAAGCGAAGTCCAGGGAGGAAGTGGCCCTCTCCCTGCCATGGGCCATGCATCCTGTTTCCCAGGCTCACTTCCTGTGCCTTTGCCGGTGTTTCTCTCTGCTTTCCTCCAGCGCACTGGCCAGAAGCCCCTTGGTTGGTGTGTTGGCTCTGACTGGCAAGATCCTTTCTCTGCACTCATGTGATTTCATCTTTGCGTCTCTTCTCAGCCTTCTTATTTCCAATAACTTTTCAGTTTCTACCTCTTGTTAACTGTGCCAAGTTTTACGGGGTTTATTAAATACCTACACCCAATGTTAACCATGATCTTCTCAGAAACCACCTCTCTCTTCATTGCAGCTAGATCAACGGTTAGGACCTATGCCAGTCTAATCTGTGGTCTTAAATATTTCCCTGCAGGACCTCTACATATATATATGTATATAAACATATACTGTTAATATATTAATTATACATAAATATATACTAATTATTATATTAAAACAATTATATATTAATTATACACATTTATATATCATATTTTGGTACATATTAATTATATATGCAATTAATATATATTCATTTCAGTGATATGTAGAAGAAAGGCAGAGTTGTGGGTAATGAATAATTTGGTAATAAAATCTATTGATTTTTTAAATACCTAAAACCATTTAAATGTATCATTTCAATAAAAATAAAGTTAATATTTTGATTTCCTAACAGTATATAAAATATTTTTAAATGCATTGACTGTGTGAGCTTCCTGGTATGTTAGGAAGGAAATGTGTACCTCTATCCATTGTTTTGAATATTCTCTTAATTTTTATTTCTCTAATACAATGAGCATTGACGTCAAAACTGGAGCTGCCTCCAATTTTATTCACTCTCAGATGATATCAAATAGTTTCCTGAATGAAGGAAAGAATCATAAATATTTTATTGTGGTTGAATCATTTTGTCAAGTGCTTCCTGATCATCTCTTTGAACTGTTTATTTTTTTCTTTTTAATGGGATGTGGTTTGGTTAAGTGTGTATGGAATGAATGAAATTTCTGGATGTTGACATTAGCTTATGCCATTTGGAATATTAGATATCTAAGTTTAATCTTTGCTATATTTTTTCATGCAGGTTGCTGCATAACTTTTAAGATATGGCAATATTTATTTTTATCAATACATTGGACTTTACTTTCTTTTTTTTCTATCTACACTAATGTCTATTTGACATTGAAAATTATTTGAATATTTTAATCTTCTAATTCACATATACTAATTGCACATATTTATGAGATATTTGTGACATTATAAAACATATGTCAAATGTGTTATGATCAGGTGAGGGAAAACAGCAAATCAATCATCTCAGATAGTTCTTTATATCTTTAGTTATGCTCATTTGAAATCCTCTTTATTACCTAGTTTGAAACATAGTCTTTTCTTCAAATACTTTGTACTAGCCAAAGAAGATATCTACCCCTAGTTACTTACCTAGGGATGTTATCAGAAGAAATTAAAGCTTTTTTTCTTCCAGTAATGGGGCTAGAATTCAAAGCCTCACGCTCGTTTAGACTAGGATACTTGCCAACCAGTGGTTTTCTCAGCCTTGCTCTCTGTCCAGTAGCTCAGCTGCCAGAACAGCTCAGCTTCAGGTCATCCACTACATCTGTCTCTGTTTGGGATCACCCTCCAAGTGCTACTGAGTAGAAGATTTACAGTGCTCCTATAATCTTCTATCCCTCTCCAGCTGAACTGTCTTTGACAGCTGTTTTAATAGGTAACCCATTTCTGATATCTGTAACTCTCACTGGATTGTAAGAGCATGGCCGTCTTTCCCCTGCAGGCTTCGGGACTGTATGGCCAGACATCCTACTGGGCTAGACTCTATGTTGGCAGTACATCCCCATAGGAACCTGGGAAACCTACTATGTGTCAGATGATGCTCTTTCCATTGAGCTCTACTCAGTCAACCCTGTGAAATTATAGACTGGCCATTTGCTGCCTGCTAGGACCCTGCCTGATACACTTATTGGTCCTTCTAGCCCACATCTCTCTTTATCGGTAGAGCAGAAACAATGCTGGCACTAGAACCATATCAGATATATATGTATGTTTATATATACATACACACATGTATATATGTAGATACATATACATGCAGACATCAAATATGAAGATGTATACATATATACATGTAGATAGCATATATGAAAACATAGACACATGTATGTGTCTATATTTACGTATATATGCATACATATATAATAAAACTCAGGAGGCCTAGGGAATCTTTTTATTTCTGATGTAAAATTGTCTTACTTGTGTTTTCCGTCAGTTTTCCTGTTCTCTTCTCTCTCTTTTACCTATTCTCGATTTGCTCATTCTTTGCTTTCTATGACCACTTTACCCTGCAACCATCTGATGTTAGTCCCAATCTCAGGGTTACAAAGAGTCGACCTCTTTCCCAATGATTAGAATAATAAGGACAAGAACACCTGGATTCTGTGTACTGTGTGCCATAGGCTGCAAGGCAGCATGGGCTTCTCTCCGCTTAGCAGGAAACAAATTTTCTCATTCAATTTAAAAGTCAACACATTAAAATGGAAAGCCAGACAAAAGCCAGGCTGTGCAATTGACTGCTTCTGTCTAAGGTTGTATGATGAGGTCTTTGTCCTTCTCAAACAAGTGTGTACTTAGAGTTTGATTTTACAAATACACCTATACTCACAGGATTTCCAACAAATGTAAACAGGCATCCTACACCAGAAATCCTTATTAAAATAAAGAGGAGCATTACACATTGGAAGATTTTTTTTTCCTGTCTTTTATATTTTCCTGTTAAAACAAAACACAAAGACCTACCCTGGTAGTATGAAATTAGTGGAACATCTTTTCAGTCACTAGGGTGGTAAAACAGATGATCATTTTGAAGACACCGTTTCAGAAGCCAACGAATAAATAAAATCCTGGGAGTATTTAGTATTAGGCAAAATTCCTGGACAATCCCAGGAATCCAGTCCCATCAAACTCTTTCATGTCACATTGAACCAAAGAATTTCCCAAACATCAACACCAAAGGTGATTGCTTGTGGGCAATAGATAGGCTCTTGTGATTGTAATACTTAAATGTTCATTTTAATGGGCTTTAGAGAGCACTTAGCTAACCAATCCAGTTTATGTTTCCATGATATTGAGGTTGCACTAAATAAGCAAGTGACAAAGAAATGACATTTACCTCAGATCATAGCAAGTAGGCTTTTGAGCCAGTTCTGATGGCATGAATGCAGAGGGCAAACGCCAATGCATGATTATGAATCTGAGATTAAAATTTAGGAATGATAGATTTTGTGGGGGTTTTGTTTGTTTTGTTTGATGTACTCAGTTATATCTCCAGTTGAATTTTTGTTTATCTCAATGTACAAAAGTATTCATCGGTTTCTCTATTTCATTATATTCAACCTGATTGCTTATATCTTTTCTCACAAAAGCCAACACATATTTTTTACTTTGTATTAGTAAGTGTATCCTCTATTAATATGAGGGACGATTTCATTTCTTACCATTTTATCTTTCTTTCCTTAAATGGCTAAGTTAGAATCTCAAGTCAATTGTGAAATAAAAAAAAAGGATAAGATGGGAATCTTTGTTACACTGGATAGTAAAAAGGATTTTTTTTGAATTTTTATCACTAAACATTTTAGTTTTGTAGAATTTTTTCATAAACTTTAGCATGTTGAAGACATTAACTTCTGTTCCTACCTTGAGATCTCTGTGTCAAAAATGTGTTTTGTGGGCTGGGAAGGTGGCTCAGTGGTAGAGTGCTTGCCTTGCATGCATGAGGCCTTGGGTTCAATTCCTCAGCACCACATACGCAGGGAAAAAAGCCAGAAGCGGTGCTGTGGCTCAAGTGGTAGAGTGCTAGCCTTAAGCTGAAGAGCTGAGGGACAGCGCCAGGCCCAGAGTTCAGGCCCATGACCTAATCCCCCCCCACAAAAAATAATATGTTTTGTAATACAAACTAGCCCCATATGTAAGGGTTAAACTTCATTTGGTCTTAATTGTTTATATATGTATATATATGAATATATGATCCATCTATCTACCATATATACATATGTCTGGTATTTTTATTTTACCTATTGTATTATCTAATACAAAGTAGTTGCTATTGCTATTATGATTCATAATCTATTAATAATAAATTCTTTATGATCTTTGACAGGAATGCACACTCTTGGGAGATTTAAAAAATTACAGTGTACTTTACATAAGTACAAATTATCATATTTTCTCCAAAGCATATGAACTATGAACATCCTTTTTTATTAAGGAACAGTAGACAATACAGTAAGGTAAAAACACATCAAAAGTAAAAGGTAAGAAATTATCATCAACCTTAAAATTTAAAAAGATCTAGGTTTATTTAGGTAACCCAGAACAAAGAACTGATATTCTAGCTTTCATTGGTATTTAAATATCGATCGGTAACCTTCTTTTTATTTTTTACTTCTAAAAGAATATCACAACTTCCTGGCACTGGTGGCTCACATCTGTAATCTTAACTACTCAGGAGGCTGAGATTGGAGGATTGCGTTTAAAAGCCAGCCCAGGCAAGGAAAGTCTGTGAGACTCATCTCCAATTAACCACCAGAAAACTGCAAGTGGATCTGTGGCTCAAGAGGGACAGCACTCACTTCAAACTGAAGAACTCAGGGACAGCGCCCAGGCCCAGAGTTCAAGCCCCACAATTGACAAGAAAAAAGGAAAATCACAACTTTACATTGGCTTTTTAAAATTGTTATTCTTTGTGTTGTTCAGAATTTTTTTTAGCAATGAGGGAATTTTACCAGTCCTCCTGGAAAGAATGCATTGTTCTTTTCTAAATGCATGGAAATTCTCTTTTTCACTCACTTTTTTTTTTTCCATTTCCATGGAAGACTCTTAGGAAACAGAGCATCTCATTTAGAAAGGCAGCAAGTGCTGACAATCTCTTTCTAGCTCTGTCTATCATTTTTATATGAACAAAATTCAACTCTGGAAAGATGGAATTCACTACATT
This sequence comes from Dipodomys spectabilis, assembly GCF_019054845.1. Lineage (NCBI taxonomy): Eukaryota > Metazoa > Chordata > Mammalia > Rodentia > Heteromyidae > Dipodomys > Dipodomys spectabilis. The sequence goes on along the minus strand of NW_024871162.1, from coordinate 358,250 downwards.
CTCTCAAATAAAAAAAGACATGGCTTATGTTCCTTAAAATACTACTTCTGGGTTGTCAATCTCATGTTTCAACTTATTTTTCTAAGATGGAAAGGCTCAACAGCTGACCAGAATTTCCTTTCCAATCTTTCTAATGAAATTTACAACCATCCAAAATTGCTTCTCCGTAAACAAAGCAGCACAGCAGCTACTCAGCTTCCACAACCTCCTCTCTTTCCACAAATGTGGATTCTACATTCAGTAATAAACCTATCACTAATCTTACTAGAAACAAATGGAAAATGGTCAAATGACGCAGTTTTGGGTTTCTTGGTGCATAAATCAGGTAGAGTGCGTCAATTGATTTGGAATATTCTGACCTTTTCCCCCTTAAAAAGTATATTAGGGAAAAAAAACAGAGTTTGGATGGAATTCTATGTTTAAAATACTCTGCATTAACAATTTAGACAGCATCTTTGGTGAAGAGAGCGGAAAGTTGGCATAAAGCACCAAAATGTATACTGCACACCAGGGCCAAGCCTCCAAACTCCACTTTATATACCGCCTACTTATATAGGATAGGCAGTACTATTTTTTATAGACCGTTTTATGAAATTCTCAACATGAGAGGAAATGTGTGTTTTTATAAGTGACAAGCAATAAGTCATTCTTTGCATATATTATGGCAAACAACATTAGAAATTGGATATGGCTGGATTTGTTGTTTAAAAAAAAAGAAAGAAAAGTCTGTTTAATCTGTACAGAACTGAAATAAATACTCAGTGCATTCTTTCATTTAAAATTTACCCCAGAATGAATAAACAAAGATCTAGGATTAAATCATTAACTGGAAAATGTGAATTCAACAAGCAATCGATCGATCATGTCCTTTGAAAGCAAATTCTGTTCTCTCCCATTATTTTTTCAGATGTTTGTCTATATACATGTGCTGGGAGGTGGTGGTGGTGGTGGGTGGTGGTGGTGGTGGAGGTGGGTGGTGGTGGTGGTGTGTGTGTGTGTTTGTGTATTAGTCTACTTTCTGTGACTATACTGGAATAACAGAGGCTGAGTGTCTTATAAAGAAAAGTGATTTATTTAGCTCCCAGGTTAGAGACGAGAGTCCAAACATCATGGTACGGGCTCAGGTGAGGTCACGCTGACTGTATCTTATCTGTTGGGTAGCATTATGGTGAGACCATAATTTTTGGAAAACTAGTCCCCGAAGTATGAAAATAACAAACAGATAAGGATATCCCATGCTCCCTGCCCTCATTTTCCTGGGCGATAATTTTCTGTGGAATGTTGAAAGTCATTTGAAGTCTAGAGGAGCTTCCTTTCCTAGAATTGATTGCTATGATTATTATTACTAATATTGTGTCCAAGTTCAGTATTAATTTCCCAAGGTTGTCAGGAAATGTGGCTTAAAATGAAATGCTTTCACTCCAAGTCAATATGTCTGGAGATGTGTTGGCAGAAGCAGGCTCATTCCATCTTAAGGGTCTAGGGAGAATTCCTGGACTCACTCCATTCACTCCATTCTTCATGGACTCCTGGTCGATGTTAGTTTTCCTGCACTTCAAGTTGGATCATTCCATTTTCTGTTTTCACATGAACGTTTTCCCTTTGTACCCTTAGTCTAAGAAAGGGAGATACCAGTAGTTGAATCAAAGCCCTTGATCATCCAGATAACCTAATTACATTTTGGCCTAAAGGCAGTTACAAAGAATATCACATCCTGAAGCTCCAAGTGGAAACACTTGTGTACCCAATTCTATTAAGAATATTTTTATTATTATTAAAAATCTATTAAAGTCCAAAAGTTATATGTTTACAAGAGAAAACATGACTTCTTACAGTGTCATGCAGCAAAAAGATGACAAGAATTTGCTTAGCTGCATAAATAAATGGAGCATTTTCTGATCACAGTTGGATCCAGGTTTTTATAAGAGTATATACATAGAAGAGCAACTGTAGCTGGGTGCTGATGGATGACATCTTTTACCCTAACTACTCAAGAGGCTGAGATCTCAGAACTGTGATTTGAAGTAAACCTGGTTAGGAAAGTCCAAGAGACTCCTATCTCCAATTAAATTGCCAAAAAAACAGAAGTTGAGGTGTGGTTGAAGTGGTAGAGAACTAGCCTTGAGCGGAAAAAGTTAATGCACTGTGCCCAGGCCCTGAGTTCAAGCCCCAGTACAAAAACCAAAGAAAAATACAACTCTATACAGACATCCTACATTATATTCCCATGAAATCTCCCACTGATGCCTTGGAGTGAAAAATTAGTGGTGTTTTATCATGTTTCTTATGTTGCTTTAAAGCTGAACATTCTTAATTGCTGTAGTTTAAATTTTCAATGACCTTGGAAGGTCCATGTCTTGAATGTTTGTCCCCAGAGTTGGTACATTGGGAGTAGGTGGGGTCTCATGGGAGTTCTTTAGCTCATTGGGGAGCATGTCCTTGAATTGGATTACGGGAACCTAGCCTCACTCTTGTTTGCTCTTAGCCAGTGAAGGGAGAGATTTTATTCTGCCATGTGCTTTGGTTATGGTTTGATGCCTGGACATGGGCTCAGAACCATGAGGCCAATCAGCCATAGAATGAAGCTCCAGTAACATTAGTAAAATTAAATATGTTTCATTTTCTTTTCTGTCATTTGAATCAGCAGTTTGCTATAATGATAATGCTAACATCATTCACTATATTATTCTGTCAGCCACCTATCATTGGCAGTATCAGTCAAAATGACCTACCAGGTCCAATTCATTTCAGAAGAACTGTTATACAACTCTCCACACACATGCAGATTGAAAGAGAAGTTGTAAGAATGTTAATTTCAGGTACAAGGAAAACCTGTATACATCAAGCATACATAATTCTTTGCAGTGCAGTGTATTCACATAGACCCAGAATTGGCTACAAATCAATGATTTGGAAATTTTATTGGCTAGAGCATGCTATTTCTCAGTGTTTCTCTATGTAACTTATTTTTTCCCATTAAAATATGGGTGCTTTCAGATATTTTTCTTCTTAGTGTAGATCCAAGGTTTGCAAATCTCATCTTGAATCAGAGTCACACAGAGCTGGCTCAAGCACATGGTCACTCGGACTTACCCTCTGCAGTGTAAGACCTATTTGACGTGGAGTGGATCCTGAGAATTATTTAGCTGTTAACCCGCTTTTAAAATCACATTGATGCTAATACAGACAGGAACCGGTAGATAGCATCGGGAATCCATGCAGAGGAAGATTGAAGGGTGGTGCTCCAAACCGGAGTCCAGCCCTTGAGCTCAGTCCTCGAGGTTGCTTTAAATACACACCTCCAGCCAGTGCTACCTGGACCTGGAACCTGAGACTCCCCAACTTCAGAGCTCTGGCCCCAAACTCAACCACCAGTGCTGAGTGAAAGGTGTGGCTTCTAACCCCAGTATTGGTCTTGGTGGAGGCCCTAACCCCAGCACAGTCTCTGTGGGGCCCTTAGTTGCCAGTGGACACGGGGAAGAGGAGAGACTTAACCTCAAGAAAGGTCTTGGTAGATCCCTTTACACCTGAACAGTCGCAAGGGAGTCTCTATCAGTACCCCACGCCCTGTAGGAGCTCTGCATACAGCCTAACCCGTCCGTACATCCAGGAGTGGGACACCACCAGCCACCCGGGGTGCAGCGCCCATCCCAGCCCGACCGTACACCCTGGAGGAGAATGCCACCAGCCTCCAGGGTGGCCTCAGGGTGAGGGGTCTGCATCCAGTTAGACCCGAAAGCCTGCGTGTGCACCCGGAGTGAGAAGCCCCCACCCACAGTTTTGAGGGTTCCACACAGATCACACAGCCTCAAAAGTCAGCCAGGGCATCCCTAGGGAAGCCTCCACCCGTAGCAGCCAGGGTCTGCACCTAGCCCTTAGCAAAGGCCCATCCATGCTTTACCTTGTGGGATGGTCTCACCTGCAGCACTGCGGGGTCGACACCCAGCCATCCCCAGAAGCCTACCTGAACATCCTTTCCCACAGACTGAGACAGCCCGCAGCTCTGTGGAGGACGCCTTAGCCAGAGACAGTACTCAACTAGGCCCCAAAGCCTGCCCATGCCTCTCCAGAAGATACCAACGACATGGAGCCCACAAATCCAGAAAACCACAGTCCATCGCTCATGAACCAAATACATGATCTCAACGACCTCTACAAACCCTGAACAGAAACCCTGAAAGATCACAAGAGACGTGAGCAATCACGACAGCATGCCACTCGCAGGAAGCAACAGTAATTCAAGGAAGCACTCTAGTGAGAGCAAAGAAGAAGAGATAGAGAACTAAAGAATCATGAAAGTCAATGATGAGAGGATTCGCAGATGAAATGAAAGGGCAGATCCAAAAACCAATGTAATAATTTAAGGAGGAGATGTCTAAGAAATGCAAGGCTCGGATAAGAAGGTAGCAACGCTGTGCACCTCGATGAAGGAAATGAAAGGTGAAATTAACTCCCTGAGAACTGAAATCAGGAAAGAGCTAAAGAAGATGAAAGGCTCTATCTCCCTATTGCAGAACACAGTTGAAAGTATAGGCAGTTGACCAAGTTAAGTAGAAAACAGGAGTTGAGGATTTAGCAGAGAAGTTAGAACATTAAAAATAAGTTTGTCTGATTTGGGGAAGGGAATCACAGAAAAGCCGAGACAAAGAGTCAACCAATTCAACAGTGATACTATGCTGGAAGTGAATTTTACAACTTAGGAGGAGGGGAGTGGGGGAAAGTGGGAGAAAATGAGGGAGGGGATAACAATGTTCAAAAAAACTTGGAAATAATTGTATTAAGTGAAGTAAGCCAGGCCCAAAGCAACATAGATCCCATGGTTTCCCTTATTTGCAATAACTAGTACATGTGTAGGAAAAGCAGAAAAGGCCAAAAGCTATGTACATATGACCATATAAGATAATGTTAAGCGAAATGGACCCCAAGATAGGGACACAAATATCTTTTTTCTTTCTTGCTATTGTTTCTAACGTATTTACAATGTACCATGTAATTTTTTTTTTTTTTTTGCTTTGTATGTTCCTCCCCCACGGTATAACTGCAGTTTTCACTGTATTCGATGTCGGTACCCTGCATCTTGTATATACACTTCTCTAATTCAGAGAGGGGAAGGGAAAAACAAAATGCTTAAATAAGGATACAGGTTGACCCATTATAACAATGAGATGTACAAGACACTGAATGAACTTTACAACCTGGGGGAGGGTCATTGTGGAGGTGGGAGGGAAGGGATGGTAGGGGAAAACAAAGGAGGCAACAATGCTTAATAGGAAATGTACTCATTACCTTGCTCATGAAACTGTAACCCCTCTGTACAACGTTTTTACAATAAAAATGTACAAAAAAGGGAAATGTACTCGTTGCTTTACTGTAACCTCTTTGTACAAGAAAATAAAAATTACAAAAAAGAATTGGCAGATTCGGCCAAAAAAATGAACTCTAAGCATCATTGGGACAGATCAGAGAGAAGAATTCAAGAGCAAAGGTATTGCAAATTTATTTAAAAAAATAATGACAGAAAACATCCCCAGTTTCAAGAGAGAAAATCTCACCCACATGATAGAGGCATGCAAAACTTCTAGGAGACAGGATCTGTGAATAAATGTCTCTAGACACATTGCAGTGAAAATCTTGGACTTAAAAAATAAGGAATTAATTTTAAATGCAGCAAAATCAGAGGGAGCTTTATTACAATGTAAAGTCAAAGTCGAATTACTGCAGCTCTCTCCACACAAAGGCTCAGTCCAAGGAGAGCCTGGCATGGTATAATTCACTCTTGGAACTACAACAATTGCCAACATAAATTAGTGTATCCAGCAAAACTAAGATTCACAATCAACAGGGAAACTAAAACCTTTGATGGCAAACAAAAACTAAAGGAATTCATGATCACTAAACTAGCACTACAAAGTATCCTGAAAGGAAGCATGCAATATGAAGAATACAATCAAAGTCAAGGAAATACAGGATTGAGCAACATCTGTAGAAGACTAGTCTCGTAAACACAAGAGGAAAGAAGCACTGTACAGGAAAACAACAAAATGGCAGGAAACATGACATATTTTTCCTTTGTAACATTGAGCATCAACAGGCTCAACTCCCCAACCGAAAGACATAAAGCAGCAAATTGGATCAAAAAACAAAATGCAACTATTTATTGTCTCAATATACAAGGAGCTCAAGAAATTAACCCCATCCAAAGCCAATAAATCAATCATTAAATGGGCAAAGGAGCTAAGGAAAGACTTCTCGGAAGAAAAGAATGACAAAGAAACACCTAAGGAAGTGCTCATCATCCATGGCCATAAAGGAAATGCAAATCAAAACAACTCTGAAATTCTGTGTCACCTCAGTTAGACTGGCCAACATCATGAATTCAAACAACAAATGCTGGTGGGGATGTGGGAACTCTATTGCACTGTTGATGGGAATATAAACTAGTACAACTAGCACAACCACTCTGGACAGCAGTCTAGAGGTTCCTGGAAAAACGAAATATAGATCTTCCCTACAACCTAGCCATACCACACCTGGGCATCTACACAGAACATGAGCCAGAACACTGTAAAGACACTTGCACACCCAGGTTTATTGTTGCACTATTCACAATAGTCAAGTTGTGGAAACATCCCAGATGCCCTCCAATAGATGCCTATATACAATAAGATTTTACGCAGCCATTAGAAAGAATAATAATATGTCCTTTGCACGGAAATGGATAGACTTAGAGCAAATCATGTTAAATGAGGTTAGCCAAGCTCAGAAAAGACAAATGGTGCATGTTTTCTCTCATATGCAGGAGCTAGATCTAAAATACACTGGCACATTCACATACAGGTGAGACCAAAGAAGAACACTCTAAGGAGAGGAACAGAAAAGTGCAATGCCTATGTGCATCTGATCATACAAAGTAGTATTTATTGGTCTGGGAAGGTGGCTCAGTGGTAGAGCGCGTGCCTTGCATGCATGAAGCCCTGGGTTCGATTCCTCAGCACCACATAAGCAAAAATAAAAAAGTCGGAAGTGGTGCTGTGGCTCAAGTGGTAGAGCGCTAGCCTTGAGCTGAAGAGCTGAGGGACAGCACCCAGACCCAGAGTTCAGGCCCAACGACCGGACCCCCCGTCCCTCCAAAAAATCGTATTTCTTGAAATGAACTCTAGGAAATGGAAACAAAAGGTGTTTTCTTTGTTGCTGTTTTCCTTTTTCTTTTCTTTTGGTCTTGTTGTTCGTTTTGTGTGTCTTTGGGAGTGTAAGGTGAGGAACAGAAATGGAGAGACAAAGGATAAACAAATGCAGTAGTGGTACTCACTAGACACTATATTGAAAATGAACTATACAATTTGTGAGTAGGGATGGGAGGGAAAATTTTGGAGAAAAAGAGTGATAACATTGTCCCAAAAGAAATGTATTCTTTATTTGACTTACAAAACTATAAGCTCTCTGAACACCACTGTTATAATAATAAACATTTTAAAAATGATGTTACAGAATTAGAGACACATTTTGAGAATTGTTGCTTTAAATCAGTTAAAGATCAAGTCAAATATGATGGACTTAATCAAGTCCATTTTTCATTGAATTCCTGTACATTAACATATTCTGACTAAATTTAATTAATGAGTCAATATATTCAAGGGCTAAGAAGAGGATCTGGAGTATAGCAAGAATTTTATAAAGTTAATTATCTTTATGACTATGTTCATTATTCATAATTATGAAGACGTTATCATTATGAATGTGTCCACACAATAAACTATTAAGCTTTCTACTTCTCCTTTGCTTCCCATATACTTGCTCCTCACAAATAAAGAATGCTAGAGTATAGAAGCTTCTAGAAGTTTTCCATATAGACAGATGGATATACTTTTAGTATAATTCAGTTATTTAAAATGTACACGTTAATTTTGTACCTTGCACTTCTCACTTAAGTATCACGTCTTTACTATTACAAATCAGTTAGATCTCCAAAATTCTCTTAAATTTTTAGAAATTCTGTAATCTTTACTATGTGTAGTTATAATTACATAAGAGTCACGTGAGCCCACAATTTTAAAATGTGAATGAGAGCCTGTAGACAATGAAAAGAATCTCCCTTCCCTTCTCCTTCATCTTCCACACTGGCTCCTGCCTCCTATTCTTTTCTGTAGAAATAGACACAGTGTAGGGTTATTTTCTTTTTCTTATTTTTAAAAATCATTTTGTGGCTATCCTGTGACTTTAGGGCAAAGCACTTTCATTTTCTCATTTTCTGTTTATTTTTTTAAGTAGGAACTGTTGGTGTTTTCAAATTAATCCTGTTAAAATACAGTGAGATAAGGAGAAATATCCACCTTTACTAGAGAAAAGCTTCCGATCTCAAATGAAGTCAGCCTTCCTTGGCCATTTTGAAGTAGGCACAGAATTCATTTTTGAAAGATACTTTTCTAGAGCAGAAAGGAACAAATCAACCCTATTTTTAACAGCCCAAGTACATGAGAGCAAGGAAAAGCTATGAATTATACATTAAATGTTGTTTATAAACTTTCTAGATGGGCCTATGGGTAGGCTTGTGTGTGAATGAGAGGGAGTAAAATCAAGTTTAAACACAGACACAGACACAGACACACACACACACACACACAATTTAAATGCCATTCTGGGGTATTGTATTCTGTATTCTAGATACCATTCCACAAGGGAAGAACTTAAGTGATTCCCATCTTAACATTATTGAAAGTTCCAACTTTCAGCCAAACGTGCCAAACCATAAATGCAATTGCCTTGTAAGACTCAGCTTTATCTGGCTGGCATGAAAGTGGGGGAACAAGGCTTTAATTCTACATTAGAACTACCAGGAGGAAAAGACAAACCTTTCATCTTAAGCCATCACAACATTCCGACACTATACAAAGTGGGGGTTCTTCAATGGCATTGAAGACATTTCTGGTGCATTGAGGGTTTATACAACTCCCAATGGCAATGGAAGACATGCTTTGCTACTTGCATTGTGATGTTCTCATGAGTTTAAGGAACACAGTAGTTCAACATTTCTAGTTCTTCCTTGATCATTCCAAACTAAGCATAGGTTCTTGCATAGTTCCTCTGTCTTCCGTACCTGAACGTGCCAGTTGGGAAAGCTCACATCTTCAGAGTATCTACCCTACATAGAGATTGAAGACAGAGAGAAAAATAAATCAACACTGCATGGGGGAAGGAAGAGAGTCTCAGAGCTGACACATTCCTCAACCAAGCAGAACATGAGAACTTAAACCCACATTTTAAGGAGACATGCTTTATTCTATTTCCAGAATATTTGGAATTGAACTCAGGCCTTGTCCTGGCTAGGCAAGTGCTGTATCATATACCCAGTTCTTTTTTTATTTAATATTTTTTCAACTAGGGCCTCACATTGTTGGCCAGGGCTTGTCTTGGAATGTGATCCTCCTACCTCTGCCCCCTGTGTATCTGGAATTATAAGCATGCACCATCACAGGTGGTATGATTTTGGAGGTAAGAGAGTCTTGCTAACTTTTGCTCATTGTGGCCTCATATTGCAAAACTCTTCCTGTTTTATGCCTTTCAACTCATAAGTATTATAGTCATGAACCACCGTACCCAGCGTTAAAGCATTTATTTTTCTTGTATCTATTTCCCATTGGCTGTCACACTTTAGATTCTTTATGTAATTGAATCTAATTAAGAATTCTCTGATGTCAAGGAAAACCATCTAAGTCTTAGAAATAGGTGAGGCACAGAGACTTCAGAGTACACTCTCATTGAATGATGGGCAGATAATCTGATTTTTACAAAGGCATGCACATGTAATTGCCATTATTAGCCTATGAATTTGACAGATTTGAGGCATTGAAATTAAATACTGGAAAACTGCTAACAATGCAAATGTTTCCAGTTCCTTACAAGGCAAACAAGTTTCTTTCTGTTAGAGAATATTCATTTTGCAAGTTACAGCCTCATTTGAAGCAGTTTAACATCTTACTAACTTCCTCATAAATTAATGAGTTAAATTCTTCCTCTTCTTCTTCCTCCTCTTCTTCTTCCTCTTCTTCCTCCTCCTCTTCTTCTTCTCCTTCTCCTTCTTCTTCTTCTTCTTCTTCTTCTTCTTCTTCTTCTTCTTCTTCTTCTTCTTCTTCTTCTTCTCCTTTTTTCCTCCTCCTCCCCCTCCTCCTCCTCCACCTCCTCCTCCTCCTTCTTCTTCGTCCAAGACCAGAACTCAAACTCCTTATCTGAAGCTATTGCTCATTGGCTAGCCTCTTCCAACTGAGCCATTCCTCCAGCCTCTAAAAAATTTTTGATGTGTTTCTCTCTGCCCTATATTTACTTTTTGAAACATTTTTATCGTAAGAGTTGTTATTCATTGGAAGCTCTTTTTCTCTTCAACATTCCAAGTCATTCGAAAAGCAGTGAACTACAAGATGTGTGCAGTATACAAGTTGAACTAACTATTCTCTGGACCTGGCATTTCTTATATTTCAAGGAAGAAAAAGAAAACAATTTGGAAGCTATTGAATTATTATGCTTTCAAAACTCTTGAGGTAATGTGAAATGGGAGGAGAGTGCATTCTGAATGCATAGCTAAACCTTAACACATCTCTTCTGTTCAATTCCTAGCATCTCTTTGCTTTACTTCTTCTCTTCTCTGTGTCTAAGCAGTTGTAGCAAAGGAATTCAGAACTCACACACTGGTTCTGCAATCCCCATGTTACAGGCTAGGTTCTCCAAACTTGTAATTCTGAATGTTAAAAAAAACCCACAAAACTGGGAATGGGAAAATAGCTCAGTGGAGGAGCATGTCTTCTGCCTACAAAATACATCCCTGAGCTTAATGACAAGCTTACACAAGAGAGAGAAAGGGAAAGAGAGAGAATGAGAAAGCAGTGCATTAGATACAGTAGCAAATGGCTGTAATGCCTACAACCCTAGACACTGGGAGGGTGGGATTGGGAAGATCAACAGCAGCCTAGGCATAAAAGTTCACAAGACTCCATCTGAAATGATGAAAATCTGGTTACAGTGATGCACCAGTCATCCAAGCAGAAAAAAAGCCTAGGCAAAAACTGAGACCCTATGCAAGAAAAATAATGAAAGTAAAAATGATTAGAGGTGTAGTTCAAGTGGTAGAGTACCTTCCTGGGAAACAGAAGTTCCTGAGTTCACATTTTATCACTTCTCCCTTTCCTAAAAGAAAAACAAAGGAAAAAGGAAAGAGGGGCAGGAGGAAAGGAGAAAAATAAGAAAAGAAGGAGTAAGAGGAGGAGAAGGAAGAGGAGGAGGAAGAGAAGAAGAAGAAGAAGAAGAAGAAGAAGAAGAAGAAGAAGAAGAAGAAGAAGAAGAAGAAGAAGAAGAAGAAGAAGAAGAAGAAGAAGAAGAAGAAGAAGAAGAAGAAGAAGAAGAAGAAGAAGAAGAAGAAGAAGAAGAAGAAGAAGAAGAAGAAGAAGAAGAAGAAGAAGAAGAAGAAGAAGAAGAAGAAGAAGAAGAAGAAGAAGAAGAAGAAGAAGAAGAAGAAGAAGAAGAAGAAGAAGAAGAAGAAGAAGAAGAAGAAGAAGAAAGAAGAAAGCCTCTATTCCATTTCTTTCCTCATTCATAAAACTAGGAGAATAATAAAGATAGAAATAATATTAATGCATGTGTTGCATGTGTTGTCAGAAGGGTTTTAATCAGCCAATGACAGCAAGTGCACCCTGAGTGCATGAACCTTCTGTGCCTAGGAACTGTGGTTTAGACTGCCTGCAGACTGGGCACAGCATGTAATTTTAATATTACTGATAAATCTTCAAATTCATCACTACTTTGGCTAGTCACGGACCAAGATTGCAATTTCTTGTGCATTTAATAACAATAAAATCACAGCTCCAACATACTTTAAAGAATAACTTCTTTCTGAAGGAGCTCATCTACCTTTCAGAGTATCACAATTAGGAACATTTTTTAAGCTTAATGGTAATGAAAATTTTAAGCACTTAAATTATCATTATTTGGGGATCCACATAATTTCTGAAGTTTACCTCTGGTTTTTCAATTTCTATGTAAACTAAGCAGTGTTAATCATGCTGGTTTTTCCTTTACATCAAGAGTTAGTAATTCTTTGTAATGACTTATCCATTTATCTTATTGGTCTAAGAAGCCTTTGTATGATTCTAGCATTCAATTAATGCATACAATCAATAAGTTTTTCGTTGTTGTTGTTTTGTATGTATGTTAGTACTGTTGGGGAATGAGGCTAAACTCAGGGCCCTGCATTCTTAATTAGCTTTTTTGCTAAATGGCTGGCACTCTACCACTTGAGCCACACCTCATATACATTTTTGCCTGGGTTGGCTTCAAAGCTAATCATCAGATATCAGCCTCCTGAATGACTTGGCTACTAATTGTGATCCATCAGTCTTTGTTTTCTTATCTGCACATGCTAGGCACTTAATAAATGTTTGCAAATGGCGAATATGAGGTGAAATTTCCTGTCCTCCTTTTCTCTTTCCTCTCTTTCTTCTATTATTATCATTATTTTTATAATTATTACTACTTATAATTTGGAATTATTAGTAAACACTCATTCTACCTGGCCTCTGGGCAAGGTCATGTGACTAGGATTTTTTTTTTTTTTACTTTATATTATTTATGTAGTACTTTAGAAACAAACTCAGGTCCTCATACATGCTAGGCCACCACTCTAACAATAAGCCACATTCCCAGCCCATAACTAAGACATTTGAAGATGAGAATAGTGTGATATAAATTGCTACACTCTTCATTTTTTACTCACAGTTTTGCATTTATATCAGGCGGTCAAGAAATTCATTTTTAGTAAAGGTGGTTGTTTCTTTTTTTATCAGTCCATCAGGGCTCAAAGATGTCCATTAAAGGTAAGAAAGAGCAGTTCTGAGGAACTTCCGAGAAGTTGATTGTGGTTAAGAAATAAAACTCACAGGCTTCACAGCAGAGATGCAAGTTGATGAGCAGCTCAGCAGCATTACTGTCATTTTGAACTTCAAAATTGTAAGCAACAGTAACTATGAACAACTAAGTCCTTGTAGAAAAGACAGAGGAGAAACATTGGAACAGATGGAGAGAACGTAAGGAGACAGACGAAAGTCTTACAGTATGTTTGAACTTACAGAAAACCAGTGATGGCTGATAGATATACAGGAACACGCACCATCCAAAGAAAAGGGAAAAGGTGTCTCTGGGTTGTAGAAACATTTTCCTACAGGTGTCAAACAATTTCAAAACTTTATTTTAATACTTAAACTTATCAAAGTAACTGAGCATGTAGGAACAGGGAGTCTGTTTCAAGTTATAATTGCTGGGGTCTGAATTTTCTTTCTCGGGGTTAAGATAGTGTACCTTTCAGCCAAGGGAGAAAAATAATACCATGCAAGTTTTCAATTTTCCCCCACCAAGTGAAGGTATTCATATTACCATTCATTTCGGGATTCCTTTTTTCAAGACAAATACTGTATTCAGAAATATAGAGAGTTGTCAACCAAAGACAGAATGTGGGCTACTGCATGGAACTCACAGCCTATTTTTGAAAGAAGTTCCGGACCAGTTAATGGAAAAAAGACAGTTAATGGAAAAAAGACAATATAAGAACAAAACACACCCGTAAATAGAAGATTTGATTCTGGAATTCCATCTCTGGCTCATTAACTTTGAAAACGTAGGGTTTTCTTCTTGCTCCACGTGATATGTCAATCATTTTTGGCATGGCCCCCTCGCTTAGTTACTCACTTTTTTATTTTCAAACTTTTCTGAAACTTTGTTAGGAAAGCTGAGCAAAATAACAATAGTCTTGCTGTCTTGTGGAGGATAAAACACTCAACTTCCATAGAAAACCAGTAAGATCCTAAAAAAGCGGGGGGAGGGAATAGTAAAACAAGTCTTAAGTAGAGCTCAGATATAATTTCTCTTCGATAAACAATTGCACAGCTTTAACTGTCTTAACATTTTCTCATTCTCTAACATTCCATGAAGTTGTGATAAATGTCCAACCACTCCAGCTCTCTCTGACAAAGAATGATATATTTGGAAATAAATCAAAAGTGAAACCGTTCAAATGTTGGGTATTTCACTTTGATATAAATGATTTCATGTAAGTCCTCTGAGTTTCACTTTTCATGTTATACATTTCCATGTATTCACCACTGAGTACCCATAGGCCTTGCTGCCACTTAATGGAAGTTGATTTTCAGATATATGCTCCATCAACCAGTACAAAATTTCTTATACCTCAATGACAGTCGGAATTTGTTAGAAATCCAATGCTTCAACATTATCACCACCACAACTGCAATCACTGCATTTATAATGTTAAGATTATTAAAAGAGATTATACAAAGAGAACATTCACGAAAATACTCAAGACACTTGAAGCCATTCGGTCCATTTGGCTGCGTTAAGGATACTTCTAGGTAGAAGCTACTGGTTCTAAGGTACATTAGTTGGGCTGTTACTAATGTATTTACTAGTTCCAGGCACACTTCAACACCCAAGTAGGTTCTGATCTAGTGACTTCTTCACCCACACTTGAAATAGCTTCTTTTCCCTGCTTTCAAGATGAGAACAATGAGTATAAGTAATATACTGCTAATATAGGTAACATGTTATTGGGATAAAGGAAAACTTCCAGCAAGATACTTTCCAATGAGTGGAATGACTTTTATGATTTTTAAAAAATGAATCCAAATGAGTGTAGGGGAGCAGAGAAGTGGAGAGACAAAGGATGAACAAATGCAACAGTGGTACTCTTGAAAATGAACTATACAACTTGTGGGTGGGAATGGGAGGGAAAAATCTTACAATAACAATGTAAAAAAAGGAGAAAAATAACAAATCTAGAGGTATTTGTATAGAAACACTTAACCCACTTGTAAGAACAAATTGTCTTGGCCTTTGTATACTCCTAATAAAGAATTGTGGTAAATGGGCACATATATTTAAGTAGGAAAAGTAAGAAAGGAACCTTTTCTATCTGAATGTGAAATACATATGAACCAAGTTGTGGAGAAAAAAGAAGTTAATCTAATCAAATGCATTTCTGGAGCTTATCTTCCATGATTGTTGAAAAAAAAAAAAGAGACAGATCTAAAGGATTTTGATTTAAGGCCAGCCTAAACAGAAAGTTCAATATATTCCATCTCCAAAATGACCAGAAAAAAATGAAACCATGGCTTCTGTATGAATTCTTTCACTCTGCAGAATGTAAATAATAGTAGTTCTCTGGGCCTCTGTGGAAATTTCCTTCCTATTCCCTCATCCCAGATGTACTATATATTGAATGTACACTCTACAGTAATATAACTGAAGCACTTGAATATTAGGACTCCTCCAATATGCTTTTGCAGAAGATTAAAGGGAAAATTGCTATAGATGCAAAGATATTAAGCCAACTGATACACAAGTGAAGCTCACAGAGGTATAACTTAACTGTTGTTTTCCTGTTTATCATTTAAAAACAGTACAGAAATGTGAATGAAAAGGAAGTAAAAACAATTTCCAAAGGAAATTTATATTCCATATAATATCTAACGTCAGACAAGGGACTATATACACAATAACCAAAAAACCCAAATCAGATATTATCAAAGAAAGAACTATAAAATTTTACTTTTCTTACAAAAATAATGGAAGTAATTGCTTTCAATCATATGTATGATCGTGTATAGTGAACGTCAAATGCATGTGTTATTTTCCTCATCATGGGATACAGTGAGGAGACGAATAAGATACAATGTAAAATATTGTCATTTTCATCTCAATGAATTGCAATAATGGTTCACTGACAGCTTGTCGGGGACAGAATGTTCTCATACTTCAGGAACTCTCTCTTTCCAACAGGTCCCTTTCTCCTAGTGGCCACCTCTTTCCTGATTTGTAAATAGTTTTATTGAGATGTAATTGGCCACACATATTTAAAATGTACAATTTGGTCAATTTGGGCATATGGACATGGTTGTAAAGCAATAAGCATCATAAAAATTGTGAACACACACTTTAACCTCCAACTTTTCCTCAGGGTTCATCATGAACCTTCCTCCTCTTCCTCTATCATTGTCATTGGGGTTTCTAGAACCTTCCATAAGTGGAACAATCATACAACACATCCAGTTTATCCTATTCTGGAGGACTTTGCTCTTTCACTTTTACAATGGTTCTGAGACTCAACCATGTTATTGAATATATTAGCAGTTCATTGTTTTGAATTGCGAAGTAACAGTTGTGTGTGTGTGTCTGTGTGTGAGAGTGTGTGTGATCCAATTTATCCATATACTTGTAGATTTGTAAATGTACTACTGCCAGGAGCATCCTTACAAATCAAGGTCCATAAAGCTGTTAGGAAAGTACTCATGTTGGGCTCATGCCTATAATCCTAGCTACTCAGGAGGCTGAAATTTGAGGATCTTGGTTTGAAGCCAGCCCAGGCAGAAAAGTCTGTGAGACGCTTATATCTAATTAATCACAGAAAAGCTGTAAGTGGCACTGTGGCTCAAGTGGTAGAGCACTAGCCTTGAGCAAAAGGAGCTCTGGGACTGCCTTCTGGCTCAAAATTCAAGCCCCAGGACTAGTACACACACACACACACACACACACACACACAAAGAAAGTACCCATGTCTTCATTTTTGTATGGCCAAATGTTTGAGCCATGCCAAGGAATTCAGTGACCTCATATATGCAACTTTAAATGTTAAGATACCTAGTCCCTAGTTTTCCAACGTGTCTGTATCTATGAACATTCCACTAGAAATGAATGAGAATCCCATTTCTTCTGCATCCTTCCCAAACTTCATAAGATCAGCATTTGAATTTTGATGTGTGTGAGAAAGGACACGTTCCATTCCTTTCGTGTCATATTGTGATTTCGAGTTATTTATTGCTTTTGAATTTTATAACATAATAGATGGATTATTTCAGCTTTCCTAGCAGCTTGACATAAATAGTCCTATCTCAAAAGAAATGCAAAAATCTCTCCAACCTTTCCAGACCAAACAGGAAGTTCTCTCTCCTTTGTAACACATATCCAATTACATATCACTAATCTAGCACTTATTATTGATACCTCAGAATATGTGAGATGAAAAACTACTTGTCATCATATGCTACAAAAGTCATAGATTAATCTGTACATAGGCCATATTGCTGTAGTCCAAGTTCTCAGAGGAAAAATTAAGACATTGGTTTTAAGTTGATTTTCTTTAACCTCTCAATTTCAGAATAGAAGGAAAAGAAACACACTTATGAAAAGGTAGAGATGGATTTGCTAGAAGAATCAAGTACTGTAATATTTTTCTGTGAAGAACTGCATATTACTTTTGTAGAACTCTATAAAATGCATTGCTTTATATACTAAATATACAATAATACCTAAACACATTTTCTCACAGTTCTTTTCTTTTCTTTCTTCCTTTCTTTTTATTTCTTGTCCATCTTGGGGCTTGAACTCAGGACCTGGGTACGGTCCCTATGCTTTTCTGTTCAAAGCTAGCACTCTGCCACTTTGAACCACAGTGCCACTTCCAGTTTTCAGGTGGTAAATTGGAGATAGGAGTCTTATGGACTTTCCTGCCTAGCTAGTTTTGAACTGTGATCCACATTCTCCTAAGTAGCCACCAATGCAGGCCCTCCCAGTTATTTTCTATGACTATCTGGGAAAATCTGGTTGTAGCATCAGAATTTTGCAAATCCTAGATGTTGCAATTAGTAGAATAATGAAGCTATTAAATATTAGAAAAAATGATCATAAGTGGAGACTCCACTTGAGAATTTTACCTTCGAAGACCAGAAATAAAAGTGTCTACTAAGGCCTAAGAATGTCAAAAATAAGTAGAAAACATTTGAATTCCCACTTAGCTTTTGATGTCACTCCAGA
Source organism: Dipodomys spectabilis (assembly GCF_019054845.1). Classification (NCBI taxonomy): domain Eukaryota; kingdom Metazoa; phylum Chordata; class Mammalia; order Rodentia; family Heteromyidae; genus Dipodomys; species Dipodomys spectabilis. The sequence continues at coordinate 340,388 of NW_024871162.1, read as the reverse complement.
AATTACTTACCATTGATGATATTTTAGTCTAAACTAAATATAATCAATTTTATGACTACCTTTGAGTAGTTTAGTATAACAAGATAATGTATGATCTCACATGACATTTTTGCAAAATATAGATGAAAAGTAAACAATGATTGTTGATTGCCCAAATAAAATTTAGGCACTAATTGCTTTAGAAAGTAGCAATTTGCCTACTGAACATCTTTTTAGGAAATGGTGTTATTATTTTATTATCTCATGATGAAAAGAAGGCCATTTGCTTCTATTGACATATTGCACTCCTCTAAAAGTATTGAAAATTTTTCTCTATTAAACAAATGCATTATTGCTAAAACTTCTGTTAAGTAACATTATAAGTTGTACTCTCATGGTTGGAATAAGAAGGACCTAAAAGTTTCATTGTCCATTCATCTATCAAAATTGTTTATAATGATATTTGGATCATGATGGCTGTAATCTTCCTCACAATGTACGAAAAATAAAATAAAAATAAAAAACAAGTCTTCAAAGTATATCCAATTTTCCTCTTTCTTGAATTTTACACTGAAGAGTCAAAATAAGAGCATGCTGAACAACTTCAATTTCCAGACTCTGGCCAATGGTAAAAAATTAAGATGTTCAATCATGACAAAAATTACTAGTCCACAGGTTGACAAGGTGTCAAGAGTTTTTACGCTGCTGAGAAGGTAAAAAAAAAAGTCATGAGTTCAGAATTCTATGAATAAATACACTGAGGCAAAATACAGGAAAGTAAGGGGGCAGATTCGCAGTTTTAACATTACAGAAGAGAAAAGATGACAAAATTGTATTCTTTGTTTTGTTTCTAACAACTTGGAGTCTAATAGAAATATATTTTTTCTCTAGAGCAATACCTAGGAAATTATTCTCTCCATACTCTGAGTGCCCAATTCTGTATCAATAGCAAGACAAAAGATTTTGGACTCTGGGAAACAGTCAAATAGAGTGTTTCACAGTTGATGGGAATTTTCCACCAAGGACCATATTTTCATCAATACATTTCTCATATATAGAATTTAGACCTAAGAGATGTTCATGTGCATAGATAAACACACATACACACACTCTCACACATATACAGAGACAGAGTAACTGTGGGACTGGAAGACAAGAGGAAAGAGCAAGTTAGAGGATGATGAAGGTTGAATAATATGGAAATTAATAGTGTGTATCTATGAAGATGTCACGAGAAACTCATTGAAAACTATTGAACAGTAGAAGAACATGGAAAGAATGAGCGATTGATGGGCTAAAGTATAATGCATTCTGGATGTTAGTGGCTCACACCTATAATCCTAGCTAATCAGGAGGTTGAGATCTGAGGATTACAGTTAGAAACCAGTTCAGGCAGGAAAGCCCATGAAACTGTTATCTCCAATTCAGAAGTAGAGCTCTGGCTCAAGTGGTAGAGCACTGATTTTGTGCATCAAAGCTAAGAGATAGTGATCAGGCACGGAATCCAAGCCCTAATGTTGGTACACATGCACACACACAAACACACACACATGCACACTCACGCACACACACACAAGAACACTATGAATATAGATAATGATTCATGTGTTGGATGTCTATAATAGCTAGTTAACATTTGTGTCAGATCTTGTTTACCATGAGATGAAACAAGGGGCAAATGAGTTAAGGAGTCCATGACTCTGACACTCCTCCACTTTAGTAATTAAACTATTTTTTTCCCTGACCCTCATTCTAGGATATTGCTGAATACTTATACCTCCTTCCTGGGAAAGTCCTCTCTCTCTCTCCCTCTCTCTCTCCTCTCTCTCTCTCTCTCTCTCTCTCTCTCTCTCTCTCTCTCTCTCTCTCTCTCTTCCTCCCTCCCTCTCTCTCTTTCTCAGCATCATCTCCTTTTGTGTCTCCTCTTTTCTCTCTCTGTTTCTTTCCTCCATTCCTTCCTCCCTCCTTTCTTCCCTCCATTATTTCATTTCTTCTTTACTTCCATCTCTCTTTCCCTCCTTTCCCTTTTCCCTCACCCTCCCTTCCTTGCTTCCATAGACAGGTAAAATTGTGTGCACAATATGATGATTTGAAGTACATTTATGTTGCAGGATGACTAATTTGAACTAGTTGACAGGTGAGTTATGTCACCGCTACTGCTTCTAACAAGAACCTCCACCCTTTTTCAGGATAGCAGATAGTGTTTCTAACTACAGCCACCATATGCTATCACAGATCCTGTGAACACTAGTCCTATCCATCTGAAATTTTGAAGCCTTTGAACAACTCTCAAAGTCCACAGGTGTAATGTTTGCTGAAAATCAGAATTCTATTTTTCTGAGATCCCCTGGCATTTGTCTTCCTGTGCTGGGCTTATTTCACTTAACGCCAAATTCATCCATATTCTCACAAACAACAGGATTTGTTTCCTGATATGCCTGAATAATATTCCTTTGTGTATGTATATATACCACACTTTATTTATCCAGTCCATTACTTGATGGGTGTCTAAGTGGATTCTGTATCAAAGCTATTGAAAGCAGTGTTGAAATAAACATGGCAGAGTATGTATAATTCTTACTCAATTTCTTAGAAATATAATCAGTAGCAAAATTGCTAGACCATATAGTAGTTAATTTTTTAAGTTTGTGAGGACTCTCCATGCAGTAGTTTTTTTTAATAAGGGCTATAATTAATTAGTGCCTCCAACAGTATTGAAATCTTCCTTTTGCTCTGTCTTTGAACCAGCCTTTCATCAACAGAGCTCAGGCAGATGTGACAAACGCCCTTGTTACACCCTTATCTTCGCTCATCCTTGTCCTCTTGCTCTATGCAAATGTCTCAAGAGGAGGCTTCAGTGCTTCATTTGCATTTCATCTGAGTCCGTTTTCCTTGGTGTGTCTGACTTGCACAATACACAGAAACAGGTAGTACAGAGTTCTGAACACATCTAGATCACTTCCCCTCCAAGATGACCCTAACTAATTTTGGTTCTGTATTACATGGTAGTTCTACTTGCAATCATTTACCAACTGGAACTTTCACTTGGCTGTTAAAAAGTCCAGATGAATCTGATGAGTACAATGAAAACAAGGAGGGTGCCTTGATTGTAGGAGACAGGTTTGTCCCATCCTGAATTCTGCTATTTCAGAGAGGTGGGAATCATGGATGGTAAGGGACTGTCCTTTGGGTCTGTCCACTACAGAGACCAGCATTCCTGATGCAGCAATAGCTTAACTTTGGAGTTATCCCCCTGTATCTACAGTACCTCTGTAATTCAATTTCTGAGAAACATAAAAAGCAACTTGTGGATGGTACATGAGAGACCCCATATTTTTTTAATGAATTCATTTGCTTTCTGTATATTCAGTCCTGCTTTCTACCACACTCTGGGGTAATACTATTGTCTCATAGGAGCTGAGCTGTGAAGAGCACTTTCAGGCTTGATTGGCAATGCTTTCTCATCAAATTCCCATCAGCCCGTGAGGTTGTAAATTCTTCCTATCTGCTGAGTCAGTTCCGTTTTTGCCTCTGTGGTTTTTTGGAAAGTCTGTTGAAATCTCTGAATTGCCATTAAGACCTCTTCAAATTTCTTTTCTTTTGTGGGGTAATTTCCCCATGTTTGTTTGAGGTAGTTGAGCTGTTATTTTACAAAGGCCTTGAGAAGGAGAAGAATTAAAGGTGTTTGTGCCATGTGCCGTGTTGAACTATTTCTTTGTGGAATGTTTAACAATGTCTTTGTTGAAGCTACTTTTAGTCTCTTCCATCAACCCAACAAGACTCCACACTCCCTTCACATTACAGGAAGCATTGTTTGCAGTTATCCGATATGGGAGGAAAAAATTTGAAACATGAATTCACTTATAACTAGAGAGAGATGTGGGCACTCAGAGAAGGAAGGCTATGCAGACTTAAGTTTGACCACTACAATCAACTTAAGAGAGTTGACAGTCTTCCTCAAGTGTCTCCTCTGCTATTTGACCAGTTATGACAAACTATAATGAATCTGTTACTTTACAAACAAGAGATATGCATTCCTTGTCATTCAGGAGCTTTGCAAATCCAAGGTGCTGATGGATTCTGTGTCTGGGGAGGAATATCTTCTATAAACTGGACCTTACTTATGGAACTGTAACCCCTCTGTGCATCACCTTGACTATAAAAAATAAATAAAAATATATAAGGACATTAATGCTTCTCATGAGTGGCACTTTATGATTCACTCACTTTCCAACAGCCTCTCCTCCCAATACTGCCACCTCAGTGTTTCAATATATCATTTTGATATGATACAGGAATTAAGCAACAATACCATCAAAGACCCAAACCCACTGGGATGGTACTAAGTTTGAACTTGTGTAAGTAAAATCCTTATGAGGTGATTGGTACCTTGATTATACAGTGAAGAAGCAAAGTAGATGCTTTAAGATGAATTTAAGGCATTGTTTCTTGGGCTGGAGGAAAGGCTTACGGGTTTAATATGACATTTTTCCTCCTAGATGTAATTCATTAAAGATTTTCAAATGCATTAAGCTTCATTTTCATTCTTTGAGTAGATTGTCATCAAGAGACATAGCACACAGCACTCAGCACTGAGAGTGCTAGTTACTCAGAAGACTGAGATTTAAAGATTACAGTTTGAAGCCAGCCTGATAGGAAGATGTTCTTATCTCCAATTCACCAGCAAAAACCCAGAAGTGGAGGGGTGGCTCAAGTGGTAGAGTGCTATCCTTGAGCAAAAAAATCTCAGTGTGTGGTCCTGAGTTCAAGCCTGAGGACCAGTGTGTGTGTGGTCCTCACACACGCACACACACACACACACACACACACACTCACACACACACCATACATAAAGCATGCATGTATGTGTTCTATGAAAGTTCTGTTTTATAATACCAATCACTGATAAAGTACACTTCTTAATGTGCGCCAATGAGGACCCACAACACTAATTTGGTGTCCCCAAGTTGTCAGCCGATTAGTTGGGTCCCTCATTCTAAGACATTCATGCCTATTTCAAACAGCTGGATGTTCCTAAAGAGATTATGGATACAAAAGAATACTATTTTGCCTTTGAAAATGACATTAAAAAAATGAGAGCCCCATGTGCTTTCCCTTTGCTGTTAACTCAACTATCTACTGTTCGGTGTTTGCCTTGAGTTAGATCTCCATACTATACAATCCAGTTGCAAGGAAAAATTTTTTTTTCCATGTTCTTATTGAACCATTTAGCAACCCTCATGATTAAAAAAAAAATCTGATAGGATAACAGATTTGTACAGCGAATGCTTGCCTTACATTTAGAAAAAGATGCAATCCTAGCATTTTTAAATCTGTTATGTTTTTAAGCTGTAGAAACTTGGAAAGAAGGGTAAAAAACCGTATTCAGCAATTATTTGAAAAAAAGAAAAAAAAAAGAAGGACCTCAAAAATTCAGACTGAAAGGCACAAAGGAAATGTATCATATTTTTTTTCTTACAAGTGATGACAGGACTTAAAATACAGAAATGCTACGCTTGCCTGGAAAAGCTACCTATTCAAAAAAAATTACACATTAAATGATCTCCTGGGTACTACTATGTTACTCAGGACTGTCGGCACAGAGAAATGAGAAATTCCAGTTACTGACATGTTGAGAAATGGCCCGATCTGTGCCAAGTCCATGTCCCCCTACTGAGAAGCATGTCTCCTTTCCCTGCACTTGTACCTCAGCTCTGGGTCCACAATCATTCTGTGCCAAGGGCAGGGTGTCTCGATACCAGGCTCTGAGTGTCCCTTGAAATTTCCCCTGGATTCATTGAAAAGAATGAACATTGAATCGTTTGCTGTGATAAAGAAACATCTCGCTCACAATTGTAAAAGCCTCTAAAAGTCTTTATAGTTTACAGCAACATTTGGAGAGTGCTGTCTATTAGGTAGTTGGTGCCAAACTCATATAAAGCCTTTTTTGGGCCTGGGAGGGGTTGGGAGGGGTAATGACTACTGATGATTTCCATTTACTACGAGAGTTCAGACACCAGACCATGTTGAAATCCTCTTCTCTGGGATGTGTATTCCCTGGATGCAGAAAACATGTTATCTTTGAATAAATAAGTCAGTCTAGTGAATCTTTTTTTTTTTTTGTGGCAGAATCATACATAATGTAACAGGACCACTGTTATGAGTTTATCTCAAGAAACCCTTATGCTGCAGTTTGAATATGAAATACCTCTCTCGGGCTCAAGCCTTAAAGCCTAGATCACTAGCTAGTGTTGTTGTTTTGGAGATTCTGAAAATCTTGTGAGTGGAAGATGGGTCAAATAGGGTGGCCAGGACCAGCTCAAACATGGTATGGCCATGACTCAGCAAGAGCCTGGGGAGATGGATTAATCAATCAAAACACTCCTGGTAGGCCATGGTCACTCATCCATCATTCCATCAGACCATGACCCCTGCCCAAGGAGAAGGAGGCAGAAGACACTAACCATAGTGGGCCCTGAGCGAGAGACAGCAGACAGGAAGCTTTGGGACCCACCAGGCACAAAGAATCCATTGTACTGTTCCTTTGGCTATTTCTTTCCCTTTCACACAAACCTTCTATGCTTTACAGACTTTCCTACCCATTCATTCTTTCATGGTTGGAGAAAACAATACCTGAAAGCTAAATGGTTTCACTGGGGAGGTGTGGCCTAACAAGAGGAAGTAGATTACTAGAGGCAGGTCCTTGGGTTTATCTTGTCACTTTCTCTGCTTCTGGCCTATCAAAATCTGACAAATAGACTGTGCCACACACTCCTACCACCAATGTAGTCTGTGTAAGTTCAGGGGGCCTGGAAACCACAGGCTGGACCCTCAGAAACCATATCTTTCCTCCTTTAAGTTTAGTTACAGAGGAGCTAAAGTAAGATAGATGTTTAATCTTTTAATCAGTTATCAACAGCTGTTTAGTAGGAGAAAGTTAGGATATAGAAGAAAATACAACAGCCCAATGTCACTTGTTGGTCCTGTGTTAGAATTAATGGCAAACAATGACATAATTTGGGGGGATGTGTACGTATGTGTGTGTATCTTCATGGAATCTTTAGTGTTACCTTTCATGTATTTATCACAGTTTTGGTTTTAACTTCACTGTGTCAATCAATGATGACTTTTTTTTTTTACAAATAACATTTGCAGGTATATCTCACAAATAACATCTTTGAAATATCTCAGCATGAGAGTTCAGATAAATTTTACAAAATGAAGCTAAGTGGAGTGGCTCAAGCCTATAATCTTAGGTACTTGAGAGGGGCAGATCAGGAAATCAAAGCTACCAGGCCAGCATGAGAAAAAGAGGTTTGCCAGACTCCATTTCAACCAAAGGTTAGGCAGGGTAGCACAAATGTCAATTCTGACACAGGGGAAGATGAATGAGAGGACTGCATTCCAGGGTGGTCCAGGCATAAAACAAGATCCTACCTTGAAAATAACAAATATAAAAGGGAACTGGGGATCTAGTTCTGCACGCTTGAGGTCCTGAGTCTAACTCACAGTTCTGACAAAACAATGCAAAATAATTTGCTTAGAAAGCGTTTAGAATGACAGCTAGAAGTTAAATTTTTAGAAATTTAGAATAACATGTGTACAATAACTTTTAAGAAAATCCTTGTACCTGAAAAATAGTTTTATTTAAATTTAATCTATTTTATTTAATTCGTCCTATTTCCATTTAATGTATCTCTGTAAGAGAACCACACAAGATTCAGCCCATTACACTTTTTTCTTACACATATTCCTTTCTGTGACTTGCTTTCTTTTGGAAAGACTTGAAGACCTCGATGGTTTAAGTTTTCTTATGGATCACTCTAAATATTCTCACTTTGTGCTTTGTTTTCCCGATTGAGAAATGGGAAATGTAAGTTCTGTGTTTTGAAACCCGAGTCTCTTCCAATGACCGTGTCTAAGGCAATTTCTTCCCTTTCTGGAAAAAAAAATCTAATCTGCTTTACACAAATGGCAACATTTTAAGATCCTCTAAAGGATTCTCTCTTCTGTGCCTTTTGGAGAAGCCTTAAGGATGTTAGATTTGGCGGGGGGGGGATCCTATTATTATATTAAGCTATTCGTTTGTCATTTGTCAATTTAGTTGAGCACCTTATTCATGATTCAGTGTGTAATTGTAGGAGGATGATAAGTAAATTCTACACACCTGCTTTGTGTGTGTGTGTGTGTGTGTGTGTGTGTGTGTGTGTGTGTGTGTAGAGATAGGGGTCTTACTGACACTTTGTCCACGTTCTCTCTATGAGTGATCCTCCTGATCTCTATCACCTGAGTAACTGGGATTACAGGCAGGAGTTACTCCACCAGGCTGACATGTGGCCATTCTATCTATAATTCTATCAAATTATACATTTGGGTATCCCCTCCCTATGAGGAAAATTCTGACAGCAAAGCTTGAATAATGAAACAAACACTAGAGGCATGATTCTGAAGTTTCTACTGTAGTAAAGATTGTTCAGAAACATTTCAGAGTATTTCACAAAATGTCTTTGTTTTCCAATAAGAAGCCATGATTCTTGCTGCCAGTTCTGTTCCTTTGTATATTCAGAAATGAAGGATATAAGCATAGGAAGGGAGAACGAAAATAGTTTTCACATACCCAGATCTTGAAGGATAGTTTCAAAAGACGGCTCTCTCAAATGGTAGTTACGAAATGACTCCATAGGCAGGAGACAATTCATTCAGAAAGTCAGGCATCTGCCCTTTTCTTGAAGTCACACAGTGTTTAAATAACTCTGTGAAGGATGTAGGAAACAGCTGTGGCGAAACTGTGGATTTCATGTCACTGCCAAACTGAAAGCACTCATAAAAATGGCAACGTGTGAAATTGAGCAGTTCGAACTGGAGCTCACTCCTAGCACGAGGCCTGTGAGGCCATTTCTTTCCCATTGTTACCAGGGAACGCCGAGGGTAAATGAGTCAAGGATTTTTCAGCTTAACTCTTGTTTGGAGCACACATAATCAAGGCAAAAAGAGGAGCCTATGGTAGAATAAAGCCCATTGCTTATTTCTACCATGCCAATGGCGCTCACTGGATATACATTGAAACCATTTTTAAAAAATCCCTTTAAGGTCACCAGGTAGAAAGGTACAGTTTAGCACAGTGAACAAAAGAAGCATTTCCCAATGAAATACAAGATCTGAAGATGCTACGGGATTTTAAAGACTAGACTGGAATAGAGGCAAGCAATGAATGAACTGAAAAGTTCATAATGACCATTCTGACAGGATGGTTGATATCAGACTAATAACATGCATGCGGTGCCCCTAATCTCACTGGTAACTACAGTGTTCTCCAATCATGTCTGAAAACAAAGCAAGTGAAAAATGCCAGCCAATCTCCAGTGTTATTACACAAACAGCAAATAACATCACTTTGTTAACTTATATTTAGAGAAGTCGTGGGTACAGTTCTGACTAATGTAATTGATTTCACAATCATAGATTTTTAGCACCAATAGGAAAGTTCTGGATGAAAACTAGAAAATTATTAAAAATGAGGAACTCTAAGATATTTAATTCACTTACCATGATACAACTGACAAGCAAAGAGATAAATACGTGTCCAATTTCTACCCCAACACCAATAGAAAAGCAGATTAAGGTTTGACGTCTAATGCTTGTGTATAGAAACATAATAACTTCAAGAAAAGAGTAAAAACCACTTGTCTCTTATTATTGAGATTGAATAATCATTGAGAAAGTTTATTCTGGTCTCAGTTTCAGACTTATGCACAGAACAAAATGTGTATTAACAAGGTCCAGGAAAATAGATATGTTAAGTCTGCACTTTAATGATGGTCTATTGCTTTGCTTCATACACAGTATTTAGAGATGAAGTATGGGAAATCAGCAGTGGATGAAAGAAGAAGAAATGATAAGAATGTTGTATGGATGGCCAGACAAATGACATAAAAAGTTAGCTAAGTAGAATAAGTGGTTTGGATTATCCAATGACAACCAACATGCATTTTTTTTCTTTTTTTTTTTTTTTTTGTCAGTCATGGGGCCTGAACTTTAGTCCTGGGTGCTATCTCTGAGCTCTTCAGCTCAAATCTAGAGCTCTACCACTTGAGCCACAGCGTCACTTCCAGCTTTTCTTTTCTGCTTATGTGGTGCTTAGGAATCAAACCCAGGGCCTCATGGATGCAAGGCAAGCACTCTACCACTGAGCCCCTTCCCAGCCCAACCAACATGCATTTTAACCTCTTCATTTCATTCTTCTTTCTTTTAACACATAGGAAATTATATGCATCTATCTATCTATCTAGATCCAAATTATATATCTATCTGAAGAAGATACTGGGAATGCAGCCTAAGGAAACTACCGAAAGTCACAATTACATTTTCAAGCATAAATCAACATAAAGCTTGCAAGAACACAAAGGAAGGACTGCATTCTTGGGCATCAAATGAAAGAAAAGTCAATTGCTATTTCTCCATTGCATCTTTTCACTGACCAACAACCAAATGTCTACTTAAATAAAAAGGAACCCTTAACTAAAACTCTTACGTGTCCATGCAATCTCAAACACCAGAAACATCTCATATTAATATGCAATATGTCTTAACCTATGAAGGAGAGGAGTTGAAGAATAGAGAAAGCTAGCAACTATCTCATACATATATCTCAAGGACTTAGTCTTTTAAAAACCAAACCATGATTTCTCTTTTGCAGAAGAGGCGAAGAACTTATACACTAAAAACAGTAGGAATATGAATGTTTAACCTAGGTCATTTGAGCCTGAAATACAGGATCTTTTCATTGCACTCTGTGATGAAGCAACCCATTTCCCAGGCCTACTTGATATCCTTGCTTGTAGAATGGCAGACAAATTTTGAAATGGGATTTTTTCATACACTTTAGCTAAGCTGATACTGAACAAATCCCTGTAATTTAAAGGGTTTAATGACCTTTAAGTCTGTTTTGTGGGGAATACTAATAACACTTCAAAATTATAGAGGAAATGGACAAGAAACGTTCAGAGTTAATTGGTTTTGGTTAGACTGTGGTCTGGCTGGTCATTATCTCAGGATTGGTCACATTGTGTATGCCTTGGTTCCATTCACACCATATTTATTTGTCACGCCTGTCATTTCTGAAACCCAAGGTGACTGCAGCAGAGAAAGATTCAGGGGAAAGAAATTACAGAGAAAGAGAGAAAAGCAATCAAAGTCACAGGAGAAGAGAACAGAGTGGGCTAGGCCAATCATCAGCACTCCCAACGCCCCCTGCTCTCAGATCATCCTTCCATTTCGATGGAAGGATTTCTATGGCTATTTTCTTCAGTAACTACTTCCAGCAGATAGGAGAAGCTGTAGGAATCCTACAGCTAGAAAATTGTTTTCTAAGGGGGGGGGGGGGCAAGTTAGGTATCATTATTTTGTTGTTTGTGGTTGTTGCTGTAATTGTTGCTGTTTGTTTGCTTTGCTTTGTTTGATGTTCACTCTGTAGGCTCCACACGCTTACAAGCAGAGTTAGGCAGATATGCCACATAAAGTTTTAAGACCAAGGAAACTGATGAACAATGAAAGCAGCAACGATAGGATTTCGATCATGTTTTCAGTTAACTGGTAGGCCAAAATGAAGAGCCAGAGCTTTTCAGTGAAACAAACAAACAAAACAAACAACAACAACACATATTAAAACCATGACTTAGTCCCTGTTACAGCATGCTGGAGTTCTACTCAAACCAAACCGGCAATCATTTCAGATTGTGCAATATCTGGAAATCCACCCAAGTTTGGCATGAATGGGACTAAAATTTGTTCAGGAGCAGTCCAAAATCGAGATCAAACCAGTATCACCGTGTGGCATAAGCCCTCAACTAGTTCAACCAGAGAAGGGCAGGCTTCAGCACGAAGCAGAGGTTCTACTGCCAGGAGAGACAGGGTTTACAGAGTTTAAGCTGTGTGATGGTTCCTTCCAGGTATCAGGTTGAAGAGGTCACTAGGTGCCCAGATGCTCGGTTCTTTGTTAATTCTGGGTGTGTCTGGAAGAGTGTTGGCAGAAGAGACTTAGCACCTTTGAATCTGCAGGGAAAGCAAATAGCCGTCCGCTAAGTGGATGAGCACCCTCCAATCTGCTGAGGGTTTGAATAGATCGTAAGTATGGAGGAAGAGAGGATTCATCTCTTCTGTCTTACTGCTTAAACTAGAACTTTTTGTTTTCATATCCTAACCCTTACACATCCGGATCTCTTGTTTCTCAGGTTTTCGGGTTTGGGCTGGAATTCCACAATTCCTGTGACTTCCCAACCTCCTTCCTCTAATGAACCAATCCTTTATCTCCTCACCTTGTCTTGGTGTGTGTCTCCCTTCCCCCCCTCCCCCCCCCCCCCCCCCCCCCGTGTCTCCCGTCCCTATCTCTTTCTCCCTCCTCCTTATCTTCTCTCTGCCTTTCTCCTCCCTACTTCCTCTCTTACCTTCCTTTCTTTCTCTTTCCTTGAACTGCCTTCTGCCTTGCTCCTAGTTCTTAGGCCTTCACGCTCTTTGACTTCTACCACTGCTCAATTTTCTTCTCATTTCTTCCAAATTCAAACTGAATTCTATTATCAGCTCATCTGTCTGTCCAGCTTCCTTACAGCAACTGGTGGGACTTCTCAAGCTCCAGAATAGAATAGTTAATTCCATTATAAATCTAATTCTATATTATTTATCTATCCATGTATCTGGGTCTTCCCCCACCCCATTCCTCTGAAGAATACTAATTGATCTAAGTGGCAAGCAGGAAAGGAAGGCCAGCATCTGTGCTAGTCTGAATCTGACTAGGTAGAGAGTAAACAAACCTCTAGTAAGGGAGGCAGTCACAGGGGTTTGAAGTGCTTTCTGCGTATCCAGGGTGGACCACAGGCTACGTCATGTGCAGGACTGACAAGGATGGACTCATACCTTTGGCATATGGAGGCAGTGTACAAGCTCAGAACAGACTTAGGAGAGTTGGCCCCATTTACCCACAGACTGAAAATGAATGTGCCCTCACACTCGTACCAGATCCATCCACAGAGAATAGAATCCCTTACCACCCTGAAATGTTTAAGCATAACCTCTAACTGTCTTTCAGCCCCGTTGAGTTGTAATTTTGCAAATACCACCCATAGGAAATCAGGCTTAAAAATACAGCCCAAGTAAAATAATAGCAAACAAACAAACAAATAGAAGAAACACAATAAATGTATTCAGGAAATGATAAATTCTACAGAGAAAAAAAAGCAAAAAATAATTGCAAAAATAAATGAAGAATGAAGAGCTGTTACAATATACCATGTAAAATATACAATACTCACTAAAAAGTGGGTAAGGAAGAAACCGTGAATCATATTCAGAAGGAAAAGAAAATAAAACTAATGAATAGAACCTGTGTCTGAATGCTTCCTTCCAGATCTTGGATTTAGCCGTCAAAAACTCCAAAGGATTGAATATAAATATGCATAAGTTGATAATGAATAATGCCATGTTTAAAGGATTAAAGAAAAACTTGATGACAAGGACACAATGAATAGAAGTTCTTGTTATTAAAAAGAAACAAATGGAAATTTTGATGTGAAAACTAAAATAAAGTATTTTGCAATAGGAGCTCAGTTATAGAGTCCTGTGTGGAAGAAGAAAGAATAGATGAACTTGAAGATCAATCAGCATATCTTATCTGGAAATAAAAGAGAGAGGAGAAGATCAAGAAAATCTTAAAGTATCAGAGACTTGTGGAACTCTATTAATCAGTCATACATTATATCTGAGTTCCTAGGAGTATAGAAGAGAAATATTTAAAGACTGATGACCAAAAACACCACAAATTTAAGCAGGAATCATAATCTACAGATTTAAGATAGTCAGGAAACTCTAGCTGGTTCTCTCTGTCTCCCTCCCTCTCCTCTCTCCTCCTCCTCCTCCTCCTCCTCTTCCTCCTCCTCCTCCTCCTCCTCCTCCTCCACTTCCTCCTCCTCCTCTTTTCCTTCTCCTTCTCCTTCTCCTCCTCCTCTTCTTCCTCCTTCTCTTTCTCCTCCTTCTTTTTCACCACCAGTGTTTGGTAATGTCAGTGTTCTGGCTTTGCATCACTTTATTAGTTATACAATATTCTCTCATTGTTTTCATTTATGTTCCTTCCCTTAATGGAGTATAATTTGAAGTATCTTCTATATGCTCAATTGCCTACTTTACCTCTTCCTTGTTGATGTAATTGTTCAAGTCTCCTGTCCATCTTCCAATTAGATTAGTCTTTGTGCATTTTGAAATGAAAGTGTTTCACATAAATCTCAAGGGTTTATAGCATGATGAAATGAATGAGTCATAATATTCACAGAAGATAATAAGAATGCCTTTTTCTCCTTCAGAAATGTAGAAATTTAAATTATAGTACTTTGGTGCTAAAGAATCCGACTTGACTTTGGTTTGTATATTTTGGTGGACATATGCATGTTCTAAATGCATGGAGAATAAATGCTTAAACTTGGAGAAAAACACATCTATAAATGACTTAAGAAAAAATAATGAAAACCATAAAATTGGTTATTCTGACTTAGCTTGCAATTTGCTAAAGGTCTTACAGACTCAGTTTTCCTACCACAATTAGCTCATCCTCCAAATTACAGAAGTTAAGTATAGAATCAATGGTCAGGTCAAGACAACAAAGGGAATGAGAGAAGTAAGCCTAATTTCTTTTGTGAAATGAGTGTCTACAGTAAATGTTTGAAAAATATATGATAAAGTTATCAGAATCTAGCATTAGGAAATACCTAAATCCAAACTATTCACACCACTATTTTGACCATTTCTGCTAATGGGAGAAATGCCAAACATTCATGTATTCTTTTCAAGATGAGTATGAAGCCAGGCACTGATGGCTCATGCCTGTAATCCTACTTACTCAGGAGGCTGAGATCTAAGGATCATGGTTCAAAACCAACCTTGGCAGGAAAATCCGTGAGACTCTCAAGGCTTACTCTAAACATCTATTTTCAGTTGTTATGATAAATAGATTTTGAAGAAGTTGAAGAAAGGGAGAGAAGAATCTCAGAGATATGGTTTAGATGAAGTGTAAGAGAATCACGACTCAGGAAATAAAGTAAGAATGTCATGTGATGTGTAAAATGAAGGTAGTTGGTGGGAGAAAAGAAGACATATAATGTAAATGGTTATCATTGAACTATTTACATAATATTCCATCAGCCACTGCTTTTCTATAGTTCCTGAAAAATTCAACATTTCTGATATTATGATTCTGTGAATTATACATTTACCATTCCAAAATCTTTATTAGAATTCTCATGTAGATATTCCTACCTTTCATGGAGAAAGACAGCAGAATTGGTAAGTCATGACTTGTTCATAACTAGAATTGCAGCAGTTATATTATGTATCTTATTCAGCAGAAACTATACTGTATTCACATATTTTCTGAATAGCTGTCACTCCAACACCTGTTTTAATTCTTCTATGTTCTTTTTAGAAGTTTCATATCCAAATGTAGAAATGATTTTTTTAGTTAGCTAGAAATCTGAGAATTCATAGCATAGGCTCATTTTTTTTTATTTTAGAACTTTCTTGATTTTAGATACAGGCACAATAATGCAAAGAATTTTCATAACCCTTAATCAGTAATATTATACATTACTTGTATAATTTCTTTTATTTTATACTTACATTCTTAAGTCAGTCCATGTTGAATTAACTCTAGTTAATTTTCCTTAACTCTAGTTTTATTGATTTAACCTATTATCTTCATATGACAGTACCATTTATTATTTTTCATCTTTTATCATCCTATAAAAATCAAACCTGGGGCTGGGAAGGTGGCTCAGTGGTAGAGCGCTTGCCTTGCATGCCTGAGGCCCTGGGTTTGATTCCTCAGCACCGCATAAGCAAAAAGAAAAAAGCCAGAAGTAGCGCTGTTGCTCAAGTGGTAGAGCACTAGCCTTGAGCTGAAGAGCTGAGGGACAGCGCCCAGGCCCAGAATTCAAGCCCCACGACCAGACCCCCCCCAAAAAAGAAATCAAACCAAAAACGTATAAACAACTTAAATATGTGCCACCTATTATAAAATAACTTGTTTTTGAAGGTGTTTGTCCCAGTGCTTTACTGATAGGCAAATTGTGCTAATTATTTGATCCTCTCTCTATTGAGATCTTTAACCTGGGTTTCCAAACTCATGATTGTGTACCTTTAAAATAGAGTTCAGGGCTGGGAAGGTGGCTCAAAATAGAGTGTTTGCCTTGCATGCATGAGGCCCTGGGTTTGATTCTTCAGCACCACATAAGCAGAAAAAGCCAGAAGTGGTGTTATGGCTCAAGTGGTAGAGCGCTAGCCTTGAGCTGAAGAGCTGAGGGACATCACCTAGGCCCAGAGTTCAAGCCCCATGAGCAACAAAAAAATAAATAAAATGAAATAGAGTTTGTGTCATTTTGTTGTTGTTGGTGGTGGTCATAGAGCTTGGAGTTCGTGTCATTTTGTTCGTGGTGATCATAGGGCTTGGAGTTTATGTCATTTTTAAGTACAAGAATCAGAAGAACTTTTCAATAGGAGTAGCCTTGGTACACATCCCTATCAATATGAACAGCATGGGGGGTATTTTTTTTCTTTTTGAAGATCATGGAATTTCTGAACTGAGCAATATATGTTTTTCAATTCAAAGGACTGAAAAATGCCATCACTGCAAACTGGCATGTCCAATGAACTGCACAGTTAAGCCAAGATTCCTCTGCCTAAAATACTGTGCTATGCAAACTGAGGTAAAGGAGAATCTGACATATATGTGAACACGTGTGTGTGTGTGTGTGTGTGTGTGTGTCAGAGAAAGAGAAAGAGAGGATGCTCACTGGAAAACACTCTTCAATTCATACAAAACGAACAATAGTTGGAAGTGTTTTTATACACAATAACTCTGTAGTCTCAAACAATGTCTTTAATGAATACTTCCTAATTTTTTTCCCACGCATCTTACCTGGGGCTGAGGATTTCATAGGGCATACAGTATAAACTAACAGAAGTACTGGAACATCTCTCAGAAGTTTCCAGATTTAGAGGAGCTATAGCTCAAGTGGTATAGTACCAGCCTTGAGTGAAAAACTAAGGGATAGACAGATTCCAGGCCTGAGTTCAAGCCCCAGTATCAGCACAAAAAGAAAGAGAGGAAGAAAGAAGAAAAGAGCAGAAGAAGGAGGGAAAGGAAGAAAGGAAGGAAGGAGAAAGAAAAAAGAAAGTAGTAAGAAAAGGAAGGAAAAGAGGAAGAAAGGGAGGTAAGAAAGGAAAGCAAGGAAGAAACTACAAAATTAGATCTAAATTATAAACATATAAAAAATACAAACAGGGTCATAGGCATATGTACAAAGATATATTGTCGAAAGCATGGCATTCACAGAGGAGAATGCAGTAGGGTAGTTTATATGAACAAGTAAATGTCAGAAAACTGAAATATGTTCTTGGAAGGGGAGAGGTGATGAAGGGGGGGGGGTAGATAAATGAAATACAGTTTAATACTCAATGTATATATGTGAAAATGGAACCAGGTAAATTGGGGAATGAGAGGGACAGGTGAGGGAGAAAGATGAACATTGAGCAAGATGTGTTGTATTCATTAAGTGATCTGTTAGAATGAAACCCCTTAGCACAACTACCTAAAGTTAATGAAAAATAAACGTAAAAGGGGGAAATTTTAGCGATCTTACTGGATTCTATTACTAGTGTTCCATGAGTAGATCTATCCTACGACAGAGGTGTTGTTACAGCTTGCTAATGGGTTTCACGTGACTTATGTTATCTTCCTAAAGCCTCTGGATACTACAAATTGATTACCTATTTCAAACAAGTTATTTGTTCATCCACTCCATCCATATATACTCATTGAAGTGTTTGTCCATTTAATCATTCCACTCTTGTCTCCTGCAGGTCTTCCATTGATTGAAGCTGCCTAGAAATACAGATTACTTAAGTGAATCCTTCTTTAATTAGCCTATTCACACCCCGGGGAATCTTACTAATATATAGATTTTATTTAGAAACTTCTGGAAGGGGATCTTCCTGACACATTTCCCCAAGGCAGACAACACCACTAATCCATGATTAAATTCTGTGCAGCAAGGCCTAGGAGGCCTTGCCTTCCATATTGTGAAAGAGATCATGTGGAAGGAGATATACCATGACCTGGACATAAGGTGGTTGAGTGCAGTTTCTAAACTCTCAACTGTATCTGAAGGAGGGTGGCTTGTGATGGGCTTAACCCTCTTAGACTTGTTGTGTAATAGTTCTGTATATCGAGCATTTTTGTATCATATTTTATTATTTTTTTCTCTAGAAAAGGTAGACTTCCCAAAGAAAGATGCTATGCTCATTCAGCTCACATAGAAATGTAAAGACAAAACACTGACCCAACAGAGAGACCAGGAGGTGCAAAGGCCACAGTCTTTTAATAATGTTCACCAGCTGCTTTTGCCTCAGCAACAAGCAGGCAAAAATTAAGAATTCTCCTTGATCAGTAAGACTTTTCCTAATGATAGACATTGTTTCAAAGTGTGTAGGTCAGAGTCTGAATGGCTCACAGACATTCCACTGACCACCCAGCTAGAAGGCCAGGCACAGCTGTTGAAAGAAGGAAGTTTATTCTTAAAAAACAACACAGCTCTGTGCATCTCATTGTTACCAACAAATGTGTAGAATTTTTCATTTTAGAATGTGGCTTCAGTCAGTTGCAGCTATCAGTTGAATGTACGTTCTCATTTCTGTTTGTTCCCAAATCTCTAGTTTAAAAGAATCTCTCAAATGGAAGGTATGGGTTGGGTTGGAAGGGTTGGGAGGCAGAGGACATTTGCTATTGAAAACCAGTAATGACCACAAAAATAAGGTTCCCTGAGCACCAAGACCTTTATGCACATACACTGATTAATTACAGATGCAAATGAGGACACACACATGCAGCAGATGTAAAGCACTAGGCCTGGGATAAAGTCCAAGGGTAATAAATTTAGCAGAGGAAACAGGGCCAAATTCTCTGCGCCCTCTTACTGATTCTCTTTCCTCTTACCCACCTTCCCAACACCTAACAGTGCCCCTGACTCATGTTTTTAAGGTGTCTGGGAACAAATACAGGAAGCATAATCACAAACAACAGGAGAACAAGAAACATAATTGAGGCTTAACCTGATGGGAACAAGAATAAGAATTGTGTGCTTTCTGTTGTAATGTGATTGTTCCTGTCCTTCAGAGTATCCTGAAAACATGATGTGGGGGGGAAGTGGTGGTGGGGGAGGGAACCCATGCCAAAGAAGGCAGAGAATCCCACAAGATCAGAAAATAACACTGCAGAGGTCAAAACATTTAACCGGGGGGCTGGGAAGGTGGCTCAGTGGTAGAGTGCTTGCCTTGCATGCATGAGGCCCTGGGTTTGATTCCTCAGCACCACATAAGTAGAAAAAGCTGGAAGTAGTTCTATGGCTCAAGTAGTAGAGCGCTAGCCTTGTGATGAAGAGCTGAGGGACGGCGCCCAGGCCCAGAGTTCAGGCCCCAAGACTGAGCAAAAACAACAACAACAACAACAACAACACAACAACAACAACAAAATATTTAGCCAGATCAAGACATGTGATTTCATAGGTCTCGGGTCATGAGCAAGATCTGTTTTCATCTTGCGTCTGATGCAAGAATATGGTTATCCATTTTTCCAATGACTGTTGAGTTGTGTAACAGTAATGACAATAAGCTTGTGGATGGCATGCAGAGTCGCCCTGCTACATCTGTATGTCAGCTTTCTTTTTGTCTTACTTTTTAAATCAGTGTATTTTTTTTAAATGTTGTCCTTGTTGGTACAGTAAACTCTCTGTGTGAGGTTCTAGAACATTCTCCAAATATCTTTTGATGTGCTGGAATCCAGCGGTATTCAAATAACCAAGACAGGGAGGGTGTGGTGTTCTCAAGTGATGATAGAGGAGCTGGAAGGCCAGCAGGGGTCTGGTTCTCCAGTCCCCTGAGATCATCAGGTCAATCTCCATCCCCTTCCTGTAAGGATGTTCTGACATACTGGGTAGGCAAGATCCTTAGAACCCACTTTCATCTCAAATTCCAGGCACGAGAAACTCCAATGGGAGGTCCATTTTGCTCATTTTCCAAGGCCTCAGTCTGTCCAGTAAACTGCAATCACTCATTCCATTGCTGTCTCTTTCCCCAGTGATTAACTAAGCATCCCATCCATTTGATGCTTAGACTTCTTCACTCTGAATCCACAGAATGTGTACTGTTCCCTGATGTTCTTGACACTGTTTATCTCTGCTGACAACACAGACATCAAGGCTCACTTGCCACCTTCTGTAAGTAGCTGGGTTCTGTTCCTTGTGTTTCCAATGAAGCTTATTCCTCCTATGAAGTATTTAATTATCAAGAACATGGTAATAACATTGAACAATTCCTCCCTGCCCTGCGACTCTACTGTCATGGGTGACATCTTCTCAGTTATCATGATTAGTCCAAATAAATTCAGATCAATTCTAGAATAAAACTGCACTGACTTGCCTGTCCTCCATATGAGGACAATTCCTTTAGAGTAGTTCCTGCCACA
The DNA here is from genome assembly GCF_019054845.1 of Dipodomys spectabilis. NCBI lineage: Eukaryota > Metazoa > Chordata > Mammalia > Rodentia > Heteromyidae > Dipodomys > Dipodomys spectabilis. The sequence continues at coordinate 319,852 of NW_024871162.1, read as the reverse complement.
TTATCAGTTCTTTTAGATTCCAATTGATCTGTGCAATCTTCCAATATGATTTTGTTCCCAGAATGTCTTAAGTTACAAGTGGAAGTGCGTTACAAAATGCCATCCCTAGAAAATGAAGTTTCCCTGAAGAATCTTACCCAAAGGAAATCTGGCAATAAAAAAAGGTTTTGGTAGCAGGAAAACGAAAGAGATTCTGGTTCATGTAAGAAGAAAAGAAATAGATCACCTCAATAGAAGTAGCTTATAGTCGAGACAACCAAGATCCAAAACAAACAAACAAAAAAAGGTTAATTTTTAATCTAGCTGAACAAGTATTACCCAAGGAAGAACACATTGTGAGCAAGGCCATACCATGAGAACATTCTCATCAGAAAATGTACTTTTGTGGGTCTCACATCTCTGTGAGATCAAATCTCTGTGCCTGGTCAAATGTTTGAATAACTCACCATATCAAGAGGTTTTATTCACCACACCCCTGCCATGCTCATTGCTACTATTGTCATTGCAACTATGAACAAAATTTCATTACCCTTGTATAACTTAAGTGATTCACCAAGATCCAAAGTCCAGAGTGACCCAACCTAGCTGGCCAGGTTATATCGTGCTGAAGTGTGAGGATCACTCCTCCTTCTCCTTCTCCTCCTCCTTCTTCCTGTTCTTCCCCCCCCCCCACCTTCCCTCCTTCCTTTTCCTCCTCCTCCTCATCTTCTTCCTCTTCCTCCTTCCTCTTCCCTTCTCCTCTTCCTCCTCCTCCTCCTCCTCTTCCTCCTCCTCTATCATCCAGGTCTTGCTTTTACCCAGATTCACTGTATGGCATACCTTATAAAAAGAGAATGTTTCTTTTCAGATGGGCATTTTCGCCCATTGCTCCCATGCCAACAATACAATATCCCCCATAGGTGTCCACAACGCTCACTCCACCGAATCCCGTGAACAATTGTCACACGTTTAATTATATAGCGAAGGGAAAATGTGGTTGCAAATAGAATGAACATGGCTAATCAGCTGAACTGAAAATAGATCACCCTGGTTCCTATGGGAGAAACAAATGCAATCACAGGAGGAAGGCAGAAAAGAAAGTCCAAGGTTTTCCTGGGAGAAGTACTTGACCAGCTGTATCTGAAGACAGAGGAAGGAATGTGGGCAGCGGCTGGAGCTGGCAACGGCTGGAAAACTACTTCCCTTGAGACTTTCATAGGACTAAGACCCTGATAATGCTTTGATTTTAGTCCATTAAAACTCTGACCTACAGGACTAGAAATGAATCCATTTTGTTCTGTGTCACTGCTTGTGCTGTAATTTGTTACAACAGCAATAAAAAAAAGTTATTGCCAGAAGTCTTTAACTGTATGTTCTCTTAGAGCTAATTAAATGATTAACCTGGGTGGCATTGCTTCTTTGTTTTCTAAACACCCATTAACTCATGTTTAATTAACATACAAGGACTTTGGCTAATTTGCTGTTATGAATTGCTTCTTTTTCCCTGATAAACCTAGGAAGGGTTTCAAGCTTTAGTACCTACTCAGAAATGTATTTCTTAAATAATATTCAATTTAATATATGGAAAGTACTTGACACATTCCAAAAGCAAAGGGCAGTTTCAGATAACTCTGACTTGACTAGGCAGCCAATAGATTTCACCAAATATTTACCACTAATAGGCCATTTTTCAACTATTTTATACTCTGAAAAATGATAGTCATCCACATTTATGGAGTATAATTTAAAGTTTTGATAAAGGAAGAATAAATTATCTGCATTTTTTAATGGTGAGACACTTGAAAATCTATTTTAAAAATGGTCACTTTGGTCAAGTCTGTAATTTTGGCTATTTGAGGGGTTGTCAATGGCTGGGTATCAGTGACGAAGGGAAACACAGATAGAAATCACAGTTCAGCTGGGAAGGGGGCTCAGTGGTAAAGTGCTTACTTTGTATGCATGAGGCCCTGGGTTCAATTCCTCAGTACCACATTAACAGTAAAAGCCGGATGTGGAGCTGTGGTTTAAGTGGCAGAGCGCTAGCCTTGAGCTGAAGAGCTGAAGTACAGCGCCCAGGCCCAGAGTTCAGCCCCCACAACCAACCAAAAAAGCGAAACAAAACAAAAAAATATCATAATTCAAGCTAACCTTGCCATAAAGCAAGAGACTATCTAAAAAATAAGCAATGTAGTAAAAAAGAAAAGGCTAATAGATTGATTCAAGTGATAGAGTACCTTCCCAGCAAGCATAAGTCTTTGAGTTCAAATTCTGGTATTGCCCTGCCAAAAAGATCACACACACACACACACACACACACACACACACACACACACACACACACACACACACACACACACACACACACACACACATATATATTCACTATGACTAGCACCCAGGTCTCTCACAACCACTCTAGTCTATAATTATAGCACGGATACAGCTATCTCCAATAGAAATATCACAGTGTGATCTCCAGTATAAACATCACCAAGTGACTTGTATTCAAGGTTAGAAGGTCTTAGCACTGTATGGAAGGAGAATCATTAGAATCATCCCAGGAGACAATGGTAGAGACAGATTCCCCTTCCTCTTGCCATGTAATCTATTCTGGAATATCTGAGAATGGGGTCAGTAGTACAGTTCATTTTAAACTGACCTCAAGAAGACTCAATGTGCCACACGTACACATCATCTTCAAGGCGACAGAATGTGTATCCCTGGTGTCTTTTTCTTCCTTGTCCTTCCATACATCTTTTGTATAAATACTAATGTTCTATAAGCACTGACAAGTTAAAATAAAGACAAGGTGAAGGAAAAAATCTTTTAAAGTCTTAAATTCCCTTCTCTAGTTTATAAAGGAATAGAAACTACTAGGCTGAAGGGACTATATCTTTGAATCAAAGCAGCATGATAAACCTATGCTTGTTTTGATGTACTATTAGTGTCTGAAGACAGGAAATGGGCATGGAAGGGAGATGGAAACTTATCTTTGGTCCTGTCTTTCAGGGGGAAACAAAGGCAAGAATTCTGTTTTTTATGTGAATCATCATAAAACACATTGGTCCTTGCACTCACTATAACCAACTTCATTGTTGGCATATAACTCATGTATTTAAAAATGTATAATTATGGCACCTTAAAAAGCTTGAAACAAGTATTTCTTTTCCAGTACAAACTAGGCACCAGTCATTAATTTCTGAATAGTAGTACCTATATTGCAGTGGTCTTAGTTTTTTTTTAAAAAAAAAAGGTATTTAGTAAGGGAAAACAGAGAAGAACAATTCCTTAGAGAAGATGTGATGCATATTTAGAATGCTAAAATTCTAGAAATGTTTTACAGACTGACTCATGGATATTCCTTTGGCCAAAACTGCATGTTTCCAAACAAGTTCCATACATATGTTGCATTGTCCTCGAAAGACCATACATCTAACATGATTCTGTAAACAAATCTTATATATATAGATACATGTATACGCATATATGTGTATATATGTGTATATGTGTGTATGTATGTAAATATATGCCATCAAGTTGACCCACATTCCCTGGGAATCCAATGGGAAGTAATCTCTCTTTATCCTTCTCTTTGTCTTCAAAGAACAAAATCCTCAGCTCAAGATTTAGTGTGAAGATGTCTACAAGGACTTGACTAAATCATAGAGTTTCCGGTTACTTTCCAGGAATTTTTCTAAAAATGGATAAAGCTCTCTTAATGTTAATCTGAAAACAGTAGCTCATTCTTATTTGGGCCTTGAATCATAGGGAAGAAACTGGCCTCTTTTCAGAATTTCAGTGCCTTCATTATTTACGATTGTCTATAGACTTTTCTCTTCATCTTCCTTCATAGCAGTCACCAGGCTCAGATGCCAAGCCGTGTTTTTCCTGGAGCAGCTGGCTTCTTGGGAGTCATTCTGGCAATGGTGTGATTCCTTTTGAAGTTGCCTATTGCTCTGACTGGTATTATTTTTTCTTAAGATACATGATGAGCTAGTGGTTAAAGTGTGGTTGTACATCTTTTCCTTTTGACTCAAGTTTTAAATAATAAAGAATTTAGATCCATTTAATCCACACAGAAGCAAAAGCTACTGAGTACAACTGGAAAAGAGAGGTCCATATACGGCATTGGCATGCATTTCATTGTAATGCTGAAAGAGACAGACAGGCCACTGCATACAACTTCCTACCCAATGCAGAAATTTCCTCTATAATGACCCTGAGTAGAAGTAAGCCAACAGCTGCTTAAAAGCCCTTGGTGACAGGGCAATGACTCTTTCTTAAGTCACACCATTTTACCACTCTATTGCTACAATGGCTTCAAAGTTCTCTCTAATGCTGAGATGAAATTTGACTTTTCACACACACACACACACACACTATACATATATGCATAGATGTGCCGCTGTATGACTCTGTGTGTGTGTGTGTGTGTGTGTCCATGTCGCCGTGTGACTTTTGGAGCAGAAGGGAATAAATCTAATCGCTCTTTAACTTAGTAGCGTCTCAAAGTCAATTACCTTGATGTCTTCCATTTCCCAATGTTATCTTCTCCAGCTGTTTCAACTACACTGACTCACTAATAGGAAGAATTTGTGAGGGTTTACTGCTGTGTGTTACCAGAGCATTGTAATTCTATCAATCTAGACTCTGTCCATTTGAACATTCATGTGAGTAGCCTCTCAGCATGAGAGCTTCCAGTAAATGGAGAACCATGAAATGAATCCAACATTCTTCCATGTCTTTGGCTCTTTAGAATATGACAATCTCCTCAAGATTAGTATCATTACAATTCTCAATTAACTTGAGAAAATTAAAGGTCACAGAGATTAAGATATCTGCCCCAGGCCTCACAATGAATTCAACAGCAAACACCTTAATTAATAAACTACATTATCTGTCTCTTAATAAAGGCCATTGAAACTTGAGTTATTTTTTTTAATAAGTCACTGTCAGGTCAGAATTTTTCTTTTTTCATTGTTTCTTGTGCAATTTGTTCTATTTTTCTCATATTAAGGAGAGAAACTTCATAAATTATGGAGTTTCATCATGCTAATCCATTCCCAAATACAGTTCATTAATGTGTACAGAAATTCTATAGGCTTAGATTATGTTAAAATAATGTTTTATGTGTTGAAACGGAAACTTAAAGTCACACTGCTAATAGTGAGATCATCTTTGAGTCTGTTTCTATTGATTATTGGGTATTTTCAATATAAAATATTGTCCTCTGCTTGCAAAGAACACTTCCCACTAGCAAAACTAGACTCTTCTACTGCTCCAGGAGGAAAACAGACCTAAGATAGTCATGGTGGCCCTATCTCTTCTGCTAGGGGCCAGGAAGATGTGGTTCTAGATTAGTCTGCAAGCAAAACCTGTAAGGACATTTTTTTTCCATCCTATTTAATATGGCTTGAATATGGCTCAGTAGTAAAGTGCCTTGTCTAGCAAACACCAGGCTTGAGTTCAAATCCCAGCACTGTTGAAAGTTGAAAAATAAATAAATTAAAAATAACAAAAGGTGGTAAACTCCATTCTCCTAGAATGTAGACTCATGCTACATCCAGTGTAATACACTGTTACTCCAGACACTTGGATAATCAGCTGCTATCTTTAACCTTCCTTCATGTTGGTGTCTTCATGCATAAATGAGGGTCCATAGGCAGAACCTCTCTCCTTGAGATTGTAATGAGGGTTAAAACATATGCACTCCTATTGAACAATGTCTGGCAGGTACAAGCCCAGTGTGTCTGATTGGAACTACCATTTCCTTTATTACCAAAAGATACTAGAAAATTATTTGAGTTAAACAGATTAGTAATCCTTATTTTCTCGCCTCCAGTTGCTTCGAATTCTCTGCCCCTTCCGTTTGATTTATTTTGTGTTCTTGCTGAAAAAAACGCAAAAAATCCAGATTCGGTGGACTGCCTTCTGCCACATGGGAACACCATCTTCTTGACAAAGCGTGTAGAGTTTTATTATTCACTTAAAAGATCTTTCTGGGCCTTTCGCTATCCCAACGCCGGCTCCCCCTTTTCAGGAAATGTGTCCTTTCTCATGTACAGGATGACTCTATGCTTGGCATGTTTTTTATTTTTATTTTTAATGTTTTGGGATGTATCTAGTAGCAATAATGACTAATCCTTCTGTCTCTACTAGGTTCTCAGTAGAATTATTTGTGATTTACAAATCAGAATTATATCCTTTTTTTAACAGAGAATTTCTCTGCAATGGGATTCTGCTTTTTTTTTTCTTCCACCAGCATTCCGAGATCATTTTTCCCAACGCCAAGGTCACATCCAAATATGCCCAGCAAAGATAATTATAATGAGTATAAGAAAAACAGATGTCTGAGAAAAAGACAAGTCATTTTAGAGTCTTATCTCTACCTAATAGGTGGATGAGGGAGAGACCTGGCTGGTATCTTAATACTGTTTATAGTAGGAATTATTGATATTTTATCTGTCTGGATTATAAAAGAAACAATGAATCTAGATGTATGAGAAACTCTACTTATTCATTTTTATTACAGATTTCTTTAGCAACTAAAATTCAGAGGTATATTAAAATAAGAATAGTAAAGAGTCTTTTTTATTGTTGTTGGTCATGGGGCTTGAACTCTGGGCCTGGGTGCTGTCCCTCAGATCTTCAGCTCAAGACTAGCAGTCTACCATTTCCGGTTTTCTGGTGGTTTATTGGAGACAAGAGTCTCTATGACTTTCCTGCCCAGGCTGGCTGTGAACTGTGATCCTCAGATCTCAACCTCCTGAGTAGCTAGGATTGATTACAGGCATGAAGTAAAGAGTCTCTAAAGTCATATTTGTTCTGTAATGAGATGGAATTGGATATCAGATATAGTTGAGTATATTATATTGATAACCCATTCCAACCTTTTTTTACTGGTGCAATGAGATAATTTCAAGGACAGTGGAGTTGTAGCCTATGAGTTTATCTGTTTAAATCCAACAACTAATCTCTTTACATGGATTCTTTGCCTTATACAGCTCTGATCGTAGATGTATTCTTCTAAATAAAGTCTTTTCTAGGATTCATAGATAGGCCAACGAGTTTTCACCTCTTGGATGGTCAAGTTTTTATTTGTATTTCTGGCATTTAGTTTGAATTTTTCAGCATTGCTGGGTTCAGTTGTGGGTATTTCACAAGCAATGTGGCCTTGTCACAAAATGAATACATAAAGAGACCTCACTAGTCCACACTTTCAATGAAAAAGGGAAAACAGATAATATTACTTTTCTGTCTTTGGGAATCATGTCTTTTTATTTATTTATTTATTTTTGCTGGAAGATATCAAGAGCAAATTGATTTATTTTCCTGGACACATCCTTCTGATTTATTCTCGTGTCTCCCAGTGTGACCATCAAAATATCCAAGGGAAGTCATAATTGTATTTGTTTTTGTTTCCTAAGACCAACAGGGCAAGTACAGAAAAGTTTTTTTTAAAAAACATCAAGAGAACACTCTATAAACAAATTCCATACATGTAGTAAAACCATAGTAAATTGAGTTCTATGAAATGTCATGCATTGTGCTTGTGAGGTATATGCGAATCTACCCTCTTACACGGGTATGAAATCATTTCAAATTAGTGATGAGATGATGCAATGAAAAGTCAGTACATCTGTCCATTTCTTTCTTTTTTTTTTTTTACTTTGAAACTAGATGGCCAGAAAACTGTATCTCCATAAACTTTCTGTTATTTGTTCAGTGTTGAGGGAGTTATTGTGCAGTAGAATTAATAAAGTTATTCATGGCAAGGTCATGGGAACAGACCTGTCATTTTATATTAAAATTAAGTATTTTTATACTCCTAGAGCTAAGCAATCATTTGTATAGCCATGTATATGCCTCCGAGCTGTATTGCGTGTGTCTGTGTGTGTGAATCTTTGTGTGTATTTGAGTGTATTTGTGTCTAGAAGAGGACAAATCAATAGAGAAAAAAACAAAGTGTAGCCAGTGAAAAAATAGCAATACTTCTCTGTAAGCAGACAAAACAGGCTTTATCATTTTGATATTTCTGAAATTCAATGATATTCTATTAGACAACTAATTTATTTTTATATTTCTAACCTAGCCTCTTCTGACAGCTACAATAGCTCACAAAAATACATTTCTCATACTTGTGGTAAGCATAGAATTTATCTTTAAAAATAAGTAGGACACCATGAACATAAACCGTAGCTAGATTCGTACAATGAAGTTACTGTGAGACAGACTCAGAAATCCAAGCCCCTTGACTTATGTTCTCTTCAATTTAGATTTTTGTTTGCTTATAATTTTTCCTACAACTTAGAAGTGAAAGGACCAATTTCCATTCTTCCTCATCGTTGGCCATTTTTGTGTATTGTTCTTCTGTGTGCAGCTGGGGGTATCTTTTGAATTAATGTCATATATCTATAACATACAAAATTAGATTAACAGTCACTTTAAAACAAAAACAATTCATAGGTAAGTTTTTTCCTAAGCTTTAATTTAGCTAGGGGGCTGGAAAATGCCAGCAAGCCGGGGGTTAACGAACAGCTGATTTCTCATGGAAACTTTTCAAAACATTCTATTTATAAACAATCCTGTTTGGATATCGTGCTTTCTATATTGCTATTGGTGTACTTTATTTTTATACCTTAGAAAATTTCCATGAAAGAAGAGTATGGGTTCTGAGCTATCTTCTAAAGCTTTTACCTATTTATGTCTCCCTGCTGGTTTTATAGGTGAATCTAATTTCTTTTTAAAATTGCTCCAGAAGCTTAAATTTTTCTTTTTCATATAGGTTTTGCAGGATAATTCTAATTTCACAGTGGAGAACACATACAAAAGCACTGAATTCAAGATCCCATGTTGTTACTTTGACAAGTGTGTTTTGTGTCACATTGGAAACATTTAAATGACATGCCCCAATGATAGCTTCTAATTAAATTCCAAAGGATAAAGGAAATTCTGAACCTTACTCTTTTGAAGAAGTCAGTTCCAAGAGCAAAGTGAAATGCAGTTTACTAGTTAGAGAAAGAATACTAGAGTGTGAGATTTTCAATACAGGCTTTGATGAGTTCTGAATTGAACTGGGAAAATAATATGATGTCTTACAAATACATGTTCTCGGCATTCTTTCAAAAGGCCTTTCAATGTTTGGCAACCCATACCTTGAAAGCTATTGCTACGTGAGTATTATGATTCATATCCTGGACAAATTTTAGTCTGTAACTGTGAATATAAGGAAGACTATATTTTGTTGTTTTGAAGCATTTGGGTGAAGAATCAATCAACTTTTGATGACTGGGACACCTAACAATTTTAAATTTGTACATATTTTTCCACTGCCTTTTACATTGAAGTTTGCTCTTGATTTGACTAAAAACAGCTTGTTTCTCTCACTTGTCTTTATACATCTAGTGTTAGAGGTAAAAATAAACTTACTCTAATTGATAAAACAAATACTCTCTTATCTGCTTTTACTCAAGTTTTTGCCAAAAATATTTATCTCTTATCTAATATTTTATCTTTATGTCAAGGTGTCTGGAACTAGTTAGATGTCTCTCCTTCAAGAAGCCAACTGGAGTTATCACAGTTACGTTTTCTCTAAAATAACCTTGATCATACATGAGTCACTAAGAGGAAATTGAAGCAAACAGATAATTATGAAAACAATATAGACAATGACAGTAGTATAAACAATGTGACCAAATGATGAGTTGAGTTTCTAAACAGTTGAGTAAGTCAATTAAAGGAAAACCTCAGTAGATTCCATGGAGGCATCAACAAAGCAAAAGGCTACTTAGACGCTCTGGAATAGGAGAAAAAAAATCAGAAAGTAGAAGTTCTCATGGATGAGAACTTGAAAGTCAATAAAACACAACTACTGATCTGAAATAAGTGACGTGATGATAATAAAACTAGTGCTATGAGCAGATACTGCATTGAGGAAGAAATAAGACTAGGAGAGAATTGAGAAAAGACAGAACTCACTGTGGCAGAGAACTACACAGGGGTAAATGAAATCAGAGAAGCAGAGATGAGGATGGCTGGGAGGAAGGCAATGGAATACTGAAAATTAAAATTCATACATGGGATGGTGTATATTTTAACCATATCCAAGGCATGGTCATGACAATGGTTGGTAGAGTTCGCCTTTATAACATCTTCCTTGGCTATTCAAATTCTTTAATTCACCGTCTGCAGTACCTGAAGTCCACTCATGGATGTGGAATAGGCAAAGCATGTTGTTAATATATTAAAGAGATTAGCTACATAGGAAGTCCTGGGGTATGTTTAATAGGCTCAGAAAACTTAACAGAACTATGGAGAGTCTGTCAGTGTCAATATGATTTCATTATTAAGAAATCATAGATGGATCAAGGAACACTTGTTCATCCTAAACCAGATCTGTTGTACAAAGCATTGTCTTTTGGAGCCAGGAGTTCTGTAGCCCTCATTGTACCAGGCCCATTTTGGATACCAGAAATTAAGCTGACTTGGCTGATTGATAAAATACTGTGCTTTGAGTCCAAGTTAACATTCCTAGACAGTTCCACTCCTTCCTATTATCGAGCCCCATTATCTCATTCCACTGGGAATCTTTTGAAAACACGGATTCATCACTTCACACATCTCTATGATCTGACCTATGATGGATCCTCAAAAATGTCTGCTAAATGGAACAGTGGGTACGGATGACACTATCTGAAGCTGCGCACAAGGTCACAGGAGGACTCAAGTCCAGAGAGCATGTGGAAACCTCGTGGGTAGTGATAAGAAGCACTGCTCTTATACTATGTTGTAAGGTTCATTGGCTAGTGAATTGCTCCATGATCTCAATAGTTTAGTCGTACAAAGGGAAAACTCAGTCAGGTACCCTGACAACCATTCTACTCTCTGAAAGAAACATATCAAGCACAGGTTTTGTCTGTGTGTGTGTGTGTGTGTGTGTGTGTGTGTTTTCTTTTCTCAAAAGGATGTGTAACAGAAAGACAGCTAGGAACGAACAAACCCTTGGCTAGCAACTTGGTTCTGAGACAGCAGATATTAAGATGGGACATACAAATGGATCATATGCCCTAATCCATACCCACTTCCCAATACAAATCAAAATGGCTGAGCAGAAAAGCAATCACAAAATGGATGATTTCATGCCAAAATTCGTAAGAAAACAACTTTTTTCCACTTATGGAAATGGTAACATCATTTTTAATATTACTTCTTTAGGAGATGCATTCAGGTATCTGTCTCTATACCAATGAATATTTAGACTGTTTGTAATTTTAATGGAAATATCCTTGACATATAAGTAACTCAACAATTAAAAGTAAAATGAATCCAAAACATTAACTTCACTATTGAATTTTTAATTAGGGTTAATCATCAGCATTAGTGCTAAATAAATGCTGCCATAGAATTGCATGTATATACTTAAATATTTATTTTGGTTTGTCTACAGGGAACCTTCTAGAGATATGACTGTGCATTGAAAAAATTGTCATCATTTAAAATCAGTAGCTACTCTAGAAAGATTCCTCCAGAAATCCCGTATCTCCATTCTACTACCAACGCTTTTTATTCTGTACTTGTTTTCATCGTTGGAAAGCTGGCAGACCAGTTATCATCCTTAAATGGTTCAATTTGTTTTTCCTGCGTGACCACACAGTGTGATGATATTTTGTGAGGCTCTTGTTCAGCTCTCAGAGACAATATCACCTCCTGAGAGATGTCTTCTTCAGTCTTTAGCTAAGAAATCATTTATTTTTCCTCTTCTCTTCTCTCCCCTTTCTTGTTCTCCCTTCTCTTACCCTGCCCTACATTCTCCTCTCTTTGGCCTTTTCTCCTTCCCTCCACTTCCTTTTCTTTCTCCTTGTCCCTCCCCCCTCCCCATTCTCCTCTTCTGATTACTATTTGAATAGGATTTGATTACTAGGAAATGTTGCTGTCAATAATGATTAAATCAAACCCTTGAGACCTTACTAGTCTATGAACTCCAGGGGCTAAATTTAATCAACAGAACCATTTTTAGGAGTAGGCCCTGGTATTGTGTTATTTTCTTTTCTGTTTTATTTGGTCTGCACTAGAGTTTGAACTCAAGGCCTTATTCTTGCTAGGCAGATGCCCTACTGCTGAGCTATTCTTCCAGCCCTTTTTGCTATCATTACTTTTTAGCGAAAGTCTTAGGGTTTTGTTTGGGATGTCTTCAGACTAAGATCTTCCTACTTATTCCTCCTGTGTATTTGGGAATCACCTTACCTCACCCAGCTGAAAGTCTCACTAAACTTTTATGTGGACTAGCGTCTCATCCAAATCCTTCCCACCTCTGCTTCTGCTTAGCTAGAGTTAGAGTTCTGAGCTGCCATTATTTTCATTTTAAAGGTGAGGAAATTGTGGATACAAGTTTGAGTGACTTGATGAAAATCACAATTATAATATAATATGATAAATATAATACCATCTGATCCTTCAGCTCCGTGAAGTTAAGTTTCCTAAGAGGACACACAACTAGCAAGTTGAACAATTCTTATTCAAACCCCAGCCTTGGTTTCCATTCCGACTTATTGTTATAATTGGCCTGCAGATATCTCTTCTACAGGTCTTTACCAGATTACAGAAGCAGATTCTTAAGGCCACTTTCACAAATCCCCTTAAAGTACAAGGTTATCCTCAATGAAGAACTAATAATAGACCAGCAAAAAGGGCAAGCATATTTTGTTTAGCTTATTCTTTAGAGGGAAAGAATGGGAAAGGGAAGTAGCTCATGCAACATGGCACTCCCTAACTGTGATTTACACATCACATTCAAGGTTATATAAGGGACTTTGCCACTGTATGCATATATCTTCCTCTTAAATTTTGGCTTTCTCCTGTACTGCTGCTTCAATTCATTTGGAATCCAGCCTGGGAAAAGAGTTTTGTTTTTGTTTTTTATTGTTTGTAATTCCTATCAATCACAATGTTAACCCCTAGGGTTTAAAATAGAGTATTTTGAAATGAGTTTTTCTTTCTCCCCCCCCTCCACCCCCCCAACCACAGGGAAGACTACAGGAGCCAGTAACCTTTTGGTTTCCAAATGTTATCTTAACATCAAATGTCCATAAATCTTTTCACAGTAATATGACCACATTTCCTTTACTCTTTCCTTTTTTTGTGTGTTTGTGTGTTTCCTCTTGAAAGCATTGCCTATAATTTGCTTCAATAACTAGCTTTGATTTTCTTGGTTTTTTTTTTTTTGATACAAAGACAATCCCATGTGGCTGGATTTCCCCAAGCGAGTTGACCAGTTATTTCCTTGTCACTTTTCCCCCTCCCCCGTGTCCCCATGACATCCATAAAAAAAAGGAACAAAAAGCCCTCTTTACATTACATCCTCCCATAGTTCCTCACTCTACTCTCTCATGCTTCCTCGGGCTCACAGGAAAAAGTCAGGAGTGAAAAGAAACTGCTCTAGGCTTCCATGGGTCAGGCTCACTTATCATGACCTTATTTGGATACTCTCTCAAAAGACATCAGATGTGATATTTGAGCAGTCTGGAAATCAATCTTAAGCTATTTCATATTTACGGTGTCAAAAAAAAAAAAAGTTCTCATCTCTCCAGGCACTGATGGCTCACATTTGTAATCCTAGCTACTCAGGAGGCTGAGATCTGAGGATTGTGGTTCTAAGCCAGCCTAGGCAGGAAAGTCTGTGAGACTCTTATCTCCAATTAAGCACCAAACAGCCAAAAGTGGATCAAGTGGGGTAGAGCAACTAAGAGGCAGTGTGTACGTGTTAAGTTCAAGTCCTAGAACCGGCACCCCAAAAATGTATATAGAGGGTGTAGAGGTACATGGCAAAGGGTGAAGGACTGTTTTGTTGTTGTCATTGTTATTGTTGCTTTGATTTTGCTTTTTGCTTTAGTACTTGTACATAAAAAGGGTTCAGTTGAGCTAGTCAGAATATGAGTGCATATTGATAATTGCCACTCCTTACAACAGTCTTCTCATCTTTCCTAGACCCATACAAACCCTCAAGTGAGGTAGTGAAACTTAGTACATAATGCCTTGAATATGACTACATTTGCCTGTTTTTCCTTTTTTGTTTCTCTGTCCTCTCCTTTCCCCTCCCACCCCCAGACAATACATGCAAAAAAAAATGTTTAGGATTCTTGGAATTCATCTTGTTCAACTGTTAGTTGTTCAGAGAAGTTGCAACATAGGAATCCTTCCCTGCGTCCCCGCACCCTTTTGGTAAGTTGACTGTTGTTTGTGCTCCTGTGTGTGGTCTTTGTCAGGCCACCAGGCCACAAGCAAGAAGGAGTTATCTTGGAAGCCATGGCCTTTTCATTCTGCCCCAGTATTGCCCATTGCTGTCTCCTTTACAACTATAAGAAAATAGCTAATTGCACCCTTCAAAGGATTATGGGATTTTAGCCAGGAATGGTGGCTCATGCCTGACATCTTAGCTACCCTAGATTCTGAGATCACGGGATTACAATTCAAAGCTTGCTTCCAATTAACCACCAAAAACAAGCCAGAGGTAGATCTGTGGATCAAGTGGTAGAGCACTAGCTTTGAACAGAAAAAAAAAGCTCAGATATATCACCTAAGTCCTGAGTTCAAGTCTTAGAGCAGGCACAATTTTTAAAATTATATAAATATATATATATGCACAATATACATAAGAAATTCTACAAATTCAGTTGAGCAGACCAGGAAAATCATCTCTAATGAAAATTTCTCCAATACCTTTAGTGAACACTTCTCTAGTCATAATCTAGCATAACATACTCCAAATTGTAAAATGCAACCCCAAAAAGCTTATAAATATTATCAATAGATAATTACCATGAGTCAGTTTTCAGGATCCTGAAGCTTCATTTGATGAGGTTTATAATTTAATTCATTTCACCTTCAGGTTTTCTATAAGCCTACAGAATAGCACTTCTTTCTTCAGAGATGCTAACTTGAAAAAAATGCAACCATCCAGGAGTTCAAATAAATAGGTTCTCTAAAATAGACATAATATAAACTCTGATGATTACAGAAATGTGGCTTTGGTGATCACCTTCCAACCTTTATATCTAGTTTGATTCATTTCTACTGGGAACTGTGAGGCCCAGCTAAGCAGATTAAATGATAAGTATCTGCTTGGCCATCTTTCCCTGACTTAGGAAAATTCTGAGGAAAGACTATTTCTATGAATATAACAACTTTCTTGCTGTTCTTTTTTCCCTTTGCCTTTGATTACCAGGGGGGAAAAGTCCTTATCGCTAAATATTCCATCAATTTTAGCTGACTTCTTCATAATCCTCAGTTATCATTTAAACTCCTTTCTGGCCTTCCAAAATATTAAGTTCTTGCTTCATCTGTATACGTCTAATTATCTGTGGTACATCTTGACTCCTGAAGCACTAACTTTTCTGCTTTTGATTTGCAATCTCCTACACAGTCCTCTTCAATTTGATGTCAGATATTCCTGAAGTATTTTTATCATTCATCCCGAGCTATATCCTCAGCCTCTGAACCTTCCTGAAAGCACTGTCTACAATTGGAATTATATTTCTACCTTCTCTGGTTTTGTCTTGCCTGCATGTTTTTACCTTTTGAAAAGATGACAATTTAAACTTGTTAGCATATTAAGCAATCTTCAAGTGCACAGAGAAGCAATTGGATGTAGAAAAAAAGAAATTAAAATACCAGAATTCAGCTGCCTTTTCTTATTAAGAAAATGAGGTTGGCATTTATACCCTATGGTTTCAAATATGGTGGTGCCACATTTTAGCTATGTAATTTGAGAACAATAGTATTCTCTCTGTATTTTAGTGGCCAGTACCCCTTTCCCCCTCCTGTCTAAAACATGAATAATTATAGCAGTTACGCTACATATTTGTAGTAGACAGAGGAAATGCTCATGAATACCTTAGCATAACTTCTGTCATATTATACACTCATTGTTTTTTTTTCTTTAATAACGGTAATGTTTCAAATACACGCAAATGTTATGGGAACAGTGAATTGATCTTCCTCCAGCTACCTTACTTAGGTCTCCTAAATATCATTGTCTGCAAATTACTAGTAGTGCATAAATAAAATATGTAGACTTGGCCCTAAATGTTTGAAATTCAATTGTAACAAAAGAAGATAAATTGATAACTACTTCAACATTATTTTGTGTGAATGTGTCACATGCAGCTTAAGCCACTAAAAGTCAGAGCAGGGAGCACCGAGCTTGTGTTGAATATTAAACTGATTTCCTAACAAGAAACTCATGACCTTACCTTTCCAAGGATTGTGGAGCTTCAATAAATGTAACTAGATAAATAACAGGCTGACATTTGGACAGTGTTTCATGTTTGCTGATTTTCACCAGTATCAT
Organism: Dipodomys spectabilis; assembly: GCF_019054845.1. NCBI lineage: Eukaryota > Metazoa > Chordata > Mammalia > Rodentia > Heteromyidae > Dipodomys > Dipodomys spectabilis. The sequence continues at coordinate 303,528 of NW_024871162.1, read as the reverse complement.
TGAGCCACACTGAATCTCCATCAGAGCCTACAGTAATGAAAAAGCAATCTAGATTCATATTTGGGTTATTTGAATGATAGGTAAAATAAGGCTTGCCAAGGAAAGAGTAAAGGGCTTGGGAAAGGCATGTCATTGCTTCCCTTAGGGCAGAAGAGATGGAAAAGATCTTGTTCTGATGTTATTAGTACTCTCCATCTCTAGACCCAACTTTGAATATATACAAATGTGTACTATTCTCAGCTGGATGGATATTTAAATTTATTGTGACATAATAACTCTTGCTCATACATGTCTATGCCTATGTAACATACTTTTATTATGAATGTTAAATTAAACCAAATTCCATAAAAATAGCTAATTACATGGACTGAAAATTAAAAGAAATTGAAGGTAAAACTGCTTCCAGTTAAATCAGATTTATTGCACCAAAAGTATCTTCGACTGTATAGCACAGATGTCACTATTAAAATACTGCTAATCCACCCTAAAATACAGGAAAATATTATTTCCTTTTGAATCATCTTGGAATATATCTGTTTTTTTGTTGTTGATTCACAGAAATAACTATTTTTCAAAAATGTACTTAGATGTCATCAGGTTTATCCTGGAAGTAGTATTTAAAACAAAAATAAGCTGGAACTGTGGCTTAGTGGCAGAGTGCTTGCCTAGCATGCATGAAGCTCTGAGTGTGATTCCTCAGTACCACATAAACAGAAAAGGCCAGAAGTGGCACTGTGGCTCAAGTGGTAGAGCACTAGCATTGAGCACAGAGAGGTTCAGGGACAAAAATAGATAGATAGATAGATAGATAGATAGATAGATAGATAGATAGATAGATAGATAGATAGATAGATAGAATCATTAGGTAATTGTACAAAAGGGTGACAATTCCTTAAGTCTGGTTATGAGGACAATGCATCTTGATCAGAATTCTCCCTTCCATCTTTCTCCCCCTCTCTCCCCTCCCATCTCTTTCCTCTAGTTTTACAAGGTTCAGATTTACATAATGCGCATTGAATATAATGACTGTATTTTCTTATCTTTCCTCCCTCTGTTCATGTGTTCCCCCATTGGCCTATAACTCTGCATGTTTCTGCTTCCTGGTGCTTATTTATTTGTCTTTCCCTAATACTCTGAAAACATGCATCATTTATGAGAGTTTACAAGGGCCTGTGCATTTTTATAGTAATAAGCTCTTTCCTATGCCATTATATTTAATCGAAGAGTTTATTAAGTGTCCTTGCTTATTTAGCTCCTCAGAGATGATTCCAAAACGTTGGCTGCCAGTCTCACAAGAGTACTGGAATTAGCTTGTCGATACACACTGTCACTATTTTTCAAATACTGATGTGAAAGCAAGATAATGATTACTACCTTTGAAGCAGATTAAAAATAGGCCATCTGACCTTGATGCATCCAGAACTTTCAGTGACCTCTGATGTCCATTCCTAAGTAACGTGGGTGCCTCGATGCTAATTGGGGAGACGTCGGAGTAAAGACGTGAGGTCACAGTCCCGTTGTTTCCTGTGTGTAAATACACAAGATAGACTCTAATTAGACTCAAGAGGAAATGTTGCCCAGGGAATATATTTGGAACACACAAAGGTGAACAGACAACTCAAGGCTGTGCTGAAAGATGTTGGAATTGTTGTGTTAGGTGATATGCCTATTTTTATTTCCCTTTAAAGCCTTATCAAATAAAGGAAGCACTAACAAAGAATACGGAGAGCAGGGTGATTTGGGTTACATGTCTCAGGTATGAATAAGATGGAATTTTCTATCATAGAACACCTGCTCCAGTGTGCATAATACATAAAACTGAGTGTTTGTGGAATGGATCCACTTTAATAACAGTGAACTTGATCTGCTGTAGTATGTGCCTTTGTGTAAAGTTTTCTTCCTGCAATGATACTTAATTATTTTGCCCTATAATGTTACAGGGGTCATTAAATTATCATTGTGGAAGACTGACAATGGTACCCAAGTCACCTGAGCAAGGACTGGAAAATATTCTTCAAGCCACCTTTCAGCTAGGCTAATTAGAGAAAAGTATAATCTCTCTCTTTTAAGGCACTGAACCTACTAAATATATATGAATTGGGTGTTTCTTATAAGTATGAAAACTTCAATAGACCAACACCTACTTGATGACAAGTGGTTTCCATAATTCCATAGGTCACTATTAATTCTTGGATTAAAGAGGAGAGTGCTATGGCCAATAAGCTATCATGGTTCCATTATACAAATGAGGTTGGAGATCCTCAAACAACGTTTGTCTATCCATGATATATACAGTATACTGCTACTCCTTGTACATGGCAAATGATGTTATATAACACCATAGAAAGCCATTTCTACCTTAAAAAAACTTCTTAGAATTAGCCATTTAAATTCAATATTTACTTGCTTCTTTGGATACCAATATGCATTGTGTAACTTGTTTGTCAGAAATATTTGCTCTCTTCAGGATAGTCATAGCAAAATTACATATCAACTTCACCTTACTAGATCTTGCTTATGACAAACTTAATGAAAATTAGGAAGGTTAGGTTAAAATTTACCTTTGTGCTATATATGGGAGGGGCATTTTTCAACAGAATGGGACAAAAAAGGGAGGATTTTACCTCCTTGTCAAATATAGTCTAAAACTTTTCTTCTCTATATACAAAAGGAGATGAAGAGATCAGGACCCTGAATTCTTGACAGAATCAAAAGGGCTGTGTTCAAAGTCTGGCTCTGACCCTACCTACTAATTTGACACTAGGCATATTACTTAGTCTTTGGATTCTATATAGCTAATGTGTAAAATAAACTAGCCCTGTACTGGCGGCTCATGTCTGTAATCCTGAGGGAGGCTGAGATCTGTGGATTCAAAGCCAGCCCAGGCAGGAAAGTCCATGATACTCTTATCCCCAATTAAGTACCAGAAAACTGGAAGTGGCATTGTGGCTCAGAGTGGGAGAGCACCAGCCTTGAGTAAAAGAGCTCTGGGACAGTGCCCGGTCCCTGAGTTCAAGCCCCACAACCAATGAAAACAAAAAACTATCATTTCATAATGTTTTTATGAGGAATACATAAATTAGCATACATATAGCCTCAGAACAGGGCCTAAACATACTAACATGTGTTTGTTATTCTTATTGCTAGCAATAAACATTAACAGAAAAAGAGAAAGAAGGAGAAATAATGGGAAGGAAAAAAAGGAAAGATCAAATAGCCTCTGTTGAGTCATTTTATCACTAAAACATAGAGAAAGACTCATAGGTACTGGAGTTAGGATCAACACATGCTTTTTGGAATTTGCCTCACTTTTCTATTTTATTTTGCTTTTAATGAAGAACTCCTTGCTTTTAATGAGTAAGTCTAGTTTTCCACAAGGTGTCTTAAACTTCAGAAAATACCAAATTAAAAGGGTCTGCTGGATTCTGTTTTTAATGAGGGAGTTTATTTGATCAGAGCAATGACGCATAACACATACTAATAGTTCTGTCATATATAAATAGATTATGGCTCTGACCCATGACAAGATAGATCTAATTTAAAGTAGGTGTGTGTGTGTGTGTGTGTGTGTGTGTGTGTGTGTGTGTGAACATGTATACGTGTTCATACTGCTGTACTTACCAAACTGCTTTTGAATTCTCCAAAGTGCACTAGTTGAGATTAGTCAGGTAGGGGCCAGAGATCAATCCACATTTAAATATAAAACAAAATTATTGCATCAGGATAGATCCTGAATCCTGCAACCTTACCTTTAGCAAGATGCTCTTCTATCCAACTAGGCTAAATGGCCACATGCAATAAAATAATAATTTGAGTTCATTTATTTTATGACATCTACAATTAAAACCTAGCTGTAAAAAAAATGCCTGAATGACATCTAATCTCAAAATCTGACGCAAACTCTGATAAGGTGTGTTACTACTAACCCTTTTTGCACCAGAATTTAAATCACATGACACAAACGCAGCAAGTAAAATGTTTTTAGGTTGATATATGCATTACTTAATGTGGAATTTTGTTTGCGTTTATACAGTCTTAATAACAATATAGGGGTAGCTATGCAGAGGTAGCAACATAGAGGTATAACCATAGAGGAATGGAGGGGAGAGAAGAGGAGGGGAGGGGAAGGGAAAAGAGGGGAAAGGAAGGGAGGGAGAGGAGGAGAGAGGAAAGGAGAAGACAAGAGGAGAGGGGAGAAAAGAGAAGAGGAGAGGATGGAGGAAAGGAAAGAAAAGATGGAAGAAGGAAGGAAGGAAGGAAGGAAGGAAGGAAGGAAGGAAGGAAGGAAGGAAGGAAGGAAGGAAGGAAGGAAGGAAGGAAAACAGCTAACAAATATAGATTTCCCTGTTAATGGTATTTTATCTAGTGATCTTTGAGGACAATATTGTTTCAAATCCTATTACCTGTACTTAAGCAAAGCAAGAATATTTTTTTTCCTTTTAAATAAGGTAGAAATAAAATCAAATTATAGAACCATTCTCTACATTGTCAGCATTTGGAGAGGCTTACATAATACTAATAACTGAATCCCACCTCCACAGATTCTGATAGAATGAGCTTAGAACACAATGAGAATCAGGGTTGTCAAATCTCCCCTGGGTGAATCTCAGAGGCAGACAAGGATGAGAACTGTTGGGTTAATGTGAGAGGGTAGGGACAGGACATGCCATGGCATGTAGAAAGAAAACAAAGTGATAAACCCATGGGCTTTGTGTTAACAGAAATAACAGAATCTGGAAGCAAGCGTACTGCTCTCCCATAGCAAATAGACTACTGAATGGAGTATAATCATAGCAATGCCTGGTTATTCAGTGGGTGAAGAAGAAAAAGAAAAAAGAACCAGAATGACTCCAGTTATGCAAATCTGTGTCAGCAAATCTTCCAAATAATGTTGTTTGGAAAGCAATGCAAAAACCAGACTATAGAACTAGTCAAATTACTGCCATTGATATAAAAGCTGAACACTGATGGCTCACGCTTGTTAATTCTAGCTATTCAGGTGGCTGAGATCTGAGGATCAAAGTTCGAAGCTAACCTAGGCAGACAAATCCCAAAGACTCCTTTCTCCAGTTAACCAGTAGAAATCTGGAAGTGGAGGCATGGTTCAGGTGGTGAAGTACCAGCCTTAAGCTTAAAAAGCCAATTGAAAGCATGATGTCCTGAGTTCGAGCCCTCATTACCAGGATAACACATACAATAATGTCCTTTATATAAAACTCAAAATATACAGAACTTTTGTTTTAGGGGTACATTCATTTATTGCAAGCTATAAATCAATGTAACAGGCTGATGGATACAAAATTGAGGGTGGTAGGGCTTCAAGACTCCTGGTAAAATTTGGTTTCCTTTTTTAACTTTAACACAGAATAGCAGTCCTAGTTACAATCCCAAGAATCTTATCAAAACAATTTGTCTGGAGAAACATAAACTCGCGTAGTCTTCCCAAGAGAAATTCTGAAGAATAAACAGTATCTATCTGCTATTTATCTTCATTCGCTAAACCTGCTGTAGATGCTCTAAGTACTACATAAAAGAACCATTATGAGCCATTCATGTATGTTTTTTTTCCTCCTCTCTCGCTCCTTTTCTGGTTGACCTTGTGTTACAGTCTGAGCCAAGTCAGAAAGACAATCTATAGCAGCAGTTCAGAGGAGTAAATTTATTTTGTTCCCGCTGATTAAATCTGTGTGTGGAGGCTTACTCGGGAAATTCTAATGGGAGTGACTTAAAGTCTGACCTGCTGAAGGTATAAAATTGTTTAGTGATCAAGAATAAAAGTGCAAAGCCCATTTTTAATCTCCCTAGGGTAGAAAATGCTGTTCGGGGTGAGAGTAAATCAACTTTCCTCTCCCAAAACGAAATATTGATTTTGAAACTACTTTCTGGACAAGTGCATATGTATCACCATGTAGCATCTTCATTGAATTTTTACCTCGGATGAACCTTACTTACTCCTTTTGTTCTATCTCTTCTTCTCATCTCATGTCTTTTGCAGTAATAAAAATAATCTGGCTAGAACCAACTATCCACTCAGGAGTTCACCAGTGACCTATTTCAGATCTTAAATGAAAACAAGAGAAGAAAAAGAAAGTTTAAGACAACCAGAATAATAGTTCTCTCTTGTAAGGAAAAAAAATGTATCTACACATATCCTATTTTATTTATGCAAATGAGATGTATGTTGGTCTCCAACATCACTGTTCTTGAACCACACGGTATGGCAAGGGCTTCTATGTAAACACAAATTCTTTCCCTGAATTCTTGCACTTCAGTGGAATAATTTGCTTTGTGATATTACCAAACCATTAGCTTCAGTTAATGTTATGTAACATCTTACTTAGCTTGATGAAATCACACCATAATTCAGACCCAGAGCAATGCTAACGTGAAACCCCAACATATTATCTTCACCTTTAGCAAAATGCTTTAGCTCTCTCCCTCTAGTCATACTGGATAAGTACTCGATTGCTGCCTTTTTAATTAATTAAATTGTATTTCTCACCTATACTAGGGCTGTCTGTGAACCACAAAAGTCCATTCATCTCTGGCAGATGCTTCTTATCAGAATGAAGAGGGCAATGTTGTTGCAATGTTTTCACCTTGTGTTCTCTCCTTTCTATTGGGCTCCACGATGAAGGGAGCTATATGAAGACGGGAACATGGAGAGTCTATTGGAATCTTCCAAAGCCCTCAATATCCCAGGATTTGTCTCCGAAATGAAGTGGGCTTTTAGCCCAAGTTCTATTTAAATATATATGCATATATATGTATATATATATTTCTGCAGATGAAACAGATGCCAGATGGAAACTACTCTGCTGACTTTCTCCAAACAGACCCGCAGCTGTTATTTCTTCCATGACTTGTTTTCCAGTGAAATTTTTAGGCTTCACCTGTTGAAGGACATGACAGAACTTTTGCTTGCCTCCCCCACTCCAGCTTACTCCCTGCATCAGCTGACCTCTGAAAGGACAAAAAGAAGACAGCTCTAAGAAACAACCATTTAGATGGGTAGCCCCGAGCCAACCCTGTTGGATCTGTCTTAGCTTGAGGAGACCTCGCCTTTGAAGGTGGAAGATGTCATCTCAGAAGCCGGGGAGGGGGGGCGAGTGGGAGGGGGGGGGAAAGTGCCTCCCTACCTCTCCTGGATATGTTCTCAGTGACTCTTTAAAGACTCTTTTTACAGACCAGGCCTAGGGCTTGTCTAGGAACTGTATAATAACCACTGTTTCAATAGAATAGAAATAGATATGCAAAACAAAACACAAAAGAAGGAAACACAACATGGTGCATAAGACCCTACCTATAGACAGGGCAGATTTCCTTCAGCTAAAGCTATCTTTAAGAGAGAAGAGAAAAGATTGATTTTTCAATGAAAGAAAAGAATCCTTTGCTGCGTTGAACTCCTTACTGCAGTCACTGGCCTACATCACTGTGTTTTGCTGCTTTTTTTTCCCCCTCAGCTAATTAGTCCTTTTGACACAGAACTTGACATTTGAAGCTGATCTCCCCAAAAGATTTCTTTTATACTTTGGCTTCTGCTATCAAAGAAATGTAAGTTAGCCCTGAAAGAAGTCCCGTTGACAGATGTCACCTTGAAAACTCTCAAGATAATAAACACAATCAAAATGCAGTGAAATGTTGGGAACAGCTTATGTAACCATTCTACTGGGTAAGGTTTGCCCATTAGCAATTCCACTTGAATGTCTCTGGATCAGGCCTTTGGCATGGAAGAGGATTTAGAATATTCTTTTTTTCATGTCTCTCAGGTTACCCAGCACTGTCCCAGAATGCCTCTGCTCTGGGTAGAGGATCTTGCTTCTGTTTTCACCAGGCAGATGTCATAGCATGGGAAACCTCTCATCTTGCCCCCCGACCCCGTACACATCCACATTCATGACATATGAGTAGACTGTCCCCCTACCATCCCATCCTCTTTGCAAAGGGAAGAGCTTACTTCACTGGGTCTTGGTACTTTAGTCACCTCCCACATTTTTAGTGACCTAAATTCATCTGATTTTCCTCCACTGAGTTGTTTGTTCAATTTCTCTGTCATCAGCTGACTCATACCTGTCTGCTTTTGTGTATTATAATTGTTCTATTGAATGAGAGCAAAACTTTAACTTCATATCACCTTCCAGTTACCCATATAGGTTGTCCCTTTAGACATTTGGGAATGGCCATATTAACTAATCTTTCTGTGTCTGCGCATCTTCCTATTTCTCTCTGTCTCTGTCTCTGTCTCTCTCTGTCTCTGTCTCTGTCTCTCTCTGTCTCTGTGAATGTGGGAGGAGGGATATATGTGTGCTGTATATTAATATATATCACAAGAGATATTTATGTTAAGTGTCTTGATTCATTTCTACTTCTTAGTAATGAGCTCCAATGGAGAAAACTTAAGCTTAGGAGAAGAAATCCTGCATAGCACCAAAATGTCAAAATGAACATAAACCACTTCCGCAAAGAAAAGGCATAGCAGGAAAAAATATAATTTCAAGGCTCAGAATATGCAAGAAAGGGAACACAACATGCGTTTTATAATGCATATGTCAGAAATTTGGGGACTTCTACAGGCTCAAGGAATAAAAGCTACACAAACATCCCCAGCTTCCTGCCTGCAGAAATCCATAAGGGATATATAATATATATATATATATATATATATATATATATTCATGATTAAAGCATGGATGATTTCTCCTAGTCATAAGTTTTAACTCATTTAAGTGGAGGACTTGTCCAAGCTCAATTCAGAGCATGCTGGGGAAGCTATGGTATATTTTCCAGGGACCCCATATGGTCTCAAAGAAACTTCAAATCTCAATAGGTATTGCCCATCCTGAGTCTCCATGAATACTATCACTTTATATGTATGTATGTATGTATGTATATATATATATATATATATATATATATATATATATATATTCTTAATAAGCTGACCATGGAGTTGAGGAAAAGCCTTTACTGCATAGTAAGTTTTACTAGTCTGTTGCATACACACAAAAATAGAGTGCACAGGTTTCTGTAGTGTTCTTCTAAAACTGCCTGCTCAGGGTAGAAATAAGAATTTGATCCTAGAGAGTCAATGCTCTGTGTAGTCTCAGGACACCAGAACAATGCTTTGATGGAAAGAAACCACGGGACCTCAGGTAAAACCTATCATGGGGCTGCCAATGCTACTAACCAGCACTACAGACTAGAGTGAGTATCTTAATCAATCTGCACTTCAGTTTTTTTCTATGTCAAAGCAACATTGATAAAGGTAAGTTCACCAAGGCATAATATGCCAGATATGCTGTGTCTGTCACCAATTACATGCCAGCCATAGTATTTCAAACAATCACTCTACTAGCAAGGAAATGATACCCAGAGACATGGTATTCTCTCCCCTTGCCCATACGAGGCTGCATATAGTGTCATTGTTAAAGCATGAACAATTTCTCCCAGTCATAAGCTTTAACTCATGTAAGTGGAGGAGTTGTCCAAGCTCATCTCAGTACATGCTGGGGAAGCTATGGTATATTTTCCAGGGATCCCATGTGGTCTCAAAGAGACCTCAAGTCTCATTAGGAATTGCCCAACCTGAGTCTCCGTGACTACTACCACTTTGAATATCATTGCCCTGTGTGCTCTAGGGGCTGCAGGTCAGCTTTGTTCTACATTTGATGAAGTGGCAGTTAGTTCTGTGAGACCCATCTCCTACCCACTCAGAGAGCATTGATGGACATCCAAAACCTAAGAAGACTTTTATCCCACATTAGCCCATTGTGTTCCCATTGCAGTCCACCCTTCTCGATCAGACTGAGCGCAACAAGATTGGCTTTAATTTAACTGCATTTGGGCATTATCCAAAGTGCATGAACTTTAAACAGTATTTAAATATGCCTCTGTGAGTAGCTAAGTCTGAGAGAAATAATCATACAAGGTTGTAAGCATACATACACATGTGCAGTCACACACATACATATACAACACCATCTCTGCTCTTCCATGAGAGTTATAGAGTAGCAGCCAGTAGTAGAGATGAATGAAATGAACTTGAATTGGAAGCCATGTTGTGGAAATACACACACAAGGGACTACCTTTGGTGGAAAGTTTGACCAACTTGGAGCACAGAGTCAATATGGCTACTACAGAGTGGTCTGTGGGCTTTGGCCCCTCAGGACCTGGATATTTGGCAGAGAAGACAAATTTGGTGAGCAGTAAGTAACAGTTTAGGGCAGTACACAGTTATCTGTAAAATTCACCTTAAGATCTTTTAAAGGTAATAGAAAGGAGACCACTGATGTTTCACAAAGATATGAGACAGAAGACAGGACACAGATTTGGAGGGCAAAAAAAAAGTGAGTGGCATCAGATGAGAATCATAATGTCAGTAGCTCTGTATAGCATTATGAGGTCTCAGTTCCTGACTATTGGGGCAAATTGCTTGTTTTTATTTACAATTATCTTGATTTCATGCTATTCAAACCACACATAGCACTCCTGGCTTGACTTAAGTAATATGAAGTATGTTCAAGGTAGTAGCTAATGAATACAATATTTGCAGAGACAGGATTCTCTTACAAAATTATCCAAACTACAGAGATGGCATGCCATGTGTATGTAATAAGCTTAATGTGCTTAGGAAAACATTATTGAATTAAAAACCAGACATTTTTAATTTAATAGCTACATAGAAAGAGTCATAAGTGACTCATCCAATTGCCTCTTCATGGTACAATGCTCATTTAACGCCAATATAAAAATGGCAAAATATTGGACAAAGAATTCACCATGAGTGTTTTATGAACAAGTATTAGAACACGTTTTGAAGACGATACGAGAGACACCAACTGAAAGGTTATATAAATACTTTGGAGACAATCAAAGTAGGACAAGGGAAAGGAATTATAACTGAAATGCAAGCAATTAAATAGTGCAGTACCCATTGGGCATATGGACTTAAATAGGCTTCAGGGCTTCTCCATCTGGACTTTAATAAGCCTTGAGTTATTGCCAATAAAATATCAATGAAGCTTCTTCCGGCATTCATGGGCATCTGCCCACATGGCTCAAACAGGCAGCTGATGGTTTGCAGTTGCTAGTGAGGGCATGATAAAGAAGAATGCCAGAATTGCAAACTGCACAGAAGATCACAGACTATGTCTGGCTTGGGCTTTTTGTTGGCTTTAGCCTCCACGAAAATTATTTTATCATTTAAAATCATTTTAACAAACTATGAATCCTTTCTCATTTTTTCAATTGGGCATGTTGACACATTGAACATGTAATCTCTAGTGAATAGCATAAGATATATTTATCATGTATTACAAATATTGACATTGAAATAGTGCTCAAATCCTCTTTACTTCTCTAAAGAATATAAGCCAGTTGTGGTGCTACATCACTTGGGAAGCTGAGGCAGGAGGATTAAGGGTTTAAAGATAAATTAACTTTCTTAGCCAGACCTGCCTCAAGTAGATAGACAGATAAATTGAAAGACAGATAGTTTATAACTAGAAGTAGCATATAATATCTATATGTTTATATACTATATATAAAATGTCAATTTGTATGGATATGTAGATATACTACATATGAAAGCATACATACATATGTATATTTTATTAATTGAGAGAATATGCTTTCCAAAGAGCTTTGATGAGCACCATAATTACACAATGCATGAACCAACTATTCAATGTCTTACTAATCTAATAGAATCCTACTTTCATCAAAATCTTTCCAGCCCAAAGGAGATTTTTATCCTAAAGAAATTATTTTTGTTTCATCCTTGTCATTCTCAAGAATGTCTTGAGGGATAATGCATGATGATTTTATCTTACATTTTTCTGAATGACTATTTTCCATTATTTTTAATTTAGTGACTAAAAAATCACACTAATTATAAAAACTAAACATAAATTTAAAAATTCACAGATAGATGACATTTTTATGACAATTTTATATTGAAGCTACTGATATCTCATCCAACATGCTTTGCATTTAAGCTTTTATTTATTTACGTACATCTGTGTGGATATATGCACTATGAATATCTATAAATATAAATGGACATACTCTTTGTCTCCAAGATCTATTTCACATCTAATTTCTGATAATCAAATATGAACTCGTGGTGAGTAGCAAGATAGAATGTAAATACTGGTTTCAATCTTTATTTATTAATAAAGGAAACCTTAAATAGTATTTTGTGGGGTTAGACGAAAGGAGTTACTTTTAAAATTGCAAAACTTCAGCTGTTATATTTGTCATAAGTACATACAATAACAGGTAAGGCATACTTCTTAAATACATAGACTGAAAGCTAATTTATCCACTTTCAATTGTATATTATTAGAAAAGACATAGAAGATTTTGTAAGAGAAACTATGTGTAGTTTCAGTAAGTTCTTTCACAATTCAAGACAGATGTAAATGGAGAATTTTGTTTGAAAAGTAATTTCTCTGGAAACAGGACAGAGTCACAAAATATAAGTAGATAGATAAATAGATAATAGGTAGCTAATAGATCAATACATAGATCAGAGTATTACATAAAATAATAGAGGGAATGACAACAGAAACAATAAAATAATTGCTAGATATTTCCAATGAGACTGGTATCATAAAACAGGAAATAGTATGGAATGTAGCAAGATCTGACATCACTTATAGTTAATATATTTGTTCATTATAATAATAAATAAAATGCATATGTATTTATTATTAAAGCTGAAAGAGCTGAACAAAATAGTAATACTTCACAATTTTGGCCAATGACTTACTAGCTGTAAAAACCATTTATAAAGAATTAACCCGGGGCCAGGCACTGGCGGCTCACCCTTGTAATCCTAGCTACAAGAGGCTGAGATCTGAGGATCATGGTTCAAAAGCCAGCCCAGACAGGAAAAGTCTGTGAGACTCCTATCTTCAATAAACCACTAGGACACCAGAAATGGCGCTGTGGCTCAAGTGGTAGAGCACTTGCCTTGAGCTAAAGAGTGCAAGGACAGCACCCAAACCCAGAGTTCAAGCCCCACGACTAACAAAAAAAAGAAAAGAAAAAAGAAAAAAAATTAACCCTGGAGGAATAACTCAAGTGATAAAGAATTTTCCTAGCAACCCCTAGGCCCCTGAGTTCAAACTCTACCACTACATTAATTAATTAATTAATAGCAGATGAAAAATAAATAGATATGGATGATAGATAAATAATCATTGGAATGGGAAAAGGCAGATGATAGATAGATAGATACATAGTTACATAGATAGATACATAGATAGTAATAAGTAGAATGGGAAAGGAAATTACACAAGATCCATGAAATAATCCTCAAAGTCGCACTTATGATATCATAAACAGTGACACGTGCTCGGCTGTTAATAAAGTGCTTCCAGTACCATTTACATTCTGACACACCAGGAATCTACTTCAACCACAACAGAGAAGAGTACATGTGAGTAGTAGCAAAGCTTTCCACATAGCATGCATGCCCAGGAGTCTAGAATGTTTGATTGTTAGAAAGAAATTCACACTGTACTTCTTCTCCTTGCATTTTTTACACCCCCACCTCTGTTATATAACAGAGGCACTTTGAACAGCTACTGGCCATAAACGCTGTGTTCTTAAACAACTCTGAACTTTTGTTCCAACTGTCTTCATTCATGAGTGTAATTTATGTCTGGTACAACCATCGTCAGCAGGATTTTGAGATTTATAGATTACAGTTGACATCATATCAGTTCTGTTCTGCCTTCAGTTAATTTTTTTCCCTGAAAAAAAAGATTTGGGCTTGGTCCAAATTTCCATACCACTTTCTAAACAAAAAGTATAGTCTGAAATATTCAAAATGACACTCTAGAGCAATTTAATTCCTTGGCGTGGGTAGAGAATTTATTATATACTTATAAATAGATTTCTCTATAAATTAAATGTGTAATGTATGAATATACATATATATAACTGCATTATAGTGATAGCCTTTTAATATAATAACCTATGCTTATAATTATTAGTTACAATTTGGAAAATTGAAATGTATATATTTATACTTATTTATTTAAAAAAATTTAGAAAGTTTCTTTATGAAGGAAGAGATCCCTATGCCAACTTCTTTTTAATAAAAAAGAAATTAAAAGGAAAAAAGGAGGAAAGGAAGAAGGGAGAAAGGGAAGGAGGGGGGAAGGAGAAAGAAAGGAAGGAAGGAAGGAAGGAAGGAAGGAAGGAAGGAAGGAAGGAAGGAAGGAAGGAAGGAAGGAAGGAAGGGATGGAGGGAGGGAGGAAGGAAGGGATGGAGGGAGGGAGGTCGGGAGGGAGGGAGGAAGGGAGGGAGGGAAAGAGGGGAAAGGGAAGGAGAGAAGGCAAAGGACAGGATAAGAAAAATAGGAAAAGCAATGGAAGGGGAAAGAAAAAAGAAACAGGAAATTCATTTGGCCTAGAGTAAACTAATTTAAGTATTGTGAGACAAAGACTTTTAGTTTAACTTTAGTATATGTGCTGCCAAAGTGAGCACTAGAGAATGAAGCCTTAGTAACAAGAGTAAAACACAAATAGCTTTGCAACAACTAGATTGTTGCACAGTACTAATGAATCCATTCCCCTTCTCCTTTAGCATTGTTCATAACTGAGAACTTTGGACTCCAGATGATCACTAGAACTGCATTAGTTGAACTAGATCAGAAGCTTGTTAAGAAGGGGAACTCATTACAACATCACCATCTTCCTTCCTTCCTCCCTCCCTCCCTCCCTCCCTCCCTCCCTCCCTCCCTCCCTCCCTCCCTCCCTTCTTTCTTTCTTTCTTTCTTTCTTTCTTTCTTTCTTTCTTTCTTTCTTTCTTTCTTTCTTTCTTTCTTTCTTTCTTTCTTTCTTTCTTTGCCAGCGCTCTACCACTTGAGCCACAGTGCCACTTCCTGTTTTCTAGTGGTTTATTGAAGATAAGAGTCTCACAGACTTTCCTGCTTGGGTTGGCTTTGAACTTCAATCCTCAGATCTCAACCTCCTGAGTTGCTAGGATTACAGGCATGAGCCACCTGCACCTAGCTCACCATCTTTCTTATATTGCAAGAATTTCCTGGTAGGATTTACAGCTAGAGAGTTAAGAACATTTGTCAGAGATACACATTTACATGTTAATAAAGGGTATGATCACCTCACCAGAGGCAAAATAAGGATAGGAGATCTACAGCTTACAAAGAAGAATGTGTATTTGAATTAATATCACTTCATCTTCTTTTAATTTTTAAAATTTTTGTAAAGGTGATGTACAGAGGGGTTACAGTTACATTAGTAAGGTAATGAGTAGATTTCTTTTTGAACAGTGTTACCCCCTCCCTCATTTTCTCCCACTACTGTCCCCAACCCTGACTCCCCTCTTCTCCAAGTTGTAAAAGTTCATTTCCAACATAGTGTCTAGTGAGTATTACTGTTGCATTGGTTTACCCTTTGTTTCACTGTTTCTCTAATTCTCCCTTCTTTCTCCAAATTAGATAATCTTCTATAGAAGACAAAAGGTACAGAAATAAAAAACAGTGACAATAAGGGATAAACAGAAGGAAAACAGAAAAAGAAATAAAGGAAGAAGTAATAACTGCATCTTTTTGCAATGCCTTTTTCTTCCTAAGATCAATCAGAACCAGACTCAAACATGAACAAGCAGAACCCATGCCTAAGCCTAGCGCTTCAGGCCATTCTGCACCACCCAAACCCACACAATGAACGCAGAGGAGAGTCCTTGAGAACCTTCTCTGGAAGCTGCCAGGGCTCTATAGTTTTCAGCCTTTGTGCTGGTGATGTGTACCTTTCAGGTCTCACTAGAAGATAGCTATACATTGCTGCTCTCTCTCCTGCTGAGGTACCCTCAGCTTTTAAGTTTGGGCCACTGCTACCCTGAAAGCCAGAGTACTTCAGAGGAGGGAGAAGAGTCAGTAGAAAAACTGCATACAGAAGAGGCAATCAATCTCTCCATCACAGCTCCATTTTGAGATAGCATGAGAGCAAGGAATTACTGGTAAACAATTATTCTTATTGCAAGAGTGCCAAGATTCCATTTTCATTGCGATTTCACAATTCATGTCCCTGCAGGTATTGTTAATAGCTGCATGATTCTAAAAGCATTCATACTTTGAATTGATAAGTATCTAGGACTGGACATAGCAATTAGAAACTTTCATAATGACTCTTCACATTGCTTAAAAATAGGCCCTGAATGAACGCTAACTTCCCAATTTTATATACATCTCTCTTTCTCTCTCTCTCTTTCTCTCTCTATATATACATATATAATCAACTTAAAAAAACTTAAGCTTGGGCTGGGAAGGTGGCTCAGTGGTAGAGTGCTTGCCTTGCATGCCTGAGGTTCGATTCCTCAGCACCACATAAGCAAAAAGAAAAAAGCCGGAAGTGGTGCTGTGGTAGAGCGCTAGCCTTGAGCTGAAGAGCTGAGGGACAGCACCCAGGCCCAGAGTTCAGGCCCCAGGACTGGACCCCCCCCCCCCCGCCCAAAAAAAAAAAAAGAATCAAAAAAACTTAAGCTTAACAAACTAAAAATTTGTCCTTGTTGAAATTAATCTGATTTATATTATGCTTTTTGCTAATTGCAATTTGGATTTCACCTTTTCATTTAATAAATCCTTGTGAATAGAGAAAAAATTTAAAGTATATATATATATATGGGAAAAAAAATGGAAGTGCTGACATTGTTGAAGATACACTGTACTTATAAACTGATCTGTCAAGTTTAAATCCCTTTGTACAATGACTTCAAGCTAATAATAAAAGGGTATAATATAAGAAGCAATTTAATTATGATAATTATATATACTAATTGATTACTGAAATAGTAATATAATGAAGATATTTTCATTACAATTCAAAAATTACTATGCTTTCATGGTACTTACGTTTAATTATAGGATTAAATCATACTCATCGAAGGTAGATCAATAAGAGTAATTATCATAGAAACATCATCATTAATTTTAGTAGAATGAAAGCAGTAAAAATAAACCGGTAAAATATATGATTATTTGTTACTTACATGTGTCTTTATTTCATGACTCATTCAAAGAAGTTTGGCAGTGGACGGAAATAACAGCCGTACATAATAATAACTGAATTCATTCTTCTAGGTATTTTGCCAGCTTTCTGTCATATCAAAGCTAAACTACTGAACCTATTATTCAATTTTGTAATTATGAAAATATAGTTGTCAAGAATAGAGGACAGAACAGGTTTTATTTCACAGCTTGTTTGCTTACTATGCAACATTTAAGCATTTGACATAGAGTATGCCTGTCTCCTGTTTTGCTCTTGCTTCAGGCTCTGAGATGTTAGAAATGAGCCTGATATTGAATGTTTAGAAAATATTTGATTCATTCTTAAGAGACATATAAATTGGATCCATAACTACACTGAGGGGCCCATAATTGGGAGGGCATGTCAGTCCTTTCACAGAACTGTGAGGTATTAATGAGTTCGACAGCTTACAGTAATTCGAACTTTTCTTGTCATTGTTTTGAGTTTTATGACACAAAGTCTCAGTGCGTACCTCAGCCTGGTGCAATCCTCCTGCCTCAATTCCCTAAGTCCTGGAATTAGATCTATGTAGCTGCACCGTTTCTGCTAACATACCTTTGTGAAATTACCCAAGTCTTAGAGTAGATTGCAAAATGCAACAGCAGGTGGAACAGATAATCTAAGGCGAGTAGCAGTGTCTCTAAAGAAAAGAAAAACACAAGTCTCGAAACTTCTATCTGGGTGGGATGGCCCATTTGTTCTTCCAGATCTCTGCTCATTACTTTTTGTCCAACTTTGCTGGGTGCAATGGAGGATAGACATATGGAGATGGATTCGAAGGATTGACTTTCAGTATGCTTTTGGGCTGGGTTTGACCTGAGAAGGTATCAACAGGATGTAACAGAGGATCAGTGAGATCCAGATGTTTGTTTCCTCCTGTCTCATCATCCCATGTTCCTGCAAGTTGGTTGTCTACTTCCACAGAAGACCACTTCTTTCAAGGTTCCCATTCTATTTCTCAGGGCTTAGGTCCTGATGATCACACCTACTCTTGCCCTTTAAATGTCATCTATAGATGCTAATAACCACAGAGTGCTTTACCAGCCCTGGATTCATTCTCTAAACCCTTTGCCAGTATCCCTCCTCCTCATTTTAATCTTCTCTACCTACCTGATTTGCATGTACCAACTGTCTCCACCAGCACAACAAGGAATATACTTTCTCCCCCGGCAAGTGTTACCTCGATCACTATCCTTTAGTTTTGACACATGAAAGCCTTTATTCTAAGTCTTAAGTTTTCTGCTGGTGTCTAATTTAAGAACAAGAGAATAGCTTCTCTCTTGGTAGTATGTGCAACTCGGTAAGGCAATTCCCTTTGGAGAGTGCCTCCAGCTCTGAGAATGTTGTCTCCTCATTATAAGCACTTAAGTCATTATTGAGTGGCTGTGGAGTCAATAGCAAAGGGGAAGATGTGGCCTCCCAGGTCCCGTGGGTAAAAGTCATTTCCTTTCCTGAATGATTTCCTTCTTTTATGCAGGTGTGTCCTCTATATCTTCTGTCTTCATATGGACAAGAGTGGATACAAAATTGTTTGAGAGAAAAAGAATGGGGGAAATGGAGGTGAAGTCAGTTGAAGGACATCTTCAGAAGCCTTCCAAATGCATAATACCAAAACATTTGGGGAAACTGTCTCCAAGAGACTAGGACTTGAAGACCATCTGACTCCCATGCAATAGGGGTTGTAAATAATGTACATATCATATATATATATATATATGTATATACATGTATATTATGGATATCATGCTTTTCCTGGTCTATGACTTCATTAAAAATGACTATGAAGCCTGTCTCTGACCTCTGGTGATTTTTCTCTGCTATATTTTCATTTTCCAAGTCTCAGATCATCGAATATTTTAAAGAGAAAATTATGTAATTTATATTTTCCATTAGTCATTACTTTTTACTTCTTGTTTTCTTTCTAGTCACTTCACACAAATGTATATTGACTTGTTTACATTTTATAATTAATTGTCATAATTGAAGTTACTTAATAGGGTGATTATTTTTTAATCTTGGCACTTTCTAAGTTTTCCAGTGCTGTTATTACTAAAAGAGCTATGATGACAGATTTCATTTCCTCAAAAATCCAAAAGTTATTTATAAGTATTCTTTCTGGTTCTTAATATGTAGGAAGACATTGCAGCCAGTTTGTTACTCATATTCAGAGGGACTGTATGTCCAATATGAAAACAGAGTGGCATTATCCTTTCATTTCTAACATGTTCGTTTGCCATTTGTTGTAGAGCTTTTCAAATATTTTATTCAGTCAGTCTTCTCCTGGAAAAATGTATACATACAAATGTACATGTAACTGCTTATGTATCATTGGCTCATTTATATTTCATAGTTATCACCTGTTTACCTGTTTAATAAAAACACACCAGTGATAATGGCCTCCATTTCTGTCTCCTACTCTTTACCTCCTGTGTACTGCTTTACTTTTCCCCTTAGCATGTATCTCAAATGATAACAATCACTACTATCTCAATACTTGATGTTTGTGAGCTCACATTGGAATGTACACAGAAGTATGTCTTCTGACTGATTCTTTGGTTTCCAGTAAAGTTTACTGTGTGTTCAAAAATAATATCTTTTGTACAATTGTTAATGTTCCTCTTTTATGCTTTGTTTATTATTAAATAAGAGAATGCAAGCCTACTTATTGATCAATCCAACATTTTAAGTAGCTGTGTAAAAGAATTCATCAGCAGTCATATAAGGTTTTTATATAATAGCAACTATTAACCTAAATCTCCCATTACAGACTTACTTCAGATTGTTGAAGCAATTCTATTAGTAAAATGCCCTCTATGTGTTTTTGTAGACCATTACATAATTAATGAAATATAACCCTATTTGACCACATTTTTACTTTCTTGATTACTTACACATTCTTTTCCTTGTAATGATATCAACATTTTAAATTTCTGGATCCATCAAAACTTATAAACCTCCTTTGAAACCCAGCTCCTCTGTACACATTATCTCAGCTATTCACATGGACAAGACTTGCAGCTTTTCCCATGCCAATAATTGCTTCTCCTTTCTTTTGATAATATCTATATTCTTTAACTCTTAACCCAAACAAGTAGGTAGGACTGGGCTATAATATCTCTACCATTCTGACTTCCTATTAAGGAAACATTTTACCTAGAGTCAACTAATGAGCATATTATATATTATCTTCCACGATTGGCCAAATGATAGAAATAGTATTCAAGTCATCCAATGAAAACCAAGCAAAAAGATATATATATATATACATATATATATATATATATATATACATATATATATATATGTATATATATATAATTTGTCAGTCTTGGGGCCTAAACTCTGGGCCTAGGCGCTGTCCCTCAGCTCTTCAGCTCAAGGCTAGGGCTCTGCCACTTGAGCCACAGCACCACTTCTGGCCGTTTCTGCTTATGTTGTGCTGAGGAATCGAACCCAGAGCCTCATGCATGCAAGGCAAGCACTTTACCACTGAGCCACCTTCCTAGCCCAATATTCTAACTGCCAGTTACCATTACCTCTCTGCATATTTGCAAAAATATTAAGCTAAGCTGAAAGCCATCAGTTATGTCTTAGCCAGGCTAACATTCCGCCTATACCACAGTCCAAGTTCTTAAAATTCAGTTCCACGGATGTTATCCAAATCTTGTGATTTCCTTGTTGTGGAATGCATTTCCTGCTTGATTAGGGCGTTATTTCCCTCCTCAGGGAAGTGCTTATCCACCTCTAGTTTCAGGCAATGAATAAAGGAGGAAAGATTTCTGGGAAGACATGCTTGTAGATGAGTTCTTTGCATTATTTCAAGGCCTAAGAAGGCTGCTCCTTCTCATGGGATGAATTGGGCTACTGTAAATGTTTGGAAGGAGTCTGGACAGTGTGGGGAGGGGGAAATTCATGATTCTCCCTCTGGTATAACCAAACGTCCTCATCGCAAGCTTCAGAGCACTGCTCTTTTCCTTCCATGGATCTGACCCTAGCACAGAACTTGATGAGCCTGTATTTTCAGTCTCCTTGAAGTTCTGTTACTCACAATTAAGTCCTGGAGCTGATTTTTTTAATTATAGTCTCCTCTAAAGTTATAATTGTCTTCATAGAGTTTTAGTCTTTGAGTTGCTGTGCTAAGTGTTGGGTTCACGGTGCTTTAATGCTGTGAACTCAACATTTCACTCCAAGTGTAACACACATCTATCTACTTGGAATAAGCAGAGTAGTGGACTTTCAAAGGATATTTGCCCCCTAAAAGGAGGGAATTTGCAAGTGTGATGAAAGTTGTGAAGCTTTAGATGGTTTGGAGATTAACCTGCATCAACAGAATGAGCCTGGTGTCAGGTAACTGGGCTGATTTACCCACAGAGAACTGTAGTTATAACTAGTAGATCCTTGTGTGCCAGGATGAGATCAATGATCAATGATGACTTACAAAACTAGACAAACTCAAGAATTGATAACTAAAAGTCATTATAATGCTTTCCCATCTAAGCCAGTTTGCAGACATTGAAGCCATTATCCCCTTAAAGAAGGAAAATGTGCAACTTCTTAAAGTTCGTATGGATAGAACCACATGAAGTAGCTTCAGTGATAAGAAATACAAACAGCCCATAATAAACCATGGGTACAGTGAAGGCTTATGGAGAACCCAGAAAGTAATTAATCCTTTGTCCATTAGTGGACCACTAGACCAAATGAGGCATTAGATTCACCCTAAATTTACTTACCCTTCCCTTATACTTATTTCAGAAGAATTAACTCAGTTACTAGTAGAATCTTTGTAAAGTAAAAGTCATGATGGGGAAAAAGCTTCCAATAGAAACTCACATGAAACAACTTTGCCTCCTCTGCCAAGATAGTAGATCGAGCTGGGCTCCCGTGGCCCATGCCTGGGATCCTAGCTGCTGAAGAGGCTGAGATCTGAGGACTGCAGTTGAAAGCCAGGCCAGGCAGGTAAATCCATGAGAAGACTCCCATATCCACAGAAGCAGCTTGAAGTGGAGCTGTGGCTCAAGTGGTAGAGCATCAGTCTTGAGTGAAAAGGCTGAAACAGTGCTCAGGCCCTGAGTTCAAACCTCAGTGCTGCCTGACACCCTGCCCACATCCAAGAGAGTTGATTGAAATCAATAGCCACACTAATACTACCCTCAAAGGGTTAATGCTTTTTGACTTTCTGGAGAAATTTATGTTTCCAATCACACTGGATAATGGAATGCCAATTGGATATAGTTAGCATGAAGTGGTACATGGCCCTAGTCAAAACATATATGTCAATTCATGGCAGATAAACCTACAAACATTCAGAGAGTTGGCTCTTCTGTTCAGTTGATTTATCATATCAAAATTATCACCTTTCTTTCATGAAAACAACAGTAATTTAACCCTTATCCATTTAGTAAAAGCAATAGGTTCCTGTATACGCAAAAACTTACACAGCAAGAATAACAGACATTAAACTTCTAACTGATTATTATTATTATTATTGCTATTATTTGGTTAATATAGTATATTTAACATTCTATATCAGATATGGAAGCAGATTTCAGTAGGAGATCTTAAGAGAAGAGAAAATATTGAAGTGCAGGTTATCTATGCCCACAAACGTTTTCTCTTATCATGAAGACTGAAATCACCTAGACTTCCTGTTTATAATGTATTGTAATGAATGAACCACAACACCCATCAGTCCCTCCAATTTTCCCATCTGTCGTCTTCCACGGGAAAACACAAGTTACAATCAGGTGTCAGTGGCTCACCTTCGTAATCTTAGTTACAGTCAAGATTGAGATCTGGAGAATCCCAGTGTGGAACCAACCTTGCAGAAAAACCCAAGAGACTCCATCTCCAAGATAAATGAGCAAAAATAACAGACTGTAGGCAAAGCTCAGGGGTAGAATGCCAGCAAGCACTTGAAGGCTTGAAGTTCCAACATTAGAGCTACCAAAATAAATAAGTACATTTAAAAAATTAAAAACATAAGTTGCTCCTTAATCTGATTAAGATGTTTCTTTCAAAAATTTATAATGTACCTATTATTATAGTTAACTGTAATTAAATATTTAAATAATTACAGTCAAATAATTTTAATCATTACTGTTAATTAAATGATTATAGTTGAACATAACCTTTCACAGAGCAGCTTGTGTTTGTTGTATTTTCTTTTAGAAACTGCAGAATGAGAGTTTGATATTAGTTAATATTTATCTTTAATTATTTTAATATCATTTGAATTTGATTTTATTTAATATTATTTTAAAGGTTGTCTAAATGACCAGATCAGTCTTTTTTCTTGATGGATTGTTTGTTCATACCATATCTAAACTGGTGAGAATTTTTGTTAAAGTTTTTCTAATAAGCAGGAATTGTTTCCAGAACTCTTGTTAATGAGGTGCAAACGTTTTAGTGTGTGCAGTATTGTTTTTCTGATCATTATCCTGTTTAAGTAACACTTAGAAAACTAAGCCCCTAATTTCCTCCCTTCAAAAGGGATTGTTGTTGTTGTTTCAATTTTTAGCTAATTTCCTTTATTTATACTGCCTTTGTCGTGCGTAGATATTGTTGACCAACTTTAGATATTTACAGCTTTGAAACATCTGTGAACATATAATTAGATCTTATCAACTTTGACCATATGGTGGTGAACAAAATCGTCTTCCCTCTGCCACCAAAAAGCTTAAAAACACTTAGGAAATTTGGCAATTTTACAAATCTCCATAATCTAACTCTTCATAATAGGCTCCTGGATCTTAATGAGCTTCCTAAAACTAATCTATATAAAATGTTCGTCCTGGACTTCAGAAAGCCCATGCAATATCTTTTGAGAACCAAGACCATGCTATCTAATTGACAGTAAGATTCCAATGACTTTTTCTTCATTAAACAATTAACTATTAATGTGCCCTTGATGACATTGAGGATCATCGGATCTTTTCACAGTTCTGTGGTTATTTATCTCTCAGAAAAGAGCAATGAGCAGCAAGCAACTCGTACTCCCAAAGAGTGGCCCATAATTCACTTTAGAGGACAGAGTCTTATGTCTGCAAACTCCATGAATACCTGTAGGATTCTTTCCTCTCCACTCCTGTTTGTCTTTGCAATTTAGCTTTTGAGTTTCCTCAGTCATAAGAGCACCAAGCTATTTTCCTTCTCCTGTTGCCAATGCATGTAAACATATTTCAGGAGAACAGACTTAGTGACCTCTTTTTGTGAGAGATGCTGCCATCTTCCTACCTATACCTTCTCCTACTTCTAGTACCTAACAACTCTGATTTTAATCCAATTGCTTTGCGGGGTAACCATTTGTACCAAGTGATACGAGTCATTAAGTTGTTGAAATTTTGTTTTCTCCTGCTGAACGACCATTCCTTAGTAGAACTGAGTTCCTGATGAGCTGTCTAGAGGCAGTAGGAAGGAGACAGGGGAAAGGGATAGAGAG
Organism: Dipodomys spectabilis; assembly: GCF_019054845.1. Taxonomy (NCBI): domain Eukaryota; kingdom Metazoa; phylum Chordata; class Mammalia; order Rodentia; family Heteromyidae; genus Dipodomys; species Dipodomys spectabilis. The sequence goes on along the minus strand of NW_024871162.1, from coordinate 279,025 downwards.
GGAATAGAGAGAGAGAGAGGGAGGAAATGAAGGAGGGAGGTGAAGGGGAGGGAAAGGGAGGGAAAGAGATAGCTTCTTCTATTTAAACTCTAACACACTGGCAAGTTCTACTACAGAAGTCATGGAAATGAAAGGAAAGATTACATACAGTTCAGAGAAGCAATTTCAGACAGGGTTTGATTAAAATCCTTAATTGAAAAAAATTCTAGGTCACACAATAAAATAACACACAATATATGCATTGAGCTAAGCTGAAGTTGCTGTCTTCATTCTTAAAAAAACAGCACGGGGGGAGGATCCTGTTTTGACATATATAGTGAATCTCATGCGAGGAAGTGTTTGTTGAAGAAACCATGAAGGAAGGAATGGGAGAGGTACAGAAGTCTCAGCTGGAACAATCCTTATCTGTGCCATACAGAAATACCAAAATCTGCAGCGAAGCTTTTATATTACCAGGTTAGACTGTACAGCCATCGCTTCTAAGGACTCTTTATAAATGTTCATATCATTAAGAGTTAGTGGAGATGTCAGGGAAGTAAACAAAGACCTCACTGCTCTTTTCAATTCATGCATGAAGACGTTCACATTGTCTCCTCTCTTCCTGGGCATGTGGGTGGGAAGTAGGATGGGAAGCAGAGAGGAGGCACTCAGTGGAGGCACATTTGAAGCAAGCTGAATTTAGCTTATATTTTAATTCACTTGTGTGGGTGCTCTTCTTCCGAATCCAAATGATCAGATCCAAATGATCTTCTGGGAAAAAATTGTTTTTCAACTGTAAAGAAAGCAAGGCAAGATCTAAATCCATGAGAACTAAAAAGCACCTGGATGGCTCATTTTCAAGTCAGCCTGTTTTCCAAGTAAACATTATTGGATGACTTTACAGTGTTCATTTCATGCAGTTTTCCTCTTTCCCCACACGAACTCTAAACGGCACTGAATCTATTCAGTGAGAATTATTCTCTACTACCTTCAGCTGATGATGAGTTCTTTGAAGAAACAATCACTTGAAGATTGACACTCTTTTCTCTAATATTTTTTTACACCAATAATATAATGACATTTTGATTTTTCCCAAGCATTTCCAACACTTGCGGCGAATTTAGAGTGGGATACAAATTAAATGGAAAGGAGTAAAATTTTAGAGAGAAAATGTCATAGGAAAGGATGAAAAGCGACATGTTTATACAGGAAGACCTTGCTCATCCTAAGTGATCTACCAGTAAACAGTGAAGAATGTACATAGTAGAGGTTGTTGCAGATCTAACTCTCTCTCTCTCTCTTTCTTTCTCTCTCTCTCTTTCTCAAACACACACACACACACACACACACTCACTCACTCATCATGTGACTAGCTCTAACCAATGAATTGCAAGAGGAAACAGAAGCTGGGTACTGGTGGCTCAGACCAATAATCCTAGCTAATCTGGAGGCCAAGATAATGAGAATCAAAGTTCAAAGATCAGTCCAAGCAGACGTAGGACTGAGACTCTGACCTCTCACCAGCAGCAGAATGCCAGAAGGCAGCACCAAAACTGTAAAAAGGGAAGGAGCAGAGTGTGTTCCTCGGAAGGTGAGGTAGTGAACTGTCACAGGATCTTCTCTTCCCCTGGATGCAACACATGCCAGCTGACAGGGTTGCAAAGAGAGGGCGGCCTGTTTTGCAGGAAATGCCCAAAGGTATGTCGATCTCAACATGTGGCTTTATAAAATGGAGAAATGCATGTTTACATGTGAAGACACAGATGTCCTCTCCCTGCTTCCTCTTAGTGAAAGACAGTACAGTAGCCTTATCGGAAATCACCTGCCTAAACCAGTAACCACCTTTCAATCACCTGACTGAGATTCAGTAAAGGACCCCAGACTCTCAGGTCACTTCCTCATCCATTGTGGTCACTTCCTGAACCTACTGTCCATGCCTCCTTTGGACAATGGGAAGTTCCTTCCCCAGGCTCTGAGATCACTTCCTGCCTTTTTCCCTATATAATTCCTCTCACCCACAAGTTCTCGTTCCCTCTCTCTTCTCTTCCTCTTTTCTCTCTCCATCTTGTGGGGGCTGGAAGTTTGCTGTCCCCCAACAAATTCTTTTCTTTCTGAACCTTATCCAGTGGTTAATGTGGGATCAATTAGGATGTGACCCAAACACTTATGATTCATTCACAATATAAATATAAAAATTACCAAAAAAAAATCACACAGTTCACAAAGCCAGAGATATAATTAGTAAACAATCATCCAATATGAAGAGTTAAAGATAGATGTGAAAATTAAAGAAAGACATTTAAATTTGTTGTTTGACAACTTTTTGAAAGGTCACAATACCGCTTATATAATTAGATGTGGTTTAAAAATATTAGATCCTCTCAGGATTTGTGGTTGAAAGCAGGATTAGGCGAGCTATTTCTGCAACTTTATTTAAAATGTTTAGGGTTTGATTCAACACATATCTCTTTGACAGTCAAGATTTAAAAAATCAAAGCAATAGGGAAAACTTTTTACAAAATATATTTAATCCAGTGTAAAGCACTAGAGTGAATAAGAGGTAATGACTTTAACTATGAAATAAGAGTTCTGTAATAAATCATGTGCCAATGTGATTCCTATTAATCGGATAATAGAACAATATTTCTGAGACCATGGGATAATGTATTTTTGAAAGAAATTGTTATTTCCTCATTTCTTTCTAACGGGTTGTATTCTGGGAAAGTATGTTTGCAATAAATCTAATGAAATTTCTCTGAGCAGGAAAGGATAAAGGGACAAAGATAGGACTAATTGCTAGAAAGAAATAACAGATAACCTGAAGGGAACAGGAAGAGAAGTCCTGAATGACCAAAGAAAGAGAAGACTCACAGGATGAGATGTTCATACCATCTCAAATGTGAACTGCTATAATCATCCTCTCTACCATTAACCAAACCGAATATCTCTGAAACTTTTAGCTTCTACTGGTTCATATAAATGAATTATTTGGAGAACATTATAGTTGGGATGTTGAATGACCCCCAGATATCCAGGTAGCTTAAAGACTTGGTTTCTGGGGGCTTCTTGTTTGTGCTGTCTTTCCCATAGAAATATCTTTTATTTATTTATTTTACTTACCTTACTGTTATTTTAAAGGTGATACACAGAGGGATTACAATTATGGCTCAGGTAATGAGTACATTTCCTCCCTACTATTTCTTCATGTTTTCCCTTCCCTCACTCTCTCCTAAGTCCCTCCCTCTTGTCTCCCCACACTGAGTTGTATAGTTCACTTTCATCCCTGTCCAGTGAGCTCGGCTGCAGCAAATTTTCGCTTGAATTCTATGGCCTCCCCCCCCCCCAAGATATACATGTAAATACCTCTGTTGTTGCCACATTTTGGAGATATATATTTTTATGTATGGATATATATTTAAACTATATTATGTAAAATTGTCTTTATGTATAATTTTAAATAAACATAAAGAGGCACGTAAGAGATTGTACTCTCGTGTTTCCTAAGAGTATCTTTTGGTTTCACTGTGTATGTCCAGAATCCTGACTTCTATTGGGAGATGATAAAAGTCGGCATTGTGGAAGATCCATGGGAAGTTCTTAGGTCACTTGTGGCATGCCTTGGTAGGGAATCTGAAGGTGCTGGTCCCTGCCTCCACCTGCTATTTTATCTCATTGACTTATGAAAGAAGTCATTTTGCTTCCCACCATTGCCATCTAGCTAGGATGACTCCAGCAGCTGGAAGTAATGAGTCTGCTCTATCCTAGATTGGAAACTCTAAAAGTGAGAGCTAGAGTAACTTTCTCTTTAGTTATGTCAGCATGTCAGCTACTTTGTTATAGTGATGACAATCTCCCTGTCACCCATTTCATATAAAATTTGTCCTCTTTTTTTGCCAATCTGAGATTTTCTCATTTGATCTTTGCCATTAATAGTTTTAATAGTCTGTGTATTTTGAAAAGAACAACAACAAAAAAACTTTGACAGCAAATCTTGTTTAAAGCAGGGTGTTAGAGATTACTCATTGATTTCAGAAACTGTTAATGCATGGGAGACCTGTGTGTCCCTTTTACATAGGGCAGACCTCTCACTGATGCTACTATACCATGTGATCTGGCTGTAATGAAGTAGACTGTTTGCACATTCTTGATCCAAAGTGTATTCATCCATTTCTCTCTTTATGAAGCATGTCAAGAGAGACAACATTATTTCGGAAACTAGAAAAAAATGATGTTATTATAATTAGCTGAAAACCTTTTACAAAAGAGTAAACTACAATAGATTTGATAGCACTGTTCCCCCGACAGAAGTTATCACACAAGTTAAAACAGCACTAAAACAGAGAATAAATTTAGGAGATATTAATTTTTATTTGTTAACTAGCACAAAGTTCTAACTCTAAAGTTTCAAAAATTAAGTAAAGGTTAAAATAATTATTTAATATGTATACACACATACCCCAAAAGTTCTCTAATGATATTTAGCAAGTGGTTTTAGATCTTGTTTCTGCCTTTTATAACTTTTATATCCACTGTTTTTGCCTATATCAGTAAGACTCTAAAATATATTCTTTCTGGAGCACTAATTTTTTTTCAAAAATAAAAAATGAATTTAATTATACCATTATACTAAGTGTGATGATATGGATTGTTTGTTTAAAAAATACTGTAACAAGATAAAAGCAGAGTTGTTTCTTTCTAATTTTTATAAAATAACAATTGTTTACTTGGACATTCTTTGTTATTTCAAGTTCCTCCTATGTCAGCAGAATATTTCCAGCATTTTATGGGAAAATGTAGATAATAGATATTGTTTTAATATATGTGTCTTAAACTAGAATAATTATATAATAACTTACATTTGAAAGGAAGCTGAAAGCATTCTTATTACTATCTCAATTTTCCTTTGAGAAAAGGTTTTTCCCATCAGGCTGATAAAAACAAACAAACAAACACAAAACATTTAGGAGAAGATAATTTAAGGGGACATTTTTAAAGAGTGGAAGGAATTGAACCTCAATCAAGTTAGATCTTTTATCCTAAGATGATTTGAGGCCTTCTTTTTGGAAACTGAAATTTTGGTTAAGAACATCTGCTATAGCACAGCAGTACCTTTTTCCAAAATCACTTGAGACCTGAGCACTTTTAGGTTACTCACTCTTTTTTTTTTTTTTGGTTTGGTTGGTCAGGGGGCTTGAACTCTAGTCCTGGATGCTGTTCCTGAGCTCTTCAGCTCAAGGTTAGTGCACTACCACTTGAGCCACAGTACCACTTCTGGTTTTCTGGTGGTTTTATTGGTGATAAGAGTTTGAAGGACATTCTTGCCTGGGCTGGCTTTGAACTGTGATCCTCAGATCTCAGCCTTCTGAGTAGCTAGGATTACAAGCGTGAGCCACTAGCACCTGGAAGGTTACTCATCCTTAAGCATTAATGTATTTTCCACACAGGGCAAGGATCCTCTTTTCTTCTGTCTTATAGATTCATTTTTCTTTTTTTTCTTTCTTTTTTTCAGCTTTTTGTTTTGGTCTTAGTTCTTGAAGTCAAGAGTTTGGCTTTTTAGCTCATTTTCCCTCCCTTAATATGAGTTCTTCTGCAAACCATAATAGAGTAGATTAGAAATAAAACTTCTTGGGTTCAATTTTTTGTTGTTGTTCTTATTTGGTTAATTTTAGGCCCATTATTTAACTTGCCCTTCTGCTTATTCAACCAGAAAATGAGGAATCTAATCAAACTTTTTTCATTAGCTATTGTGGGAGTGAAAGGAGAAAAAAAATACACAAATAATAATGCACTAGGAAAGAGCATTCGAAAGAGCAAGGAACATTTACTTGCTCCCACTACAATGGGCAGAGACATGAGTCACAGGAATGAGTTTGCCAGGGTCAGGGTCTCACTGGATAGGGAACCTGAAGAGAGCATGAAAAAAGAATAGTCATCAAAAAGTTCTATGGAAGAGCTAAGAGACATTCACAGGGAGACGAAATGCATTGGTGCTCACCAGAATAGAAAAGGTGTAGGAACCCAGGTTTAAAAGGGAATGAGACTCTGGAGTGGGCATGGAAAATTACAGCCATAAGAGAAGATTAACTGATAGTGCTATGACCTTTGGAAGGGAAAAATCAGCCACCACTAAACCACAGCTCAGTAAGAAAAACGACCAAGTGAATCATGAGCTGACCCCACTCTCTTCCCACACTCTGAGAATCAGTTATGTCACTGTGGGCTGATCCAACTAGAATTCTTCAGCACAGGAGGAGAGGCAAACAAGGCCATTCCCTTGGAGAAAGAAGTAAGGTTTGAATGGAGAAGAGTAGATAGAGTAGACAGGATCCTTGCCCTGTGTATGGAAAATATATTAATGCTTAAGAACGAGTAGGCTAAAGGTGCTCAGGTCTCAAGTGATTTGCTATATATATCTAGCATCCATATATACATATACATATACACATACATACATATACATATACATATATATATATATATATATATATATCAAGCATCCACTTTTATATTTCCCCAATTGATGCCCTTCTAGGTGTTAAGACACCATGTCTGAATGTGTCTATAAGACTGTATCTAAGAAAGAACCTCATCTGAACCTGTGAACTGAGCCAAGCAGATGATTGGTTACTTTCTGGTCCCTCTCCATACAGCAAAAGTGGAGGGAAAATCCCTTCTTTTCTCTTGAGCCTCCAAGACATCAACCTTCTTTTCCTCCAAGGCATCCTAGATCCTGGGTCTCAGTCTCCAATTATTAGGTCATAGCTTGCAGACTTAATAACATTGTTTCTCCAGCTTGCAAGTAACGAAGGCCATTTTTCTAAAGATACCTAACCGTAAGAGCCAACCCCAACAAAAAATCCCATATAGCTATCTATGGCTATGTCTATCACTCTATAATTATTATCTGTTTATTATTAATGCTCTTATCACATCAATCATATGACCTATCTATCATCTATCTGTATATCATCTATCTGCCTCTCATTTACCTTTGTATCTTTCATCTGCCTACTTATCTATCTTATTGCTTCTCTTTTTCTAGAGAACTCTGACCAATATAATAGGTGGTATTAATTTGGATATAATCTCATAAATGCTAAATATTTAAGTAACTTCCAGTTTTATTCATATAAACATCTGAGTCTAAAAGGACGCAGAGAAACAATGGAAAATACAACAGCTAGGTAGAGTTCCCACTTCTTCAGCTGAGTGTACAGCTCAAACCTTTCACTCCATCAAGTGTCTTGGTCACTCTGCTTTACCAGACTTGATCTGTGATTTTCCTATACACTTCATCCTGCTAGTACCATGAACCTGCTTTGCTAATATGATCAATTTACAATAATGGGGCCTTAAAATTACTGTCCTGATTAACCTGCCAGACACACTATCCATTTCTCCATCTATATCTACAATGCATTTGAAAATTGCTAGGACAATTTTGCAACAGATATTTTCTTCATAGATGTGTATTTCAGCCTTGCAGTGTCAGAGAGAACCCATTAAGTAGAAAAAAAATGGAAGTTTTGAAGGAGTAATTTTTCCAGTGTTGTATAAGTAAATCTAGAATCTGCTTAAGGATTGATAAAATGATATCTGATGATTTCAAAAGTGCAGGAGTTCAGCAACCAGCTTGCACTTACAGTTTAAGATGATCTATTCAGAAAGTTCCAATGACAGGTAAGATTTAAAATCTGTGCTATGAATGTGATGCTTTACTTGGAAACTATTTTCTCTCATAGATCCCTGCTATTTAATGAGTGTTCTGAAGAAGGTGCTGCAGACTCCCTGACACCAAACACTCAGAGCTATAATCTCATTCTTATGAGAGTTCCTGGCACATTGGAAACCCTACATGAATGTTTGTTGAGTAGAGGCTAGATAAATACACAGAAGTAACTCAAGACAGCACAGAACAAAATAGTAAGCAACCATGATGACATCCACATGAAAATGGGAATCAAATTGTTGTGAATCCAACAAGGTGTATGCATGCATGGGCCAAACCTTTCCATGGGTTTACATAAATGTCCCGACAGCAATGTGGTCAAGATATTTTAGGGCATGCCCATAAGTAACCTTCATTACAGTTAAAAGTTCAAATCTCTCAGCAAACAAACTGAAAGGAATTAGTGTCTGTCTTAAAGAGTTAAATAATATTTGACACAATCCTAAGACACACAATTCATTTTCAGCTAACATCATCAGTACTAATGATGGCCAATGCTTAGTGGGCATTTGATATGTCTCAGTCATGATTCTACACTATTAGAGAAGTTCAGTAATTATCTGACCAGACCTTTTTCTAGGCCACTCTAGATCTCTCTAGCTGGAGTCCTGGGAGGTCTGATCTTTCTTGACAAGTCTCTTAATTTGGAAATTGCACATTTATGTATGGAGATTCCCATTTGTGGCATCAAGTTTCAAGGATTTCTTGAATTCTAGCTCTCCATGCCACTGCAAAGGCTTCAAGGAAGTTACAAGAGGAAGGAAGGGAAAACCTGGAAAAGACCGTCTGTGTTCTGCAATTGCCTCCTCTCTGGAGAGTGATGAAAGTGGCTAAGTTGCTTCCTCTCCCTCTCTGTGGGGCAGGTGCTAGGGGAGCTAGGTTTCTCCATTTGAAGGGTGATTCAGTGAGACTCCACATGAAACACAGTGGCTGTCTTTGTTTTTCTGTGCAGACACTAAAGTACTTTGGGACTTCTGATGTGTGTGGCAATTAGGAGATTAGAACATCATCAGATAAGACAGGGAAGCGAACCCCCCTCAAAAAAAAAAATGGAGGCTGCAGAAGATGTTGAATGTCAACTTCCTATAATGAGGAGCTTTTGACATCTTCGCTCAGCAATTGAGGCAGAGTGCACAGAGCTGTCCAATTAGAAGCAAGTCGTCGATTGCAGTCTTTAGGGGAAGCAATGAAGTGGAATTCTCAGATGTAAACAGAAATGGAAGATTGATTATAATGTTTGGAAAAAGGAATTTCGCATCAGAGTATTATGAGTTTTCAAGCAAAAAAAAATTCAATAAAAAATGCCGCCTGCCAGCTTCAGGGATTTTGGATTCACTTATGTAAAAATAACAAATTTAAAATCAAGCTACTTCATGTTTCAAAAGTTTCCTTAAGCTATAATCCCATTCTCATAAAAGCTACATTATACAAACACTCTAATGTCTTGTATGTGAATTTTATACAACATTAATTTGAAAATCAGGGAAGAGTCAAGAAATCTAATTATAGTTTCTTAACCATAAACAATAAAATAGGGCTAGAAACTTCTATAAAAAATCCTTGTGAGGATTCCTTGAGGTAATGCAAACATTTCCCAAATATTTATTGGATATAGTCTACATTGGGCTTTATTTTAAGCACTTGGAATTCATCCATGAACACATGTATTCCTTGTTCTTGATAAGCTATTCAGAGTCTAGTGAAAGCTAAATGGAAATTAAGAAATTAGTCAATCAGTAAATTGTTCAGCATGTTTTAGGGCAGCGAGTCAAGAGATGAGCACAGGAGCCAGATATGCCATAAGAAAGAGGAGGAGAAGAAGAGTTGTTTGAGTGGTAGACCTTCCTTAAAGGAGACAGGAAAACAAAGTCATGAAGGCCAGAAAGTTAGCAATGAAGATATCTGAGAGAACAAAGTCCCAGGCAGAGATCACAGCCAATGAAAGATCACAGCCAAGTTTAAGTTCAGTGCTTGCTCCAGATATACCTCAGAGACAAAGATGTCTGAGTCATGGGGTGGGGGAGCTCAGAGAGAGACAAAGGGAAAGGAGAGGAGGAGAAAGAGGAAGGGGAGGCGTAAAGAAAGGGAGGGGGAAAGAGAGAGAGAGAGGGAGAGAAGGAGGGATGCAGGGAGTTGGAGGAGAAAAGGGAAGGGAGAGGGAGAAACATAGGGGGGAGAGGAGAAAGGGAAGGAGAGAGAGGAGGGGGGGGAGAATGTGTTTTAGTCCAAGGTGTGGATGGTCACAATGAAAACAAAGAGCCTCAGCTCTCAGTGCCTAACACTACTAGGATGTAGAAGATAAAATATGACATCCATCACCAAGATGTCTTTCTCAGAAAGGCTGATGCCGTTTGTGAAAATGACGGAGGAATTGTTCCTGGACTACGAAATTCCTACTTGCCCAGGAGATTTAGTTCACTTGAATCCTGAATCTAATCAAAGTCAAACGGTGTTTAAATCAGTCCCTCCTCTTACAACTTTATGATCACTCGTTTTTTACGACACTCATAAATCTGCCCATCTAGGAGGTTGTTTTATATGGCCATTTAGCCCTCAGTCATTGAACATAATAGCTGAACTGCCATCCAATCTTTTTGGCTCAAAACTCATTTCTTTGCATCTTTGTTAAGATTAATTGATAGCTGTTTCCAAACCTGCTTTTTCCACAGCTTACTTCTAGTCATTATTTTCTCATTACATAGTTCAGCTGTTTTAATTCCCCCAAATTATGATACATTACTAACCCATATCTTCCCCTTATATTGAATAGTAATAAATATGTGTGACAGATGATGCCTCACAACTTATTTAGCTGTGACTTTAGGCATATGTTAAGGTGAAATTGGCAAATAGTTAACACTCACTCACACATGCTAAAATGTGACTTTAAAGAAGATTCCAAAAGTTAAAATGCAGGCACCATGTTCTACAGATATGTTTAACAGATGGATAAGGCAAAGCTAATCATTAAAATTTCCATTGCTGGAAAAAAAATAATGGTGGTCAACTTTACAAAGCCAGGACTTTGTTCTAGGTAGGTTCTTGTAGTTTGATCACTCTAAATAAATTAAGTGTTCATCTTTGAACTGAATGCATTTGCTAGAAAACCTGGAGGATCTCATATCACTCCCCAAGTTCAAATTCATTCATTCATTCACTTACTTAGCCAATGAAACAGAATATCATGTTGAACTGATGTTATCATGTTTCAAGCCCTCTGGGAAAACATTAACAATGAAATCTTTCACTGACACTGAGGAAGTTTTTGTTTTCAATGTGCTTTCAGTGTAGTAGATGTTGTAGTGGACATTAATAGTAATAACCCCACTTACCCAATGCCATTGTAGAGTAAGGAAAATGCTTACAGAAGGGAAACAAAACCTTGCAGTAGAAAGGTTTCATAACATAGGAGCAGTGAAATCCTTTTCTTTTAGCTGTACCAGGGCTTGGATTAAGGGCTTCATACTTGGCTTGCTTCCAGAATTGGTGCTCTACCACCCAAGTCATGACTCCAGACAAGATTTTTGCTGGTTATTTTGGAGATGGAGGGGTTTGATTCTCTTATCTCAGTCCCTTTTCTGTCCAGGATTACAGGTACACAAAGGATATACACCCTAAAGATTATAAATGCTATTATCCTGAAACTTCATGCTAGCACTAGTACATCACTGAACCTTCTTTCAAAAGTCATTATAGAAGTTACAGTGTTACCCAGGCCTTTAAGGGAAATTTAGAGCAGATATTCTCCACAAAAAGTAATATTTTGTAATTTTAGTCTTAAATTATAAGATGCAAGTAGAATTTATATACTAGAAGTGTCTCAATAGTAGTTTAGGTAAGCTTCTAAACAATGACTTGGTATTTATAGTGTGAAACCCCCAGATTTGGAAAACTTGGGGTAGAAGAGAATTTTTGAAAAATATTGTTTTGAAACCAGGTATAACACAAACTTGAATTAAAGATGTGTTTGGTTGGGGTTATGATTCATCTAAGTGATTAAATCCTTAAATGGAAAATTGATAACTGTGTCTGAGTATAAACATGGTTTGTGGAAAAATAAATGAGGGAATAAGATCCCTCACTCTGAGAATTTTTTAAAAATATATTTTTTCCCCAGAAATAAAGAAAGAAAAGAGAAAAGAAGGCCGGTGCCTCTGTGTGGTATAATCTCCATAAGCAAAAAAAACTGACTCTGGAGGTAACCCAAGATTAGGTCGGTATATAATTATGGCCTACTTCATGTGTAATTAAGAGAATTGGTTTATCAGGTGTTTATTCCAAGTAAGCACATGTTTCAAGATGCTGAAAATCTTCCAGGCTAAAGACTTTCTTCTGGTTTTTCCCTTAAATAAAAGTATTTTAAGAAAAGTAGAAAAAGGTGAAACATGTATAACTCTGTCTACTGCCCAAGGAAAATAAAACTGAGAGGCCAGTTCCAGTTATGCTAGGGAGGGGAATGAATATATGTAAAAGTATGTATATGTATGTGTATCAGACATATATACTTATATATGTGCATATATACATATATATGTCATCAGTCTAATTTGTATGTCCTTCTAATATATATCAATCCTCCTTTGTACTGAATCTTCCCTCCCAAAAAATCAATACTACCTTCTGACTATAAACAATACCTTGTGTATCCATCCACAGTGTGTGTATCCTAGACAGTCCTCTTCTTTATTTCTCCACTATTTCCTTTTCAGGAAATAGTTCTACGTGATTGCTTCATTTATCTTCTTGATAAAATGTACACCAGCTTATCACATCTTTTCATTATTTGATTATTATGACAAGACAGGATCCAAGACATGTGCATCTTCTCGGTGAGGACTTCATGGTTTTCTTCACTACCCAGATCCCTAATGTATCTGTAGTGACTAGACCAGTCACAAGTATAAATAGTTTTCTGAAATTCAGAATCTCTCCACTCAGTTTGCCAAACTTTAGTTCTACTCTGAGTAGAATGTGTCACAGCAATTAACAACCTAGAACACAGTACCAGACTGTCTGGTTGACGATCTTGTGTGTGAGTCACTGGTTGTATGACCTTGATCTTCTCAGCAACCTCCCTAGAGGTGATTAGCCAGGATTACCCTGAGAACTGAATGTGTTACTCTAGCGTTCGGTGGTTTGCAGATTCCTGGACATTCTCTAGACCCTCTTTCTCAAGGAAGCAAGAACTACTAATGTGACTCAATTCTCACTGTTTAGTGTATGTATTTTAACTCGTTTGTGTGATAGAATGGGACACATTTATAAGACACCTCTGCTGCCCACAGAACCGTGGCTCTCTTCAGCTGATGCAATTTGTTTGAGTGCAAGCTGTACCACCTCCTCTTTTTTTTTTTTTTCAGAGAAAACTATTTTTTACTTGAAAGGAAAAAAAAAACTGACAGACAACTACAGCTATTCAGACTTGGTATTTGGCAGAAAGTTTCTTTAAAATGAACATAGTGAACCTTTCAGTTTTAGGAAATTTCAGCTGCATTTGCTTCATGAGATAAATGGAGAGAGCTTGCATAAAGAAATAGGAACTTGGGAAATGTGATGTTAGCCTCTATGAATTTGTGACTACCTGATAGTTAATGCATTCACTGATTTTGCTAAGATACTGGCAGAATGTTTTATATTACAGAAAAAATAAATAAAAATGGTCTGTATAAACCAGTGAACCAATGTTTTCAAAAAGACCAGTGCATGGTGTTATTACATTATACGAGAGTAAATGCTTCATTTTAAATGGAAGATATACAAAGGATTTTATATACCAACACATCAACCATGTCTTGATACAATTTCAGAATCTATGTTGCAATAATCTTTAAGGAATTGCTTTTTGTCTAGGACGAATCTGGTATCAGAAAATACCACAATTACCCCAAAGTTCTATTCAAATGAGTCTTCCCCTCTCAATCACACAAAGGTGTGATTTTCTTCATATATATTTACCAAAATACATCACATCACGTTGACAACAGAAGCTAGTATGAGAAAATAGGTGTTCTCAATTGAGGCAGATATTTAGAAATATTTGCAGAATAAAGAAATAACTGTCTGTCTTCACAATAGTTTTCGAAAACATGGTTTCCTATAACATACATTATTGATGTTTATATGTAACAAGATTTATTTTTTGAATTAGCTCCTTGAGACACAGTGCCATTTCTGGTTTTCAGTGATTAATAGGAGATAGGCTCACGGAAGGAGAGAGGAGTTGGGGAGGCGGTAGGGAAGGGATGGTAGGGGAAAAAACAAAGGAGGAGGTAACAATGCTCGATAGGAAATGTACTCATTACCTTACTCATGTAACTGTAACCCTTCTGTACACTATTTTTATAATAAAAAATGTATTTTTTAAAAAGAAGCTTCGAACCACCACCCTCAGATCTCAGCCTCCTTAGTAGCTAGAATTATAGGTTTGAACCACCAATGCCTGGCTAGCTTTTTTTTTAATATTTTCATTGTTATCATAAAGGTGGTTAGATGTTATAGCTAAGGACAGGAGTTAAGTGCCAAAAATTAACTTCACAAACTTCAGCCACATTTTAGTAGAACCTCCTGCTTCAAAGTCAGGTCGCTGAAGGGCCCTTCAGAGAAGTCATAGTCCCTAAACAAATGTTCATATACCAACGTGCAGATGGAACCTAAAAATGTCAAAATCATAATAGCCAAAGGTAGGATTGTAGTTGCCGGAGGCACCCAGGTAAAGGAGATGGAGAGATTTTGGTCAAAGGGTTAAACAATGTTTTCTTTATCTTGGAAGGATGAAATCTAGATGCAATGAGCAACACGGCAAGAATAGTAATCACATGTTGTTGTACGCTTGACATTTCCTAATAGGGCAGGTCTTAAGTGTTATCAGTACATGCATGATGATAACCAGGGTTATGGCATGTTACTTAGCCTCATTTTGTAATCATTTCATAGATAGTACTAAAAACACTTCACTATCCTTCATCCACACATACAATTTTAGCTTTCAGTTAACATCTGAGTGAAACCATGTCTCCCTCTCTCTCTTTCTCTCTCTCTGTGGAATATAATGTTTAAAATATTATAACATTTACATATATAACCCAAATCTCAATCAATGTTACATTAGGTAATATAATGAATCATATCCATACTGTGGGATTTTATATCGTGAAGGAAATGAAAGAAAAGTCTACAAAAATATTAAATAAACTATACAATCATAACATCAGAAAAAGATCTGAAAGATCCTCCATGTATATAAAAGATGTTAAAATATATAATTAAAAATGGACAAAGCTAAAACATAAGCTTCTTGTTGAGATGATTAACTTTGAGAAGTAGCCATTGTAAGGACGGAGGGTTGAGGAAGTTTTACTTTTTGTGTTTTAGATTTTGATGTAGATGATGGTTACATGGTCTGATTTTGTGAAATTTCATCCCACTGTACACATATAATTTGTGTAGCTTGCTGAAATTGTTTTACATTATAATTAAAAATAAGAAAATCATTGCTGACATACTTTTATGGATTTCACAGTCCATGAAATGAAAAATACTGAGAACCATTTATCTGATTTTCTTCCCATTCCAGATCTGTGATACAAGTTGCTGTCTGGAAAGATAATCACTCTGAAATTCTTTTTAATTTTGAAAAGTGAACTTGCTAAAGAAAATTCCACTTATGCATATTTTTAAACCTGGTAGTTGGCTTATCTGATAAGCCAAGATTCCCATACTATTCAAAGCAATGTTAGAGAATTTACTTAAGAGCACTTAATGTTTAATATGAGTTGTCCCAATCTGATATACTTTAATTTTTATGCTTATTACACTCTTATGTGAGATGAAAATGCTTTTAAAGATACCAAACACCCCATTAATTTGTCTGTTCTAAATTGATTCATCAAATCTAGGTCACTTGAGAAATATAAAAACATAAAACTTAAAAATAAGAAATTTGCTATGGAGGTAAAAGTTGTTTTACTATCATAGCAGCTGTGCCTTCAAGGTCCTTTCCATTTTCCAATTACTGTACTATTTACCAAGTCAAAAACTTCTAGAGCCGGGCATCGGTGGCTCACACCTTTAATCCTTACTACTCAGGAGGCTGAGATCTGAGGATAGCAGTTCAAAGCCAGCCCAGGCAGGAAAGCCCGTGAAACTCTTATCTCCAATAAACCACCAGAAAACTGGAAGTGGCGCTGTACCTCAAGTGGTAGAACGCTAGCCTTGAGCTGAAGAACTGAGGGACAGTGCTCAGGCCCATGACTGACAAAAAAAAAAAAAAAGACAAGAAAAAAACCAAAAAACTTCCTGATAGCTGGCCCTGAATCTCAGAAATCATTGATTGGCTTTTCTTTCTCTATTTTACACCTTATTTTTTGGCTGTTATTTTTCCATAAAGGAAGCATTTGTGCCTTGCAGGAGAATTTCACATTGTATCTATACATTATAATTTTGTGTTGTTTTAAACCTCAGCAAAATCGTGAAGATTTTGTTCACAAAGAATCAGTTGCTGAGGGTAAATGTCTGCCTCACAAAGCTCTCCCTAGCGATCTCAATTTTATAGTACCCTGAGCTCAAATGAAATGTTTGCTCTCTGAGAGTAAACAGGGGCTTTTTATCGAGACATTAAACTTAGAATAATTAGATATGGATAGTTCCCTGGCATTGGAGGCAGATGGGAGGGCAGTCATTAGTATGGCCACAGACATTATCACTAATTACCTCTTCGTCTTCTTTAATGGGAATTGCCCAATCGCGACTCTGTCATTTCACTTTTGCTGCATCCTTACTGCTTTGTTTGTTTTCTCCCTGATATATTCTCATTACTATTCTTACATTAGTTGCCTCATCAACTCTCTCATTTTTGCCATTTTCTGTGAGATTTATTCATGAACCTGATTGTCTATGATGAACTGAAGTCTAGAAACACAACCTGGCACCTGTTGTCAATTGGCTACTTAATGATTTGCCTGTATTTCATGAATGATGCTCTTTAGGCTCCCTAAGGAAACCACAATTTACTACCTCATAAAGCAATTTACTACGAATGTTTTCATTTGTTCTGTTTGTTTGAAGGTGGGGAGCATGGGGAAGGCAATGACTGGGTCTGGAAACCATGTGATTATTCCAGGAAAAGCAATCTTATGTGTGCTCTGAGAGTAACCCTACTCAAGTATCAGGCTGTAAAACTTACATTGGGTTTACAGAATGCCCAAGTAACTCAGTCCTATGTGTTAGCCATTAAGATCTATGATGAAATAATATACTCAGACATTCATCCACAAACCAGGTAGGAACTCAGAGTATCAAATCAATAACAGATGCGGGAATACTTGCGTTTAACCTTATCTTCTGAAGGTGTATCTGTCTTGATATATAAATAAAGATATAAGACAGATGACATAATGACACAATAATGGCCAATATTAATACTGTATACTAAGAAATTGGGCCCCATGCTGAAGACTCTATACATTTCCCACCATATAATCTTCACATTCTGGGTTGTATGGATGGATGGATGGATGGATGGATAATAATCCTCATGAGTAACCAAACCTATAAGAGGTCTGTTCCTTTATTTATTCCCTTGTTGTCAAGAACTCAGAGTGTTTACTACTAAGCAGTGGGTGCGGTTAACCTGAACATCCACCTAAAAGCCCAAACCTGAATCCTGAACCATCATAACACTTCCCAGGATTACTGGTACGAAAGTAGCCATCTACTTGAACAGTTATCTGTCAGTGCTTGTGGACAAAAGCTTAGAAAAGGAGAGAGAGGGAGGTTGACTGCATTCCTTGCCAGAGGTGTGCATTTCTTTACTGGAGATGCTAGCTCACAAGAGAAATCTATGGTAGTCTAAAGCTACCCTATGATGGTTTCTTTTGTAGTTTCTCATCTTACATGTTCTTCCAATTGATTATACAGGAATTGGTTACACAAATTCTACAGGTAGGAAGATGGTTAGAATGTATACTGGAATAATCTTATGCATTCCAGTTGTAATGCTGTTCTTCCCCATTCTTGCAATGATTGCTTGAAATATGATGAAGAGTTAAGCCAAGCACTTCCTTCCCTTGCAGTCAACTATTTAATGATACTTTCAGCTAGGCTGAGTATGGGATCAGTCTTCAAAGAAGCAGGAGGAAGAGGAGGAGGAGGAGGAAGAGGAGGAGGAGGAGGGAGAAACACACTGGATTTGTTATCATGAGTCACACTTGACGTGAGCTCTGCTCTTTTGCAACAGTTAAGAAATTAGAACTGATTTTTTTTTCCTAAGGAAGACAGGCTGAAACACTTGCTGCTTTTGAAAGGTAATTTAGCCCTGTCAGGCTTATGACGTGTCAGAATTCAGTATAGGAATTGTGTTTATTTAATACAAAGATCAGAGAGTCAAACACATTTTGGTGAAATAATAACAGGAAGATTCTCTGTCTCTAGAAAGAGATCTGCCAAACTTTGAAGTAATTTGCATAAACATTGTAATCAGCCACAGAAAAAGTTCCCCGTTTGCAAACTTGTTATCATAAGACCTGCTCAGTCATAAAAGCATTTTGGGAAAAGCAGAACTGGGAAATTCAGATAAACGATGAGTACAAGTATGGAAAACCACTCCCAAAGAGCCTTTAAATTAAATTTTCTTTGAAAACTCAAATTAAAGAAGTCAGATTTCCAATTGCTTCTAAGAATTTAGTTGTTGAGAAAAATACTAACTGGTATGATTTCTTTGATGTTTGAATTAAATGAAGTATACCAATGTCCCTTATATAGAATAAGAGAATACACACACACATACACACACACACACACACACACACACACACACACACACACACACACACACATACACACACACACACAAATAACCATAGACAGCATGCTGTGGAATTTAATTAGAATCAAAGTTCTTTAACTAGATAAGCACAACTTATTTAACTAATAGGTCTAAACATGCCCAAGTTTACCACTATTGTAGGTAAAACAAATGTCTTTTGCATTTGACTTTGTTCACTATCAATCTTCTTCTGTGACCTAGAATTATAAGCAGATGAGAAGCTACTTGAACATTCAAATTGGATTATCATCCTTTTCCTGTGCTTCATGATTAGGAATAGAAAAATTAATTTTGGAGATGATAAGCCAGCCAGAGAGTGAATCATTTTCTAACAGTGAATTGGTTTTTTCTTTCTATCCATCAAATTCCACCTCCAGACCAAAGGCCAAAGGTATTCAATGTCTTCATGATTCTTATCCTTTTCAAAACTTGGCCTGTCCAAGGATTTCTCGATTGAGATGCTTATCTGCCGCCTCTTCAACCATCCTCATCACAGTTTAACCTGCTTCCCTATGACATTGACCGCTACATAAATGTTGAATATATATAAATAATATATTATATGTAATATATGTAATGTAGAATGTTGAATATGCATTATATTGCATGTTACATATAATAGTATATCTTATATAATAATATAACAAAATATAATATAATATAAAATATAATATAACAATTTATATATAAAATATAATATAACAAAATATATATCTTATATATATTATGTGATATACATATTATTACATACAATACATAAATGCATGTAAAACATCTCTCTCTATATATATAGTATTCTAATCCATGCCTCAATTAGCAAACATTTATTAAGTACAGGTAATATCTTAGTGGGTTGTATATTAATTGGTATTTATACTCAAAGACTCATAGATATCCTAATATCTTAAATATTAGTTATACTTCTTAGTGAATAAAAGTGTGAAATCCTTCTGGCTTATTTATCTGAACTAATTCTATGATCATGGTCACACTAATGATTTTCTTCTGGGCCTTGTCTTTCTCATCCTGAAAATGAAATAGTCATGAAAAGGTTGCTCCTTTTTGTTGGGTTGCTATAAGTAAAAATCATGATAACTCATGTAAGTTCACCATAATTGCAATTTAACCATATTATACACAATGAACATTATTGATTCTTCCTAACCAGAACAACAGGTTTTTGTAACAGACAAGTCAGAGAAATATGTTAAAAGAAGAAATCATACAGTGTCCTTATACCATAACAAAGTTAATTATAATTTTGTATAGCTCTATGTGAGAGTGGCCCAAATACACTGTCCAAAATATATTCTGGTAAAAATTGGGGGTAACAACGATACAAGAGTTGGTTGGAAATGAACGTTACAACTTCTGGGAGGGAAGGGGAGGTGAGGAGGTGAGGGAGGGAAGGAATAGCAAGAAAAAAACAAATGAAGGGCTACAATGTTCAAAAAGAAATGTTCTTTCTTGCTATTGTTCCTAACATTTACAAGATGATTACTTTGTTGCTTTGTATGTCTCTTCGCCACAGTATAAACCCTGTTTTCACTGTATTTAATGTTGGGATAATTTGGGGAGTGCAAGGGAAAAAACAAATTGTTTACATGGGAATACAAGTTGATCCATTGCAACAATGAGATGTACAAGACATTATGTGGAAAAATGAACTTCACAACTTTGGCAGCAGGTGGGGGAGGATGGGAGAGGGCAAGGATGGGAAGGGGAAACAAAGGAGGAGGCAACAATGCTTGATAAGAAATGTACTCATTACCTTGCTCATGTGATTGTAACCCCTCTGTACAGTATTTTCACAATACAAAAAAACTTATTAATAATAAAAATGTACTCATTACCTTACTCATGTAACTGTAATGACTTTGTACAAAGTCGTTTGAGGATACAGGTGGACCTGTTGCAACAATGAGAAGTACAAGTTGTCATGTCGCAAACGAGCTTCACAATGTTGGTGCGGGGGGGGGGGGGCAGGGGGGAGGGGGGAAGATTGGTTGGGGGTTGGGGGGGAGGCTGGGAAGGGATGTGAAGGGTAAACAAAGGAGGAGGCTGCAATGCTTGGTAAGAAATGTATGCATTATCCTGCCCATGTAATTGTAACCCCTCTGTACAGTATGTTCACAAAAAATAATAAAATTAAATTTAAAAAAAGAATCTTTACAATAAAATACAATTTTTAAAAATTGGGGTAAACTGCGTTCAGTGTTTAAGCAAGCAAACCAGAGTTCGGTAACTGTCATCCTAAGAGTAAAATGAAGTGAATAGTGGTTTATAATCGTGATGATAATAATCTTGTGAAATCCCTACTGCCTGTTTATATTATCACATAACACTTAACCTAGGGGGAGAAGGAGGAAGAACACATAACAATTGCTCACACATTACAGTTAAAATTACAAGCTCATGCCTGTCATCCTAGCTACTCAAGAAGCTGAGATCTGAGGATCAAGGTTTAAAACCAGCCCAGTCACAAAAGTCCATGAAACTCTTAACTCCACATTAGCTATCAAAAAAATAATGTGGAAGTGGAACTGTGGCTCAAGTGGTAGGGAACTAGTCTTGAGCACAAAAGCTCAAGGACAGCACACAAGCCCTAGGACTGAGACTCTCCCCCCAGTAAATTGTCTGAATACCTTTTTATTTTCAAGAGATATAAATGAGGAATGAGCAACAAGAGAGTTACACATAGCATTAAGAATCTCTTAGCTTCATTTCAGATCCAATGTAGGCATCCCCCACTAGGTAGATACCAATCATTGGCTCTAGGGCCTTTTCAGAATACTAAAATAAAAGGACATTCAAGTCTCTACCATAAAGTTGCACAGTATTTGTATATGGCCCACACATGTCCTCCATTATAGAAATAACCTCTGGTTATGTCTCTGCTATATCATTCAGGGAATTATAACAAGAAAAATAATTCCATACATGTTCAGCACTGATACCATTTTCCCAAGCGTTTGTTTTTATTTTTATTCAGTTTTTATTGTTACTGTAAATGTACAGAAGGGTTACAGTTACAGAAGTCGTGGAATGAGTACATTTCTTTTTGAACAGTGTCACCTCTTCCCTATTTTTCACCTATTTTTGTCCCGGTTTTTCCCTCCCAGTCCTCCTCCTCCACAACTTGTATAGTTCATTTTTCACACAGTGTAGAGTGAGTATCACTGCTGCATTTGTTCACCCTTTGTCCCACCATTTCTGTGTGCCGCCTTACCCTCCCCCAAAGAGATGAGCTTACATAGGAGACAAAAGGTACAGAAATCAAAACCAGTGACAAAGGAGAAAAAAAATTAAACAACAAAGTAATGAAAAACTTCTTGTTTCCACTTTTTGGAGTTCATTTCACAAACATGCCTACCTCATATCAGGAGAAAAAAGGTTTTTACACAGGTGGAAGGACATCTGTATTTTCATACAGAAGAATCTGGGTGTCTCTGATGGAGCCATAAGGATATTTAAATTTGAATTTCAAATTCATTACTCTTACTGTTTAGCCCCTCACTAACCCATATCACTGGTTGAGTTCTTCCCCCAAAAAAGAAGATGCTCAGATGAAAATGTGTGGCTAGACATTTTTTATGATGGTTCCACACCTATGAGAAGAACAGAGGAGGAAGCAGGATCAAACAGAGGAAAAAGTCAGCTACATGGAAGTCACAGTAAAGGTGCTCGGGACTAAGTACAGCTGGCCAACTAGCACGGGTGATTAATGAATGGGTGTGTCAGCCACATTGTCTTGCCATGGTGTAAGCAACCAGTGTGCTGGTGGTTGAGGGGAAGGAGTTAGTAACAGTATTTCACCCTTGAGAGAGAAATTTAGATGTACAAAATCTGCCTTACTGCAAAATTCCAGTGAACCCTTGGTTTTTCATGTAAGCACACAAAGAACTCAACAAGAACCTGTAAAAGTCAGCACTCCAGGAGCTGGCACATTTTGATTAATGTAGAACCGATTTTCTGGTTCCAACAATAAGCCATACTGTTCTCCTAATGATCATTCAAAGAGAGAGAGAGTTCCAAAAATAATCTCATCTAATGAAATGCCACTGATACAAAAATTAAGAATCTGAAGGAAGAGGTTCTACATGACACCTCTACTTGGAACATAGAAGGAAGTACAGGTCTTTTCTCCTTTTATGTAATATTAACTACTGACCATAGCCAGGCTATGTTTTCCAAACCTTCTGAGTTACTTCTGTTTCTTTGTAATCTTAATTGGATCATGGCTTCCCTCATTGTTTGACTGTTCTCCAGTTTATACATGAATAGGAATAAGACATGCTGAAGTTTAGTTCCAAGTGAATGAAAGGTATCTGTTGCTTTAAGTACATTGGCAATACGGATGAACTTGGTGCATAGGTTGATAAGAGTGTTTATCTGAGATAGGTTTCACCAGTGATTTGGGACTCTTGGCTTTTTCCCTGACTTCAGACACTGTAAGTACAATAATGCCACTGATGACACATCTGCTTACCAGTCAGCTTTCCATTTTATCACCCACCTTCCTGCCATAGTGTTCCCATGTTCTTACAGGACAATGGTACTTTTCTTTAACCACAGTTTTTTTTAAGTCTAAATTTTAAAGGGACAGCATCAATTAAAGCTGAGCTATGGGAACTGGTTTTTCCCTTACATGTCAGAGATTTTTAAGGAGCTATGTCCAATTCAGAATTGCCCAGTGTTGAATAAAACTGCATACCCATTCAACAAACAACCAACAAACACTCCAAACCCATGTGGTCTCCATTCACTGTATCACTGAGTCTGGGTGACTCAGTGCTTTTCTTGCCCCAGCACAGGAGATAGGGAGATGCAGCAGGATTTTCAGTTCTCCTTATATTTACATGATATGTGCATTCCTTTTTTTTTCCTAAAAGAAAAGGAAATCATCCACAATAAAATCGATCATTTTTTAATTAAAAAAAGGTGTGGGTTTATTAAATAGCTGTATTTAATGAAGTCCCAGCGACTTTCAATAACCTAGAACCCAGCAACCAGGAGGTGACCTGAGTAAGAATGAATTATGTTTGTTTTCCCAAGAGAGCTCGTATATGTCCCAGTCTGACAGGACATGATTTCTTTCTCTTTTCCTCATGGAGATGCAGAATGGAAAGAATTTTAATATCATTCCTTGTTTAGGGTAAAAAAACATATATATAAATATGTCCTTAGATCCACTACAGTAACTGCACAGCGGATACCTTTTCTTCTTAACTCACCCCCAAACCTCCAGAGTAACAGGAAATTCGGATTAAAACAAAGTCGGCCTTCAAAGCTTTCAGCACCACATCTGCACCCTGGGAAAGGAAACATTCGATAAGGGAATTAAAACAGAAATCTCAATGGATTGGGGAGGGAGAAGGAAGTTTGGGTTCTGCCTGGTTAAATGCACTTGCCTTGGCCAAGTGCATTTAATCTGCAATGCTGAGTTATAGGTATAAGAATATGTCCTGGCATTTCTTCTCAACAAATAATGTACAGTGGTTCGCTACACAAAGTTTCGATCACTTGTCAGCCATTATTCAATCACACAGATTTAAAGATTTTTATCCCGAGACTCCTCCCCAGACCCAGAGTGTTATTGGAATATTTCTCATGAACACAGCCATGTTTGAATCAAAAAGCATAGCCTTTACCCATCTCCATAAAGAAATCAAACGCAGTGAAGCACAGACTAATGGTATTTGTGACAGAATTCAGTATATAAGAGCAGAGCAATTTCCCTTAGATAGACAAAATATTTCAACATAATGCTGACAGGGAGAAACTAACAAACTAGGAGAGTTACAGGCTATCCCTATAAGGGGTAAATATCCTCCAAACTTCTAAAACTGTTTCTGAGACATGGGCATATAATTGTATTTGTGAATTAGCTTTAAAATTTTCTTTTCCCTTTATGGAGTTTGCTTTCCCTATACTTGAACAAAAGAAACATGTGTCTTCTTTGAGAAAATGAGAGCTGATACGAGTATTTGCTGCTTCAGGGAAAGGTGAGTAAAATGTATTTGGGGTACCATACTGAAGGTTAGGATCCAGTACCTCGTTTCAACATCTGATAAGGATGGGAAGGGACACAAAAAGGAGCATCCATAAGATGCTCCATTATCCCAAGCAAGGAAGATAGGACTTGATAGCAGGTGTATAAAGAATCTCAGACCCCTCATCTGCTGACTAGTCAGTCATAAGCAACAACTTTCTTTCCTCTATCCATAAAAGAGAGAACAATATTAAAGAGCACATAGTTGATGAGAGATCACAACTAGGTTTTCATCCATAAAGAACTCAGAATAATGTCTGACACGCAGTCACTAGATTAGGAAACATTCTGCCCTCTTGCATTACATCCTAACTCCTGTAACTTGATATGTTTCCTTGCAGGACAGTGGAGAACTGAGGTTGTAGATGGCATTAAGGTCATTCATTAGATGTCTTTAAAGAGGGAAATGTACCACAGATCACGGAGACAAGATTAACAGAAACTCAAGGATCCTTTGATGTAGAAGGCAGACAAAGTCCGTGTCCAGTGGCCTCGGTGTGAGGAACCCTTGACTGCTGGCACTGAAAATGGAAAAGCCTCCATGGGAAGCGATGGAGAAGGCCTTTGATAACAAGGGAAGGCCAGGGTACAGTTCCCCTTAACCCCATGGAATGTTTTCAGACTTGGGGCCATCACACACAGATTTGATATATTATAAACCATTAATTCCATGGAGATTTTATTTTACATTAGCAATAAGAAAGACAGTGGCTATCCATTACAGAGGACTTTCAGTAGTGAGCACAAGTAGCCAGCCAGTACCACAGAAAAGTAAGTTGTGTCTGGTGAGATGCCTTGGGAATGGATTTTCTTTTAGAAAGTCAGACAGTGGACAACAGGAATCAAAACTTCTAAAGAAAGGCAGATATTCAAGAAAATAGGCAACAACAAAAGGGATAATGTCCTACCAGATCACACCAAAATCCTTTGAAAACAAAGGCATTGGATGCCTTTGTTAATGCCTTTGTAAGGCATTAGTATCAATCCACAATACTGAAAGCTCCGATTCAGTTGAGTACTTACAGGCTCTCTCTCTCTCTCTCTCTCTCTCTCTCTCTCTCTCTCTCTCTCTCTCTCTCTCTTGAGGCTTGATATCAGAGTCTCTAGTTCTCATTTGACTTTTCTTGCTTTCCTGCTCAAGGTTTACCCTTTACCACTTGAACTATACAAAGAGTTCTGGTTTTGAACTAGTTGTTTGGAGATAGTCTCATGGAATTTTCTGCCTGGTTTGACTTTGAACTGAGATCTTCAAGTCTTAGCCTACTTAGTAGATGAGGTTACAGGTGGGAACCATAAGCACCTGTCCAGATACTTACCACAAGTTTGTGAATTTGATATTATTATATATTTATTTTATAGATTAAAATGAGGTTGAGAGAAGTTAGGTAATGGTAATTTTCCAAATCCAATAGAGAGCATACATAACTTGCCTCTTGTCCCCAAATCCATGTTTGATTGTTTTTTGTCATACTATGCATGTGGTTTTCAAAAATGGATTATTAATTCAAGCAGCAAGTATTTGTGGTTACTCAACCAGGTACTACATTGTGTTGCTATAATTATAATGATAAGATGTGTGTGTGGAAATCAGCAATAAATAAGTAAATAAGCAATAAATATGATCAATAAACTATAAACTATCAAGAAGGGATATACAGGCTTATAGAATTACAATAGAAGAATCTGATTCTGATCCACTCATGGGAAGAGCCATTGACAACTTCCGGAATCAATTCTAAGACACCGAAAACGGGCTGGAGATTGCCAAGATAAATGCAATGGAAAAACCAAAGTCTGGTTTGGACAGCAGCTGAGAAATGGAATGGAGAAGAATTTAACCCAGGTGATTATGCCCTCTATTGGATGTGGAAAATTACCTAATTTCTCTGAACTTCACTGATGATTTTTTTTAAGAGAAAGTGGAGATTCAGATACCCATATGACTTCTTGAGGAAACAGAGGCAGTGTTTCAAAATAAGGATTCTGAACTAGATCTAGAGAATTCCTTTATGTACCCTGGTCATCATTAAATCCATGAAGAAGATAGTCAGACTAAATTAGGAATGAAACTGAGACTTAAAGTGAGGAATAATTAGGTCCAAGGATAGAGTCCTAAGCCAGAAACCATTAAGAGTTCAGCAGAGACAGCCAGGTGCCAGTGGCTCATACCTGTAACCCCATCTACTTAGGAGTCTGAGATCCAGAGAATGGCAGTTCAAGGCTAGCACAAGGAGCAAAATCCCCTAAAATTTATCTCCAAATTAAACAGCATGAATCAGGCTTGGAGGTCTTGATCAAGGTCTCATGCACAAGTGGAGCAATGGAAGTGTTTACCAATAGAGCAAACAAACCAAGTGCAAAACACTGAGTTAAAGCCTCCGTATTGCCAGAATAATCAATAAATAAAAGGAGTGAGTGGAGGAAAGGTAACCCACAATGGAAGTAGGAAAAAAGAAGGTAACAGTGGAGAAGCCAGAGAAAACCAGGTGAAGTTGAAGGACTGATTGTTTGATAGAGCTTGACTTTAAAGGTGAATTTTTTAAAACTATTCATGTCATGTTTCTTTAAACTGTTTTGTCCCTCTATACAGAATTGCCTTATGCATTTATGCATACCCCATCTTAAATCATCCACAGATCTCCTACAGATCTTTAAAGACACAGCTACCATTTTGCTTCCTTTGAACTGGGCCAGGATCTCCTGCAATGCTATCAGTAGCATACTGATCTTTTTTCTTCTACCACATCAGCACTGCGATACAACAGAAATAATAAAACATATGTCTACTTAATGCTTGACCTGTTTTCTTATCTTCAAAGCCCTCTCAGATGCCTGGCACAGAATAGAAACTCAATAAATGTGTGTGTGTGTGTGTGTGTGTGTGTGTGTGTGTGTGTGTATGTGTGTATACTTCATATATGAATACCCAATAATTGCTCAACAACATTTGTGGCATTGAAATGGTAGATGAGTGAAGCACACTCAGTCTGAAGCCATCTGCCTAGGTTCTAATCAAAGCTCAGCAACTTGCTAAATACATGACTGTGAGCTATTACTTAATCATGTTTTTTTACACACTAAACAGAAAATTGCATGGTTTATATGCATTATTAACGAAATAGGATTTTTACTTTGGTGAATTTTCTTCTTTCTTTCTTTTGGTATTTCTGTCTTTAAAAAGATATTGTAAAGGTGATGTACAGAAGGGTTAGAGTTACATAAGTAAAGTGATGAGAACATTTCTTTTTGAACAGTGTTATCCTTCCTTCATTTCCTCCCCCTTTCCCCCTCTCCTGAATCCACTCCCACCCAAGTTGTAAAGTTAATTTCCAACATAGTGTCTAGTGAGTCTCACTGTTGCATTGGTTCACCTTCTGCCCAACCATTTCTGTGATTTCCCCTTCCATTCGGTAAACTTTCATCGAAAAAGTGTTGGTGAGAATATAAATTTCCCAGAAATGACTCCACAGATGGTCTCCCCTGCTTTCCACACAAGGTTACTGTGAAGATTGCTGTGTAGAAATGCATGTTAAAAACGTTAGCAAATTATTTAATAAGTGAAACAAAACTCAACTATTGCAGTATGACCACTCCTACTGGTAACCTGACATAATCTCTGATTTAGGCTGGGTTCACTGTTGACAGTTTCATTCTCTGTTGTTTAACTGCCATTCTCACATTTGGAATAGAGCAGCTGTACTTCGTAGTTGCTTAATCATTATGTATAGAGTAAGACTGGACAGTTTCCATAATACGTATTAAGATAAAACAATAGAGAAAAATACATCCCCTGGGTATATAAAAGCCTAAGACAGCATCAACCACTACCCATTTTTCTGGCTTTCCAGCACTAGGCTGCAATAGAAAAAGAGCGTGGATGGAAGAACATGTAACCTCGATTTTGGCTCAGAATCGAATCATTTGGCATGCCTAGAATCTCCAAGGACACCCTGCATGTTGCTTACACACCAGGATCAGCATTCAGCTGGTATAAATGCGTTTTGATCCAGTTTTAGTTGAAATATGCAACCTGAGTTATTTATCTTTTCAAGAATGTATCCATAAGCAATGAGGTGTATCACTGACTGTGAATTCCCTGTGTGGAAAAGGCCTGGGCTACATGAAATATTGGCTGAAGGAAGAAATGCAATCTGTGGGAATGAGCTAGTTTTGTAGATGCTTACTTTGGTGTGGAATAGAGGAGGGGCAGGGGAAATGCTACTTCTCTCTGCCTCATGCATAGGCTCCAGGCATGGAAGTTTTACCTTTATGTTCCAAGAACAAAGGAATCATACATTGATAAACTACAAGGTCAAGTACTCTAAGTAAGGAATAAGTGAACTATTCCTATAAAGTCCCAGAAAATAAATGTTTTAACTTTTTATAGGGCCTACGTCCCCATCACAACAATTCAATTCCACCAAATGCAGCCAGATGCAACGCCTAACAAATGTTCATATTGTGTTTCAATAAAACTTTATTTTAAGAAATGGCAAGAGTACATTTGCCTATAGGTTCCGGTTTGCCCATCACAGCATGCTGTTACTCTTTAGAATAGTAGCCTTGTGTGCAACATTATTTTAAAGCCTCCAGCATCCATGGATACAAGGTTCTACATGATATAATATTTATAAGTAGATTTGACTGTTTTCAAACACAATCGAGCTTTCCTAAGTTTCAGCATAAAAGATAATACCTCCTTGCCAGATTCTTTGACTCAGAAGAATGTGTTTCATCAAAATGTTCTTTCTGATTGAAATTCTTGAATTTGTCACGCAGTGGCATCTTTAATTTCATCACTTTATTAAAAAGACAAGACGAAGTTTTTGTTTTGTGATGTTGAAATCTGCCAGGCATAGGGACTCACAACTGTATTCTCAGACAGCTGTGGAGCAGAGATAGAAGGATCTCAGTCCAGCCGGGGAAAGTGAGCAAGACTTTATCTCAGAATAAACTAGGCATGAGTTTCCTTGCCCATAATCCCAGCTACATCAAAGTCAGAGGCAAGAGGATACAGGTCTGAGGCCAAGCCTGTGTGAAAAAGCATGAGACCCTATCTAAACCTTGACCACAGCTAAAAAGGAGCTGGGCATGTGGCTCAAGTGGTAGAGCTCTTCCCTAGCAAGAATGAGATGATGAATTCAGACCACTGTAGTGCCAAGAAAAGAAAAGTTGAAATTCAGTGCAATAGGTAATTCCCTTCAGATAATTAAGTGCATTTTTATCCTTTTGCATTCTCTTATATTTTTCTTCTTAATAACAACTTGTCAATTAGTTTAGAAACCATAATTCTAAAATATCTTACAAAATGTCTAACAATTAATTCAACATTTTAATTCACAGTCACCAGACAAATGAAGCACCCATTTTAGCCACCTGTAACCGGCAGAGATTTGTCTCTTGCCTTCCTGCTTCTTGAGAAATCGTCACCTTGTAAAGGAAATGAAAGGAAATGAGTTTATGATTTAGTGTCATTAACTTAGAGCTACAGAAACTTTCTGCAACTGTCAAGTGGAGTCTTCAGTGTGTTCTCACAGGCTGCCAATTAGAGTTACACATTTAAAAATATAGACTTGCAATTCCACTAGTCACATGAATAGTTCTGGTGCCGTGCCGCTACACTTTGAAAGACTAACTGGAAATTTTAAAAGGGACATGTTCCATAAGGAAAAATAAAAACAAAAAGAAAAGAATATTTAAAAAAGAAAATGGAGAGAGCACAAGGAAGAAATTTATTCCTCTGCTGTCAAGTGTCTAGTTCATTTGTTTTTATTTATTTGTTTTGTTGTCTTTAAGCAGTTGCTGCAAGGAGTTGCCATACAACAAAGTAGCTGATGAATACAATCTTCTTGATCAGTTTCACCCCTTTTCATCTTCCTCCCCTAAGCCCCTCAACTCTCTCCTTCCCTCAATTTTCTTCATTTTGTAGGCTACGCATTGGATTTTATGACTGCATTCTTCCCCTCTTCCCCTCTTCCTTAGTCTATCCCCCTTTCTTCGATTCCACCCGCTACTTTTGAGCAACCCTTTCCTGGTATTTATCTTTCAGGACTGTGAAGTAGCCTAAGGAATTACATCAGTTGAGCTCTCCCTCAAATCTACCATATTTCAGTTAATGCACTTATGGATACTTGGATACCACCCTGAAGTGTTCACTTAGATAGGTATAAATTAAGTGCCTGGTTTATTCTAAGATCTGGGTAACACTTTTGCTAGGGTTGGCCTTGAACCTCCTGTCTCTGTTCCGTGACTATCTGGGATGACGGTTGCGGAGCCACTCTGCCTGGCAAAATTTCAACATCGCTAAAGAAAATGAAACAAAACAAAACAAGCCAAAATCTTGTCTTCCCATATTAATAAGATCACTTGCAAATCAGTCCTCACCTGTTTCACACCTTAATGTTCCCTTTGAAAGAGGTTTGCTCTCTCTGGAAGGACACAGGAAAATGGAGTGAATTCTCTCCCCTGTGTAGACAGGTCAGCCATGACTGGAGACTGATGCAAACCATATATATATGCTCTACTCAGAAAAGACTCACACAAACCAGTATCTCTCTCTTAGAAAGAAAAAATAGATATCTAAAGTCCTTTGATGATGTCAAGTTTATGTGCGAGGAAGGGACAAATAAAAGGTGCTGTGTCCCCTCCCATTCTCCAGTTTCTTTGTAACCTGCTTCCCAGTAAAGGGTGAGAATAAGAACTTCCTAGAAGAAACAGAGGCCTGGGTTTGCTTCCGGGCTGGGAGCTCCTCTTGGCACTTGTTGGAATGCCTGTGACATTTCTCAGTTGCCATAGCAGCTGACTTCATATTTATCTCTGTGTTGTGTAGAGCAACAGGTATCTAGAGATGACTGTTAGGGTTTGTTTGGGCTTTGTGTTTTATTTTTCTCTTGCTTCTCACATCAAACAGTAGCAGTGAAAACTGATAGAACTATTATATTTTTGATTAAGCATAGGTTACTAACTCAGCAGTGATTGTGAAACCTAGCAATCGCCACTGGGCAGCCACAGAAGCAGGAAATTTCACACAAGCATCAGGAACTGCTGGACCAGATTTGATGAAGTAACAAAACTTTCTTGTCCATTTAATTCCATAGCTGATGCTCGGTAATTTCATAGATTTAGTTTAATTGAATCCTGCTAAACTGTATGATCCCTTAACCTTCACAAAACACTTTTCTGTAACTGCCAAGAGACTATTTATTTATTTATTTATGCAACAGATGCATTTTCATCTACTAGGAAATTCTGATAAAACCCAATATCCTGGTCTCCCATTGGGCAATCGTTGGGCAATTCCATTGGGCTACTACTTAGAAAAGTGAAAGTCACCCTTGCTAATTTGCAAACAGAAAAACAGACTATTCACCAAATTTTCCAGCAACATGGATTGTTTTACATTCTAATCTAAATGATAGGGGCTAGAATCCCAATGAAGTTTTTCAGCAATTAGCCTCTGCTTCTCTTGCTCTGAAGGTAAATGTCAGAAGGATGGCCAACATTAAAAACAACTGCCTAGTGTTAGTTCCATTTTTAGACTAATCTTGTCTATAAACTGGCAGGAATGTCCCTTAAAACAGATTCAAATTTTATGATTGACTAGCCCTACTTCCCTCCTGTCTGTAACTGCAGACCAGTCCTCTCTACCAGCAGACAGAAGATTTGGCTTATGTCTTATTCTTCGTTAGTGTGTGTTTGGCTTATGCCCAGAGATATTTTTAAAGCAAGATGAGAAGAAAGTACACAACCTAAGTGTGGATCTTATGTTCTGGAAGGAAAACTGTAAGTGACCCACAGCAGTGAGAAAGTAGGAATGATCACTTGTAATGTCTTTGTGTTGATTATGTCTTGATATTTCTTTATCATTCTTAGGGCAGGCCAAGTTTAAATGAACCAAAATGTTTCTTTTTTTTTTAACTAAAGTTGCTCTGTATGTTTCCATCCTGCACCAGATATTGAGCAGACTTATTAAAAGTTCTTATATCTTTCCTAAGATTGCTAATTTTTCTTTTGTTCGGTCATAGTGCTTGAACTCTGGACCTGGGCCCTGTCCCTGCGCTCTTCAGCTCATGGCAAGCACTCTACCACTTGAGCCACAGCGCCACTTCTGGTTTTCTAGTGGTTTATTGCAGATAAGAGTCTCCTGGACTTTCCTGCCTGGACTGGCTTTGAACTGTAATCCTCAGATCTCAGCCTCCTGAGTAGCTAGGATTACAGGCATGAGCCACCGGAGCCAGGCTTAAGATTGCTAATTATAATATTCATATTTGTGTGCCCATTTAATAATTTGATATGAAATTTCCCGAAATGGCTTATCTCTTGTATGATAATAGGTCATGAATATTATCTGTATTTAATAGGCTAACTGGTTTTAATGTATATAGGAGTTTATTTCTCAAATAAACACTTTGTTTACAAAGAGAAAAGTACAGAAAGATTTGAAACTTCTAAAATCAATTTTCTATAAAAACTAGGTAACACTAGTTTATACGTATACTAACACATAGTATGGTCAAGAATTTCTATCAATAGAATGAGAAGACCCAGTCAGGTGCTGGTGGCTCATGCCTGTAATTTTAACTACACAGGAGGCTGAGATCAGAGAATCAGGAAAGTCTATGAGAGACTCTTATCTCCACTTAACTACCAAAAAGCCTGAAGTGGAGCTGTGGCTCAAGTGGTAGAGCAGTAACCTTGAGGGGAAAAGCCATACAAGAGCTCAAGCCCCTGAGTTCTGAGTTCAAGACACCAGTACTGTTACTAAATAAAATAAAATGAAATGAAATGAGAAGGTCTTTAACATTGTCTCCAATGTTAGTTAAGTTAGAAATATTAAGTTTAAATTCCAGTTTACCATTCTTGGTGAATCACTTGGAAAGATTCAAAGGTATGTATACCTATGCAAGGGTTCAGAGCTACCAAAGATAGGCACACAAAGTGAAAATGCTTACTTTCTTTGTATTACCACATTTCTAACTGGTGTCCTTTAGAAACATTTTACCAAAAACAAAAATAAATAAGATTTAAATGAGGAGAAATTTCAGATAGCACACACAGTGCTGTAAATTCTACATACAAGTGTTCCAATTGGGGTGGGGGGGGTTACAGGCTATCCATTTTAAAGTCTAACGAAGAATATTCTCCCTTCTAAGCAACTCAGATGAGCAACCTCCACAACTTCTGATGGCATGCTACAGGAGCTGATGGGCCAGGTGCCTGCAAGTCCCTCTAAGTAATTGAGTGCCTGCAGTCTAAGCTCAAAAAAGCACAATTATATTCTCCAGAAAGGCATTGATTGGCCAAGCCTTGTTAGACTCTCAAGACTTCACTTAACAAGATTCCCTTTAATGGAAAGGGGAAAAGCATTTGAGTCATTTATCAGATGTTTGCTCAAATAATATCTCTCCCAGCTCTTGCAATTTGGTATTCTATGTGCTAGCTCAGACTTTTTCTTTTAAATTGTTTAACTCCACAGCTTAATATCACTAGTCCTGGATATAATGAGTAAGACCTTCCATTCAGTGTCTGTCCTTCACTCCTGGATCCTTCCATAGATTGTCTTTTCCCATTTCAAAGCCTAGTTAAGGAAAAGATAAAGAAAAGGGGGAGTTTTCTAAGTCTACAGGATAGCAAACAGAGAATGTAGGAGCTGCTGGCATTGACAGTAATGGTCTTAAAAACATTCATGATAAGTATGATAACAAAAACATTAGTAATAAGTACTGACATTTAGGGTTTATATGCTAAAAGTATAGAAACTGTGCTGAATGATTTATATACACGCTTTCGTTGATACATTCCACTTACCCATTAAGCCAAAAAATAAGGTAGAAACCAGTACAAAGAACAGCCCAGAAATTTGTGCAAGATCCCTTGGCTGTGAATGATCAACACATTTGGAGTCCAGAGTAAATATTGGGCTCTTTCATGTACTTCCTATGGCTAATTACTTGGAATTACTTAAGAAAGTACCAAAAAAAGCTGGATGTTACTCTTCCTCGTTGGTATACTTTGGTAGTTATCACAGCTGGCTCTCTAGGAGATGATTAATCCAGTTAATCCAATAATTGAACTGTGGGTTTTGCAAGCTCAGTAACATTCCTTGGTATGATGTGTTTTTCAAAGTGTGTGTGTGTGTGTGTGTGTGTGTGTGTGTGTGTGTGTGTGTGTGTGTGTGTGTGTGTGTGTGCGTATGTGCATGTGTGTTATAGTTTTGTGTTTCCTGGCCTAGTCTGGTGAGAGTCAGACAGAGCAAGGAAGAATTAATGTTTCAAGAGTAAAAAGGTGACTAAATCCTAATAAAATATCACTTAAAAGTCATTTTTATGAAGGAAAATGAGATGAGCAGTGGTCAACAGGTTCTTTGATATCTGGGAATATAGTGAGGGTATCTGCTGTACAGAGGAAAGGGAATTACTTTAGCCAGTAGTCAACAAAGGCCTAGCAATGAATAATGAAGATATAACCTTGGTCAGGAAGTTGAAAAGAGTCTCACTGTACCTTTAGGTTATTGGTGTAAGGGTCCCTCATTCTCCCAGTGTTTGGAGAACTACTATTTGGTCGCTGCATTCGGGTCACAACTGCTTGCATTATGAAAAGGTTTCTTTAGTGCTAGATTGTGCTAACACAACCTGTATTTCCATGCTTTAAGCTGACAAGAAGCCTGGTTGGCGTACTTCACAGATTGTGGAGTAGAAATAGAATTATTAAGTCCTCTGTGCCTAATGATGCAGCAGACCCAGGTTTCACCTTGGAGTTATGGATCCATATTTAATTAGCATGCCACAGTGCCTGCAGTCATGTTGTAGGATACAGATGTCTATTTGAATTCAAAGAGCTGGGCTCTGGTCTCAAATCGGCCACCCACCACTCCAGAAATGCCATGCAATTCACCTGAATCCCATAGTCAGATACAGAGATCTGCCCTGCTTCCCCCACAGTTTGCTTCTTTTGTGTGACAGAGATTCTGCATGTGAAGTGTCAGATAACTAATAACTATGGCAAAAACTCCTGAAAACATCTTCAACCTAAACTAAAGGAAGTTAATTAAACACAGTCAGAAAACAGTGTTACTTTCATCGAGGAAAATGTGTAGGAAAAGATATTCCAGGAAAGATAATATAAGGGACCAGAAGAATAGAATTGTTCTGAACAAGGTTAAGGACAAAGTTCATGGTGTACCGTTTGGTAAGAGTTGGGCAAAACAGTACAGATGCAAGCTGCAGATGAAGTGAAAATACTTAAAATAGTTTAACACAGGGTGTGTCACAGGCAAGTGCTTAAATGTTGATGCCATCTAGGATAAAGTAGCAGAGGGAAAATGTGAAGCCAGCTGATAAACGATGAGAAAGTTGTCATGGGAGAGTTAAGAAGTGATAAGCTAGAGAGATGGATGTGAAAGGGACAGAATGGGAGTGAGAGGAACTTGTAGCATCTGGGTAGCAAGTGTAAGTGGGATGAAAGGAACAAAAAAAGGTAAAGATAGTAAACTTGAATGCCTGGGAGATTAACAGGCTACAGATGAAAAGAAATAGTGGAGAACTCCACAAGGAAGAAAAAGAATGATGGTGATCTCCAGCACAGATGAGAAATGGGCAGTTGACTATTAGGATTCAACGCGGTGAAGAGGCTCAGATCCCAGGCACAGAGTTGGGAAGACATCGGGGCAGTTTCCCACTATATGGTGAGGCCAGTAAGTCCAGCAGATCTCCAAAGCCTGCCAAAGAAATGGTGGGCAGCTGGCAGCTCAGTGTGTTTCTGTAAATAGGGACTGGAAAAAAACAACAACAATTCAACAGAAAGTGTTTTTAAAAAAAGGGGGGGGGTGGTGAGGGTGCCATGATTATAAAAATTATGCCTCTGTGTGTGTGTGTGTGTGTGTATAATTAAATTACAAAGTGAATGATTCAAAGAAAACCATGAGCAAGTATCAACTAGACCATTTTATTGTTGACTATATTTCAGGGGTTTTGCATTAAATTTATTTTATTCTCTGTGTGTGTGTATGCACGCGTGTGTGCGCACGGGTGAACTCAGGGCCTAGGTGTTGTCCCTGTGCTTTTGTACTCAAATTTAGTCCTCTAAATTTAAACTACAGCTTTACTCCTGGATTCTTTTTTGTTTATTTGTTTTTGGGGTGTCATTTTTTTTTTGGTGATTATTTGTAGATAAGAGTCTCGTGAATTTTCCTGCCCAGGCCAGTTTCAAATCACAATCCTCAGATCTCAGCCTCCTGAGTAGCAAGGATTACAGGGGTGAGGCACTGCTGCCCAGCTTTGAGACATGTTTTTAAAGGGAAATTTTATCTTTCCTCTTCTCCAGTGGGGAAGGTGGACACCAGCGCTTGGCTTCTGTTTTGTTTAATCTTTAAATACTTGTGCGAGGGGATTTCAATCAAGTGTTCAGTTTATGACTCCCATACATCTTGATCAGTGTCACCCCTGTCATCCATCATTCCTCCTCACCCCATCTAAAGGCCACCCACCCCCTCAATCACTTAGTTCTGAATAGGGGCTACTTTTCTTAGGCAGATAGATTGTTAGAGATGCCTTCTATGCCTCGACGTATTTGTTTTTCTAAATGAATAATTTCCTTTATGCCTATTCTGGCATTGTGTGTTTCATAATTTCCCTCATCATCATCTCATTTTGCTTCCAGAAACATATTTTTCAAGTGCCTCACTACGTAATAAATACTCTCTATGAAAGCTGCCAACTCCTGGTTCTGTCCAGAATGCTGAGCTGTAATGCCCCTACTGACTCTAATATTTTTAATGCCTCTTGAAATCTTACCAATATTAACCATTTATAAAACACCAACTGCTACTCAATATGTAGAAATGCAATCTCATGGCACAGCCTGCCAAAACAACAAGGCTTTCTGAGATCATTTCTCTTTTTTTGGTTTCTGGGAGACTACAATATTGAGATCCGTGATCAGTTGCCAGATGCCCGCTAGTGGTATTTGGGTTTTTTTCCCTAAATAATTCTATTATATTGAGGATTTGCCTCAGTACAAAATGTTCTGAAGAGACATCTATGCGAATGTGGTATGGTGACACTTTACTCCATTCCATTTCCCAGTGTTTACACAAAGGATGCTGATACTTAAGAAAAAAATTAAATTGCCATAAAAAGGCATCTATTTTTACAGTTGGAAGATGCCAAAGGAGATTTGAGTAGTAGATTTAAAACTCCCAGCCCTGTTTAAGAGTTAAGCTGAAATCAAAGGTCATTAATACCACCATAAAGCATGGTCCACTACAGGACATTGAGTGATAAATGCTGTTTAATGTTTCTCAACTCACGTCTATGTTACAGAGAAGATAGGATTTAGAATGCTGCAGATACTTAGTGCAAGGTAAGCACATGCATGGTGCTTTTCTTTCAAGATCAAGTTTGAGCTAACAATACCCATTCTAAGGCAACCTTGGATAGAGTTCTTATTCCTTTAGACCCCGGAAAGTTCTCCAGAGTGGCATTTCTACAGTCTTTCCATAGAAGAAAGAGTTGGCTTCATTTGAAGCTGTCAATCATTCTGTATTATATCATTAAAAGAATCATAAAAGCAGGGGAGCAAAAATAAAAAATAAATAAATCATTCATGATCCTTCTGGGAAGAAAAGTGGCCACAATTGATCCACATGATCCTAAAGGATAAATTCTAAGATACAAATTAATTTGTTCAATGGTAGAAATTGGTTGTCAATCCACACACAGACCTATTTGGTATTTGAGAATACAGCACTGTTTTCAGAAGATAGAAGAGCAACTCTAGAAGATTTCACAGTCTCTGTGGAGAAGAAGAAGGGAGAAAGGTTTCTCTGTGGAAGAACTTGAGTAGAGTTTCAACTGACGATCTGACATCTAATGAGAAGTAAGAAAAAGTTATGAAATTCTTTTTTAAAAAAGGAAAAACAATTTTTAGAAGATTTAGAAATTGTTTTCCATTAAATATATTATTTTTAAATATATATGTACACATATGTGTATATAGTTAAAAATATTTATATTTATGTAAATTATATTTATATATTTAAAATCACAGGATAGAAATAGAAAGAATTATAAGGAAGTGGAATGTCAGAATAAAGTGTTAAGAAGATAGATTCTAGTAATTTACATTACCCAGGGTGATATATAGCTGTCCCCCTGATTATAAAATTACTTTGTAAAGAAAAAGACATTTAACCATGCTTTCCTGAACAAATGTCAGTCATACAGAAAACACGTCTTTAACCACTGAGTCATAGACTGATTTTAATAAACACTATTAAGACAGCTAACTCTTTTAAGCCAATAAGCTCCACCTTGAAGTTCAGCTTCAAGATCATGGTATCTGTTACTTAAATGAATCCAAGTTCATGACATTTGTCTTAGGAAGAGCCTGTCTCAACAGCAGTCTCTGTTATTATTCTTTCAAGAAAAATATAAAATCCATTATAAATGTAATATTTAGGAGACACAGGTAAGTCCATTATAAATGTAATATTTAGGAGACACAGGTAAGTCTTTGAAGACTCTCCTGAAACAGATACTCAACCATCTGTCCAATCATCTTCTTAACCATCTTTTTTTTTTTTTGGAAGACCCCGGGATGCTATAGATCTACAATGCATTGTACAGAATGTTCACATGGAGACAAGACATTGACATACTGAAAAAAAAACCATAGTTCAGATAAGATGATGTGCAATTAAAATCTCAGTGGACTTTATAAAATCACCCAGGTAGGAAAAACACTCATCAAAATATCCAGGCCCTAATTATGACACAAAAGAGACTTCATGAATGTGAATTTTTGAAATGGTGAATTTATTCTAGATTACTTTAGTGGGCCTACATTTATCATATGAGTTCCTCAAAGGAGAAAACGAAGGCCGAAGGTCAGTCTACATAAGAAGGCATAAAAAATATAGGATGTCCAATTAGTATTCTAAGATAGGAAGGCTGTATAAAGATCTAACAGAATCCTCAGGAAGCAAAAGATGGCAGGCTCCAGCCAGGGGCCACTAAGGAAATACAAGCCTCAATCCTACAATTGCATGCCAATGAATCCTGACATCACCCGGATGAACTAAATGATTCACCCTTCCAGCCTGTATACAGGAAGGCAGGCAACCTTGTGACCCCTGCTTCTTTAATGAGTGTGACATCGAGGTAGGGGTGGATTTCTCACTTAGAAAACTGTGTGATAATAAGTTGCTTATTAGTTAATTGTGTATCTGTTTATTCATATTATTTATTTATTTATATAGTTATTTATTTTGATAGTACTGGAATTTGAATTCAGGGTCTCACCCTGACATGGCCGGTGCTTCAACACTTGAGCTACCTCTCTAACCCTCTGTGTGGCTGGTTATTTCAGACATGGGCACTCATTGACTTTTGTGTCTAGCCTGTCCACGAACATCAATCCTCCAGATCTCAGCTTCCTAAGAAGCTAGGATAACAGATATGAGTCACTCATACCTAGCTAGGTTTGTTGTTGCTCAAAGGCACAAAATAAGTGATGATCTATTACAGCAGCCTAAAATGATAGTATGCCATGAACATATGTGGCAGAATTGATTTTGTATGGCAATTTCAGAAGAGGGGAGGCACAATTGTTAGGAAGAACTTTCCCAGGAATGCATCTGAGGTGGTTCTGAAGGGCAAAAGAATGGGAGCTGTGGTAGCAAACGATGTTCCTCTTCCATGGAGGTTCACAGAAAAGAATTTGAGGAGTAACCTTTGACCAAAGCGGAAGGTTTGCCCAGGAAAGGGGTTGGAATTAAGTCTGAATTGGGAATGTGTTCAGAGGAATGTTACAGGCAAGATACAAAATCTGAGCAATCAAAGAAAATCCTTATTTCAACTCACCCAAACAGAACAGCTGGTCAGATTTGTCCACCATCCAATCTGTGCTGATGTCATTGTACTCTCAGCCCTCCTTCAAATTTCTACAAGAATATCTAGAGCAATCGCCACAGAAATGAGCAGCCAAGCAGACCGAACAATTACTGAATACTTGAGCTGTATTGAGGGTTTTACTAATACGCTTAAACCCTCACAGAAATCTGTGTGTGTGTGTGTGTGTGTGTGTGTGTGTGTGTGTGTGTGTGTGTGTCTGTCTGTCTGTCTGTCTGTCTGTCCTGGGACTTGAACTCAAAGCTTGAGTGCTACCCCTGAGATTTTGTGGTCAAGGCTAATACTCTACCACTTGACCCACAGCTCTATTTCTGGCTTTTTGGTCATTAACTGGAGGTAAGAATCTCATTGACTTTCCTGCTCATCTGGCTTGGGAGCGAGATACTCAGATCTCAGCCCCTGCGTAGCTAGGATTACAGGTGTGAGCCACCAGCTCGTGGCTGAAATCTAATTTTTAAATAAGCAAATTGAGACTTCATGAGGTTTCATAACATTGTCATTCTCAAAATGAGGAAAGGGGAGCATGAGTCTAAATATGGCAGACAATTAGCCACGCCTCACTCAGCACCTGATTGTTGGAGGCATAAAGTGAGGATTCCAACAGAGTCACTTCAAAAGATGGCTGGAAAGATGTTTAAGAATGCAGTGCTTAACATATGTTCAGAACCCACATGTAGAACTGTAAGACACACATTCAAAGCAGACTTGTGAATTAACTAAGAGCTGGACAGTCCAGGCTTCCCAAAGAATTCTGTCCTTTAATCTGTGCCATTAATCCCGTGGTCATCTTGGGCTCCAGGGAAAAGATTGGATTCACTGATGACATTTTGTGATAAAAAGCAAACTGAGCCTGGGACACGCCTTACTATCTCCTGTGTGGCAGAAGACAAAACTGCTCCTCCAGGCAAGGGGAAGCAAATAAACAACTTCCCCTGAATTCCTCCTCCAAACTTAATAACTGAGATAATGGTCAACCAGGCCATCCCTGTGACTGGGGACTGTTTGAACTCTGTATATCTTTCTAACCCCCTTCCTATTTCACCGGAGGCCAATGTCTGTATCCCAGAAGGTAACTGAAGATATCCTGACGTGCTATCTTCCCATGGCTGCTATGTAATAAAACTTTCTCAGCCCTTCACCACCTATCATTTGGGCACATGAGGGCAAGTGGAGAGATCTGATGGAAGATGCCTGAACGCTGGATCTAGGGTCTACCAACCTTGTTTCAGAGCTATGCAGTATAAATGTTAAGGAAGAGGGCAGAAAGATTGCGTAGGGATGAGTGAGTGTGAGAATGTGTGTGTGGGGGGGGGGGCTTAGGGGGCTTTGAA
This sequence comes from Dipodomys spectabilis, assembly GCF_019054845.1. Classification (NCBI taxonomy): domain Eukaryota; kingdom Metazoa; phylum Chordata; class Mammalia; order Rodentia; family Heteromyidae; genus Dipodomys; species Dipodomys spectabilis. Next base: position 237,204 of record NW_024871162.1, on the reverse strand, counting down.
AAAGAAATCTTTATAATTGTGTTGGATATTTGCTTCCAGAAAATGAAGACATTTACTCAACATTTTTAATTGTGAGGAGCAAATCCTAAGAAAACTTATTGACTAATTTAGAATTTGAGATCTAAGACAATTCAAATATAACATTTCTGTCTTTGATCTAGCAGTGTACTGAGGTAGTAGATAAAATCAAATGAGAATTTTTAAATTTCAGAGATTTAGATTTTAAGTGATAGATCAAATATGCTATTTTCTTTATTATTAATATTATCCTTACTACTATTACTGTTTTACTTATTTATTTTTTGTCGGTCATGGGGCTTGAACTCGGGGTCTGGGTACAGTCCCTGAGCTCTTTTGCTCAAGGCTAGCACTCTACCACTTTGAGCCACAGCACTACTTTCAGTTTTTGAGAGGTTAATTGAAGATAAAATTCTCATGGACTTTTCTACCCAGGCTGACTTTAAACTGCAGTATTTAGATCTTAGCCTCCAGAGTAGCTAGAATTACAGGCATAAGCCACTAGTGCCCAGCTTTAAAAATGCTATTTTCTTATGGTACCATATATAACGATTTCTCTAGGTTATGATTACTCTTTTTTTTAACAGACGATGTTATATTTCTTTGTGTACTTCTCCGTAGCTCTGTTTCTTTCTTGATCTGTTCTCTGACGCTTGACAATGTAATACTTTCTCTTAAAATATCCAGTCTTCCTATTCTCAACCATCACTTACTAGTGTAAGAAATGTACAAGTTCCAATGGGGCAGGGGGCGAGCTCTGAACTAAAGTAAATGGGCGTGTACAACTCTTTCAATCATTCCTGTCACCAGATTCCTTCCTCAACAAGTCTGCTGTCACCAAATGTACCCAAAGATATGAACAGTGGGGAAGGACTGATAGAGAGGTGGGAGAAAATTAACCTTTTGGCAAACTGTAGCTCGATCTTAAAATAGCACTAACCGAATAGATCCAGTTCCTCCCATCTCCCCTCAGAGGACTTCATGGAAGTCAACATCACCTTGGCTCCTATGACCACCTCCTGACAACGATAAATATGTGTCAAGGATGCATTTGCTCCTAAGCACTCTGGGCCTTTGAACCGAAGGCGAATGCAAAATTTGGGCTGAGTTAATCTCCTGACACATCACTTAACCAACAAGCCACAGAGTGTGGCTCTGCCAACCTCAGTGGCTAGTCTTGCCTCTGCCAGGCTGTCAGCACCTTCTAAAAAAGCAGTTGATAATACGCAGCAGGCAGTCTCTGTTGGCATTTTTGCACTCCAAGACATGCAAGTTCTGTTTATAATCCAAACATGACTCCAGGGTTACAGGATATGGGGGTTGGGGGGGGAAATGTGTGATGATTAAAAGATTTCTGATGGTGAGATTATGGTTTCAAAGCTTAAAACCTTGGGCTGAGTATGTAACCAGTGAGTTAGGATTTTACTTTCTTTTTTTTTTAACATGATTAAGTTGATTTTATTCCAGGCATGCTGAGCTAACCAAATCTGCCATTTTCTTTGTTCAAGTCTCCTTTACATCATGTCTGAGAGGGTAGGATATCTAATTATTTTCTCCAAAGTGCTGGTAAGCACATATAGGATTTTACTTTCAAAAGACATTTGTCAACCATAAAAGGTAGCCCATAATAAATCCTGGCTTTGGTTCAACACGGGTTAGATGTCTAATCCTTATACTTGGTGGGTGGGTGGAGAATGGAGGGTTCATGTTGTTGTCTGGGAGAACTTACAAATGGAGTAATTATTCTCTGGGGGTCAGTTTTGCTTTTCCAATATTTGATGATGTGTACCAGATTGTACCTGAGACAGAACCCCATCAAATGCATACATTAGTTGTACACACTTTACTGTAATAGTTTACAACTAAACTCCAAATGCCTTATCTAGCCCTTATCTGTTGGTGGTCTCATTTTCCTTCATCTTGAAAATGGGGAAATGGGGGTAGGAGGAGTGATAACTTAAAAGAACTTTCCAGAACATATGTGAAGATCAAAGAAAAATTAAATCCATAAAACAAAGGCTACAGCCAAATAGTAAACACTCCCTATAGGTTAGTGAGACATCTCAAGATCATACTCTGCTCTATTCCATGTCTCTACAGCATATTTTTAATACCTATCTATCTGATATTCTGGGTGATAAAGTTACTTTCTTAAAAGCAGAAACTCTCAGGAAAATAAAGTAGATTCTCGGATCACCAAGGATGATAGTTCCTTCGAAGAAATAGATGTAGAGCACAGAGATGCTGTTTAGGCTCCATATTCTGCCTCTTCTTATCTCTGAACATCAGTATTGACTCCCCCACCCAGAAAAGAACTAAACCTGAGGGAAAAGAGCTGAGGATATGGTCAAGTTCATTTGAAACTGAGAAATAGGTAGGAAGACCCTCTCCTGGCCACCTACCATTCGCAACACTTTCTCTGAATTCAGATTCCTTTATTTACTTGTGTCAAATGTTTCCTTGCTGTTTAGCTCCTAATCCCAAGTCTCAAAATAATACTCTCTCTCTCTCTCCCAGCAGTGTCCTCTGATAGCAACATGTCACGTAAAGGGAAGAGACAATTGCCACAGCCCTGTCTAGGAGAGCCTAGCTCCTGTAGCTTACTGGCGTGAGCCCCCAGAGCCACAGCTTCCTAACTGAGCAGGGAGCTTTGAGCATGTGGTTCACACTGGGATACTTGGCTTATTTAAGCACACAAAATGTTGCTGGGTTTTGCTGGCTTTCTTTTTCCTTTCCGGAAAAGTTATTTTATATTTACATATATGGTAGTGGGTAGCTGAAAAATGGCACAAGCCAGATTGTCTAGACTAAATTTTTAGCCTGCTTTGAAGTTTTGGTTTCTAATGGAAACTTCTTTCCTTCCTTCCTAAAGCCCTTTCTCCATTCCTCTCTTCCTCCCTTCTTTCTTTTCTCCTTCTTTTTTTATTACTTTACATAATTTAATCAGAATAAGAACACTAGATTTTTTTTTTAATAGTCTTATTTTTGCTTAATCCCTTCCGGTGAGATTAAAAAAAAAAAAAAAAGACAGGAATCCTAACCTGTATAAGTTGTGACTGTCAGGACGCATTTAGCCTGTGCCCATGGCAGCACTGGTTCTTGTGCTCTTCTTCACAGGAAGTCCTGTCTCAGGGAATGACTCTAGCAGTCATAGCCCTGCCTTCTCTGCTCAGATCTGCTAGCTTCCCTGTCTTGCTTTCTCTTTAAACCTTCCATGAATGAAATTCAGTGATTCAACCTGCTCTGAAAGGCTGTTTCCCGGTCTCCCTAGTGGGCTCTATTTGAATTTTATTACTTCTAATGTTCACGGGTCTCTCCCCATTCCCACAACATGAAAAGCAAATGACCTCAGAATGGGAGACTTGAGTTCAAACGCGTTAGACTGTAAAGTAGAAACACCCTTGGAATGTTTCTTGGTTTGAAATGCTACAAAGCGTCCTGGGATGCTTGTTTAAAAGTTTTTTTTCATTCTGCTGTGAAAAATGATGTTTATATCTTTGTTGCAATCATAAAAACACCCAGGTAGAAAATTTTCCATTACAAATCTCAGTTCCTGTTGTGTTATTTCAGGAAGAATAAATGAGCAGGATCGGATCACTGTCTTTCGGATGTAAAATAACCCTGGAGCGATGTCAAACATCACAACTAACCCACTTTTGTCGGCACTCCAACTCTGTCAGGGCCTGGAACCTTGTACTTCCTTCCTCATCTCTAGACTATGCTTTGTAGCATGACTGGCACACAGCACAAGACTTTAATGGTGTTTCGTCTCTGACCTCTGGAACATTCTAATCTGGTCTGGAACTAGAAAGGAGGAATGTAATATCAAAATACAGCTTTGCTTCTACATATCCGGTGTTGACCTATCTAGTCAAGGTGGCTGATTTCAAAAGCAGAAATATCAGAGAAAAAGAGATGGGAGTTTCTAAACCTTCCCTCACAAGTCCTGGTCCTTTCTTGTCTATCCATTCTTTCTTAGTCTCTGACTGAGGATGCATGGCTCTAATCAGCCCCATCCACAAGACAACAGATGCTGGTTGCTTTAACTATGCAAATGGATGAGTGATTGATTCAAAATGGAAAGCCACATGGAATTAAACTGACCCAACCCAGTTACCCTGAAGATAATCTCTAATATCTGTGGGCCAAGAACCATGTTTCATCTGAATAATTTAAAATAAAAGTCATTCCTGTAATAAGTAAATTGCAGAATAACTGGAGGGTGGATGAGACCTTCCATCAACAAGAGACATTTGTTGGAAATGAGAAAAAGTCTCCAAGTCCTTCTTAGATAGATCAGCAAACAACAAGGTATAGATCTTGCTTCTGACTAAGAGGCATAGATATTACGTTTCTCACACATAATGGTGATTCTTTGCCTGAAGGAAGGCAGTTGTGGAAGGTTTTTCTAGGGAAAAAAAAAGTGCAAATGTAGCCGGGCCCCAGTAGTAATCCTGGCTATTCAGGAGGCTGAGATCTGAGGATGACGGTTCAAGGCCAACCTGAGCAGAAAAGTCCCTGTGAGACTCTTCTCTCCAATTAACCACTGAGAAACCAGAAGTAGTCCTGTGGCTCCAAGTAGTAGAGGACTAGCTTTGAATAAAAGAGCTCAGGGACAGCATTCAAGCCCTGAGTTTAAGCCCCACAACCAACAAAAAAAGAAAAGAAAAAAGAAAATATACATTACCGATTTTGTGTGAAGAATCTGAGCCCTGTTCCTTGCATGGCAGATTCAGAGAGACATGGAGAGATAGGGGAAAAGTGAAAAGGAAAACTCAAAGAAAACTTCTTCTATTTGGATAAGAGATAGTCCTGCAAATCACAGAGAAAGCAAGAACATAGAAGCCAGATTTTCTTGGCCCATGTAGAAAAGCCTCTCTCATTGTAGAAACTTTATTATAGCTGCTAGGGTGATAGCAAGGTAAGGATCCTATACCATTTCTTGGTAAAGAGGAAGCTCTCTCTATTTCTTTCCCTAGTCCCTAGGCTAGCATCTTACATAGTTACAACCTAGAACATTTCAAAGACAGAATTGGTTCTCTAAGGGCTTCATGACCTTTTGATTTCTTGCTAGTTTTAGGTTAGTTATTAATAGTTCTATATTAGCTGTACTATAGAGGCTTACTTTTCACTCTTAAAGTTCTTATTTTGTTGTAAAAATTTCTGACTCAGTCTCTCAGTTGTTTGTAAATCTGCTTTCAAACTCCTCAAGCTGCAATTTGGAGTTAGCAGATATCTCTACAGCCTTATCTCTAAACACTCAGCATCCTCAATTTTCCCATCCTCCAGCCAAATTACTTTAATTATTGATGTACCAGAACACTTAGGAATTCTGTGTGTGGGCTCTGTGTGTGTGTGTGTGTGTGTGTGTGTGTGTGTGTGTGTGTGTGTGTGTGTGTGTGTGTGTGATTCTCCATTTGGCTTCTTGGGCTTTATCTTAACTTTGTTCCTTCAAAATTAAGTATTTTCACCCCCAAGTAATCCATCCGCTTTCTTAAAGCTTTCCAAAAACATTTCACCCTAAAGTTAACAATCATATTAATCTTTGATTTTTTTTTTTTTTTTGTCAGTCATGGGACTTGAACTCTGGGCTTGGGCGCTATCCCTGCGCTCTTCAGCTCAAGGCAGCACTCTGCCTCTTGAGCCACAGCGACACTTCTGGTTTTTGAGTGGTTTTATTGGAGATAAGAGTCTCACAGACTTCCTGCCCGGGCTGGCTTTGAACTACGATCCTCAGATCCCAGCCTCCTGAATAGCTAGGATTACAGGCGTGAGCCACCGGCGCCCTGCTCGTTGATTTTTTTATACTCATTCTTTTTTCTCATATTTTATTGCTGCAGACTAAATGTACAGTATGGAAATTATCATGTAGGTTCCTCAAAACATTGAAAATAAAACTACCACTTGACACTGCTACACAAAAGGGATATAAGTCTGCCTTTAATAGAGACACACACACACTCTTCTATGTCAGCCCTATTCAAGATACACATACTATGGAATTAGCTTATCAACTTTTGTATGAATGAATAAAAATTGTTATATCTATATCTTTCTACATATATAGAGTTAGAGATGATAAAGATTCAGGTATAGAAATAGACACACAATGAACTATTATTTATACCAAAGGATATCTAGCTTCTGAAATTGATAGACCAGATTTCCACAATTACTTCATTAATTTATTAAATCAACAGCAAAAACAATAGCAAAGTCTGATGTTCGGAATCCTTTTGATGATTATCTTAAATTTATTGAAACTGTTATTGAAAAAGTTGTTTATAGATTTCCCCAACCATATTTCAAGCCCTTTCAAGTAAGTAATCACTGAGAAGTACCCTGGCTAATTCTGTGGTGTCTGGCAAAATATCACATCACCTGGCTCTGCATCTCTCAAGCCAGAGCAACAAAGGTGTCCTTCACATGACCCTGGGCCGACTCTGATGAAAGGTAGCAGATAGAAGCAGTGTGAGCAGGTAAAAATAAGGCCAGGAAGCCAAAGGGCTGGCTTTGCTTTTTCTCTCTCTCTTTCTTTCTTTTTCTTTCTTTCTTTCTTCCTTTCTTTTTCTTTCTTTCTTTCTTTCTTTTTCTGTCTTTCTTTCTCTTTTTTCGTTCTTTCTTTCTGCCTCTTTTTTCTTTATTTCTTTGCTTTTTCCTGTTTTTCTTTCTTTTCCTCCACTTGTCATTCTCTTCTTTCCTTACTTCCTTCTGCCCATCAATCCATCCAACCCTCCCCCTTCTCTCTTTCTCCCTTCCCTCTCTCCCTTGCTCTCTTTCTTTCTCTTTCCCTCCAATATTTATCTATCCATGCCCTCTTTCTTCTTCTCCCTCTCTCCTTCCTACCTCCCTCTCTCCTCCTCTCTTTTCTCTATCCCTTCCTTCCTCTCTTCTATTCCTTCTCTTCTTTTTTTACCTCTCTTTCTCTCTGGCTTCCTACCTCTCCCTCTTTTTCTCTCTGTATCTCTCTTCTCCCTTTCTCCCTCCTTCCATTCCTCCTCTTCTTTTTTTCTCTCTCTCCCTTTTGTCTCTCTTCCTTTTTCTTTCCTCCTTCTTCTCCCTCCCTCCCTACATTCATCCTCCTTCTCCTTTCTCTTTCTCTCTCTCTCTTGTAGTTTGATTTTCTATGTTCATCCTCATTAAGCACTTTTGATGTACAGTGCTGTTTAGTCTCATTGTTTTTCACTCATGAGAAGTAGGTCATTCAGGACTTTGTTTAACGAAATCCCACTGTGCACTACCTGGCTGCCTTTTCCCTTTGCCTTCCTTGGTACACACCCAGTGTATTCCAGTTGCCAAAGCGTCCTTCCCCTGCAGTTTATTTTTATTTTGTTGTCCGCAGAGGTGATTTCTTAAGGCCTCAAGTTTGCAATTTCTCAACATTATTTTCTCTTTGGCTCACAGTGGTAGAAGATTTCTTTTAAGTTCTCCCTTTAGAAGAAAACCTGGAAATAGTAAAATATCCTGTGGTATGTTTTGTTGTTTCCTTTGACTGATGTAAATATCTCCTCAGAGAGGTAGATATTCTTTGTATAAGAGTTTTACAGTCGCTGATTAGAAGGAAAGATCACCAATAGTCTTGCTATTTTCCCAAATGAAAAGGAGAAACAGAAATGAGTTGTTGAAAATGTATATGCATTCGCTTTACATAATCTGGGACTTTAGGATTGATTTTGTACTTGATCATAATAAATGTATAGGTCTTACAATGTATAGTATGGCTTTAAATTAGATATTGAAGGCAGTTTATGAATCTTGCTCCAATTAATTATTAGCCCATGCAAGCTGACCATCAGCTCAATTTCCTTTTCCACTGTCTCTCACCTTCATTGTGTCTGTCATCAGGGAAAGCATAATAGAGTAGAAGAATAAGTTACACTTCACTGTTTGCTCATATGTGGAATTGTTTCTTCTTGTGTAACATTTCCAACTTTGAGTGAACTTTCAGAAATCTGCAAGTTGGAAGCTCTGTTGACAAATGTTCGCTCTTGATTTGAATCATCAACCAATGCCATTCTACAGTATTTGGTGACATGTTTGGGTTCTGATCAATTAGCTTAAAAGTCTTGAACATATGAGTATCTTCTTTATATGATAAGAAGTCTGAAGCACATAAATAGTCTCACAAACATTGTCCTGAGACTAGATGAAACTGTCAACTTCGATGGGGACGGTGAAACATTCTGTATGTAAGCCATCTACCCAGCTGATGAGGTGCTGGTGATGAGCTAGCTAAGGAAATAGAGAACACAAGACTTAACATAGTTTAAATGCATGGTACACATCTCCTTACCATCAAATTACCATTAGTATCATTATCATCATTATTTCATTTTTTGCCAGTCTCAGGATTTAAACTGAGGGCTTGGGCAATTTTCCTGAGCTTCTTTTTGCTCAAGACTAGCGCTTTACCATGGGAGCCACAACACCACTTCTGGATTTTTGAATAGTCTATTGGAGATAAGAGTCTCACAGAGTTTCCTGCCTCAGCTGGCTTTGAACCATAATACTCAGATCTCAGCCTCCTGAGTAGATGATTACAAGCATGAGCCACCAGCGCCTTGAAGTTGAGCTTATCACATGGAAATGAATACTAAAAGCAGGAATATTATTTTATTCATCTAAAGTCATCAATCAACCAATCAACAGTTGATTAGGTTATGGTCTATCAACATCTATGGAAATGACATTTACAGCTTCCAAATATCAATTCTGATAGTTCAGTAGTGGAATTACAAGATATTGGCTTTAGATCTACTCAACAGAGCCATTCTTTGTTGGCTTAATCTGCAATACATCAATTTGAAATAGATTTTAGACAAATAATTATATTGGATGAAAAGCTGGTCTCTTGGTGTCATGTTGAAGGACAGTGATATATGTGCTACATTTTAGTATTCCTAGCCTTGCTTAGTAAAAATGGTATCTGTGATGTGACTAACATTGGGTATAGTTGTTCTTTGGTTTCCAGGGACTAGCTCCAGAAAGCCTTCCCCTATACCTCAGAAGGCAAATTGGATGGATGTTTAGGGCCCTTACATAAAATGGTATGGACCTGCAGATGATGGAAAAGTCAAGAAAGAGCAAAAGGTCTTGAGTTCACGCCCCAGACCAGCATAATTTCTTTTAAATTTAATAACTACAAAGAGATAGTATTTTTATGTAAATTATTCATTGCATGGTATGCTTTAAATCATCTCCAGATTACTTTCAATACTTCATGTTGTATAAGTGTTACCTGTCCTATATTATTTAGCAAACATTGACAGGAAAAATAGCTGTCCATGTTCAGAACAAAAGCTTTGGGTTTTTCCCCCTAATATTTTCAATCCACAGTTGGTTGAATCCATGAATATAAAAGCTTATGATCCCAGAAGACCAGAGCAACTGCACATACAGATATGGTAGCACAAATTTGTATGACACAAAATTGGAACCACAGGCAACACTAGACAATAGAGTAACAATTTCAAATAATCTCACCAGACTGCAGCTGTGACGTGAAAGGGAACAAATATAAATTGGAACATTCCAATTCAAAAACTGACATTGAACAGACACAGGGTATGTCAAGTTTACTAAAGAGAATTCCAGAGAACATTTCAGTTATTCCAGAATACAATGCACTTTATTTCTTCCTCAACTGTACATAAAAAAATAAAATATTTTTTACTTGTATAAAATAACACCTCCTTTTAAAAAATATTAATAAATGATAGAACTAAGTAGTTGAAGATCCTCAAAAATAAATCATTATACTATTCCTCTGTTCAGCTCCAAGCCATGAGATCATCTTTTACAAACCCTGTTTACACCTTCACTCCATTTAAGCACATCTTGGATATATTCCCTCTCACCTTGAAATCTGGTTATTAAAAAATATCAAACTGTTTCTCCTCTCTGTCTCACCTTCTTCAATTTTAATTCAGGCTTTAATTCTCTTTCTTTCAATCTCCTGCCCTCTGATTTACTGTTTTATCTCTAATTTTTTTTTTCTCTTGCAAAATCTCATGGATACTTGTCTTCCTTATAACACAAGTAAATACCTTAGCATTTCCCTGTTTGAAATGATTCATAAATATTCATTATCTAGAAAAACAACTCCACAGGCTTCTTCTTTATTACCAAAAGGTTTTTTAATTTCTCTTACTGATACTTACCTCTGTGCTCAATCTAGTTGAGTTATTTTCATATTTCCCCAAATATCCTAATTAATTTTTTACCAGCTAGCACCATTTGCATGCTCTTATTTTTGTTTAGAGTTAGCCACATTTTCCTACTTTTTTTAAGCTTCAAATTGAAAGGCAAAACATAGATCTGTATGGGGAACTAGCTGTTCTGTCCTCTGTGTTTCTTTAGCTTGATATAGTCTTTGATTTCCATGCTTCTTTCTCAGACAATGATGAACACTTTGCCACTTCTTTCTCAGACAATGATGAACACTTTGCCACAAAGAGATACATACCTTCAGCCACTATGGAGTCGCTAGAACAATCAAATAAAGATTTGAAAACAAAAAAGAAAAAAAGATAAAGCATATTTTAATGATTTAATGGGAAAGGTATATCTGACAACTCAGATAATGCCATGAATCCAGCTTAGTCTTGCAAGGTAGAAGTTTCCTTTAATACAATAGTTTCTTCTCCCCTTGTAGTAATTATATTCATTTGTTTTGTGCAAGCAAGACAAAATTCTTATGTAGTATGGGAAAAAAAACCTGCTATGATTAGATCCTGCCTGAGATTTTCTTCTGCATTGTTATCCCCCACCCCTAAATTCTAAAATAGAAAGACATGCATTGAAATCCCACATTGGTAATTTGTGATGTAATTGTGAGAAATTCTAGAAGTAGCTAACGGCATTACCTCTGGTGCTAATGTTCCAGAAAAAAAAAAAAAAAAAAAGATCAGTCATGTGTACACTGTCACACAGGTTCCCAAGATAGGAATGAAATTTCATTCACTACTTACTCCTATTATTGACCAAAAATTAAAAAAAAATTAAAATGTTTAAAAAAGAGCTAAGGAATATTGGGGTTTGTTGTGGTTATTGTGCTAGTCCTGGGGCTTGAATTCAGGACCCGGGCCCTCTCTTAACTTCTTTTTGCTCAAGGCTAGAACTCTACTATGGAGCCACAGCTCTACTCCCAGCTATTTAGTAATGTTTTTGGAGATAAGAATCTCACAGACCTTCCTATATGGGCTGACTTCAAACCATGATCCTTGGATCCCAGGTTCCTCAGTAGCTAGGATTAAGCGAAGGTACTAAAGAATACAGAGCATGCATCTCACATCGTGTAAACAACCAGCTGGAGAAAGGGCAGAGGGGGTATTCATTAGAATGTCTATCAGCTGAGTGTCCCAATCCTGCATCAACGTTGCATTGACATTGAAATTGTCTTAAGAAAATTTCTAGAAATTTCTCTGCAAGACACATTGAACTCATTTGCTGTTGGGAAATGTCCTTATTAATGGGAAGGGGGCATTAATATATACTTTTTTAATGTCCTAAATGCAAGTCTCCTAAAAAAATGACTCATCTCACCTGAGGCAAATAAATCATTGGATTTATTCATTTCCTAGACCAGTGAAAGGAGAGAGACAGATTTTTAAATGAGAGCTTTCCCTAAAAACAATACAAAATAAGTAAGAGGAAGAAGGCACTAGTTAGTTGCGCTGTTAGTAGCAGATCAAGTTAGTAATATAAATTTGTGAGATCTCTGATACTTTATAATGGTGAGTTATCATCAACTTCTTTTTTATTGTCAAGGTGATGTACAGAGGGGTTACAGTTACATAAGTAAGCTAATAAGTACATTTCTTGCCAAACTTGTTACCCCTTCCCTCATTTTTCTCCTACTTTCTCCCCCAAACCCTACTCCGCAAGTTGTACAGATCATTTCCAACATATTGTCTTGTGAGTATCGCTGTTGCATTGGTCCCCCTTTCCTTTGTCTCACCATTCAGTTGCTCCCTTTCCCTTCCCTAATTCAAATAAATGTATATACAGTTCCAGGGTACCAGAATCAAATACAGTGACAGCAGAGGATATACCATAAATTTCTTTTCTGTCTTATTTTAGGTGCTTGTTTGTCTTTGAACATCTCTTTTACATAAGTCTCATCTGATTGGAAGGAGAAACACTGAGCTGGAACAATATGAGGAAGGAAGATGAGTGAACATTAAATGCTATTGTCTTGAGTTCTACTTCCTTTTAGTGGAATACCGTCCCGCCATTGTTCTTGGTGTAGAACTGTCTGAACCACATGCATAGGGAAGACTTACACACACACACACACACACACACACACACACACACACACACACACACACATAATTGAAGGATAAACTTTCCACCTCAGCCAATTGGGTAAATTGCCCTTGTGCTTTTCCATAACTTGTACTTGCCAGATGGAATACTTAGATCTCCAGACTGTGGTATTGGACCAGGTTTTGGAGCAGTGGGGTTTTTGAAAATGATTTATTTTTTCCTCTCCACAGACAGTTTCTCTGGCACTAATGTCTTTTCTGGATTATGATCCCACAAGTCTTTTCTGTGATGTAGTTAGCTACTGTAAGGAAAAAGACTCTCTGCTATTCTTTGTGTGTGTGTGTGTGTGTATTCTTTGTGTGCCATGTATCCGGGCAAGATGTCAGAAATGTTAGAATGAAAATTTTAGTACCTAGTATGTATAAAAGTCAAAATCGTCAAGGAGGACTCTGCATTTTGATTTGTCTTTCTACCTTTGCTCCTACCATGAAATTCTCTTGCTATTCTCTAGCTACCATGAAATTTTCAGTGGAGAAAACATCCAACTGAGGAAAGAGTGGGAAATTATAGCTCTCTTCTGTTCCTAGACTTGCAAACAAGATTTGTTTGTGTTGTATGAATGTGTAGTACTTATTATTAATCTGCCCAAGTAGACAGAGTATTAATTCGGAGTGGCATGCAGAAAGTAGAATTGAGATTAAAAAATACTTCTGTTAAAACTCAAGGCAGGATAATTATGCATGCAACGCTCTCAGCAGGTGCTCGGTTTTTCTGGAAAGAAAGCTACTTTGGGGAAAGAAATCCAACCTTCCAGAAGTAAGTCATGTGCTTTTAAATGTGAGTTGCTATTAATTTCCTCAGACACTGTGGATTCTTAATCCCTCCTGGGGGTCTGAATGTGTCCCCCAAAAGAGAAATATGTTTAAGCTTAATCATCCAATTATTGTTACTAATGGAACATCCAAACTGTTGGACAGGTAACATGCTAGGCACTGGTGGCTCATACCTGCATTCCTACACAGGAAGTTGAGATCTGAGGATTGAAGTTCAAAGTCAGCCTATGCAGGAATCTCTGTGAAATTCTTATTTCCAATTAGACACCAAAAAGCCAGAGGTAGAGCTCAATGGGGAGAGGATTAGCCTGGAGCACAAAAGCTCAGGAACAGTACCTGGGAGACCCTCAAGTCTTGTGGGGGGGCTTTCCTTGAAGAGAGATTGTGGGCGCCTGGCCTCTTCATCTTTCTCTGCTTTCCGGCTCATAAGGAGACCCCTTTATTCTAGTCTGTCCCTTCCTGTCTTAGCCATCCACTGCTCCTGACTGGGAACAAAGAAGTAGGACATCTGATCTTTGACTGGGACCTTCTAAACTATGAACTGAATAAATGTTTTCTCTTTAAAATTTAATTGGTTCCAACATTTTGTTTTAGGAGCAGAAACTTGATGAATCAGGCATCACCCAATGGAAAGGTAAACTGAGTTTGAAAGATTAAGGAGCTAACTTCAAAATGCTCTAATATTTTCAAGAGAGACAATAGATTACCTAGGGGTCTTTTTGTCTATGTCTCTCTGTCTCTTCTGGTAGCACTGAAATTTAAAGCTCGGTGGGCACTCTACCATTTGAACCATAACTCCAACACCTTTTTGAGATTCCTCCCCTCTCTTTTCACCAATCTGATTTAGATGGCAACTTCCTTATGTTTATGCTTTCCTTTCTTCCATAACTGATGAGTATGTGTCACCACATCTAGCTCTCTTCTTTTTTTTTGTCAGTTGTGGGGCTTGAACTCTGGGCTTGGGTACTGTCCCTGTGCTCTTCAGCTCAAGGCCAGCATTCTACTGCTTGAGCCACAGCACCATGTCTGGTATTCTAGTGGTTTATTGGAGATAAGAGTCTCACGGAGTTTCCTGCCCAGGCTGGCTTTGAACCGTGATCCTCAGATCTCAGCCTTCTGAGTAGCTAGGATTACAGGCGTGAGCTACCGGTACCTGGCTTCTAACTCTCATCTGTTTAGATGGTCTTGAGAACATTTTGTCCCAAGCTTACCTTGAACCATAATCCTCCTGTCCTTAGTCTCTCAAGGATTATACTCATGACTTTCTGGTACCTGAGTATAGATCTCTTTATTTGAAGATATTACTACTGAACAAAACATACACTCTTCGTATAATTCATTTGTGGGATACAGTTGCAATGAATGATATTTTCATTGGAAAAAAGATGGGGATGGTTCTTTGCTTGATAGAAATAACAGTAGAAAATACAAAATGATATACCCAATATAGTATACTCCTATAAGGAGTAAATTTTCTTCCCAAAAGAAGAAAATAATAATGGCAAGATGTAATTGTAATCCATGAAACTCAGTCAGAATTTGAGCCCACTGCTGCAAAACATAAGGAATTACTTAATAACCCAAAACACATTTGGGAAAAACATAGTAAGAATGACAATTATTGTGACTGATTACTTTATTTCTTCCTATGAGTTACAGAGAATTTTATAATTTGAGAACTTTATTTATTTTTTTTATCTCTACCATTTGAGCCATGAACCAACCCCCCCCCCATTCCATGTTATTTTATTTTTCTTGATATTTTCACTCCTTATCTAGACTTGAACTCATAATCTTTCTACCACTTCCTGCTCTATAGCTGGTATTAAACCATCCCATTATGCTTGTTTTAATTTGGGATCTTGGAAGGAATATAAGTGTATTAGTACTTTTTGAATATGAGTCCAATTTATATTTGAGGCTTATGAAGTTACTATCCAAAAGATACTATTTTAAAAACATACATATTGGTACACTGTTTATGTTTCCATACTCTCTCGCATTAGGTTTACAAAAAAATATTGTAGTTCAAGGCCATAGATCTCAGTTCTGGGTTTTTGATAGTCATGACACAACTCTCATTTTAAGTCGCTTTTCTTCGTTGTTGGTCAGTTTCTTCATGAACATGATGAACATCTATTTTATTTCTATCTGTAGTTTGAGAGTAAGCAGAAACAAATGGCTGTGAAAAATAAATGAGAAATGATCCATTTAGTTAGTTCATTCTTCTATCAATACTCATCACTCTTATTTTTTATAAGTTTAGTGAGTTAATTGAACCATTTCTCTTCCAAGTTTCTTTCTAACCTTCATTACCTTTGTTTTCTTTGTGGTTACTTATTTAGTCTGTTCTTAAAAAACTCCTCTACATTTCTTCTATCCCACTTTAAGAGGAAAGTAATCTATCTGATTTATCATTAATATCTTCACCAAAGGTTCATTTGGGAATGAGTAATCTCTGAACACAGATCTCCCTTTAATCAATGAGTTATCAAATATTAAGGACCAGAGTGAATTAGAGCAACCTAAAATTCTCATAATCATCACTTTCAGGCTTCTACCAGATAGTACCCCTCTCCAAAACTTTCTATACACAAATGCCAAAATGCACACACAAAATCTATCCAGGTGTTATCTATAATGCTACTTTGTTTGTTTGTTTTTTTTCCAACTTTCCAATGTTCCATTAAATACAAACAACCACAGCAAACCTAAACAGTCATCTGACTGTGGTCCTGAATGCCTCGAGCCTTTACTTTGCCCCGGCTGAGCAATATTCCTTACAGTCGTTAAGGAAATTTTCTGCCAAAGCCACACTTACATCACGGGGCACATTAATGAAAATCACTTCCAATTCCACACTCCCTCTTGTGTATTATTGATTTGAGACAATCAGGGGAAATGGATACGGTGTGAATATTCATGTTGCTGCAGCTCCTACTTTGTATGTTGAAATCCTAATCCCTAGGTGGTTTTAAGAGATAAGGCCTTAGTAGGGGAACTGGGTCAGGAGGTTGGAGCCATGATACATGGGAGAGAAGATAAAGAGAGATGGGCTGACTTTGTCACCACCTGAGGGCAGAACAAGAAGGGACCATCTATGAGAAAGTAGAGCCCTCTGAGTGACTTGGGGCCTTGATGCAGGACTTCCCAGCCTCCAGGGAAAGGATGTATCAGGAGCAAGTTGGACAATCACTATGGTTACCTTGATGTATATAATTACCTTTATTAGGTTTCATTCCATCATTCAGATGCCCAGCGAGTAAATATTTAAGAGCGTACTATGAAAAGGGCTGTTTAAACTATATTTATAGGATGTTTATAAGACAACCAATAATATAAACATCTGACCCTTTTGGAATTTTGTAGCCAAGGAGAAGCAAGGTATGCTTGGGAAAGTGTGGAATTTCGGATGGACCGATTCATAGTAACCTGATGTGTCAGTCTGTGAGGTCACACTTTTTCCACAAAACAGTCACAAGTTTGCTGGCTCCTTCCCCACTCCCATTGTCTATTTGGCCCCAGAGAATGGAAAAACCAATGGACTTTTTCTATGCCTCTCTGAGCAAATCAAGCCGATCTGTGCTGCAACCTCAGTTTTGTTTGTGGATGTGCAATTAGAAATGAAACCCTTATTGGATTAGAGCCCCTGATCAACTGTTTTGTGAAATGACAGTGTTCTCCCAAAGTATGGAGGTCAGCTAAATCATTAGGAAAAAAAATCATTAGAATATCCAGAGCAAAGTTCTAGCTTCCTTGAGATGGGGGTTTTGTTGTGAATGAATTCTAGTATTCTTCCTCTGATACATTCATTGATCTCTTCATCTGTGTGGGAGAGTTTCATCATTCTTTGGTTATTACGAGCAAAGGAAAGCTAATTTGCAAAGAATACCTCCTTTTGATGTTTGATTAATGTCTGCTTTCACCTTTTAACTCATCAGATTAGAGAGGAACTAAATTACCAACATCCACATGTCCTAGACTGTCAAATTTACCACTTTAATTTTAGGAATAAATGCTTTCCAAAGGACTGTTCCGTTTAATGCATGGATGGATACAATCTCATTTTTTTTCACCTCTATAGAGATTTCGAAGACGGTCAGGAATATTTTTCCTTTTCTTTCTTCTTTCTCTCACTTCTTTCTTCCTTTCCTCCTTTGTTCCTTTGTTCCTCCTCCTCCCTCCATTCTTCCTCCCACCTTTCATTTCTTTCTAACCTTTCCTTTTCTTTCTCCCCCCCCCCTTAGTTTCCTTTTCTTTCTTTCTTCCCACTTCAGCTATCCACCAAAGATGGAGCTGACTGTGCCCACTGAGAATGACATTGGCAGATGCCTCGTCTGCTCTTTTCTTGGATGGCCCATCCATCCCCCAGGCCCTCTCAGCCCGGATTGGTAGAGCAGCCCTAGCAAGGTTCTCATGTAACTTTCCTTCGCTTCTATACATTGATCGTCGCCAAGGACTCAAAGACACAAAAGCCAGATCACTTCTAATATTTGTATCAACTCTGATGCCATGTCCTGCATCTGTAGCACCCTTAGAAGTCCCGGAAAGACGATTCTGAGTATTTTAAACACTACCTATTCCACCAAAGCTACCACAAATATACTGCCTCTGATAAGTAATACTTCTAAACAGATATTGACTGCTTTGGCCAGTCAAAGCAATGCATGAGATTGAAATGATCTAAAATGTGAAGAAATGAAAGTTTACATATGATTCACTAATTCTCATGTCCATGGAAATCGAGACAGCATTCTTGGTAGAACAGTGTGAAACAGAGAGAAAGATGCTCCCTGAAAGAAAGAGGTGGAGGGGACAAAAGTGTGTTCAAGTCACCGCAGCTCAGGTGACCGCAGAATGAATCAAGGGTCATGCATCTCCCAAATTCCTGTTTCTAGAAATCCAAGAGGAAACGGTCTGTCAAGAGCATGTCTGATGGCGCATCATTTTTTGTATTTGTTCATTTGTTTGGCACATGTGTGGCAGAAAGAGAAAGAGAGAGAGAGGCTACAGGGAGAGAGAAGAAATAGAGTTGAGAGAACATTAAGTTGAAGGTCAAGTGACATATCTCAGTTACACTGCCACTTATTTTAGCAGCTGATTCATGCCCAATATAGTCGGCTGCTCTCCCACACAGCAGCTAGACGTGAGAACAAAATATCTCCACAAGCTGGTGGGGACAGATGAATAGGTTCTGAAGCAGGAAACTTGAACAAGCCCGCATCAGTCTACCACTGAGCACGAGGTAGAGCCACCTGGAATTACAGGAGGCTCCTTCTCTTTTGTTTCTTGTCTTCTGCTTTCATTTTTTTCTCTGTCATACTTTTAAGAGTTTAGAATATTGGTAGTTGAGATAATTAAAGAGAAAGCCATGATGGTGTACACACACTTAACAAATGCTTATTGTGTGGATCTGTTTCTTTGTTAGTTTATTTTTTTTTTTATTTATGTGACTTTTGAGACATGGTCTCACCAGATAGTGTCAGCAGGGTCTGAACACACATTCTTCTTGACTTGGCCACCTGAGGGTTGGGGTGATAAGTTTGTATTACCACACCCAACTAACATTCCTTTTTAATATTAGCAAAACCTGTCTCTATTATCATATCCTGTTACATGGGACCTATCTGAGGAATGTTTCATTTTGGTATTTGCAGTCACCAAAGAAGAAGTAAATCTAACCACATATTTTCCAAAACCATCTTGAGTCCAGTGTTGTGTGTGCTCCTGGGGATGAACTAAGAAATAGGAAATGTAAGGTCTTCTTCAAAGTCTAAATATATAGTATAATAAAAACTAAACTTACAATTAATGTTCCTGGTATCATTAAGTGAAAACCAATGAAATGTGCTAAAGAAGACCTTTCTGAGGGGCTGGGAAGGTGGCTCAGTGGTAAAGTGCTTGCCTTGCATGCATGAAGCCCTGGGTTTGATTTCTCAGAACCACATAAGCAAAAAAAAAGCCGGAAGTGGCGCTGTGGCTCAAGTGGTAGAGCGCTAGCCTTGAGCTGAAGAGCTGAGGGACAGCGCCCAGGCCCAGAGTTCAGGACTAGAAGGGGAGTAGAATGAACCAGTGACACCAGGAAGGGAAGAAGAGTACGTAGCGAGACAGTGCCTAATGAGGTCCAAAATATAATCAGAGAAATATGGAAATTCATATATTCTCTAGCACTCTAACTATCACCTAGAAAAATTGACCACATCTTGCACAATGCCTAATGGAGAAAGAGTTTGAAGACGCTCAACATGATTATATTTAAGGAGATGGAAATATCAATTACCTTAATTTCATCAGTAGATGTGGTATTTATGAATGAATGTATATATAGCTGTATGAATGTGCTTATCTATGCAATCACAATAATCTAACTCAGGAGTACAGTATTTCATGTTGACTAAAATATTAAATGTAGTATACCTTTTCAAAAATTATCTTCTGTTATTTTTATTATCCATAAGTCATTGCACAATGGGGTTTCAACTCAAGATGTCGATTTACAAATAACATAGGACATGGCTACGGTCACCCCTTCTACCATTCTCCCCCATCTCTCCCAACCCAACCCATCCCCTTCAGTTACCTGGTTCCATTTGCACAAGTGCTCATTAAATGTTGTAACTGCATCCACCCACCCTTCCCAGCATCTCTTATTTGTCCTGTTTTCCTAGCACCTAGCACCATACTTGGGTTGTAGTAGGTACGTCACATCTGGCTTATAGGATAGTTCAAATAAAACCTAGATGATATATTTTATGCACATCTGGGATGAATTTGTTAGCTCTGTGTTAACTTAACCAAAATATAGTGATGACTACATAAATCAGGTTAAAGGGCATATCCCCAAAACAGCAATTTGTGGGTATTTTCTTGGGTTCTCTGTGATTGGGTAAAATCTGTGCATGCTAAGGCCTAATACTATATGTCCAGACATTTTATCATCACAGAACATTTTCATATGTCCACTACGGTGATCTTATCTTGCTAAAACACTGTCACTTTATTTGTGTCTGTATGGACATATTCGTTGTACAAAAGAGTTTCATTGTAATAGTCTTACACTTGCATAGAATGTAATTTGACCAAATTCAGTCCCTCTATTACTCTTTCTCATCTTTCCTTCCTCCTTTTTAAATGATCTTAATAGGTTTTATTGTTCTATTTCCATGCTTTGTATATAAAGTACATCACCTTAATTTAGCAATATTTCTTTGTCACTATTTTACAAATGACACCAAAGCCCTTGATCTCTCTCTCTCTCTCTCTCTATATATATATATAATACACACACACACACACATATACATAAATTGCTCATTGTCCCCATTGAAGATAAGAAGAATAGAAGCAAGAGTTGTTTAAACTGTCCAGTGTCCAAGGGTAAAATGCAGCAAATAAGAAAGCAAGGATTAAGATCTGTGTCTGCATAACATCGTGTTTCTTCCCTTCTCCATTATGTACCGGGTTGGGGGGGGGTGTGGGGATGAGGCTATGCATAATGATGGATAAGTAGCCAAACTCTACCCTGTAACCTGAGCACTGCACTGTTATCTTCCCTGTGGTCTCTCAGGTGCCAGATGGGAACGATAGGGGCTCTTCAGCAGTCACAGCCTGGATGAGCTCTGTAAAGGATGATTGATCTACCTACTTGATTCTCCACGGGGCAATGCACTGGCTGCTCAGGTGTTTGAGGGATCCTAGGGAACCTGGAGGATGCTTGCCTACGGCGGAGGCTCACTTTCCCTTGTGAGAGTTTTCAATACAACAAAAGCCTGAGTTCCCATCCCTGAAGCAGATGACTTTCTATCAGTGTGATAATGAGTCAGCTAGTGTGGCACTAACAATATTGGTTCCTAAACATGTGGTTCATCCCCTATCACGTGTTACCAAGGGCATATTTATACAGCTCCTTCCAAAAATAGAACCAAAGGGGGGGGGCGGCGGGAACTGATATTTTTATTTGAGATTGGAAATTTTTTAATGAGAATGACAGTCCTAGATGTAAGAGAAATGAATGGAGTCTAAATACACGAAAACCCATGAGCCCCAGAAAGTAATGAGGTCTCTTGCATAAATGAAGAGATGACTTCTACATGTTTAACTTTGACTTATTCCATAAGTCACGGGTCTGTGCTGCAAAAAAAAAAGTATGAGGCGTCTCACCATTACAGATGAATCTTAATCATTTTTGGATCCATTTAGATGCTATTGGGGTTTGAACTCAGGGACTTAAGCTTGTGGGTTGGGCATCACCCAACCACTTGAACCAGGCCTCCAGTTCCTTTTACTGTGGTTGTTTATCAAACGAATTCTTCCCTTTTTACCCAGTCAGTGTGACGCTCCTTGCTTCTCAAATTGCAAGGATGATGTGCCACCATTCCCAGCTTTTTATTGGTTGAGATATATTGCTGTGAAGTTTTTGCCCGAATTGACCTTGAATCACAATCTTTCAGATCTCTGCTTCCCAAGTAGCTGGGATTACAGGAAGAGTCACTGTGCATAGCCCATTCTGCTAATATCATTCTACAACTACATGGTTGTCTCATTTTGTTGTTCATAATTAGGAGAGACTACTGTTGAGCTAAATTAGTTAAACTCATTAGCACTGTTGACAAATAGTGGTCAAAAACTTATGTTCGCACCTATCTTTTACTCACCCAGAGACAGAAAAGATTTCCATATTTAAAATAAAGGACTAAAGTCAACTTTCTGATTTTTCACTTCATCCTGTTCTTATATTTACTTTTCATTTTACCAAGTAAATCTGCATTATATTTTTAAATATATTTTTAAAAAACTACTCAAAAGAATATGACTATAAACTTGTTCAACCACTTTGGAAAGCAGTATGGAGGTTCCTCAAAAGACTTCACATAGAACTCCCCTATGACCCAGCAATCCCACTTTTGGGCATTTACCCAAATGTTTACAAACAAGACCACACTAAAGCTACCAGCACAACTATGTTTATTGCAGCATTATTTACCATAGCTAAGATATGGAACCAACCCAGATGCCCCTCAGTAGATGAATGGATCAAGAAAATGTGGCATATATACACAATGGAATTCTATGCCTCCATCAGAAAGAATGACATTTCCCCATTTGTTAGGAAATGGAAAGGCTTGGAAAAAATTATATTAAGTGAAGTAAGCCAGGCCCAAAGAAACATAGGTCCCATGGTTTCCCTTATTTCCAATATCTAGTATATGTATGAGTCAAGCGGAAAAGGTCAGATAATGTGATGTTAGGAAAATGAACCCTTAAATATGTATTTTAATGTTTTTTTTTCTTTCATGCATGTGTTTCTAATGCATTTATAAGATTATTTCTTTCTTGCTTTGTATGTCCCTCCCCCACAGTGTAACCCCCGCTTTCACTATATTTGATGTCAGTATAACGTGTGGAGGAGATGGGGAAAAACAAGTCGTTTAAGGATTCAGGTGGACCTGTTGCAACAATGAGAAGTACAAAATGTCATGTCAAAAACGAGCTTTACAATGTCGGTGTGGGGGGGGGGGAGGGGGGGAAGGATTGGGTGGGGGGGAGGGGGGAGGCTGGGAAGGGAGGTGAAGGGTAAACAAAGGAGGAGGCTGCAATGCTTGGTAAGAAATGTATGCATTATCCTGCCCATGTAATTGTAACCCCTCTGTACAGTATGTTCTCAAATAAAATAAAATTAAATTAAAAAAAAAGAATATGACTATAACTGATTCTGCTGCCTTTCTTAGTAGACTATTTGAAATGTTTGCAAAACCACATCTGATATTTTTAGTGTCTTCAAGCACTATATTATTTTCTAGATTGTTTCAAACCCTTAACAACTTTTCTTAGAAACACAATTCTTTTGAAGTCTTACATTGTGAGTATACTATAATTCATTTTACTATCTTCCTAACAATGAATGGATATTCAAGTAACTGTGCTTAACTTTAGATACTATAATTTGTTCTTCAGTGAAGATCCTTGTGGTATTCAATATATTATAAATTCATAGATAGTTGCAAGTTCAGTTTGTAGAAAGAATGTATCCTTAATTTCAACTGTAGGGTTGTGAAGAATGATGAGTACATATTATTATCACAGCTAACTGTGGTACTGTTTTCCATCCTTTGAGCATATTAGCCAGTGGGCCTTTACATGATCTGTAAGTTAGCTACAACTATTAGCCTCATATTATGTTTGGGAAATTACTGCCTGGGAAGGTGATTTATCTCTGCTAAAAGTCTGAAAACTAGAAACAGCTCTAGAGACTACACTGCTAACCATTACATGGCACTTTCTCTCAGAACCAGTATATAAAGAATTATGGAAGTGCTTTGGCACTTTCTTGGGTGTCAAACTTTAGTGTTGGTTGATAGATGAGGAGAGGGTATGTGGGTTTCAACTGGTGACATTTGAAGGATACAGAGGTGAAATCAGACAGGAATATGAAGGTGAAGATGAACAAACTTGTGGCTAAGTAGACAAAATTCTTTAAAAAAAAAAAAAACTACTCAGATGATCTGGATGCTGGTGGCTCACGCCTGTAAGCCTAGCTACTCAGGAGGCTGAGAACTGAGGCTCATGGTCCTAAGCTAGTCAAGACAAGAAAGTTCAAGAGACTTTTATCTCCAATTAATCTCAAAAAAAGCCGGAAGTAGAGCTCTGGCTCAAACAGTAGAGCCTCTTAAGCAAAAACACGAACTCATGGACACCACTCAGTCCCAGAGTTCAAGCCCCAGGACCAGCAGTGTGTGTGTGTGTGTGTGTGTGTGTGTGTGTGTGTGTGTGTGTGTGTGTGTGTGTGTGTGTGTTCAGGAAAATTTCAGTGACCCAGTCTATTCTTTACATGTATGTCCCTGGATGATACTTAACCAATCTTACATATTGAGGAGGTAGAGAAATTGGAGTTCATCCAAAAGAAAGTAAAAATAAAATAATGGATGAAGAGTCAGTGCTAAAAATACAAAGCAACAACAGGAGGCCTGGGTATTCACTCAATGATCATTCACTAAGTAGTAATGGTTTTCATGCTCTGCTTTAGACCCAGGGATAGAAACACAGAACAGACACTTCACCTCCGTCCCCTCCATCCTCATGTTTGTTCTACCACCAGGGAGATAAGTCCTGGGGGTAATATTTGCAACATGATAGAAATGTCACAAAAACATGAGTTCATGGTGATAAACCTTCATGGGATACCTGTTGCGCTTTAGATACAAACCATCTTTCCATTTCATCCCCACCAGCAATCACTTCACAACTCATAAAACAGATGACCTGAATTAATTGGTATGCCAAGGAGACTCAGATTTCTAGTAGCGTAGAACACTCCCAAACCATAACTCATCTGTTTCCAACATTATTTAGACAAGAGAATGTACCTGAGAAGCAAATACCCTTCTCAAGTCAAGGCAGAGCTCTGATAAGCAGATACTAGCAGGAATGGTGAAACCAGGTAACATCTAGACGAATACAAAGAATTTTGTTACAGGAGAAAACAAACCAGTGTGGGGTGGCATCTCATTGTCAGAATGTGACTGCTCCTAGGGCTGATTTGGATGGCCTGTGCGACGGGAATGGTAGAACTTGCTAAAATGTTGAAATACATAGCTGTCATCTGGGGGTTCCCCTGACTCTCTCTGAATATTTCAACTAACGTTGACTCCACATAGGGTTCAGTCTCACCCTCACCTCTTTCCTGTAATCAGCATACACTCACCTCTAGATGAGACAGCAAGCTTGCCGAACACTTCCATTCACCCATGTTTACCTGCACTCTTCTCTACTTCTAATTCCTCTTCCTTACCATGCTCCCAACAGCTAAGCTATACCAGGATGGATTGCAATGGGAGTCCTCCAGAATCCTGTTTAGACACCTGCTGCAGCTCATTCTGATCAGGTGGTGCTGCTATCAGGCAGTATATATATATATATATATATATATATATATATATATATGTATACAGTATACACATATATATACATACACACATAATACACATACACACATATGTATATATATATATATATGTATATATATATATAATTTTTTGTTGGTTGTGGGGCTTGAACTCTGGACCTGGGCGCTGTCCCTGAGCTTTTCAGCTCAAAGCTAGTGCTCTACCACTTGAATTACAGCACCACTTCCATTTTTCTGGTGATGATTTGGAGGCAAGTCTCATGGACTTTCCTGCCTGGGCTGGCTTTGAACCACAATCCTCAGGTCTCAGCCTCCTGAGTAGCTAGGATTACAGGCGTGAGCCACCAGTGCCTGGCTGTGTCAGGCAGTTTTGATCACTCTGAATACTAGTCCTCTAGGAACCATCTGACCTACAGTAAGAGCAGATCAGCTTTCCTCTTTGAATCCCCTTCACCTCCACAAACATTATCTTATGTTATTCAACAGGGATTTTAAAAGCTAAGCTTCTTTTAAGAACTGAATTCAAGCCAGAGACTATTTTTTTTAAAAGAAATACACAGGTTCTTTGTTCATTATTTTGTTTACCTTTCTGTATCTCAGCATGATTATGGATGAATTGGTGTGTGTGTGTGTATATATATATATAATATAAAAATCATAATATAGTATATATAATATCTACACTATATTATACTATATTATATAAAATATAAATCCATATTTATAATATAATATATTTGATATTGATTTATAATGTATTATATTATATAATTTATAATGTCTATATCTATCTATAACTAGATAGACCTATTTATATCTATATCAATGTATAATATCTATAATATTTATAATATTACATATTACATTATTATATATTTTATACTAGATACATATTTTATATTATATTACATGTACTTGTAATAGAATATATATGTAATATATATCTGATATATTTAATGTGTGCATATATGCATATATGTATCTTGTGAATCCTACAATTTTACCATCATCAAATCATACGGAGGACTGAGCTCCACAGACTAAGTCCACTGTGACTTCAATCTTGAGTTATCACAACTTTGTTCGAAAAGGCGTGGCAAGCACTCAACTCAAGACACAGTCAAGAGAAACAATGTCAACAAATGTGGACAAACATCTTAACATGCACAATCAGTACCACATACTCTCCAATTACGTTTCCCAGTCTTTTATTACTATTATTATTCTTTTGTAATCCAGCAATCAGGGGAGAAGGGAAAAGCACCATTGGCTTCTGGGTTTCTCAATAAATATTCTACAGATGATGATTTTCTTCATTAGATCATGCCCATGCAGGCAGATGTGAGGAAGAAAAGAAGGGAAGAATTAATCCAAGTACGTAGCATGACCAGAAGCAGCCGGTCGAATCCCTGTGGGCTTAATTTATTCATCTGCCTTTCCTCTAAGGCCAAGAATTTTTTTTGAAACTCATAAAAGATAAATATTCCCAAAGAGATTGAAGAGGAGAAAGGCACGTTGGTGTGAAGGAGCAAACACTTCAGCCACTGCAGGTTGCAAGAATGTGTCTTTGAGTGCCGATGTGTTCATTCATAAGGCTGTGTAGCCCAAGGGTTAGGAAATAAACAAATGTGTGTTTGCTAGGGGTTGGGGGATACAGTGGGAGAAAATATGTGAAGTTTGAGGCAAGTCTGCTGTCTTTCTCATCCAGAGGAAGGCAAACAACCGTGATGCTACTTGTTGACTATAATTTTCAGTGAAATTTGTCTTGCTCTTACAAAACCATTCCTATGTGTTCTTCTTGTTGTTTATTTCTTTTGTTTTTTGTTTTTAAATATTACCTCTCACTACTTTCGGTACCGTCTCTACCCTAAGGAGGAGTCAAAGGAAGAAGCCAGACTACTCAAAGCAAAGACAGAAGTGCAGAAAACAGAGATGTGAATGTCTGCTTTGCTTTCACGAGGACATCAGGGATGCTCCTCACCCCCAGCCCTCTCCTGGCCCCTGTGCTCAACACGGAACTTTCTACTTCCGCCTTCTGGTTCTCTGTGCTCTTCCTTGACATGGTAGAAATTTTGGTTGTCAAGTGGCTTCTATCCTCCACGTTCTTTAGATATTGAGCCGACTTTGTGGTGTCTAGGTTCTATTCTTCTAACACCGAACCATCTCCCAAGCCCTCAGCACCCCTTATTCCTTGACCTCCTTCCCTGTTTCCTCTGGTCTAACCTCCTGCTGATAGTGTTTCTGGATACAAACTGTTGAAGAATGAGTGGGGATTGGAAAAAACGCCTAGTTGTTACCATTCTGCATTGAAACCTTGAATTAAAGTGATCTACTAACTGGGTGAACTTGGCAAGTTATGTAGCCTAATACCTGCTTTGGAACAGCACATATAACTGCTTTTACACACTTGATGTGAAAAAGAAATAGGGATATTTGAAACGCTGATTGTAGCCTAATGCAGACACATTGTAACATTCAATAACAGAGTCTAGGACTATTGTTAAAGCCTCACAACTATAAAATTCACCTCATAGAGTGGAATTCTGTTTACCACTTAACTCCTCAGTGAAACAAGAGGCAAAAGCTCACTGAATGTTATTTCCAAACCGAAGGCAATACTGTATCAGACAATGTTATTTGAAAGATAATATTCATAGCAACTTCTATCCTTTTTTTGTTTTGGTTTTGAGATGAGGAAAAAGGCTCTGAACAAAATGAGTAAGTATTCTGGTTTTTGTAAGATTTCATATATCTCATAACCATAAAGATTTGTGAGTGCAACCTATGAGAAATATTGTCTACTCCTTCGGAAACTCCTGTGACCTATATTCTTTTAATTTCCCAACCCTGACGAGTATGACCAAATAAATTAAATTTATTTTCATCATAGCTGGAACAGGCTGTATATAATCATGATATTTAAAAAGTACTACCTATGGTTTTATAACTTGACCTAATTTAAACAGAAATGTTAGATCTCCCTTATTATTTTTTCTGCATATAAAGAAGATTCTTTCCCCATGAGATGTCTTAACAGGTAAGTATTGGAAACTCAAGTCAATTTTAACTTAATTGACAATGATCAATTTGGCTCTTAGAAGTGATCGACTATACACATGTACACATTAACAAAACTCAGACATATATGCATGTACATACATCACCATACACACCTATATATTCTCAAATACATGTATTTATGTGAACTAAAACATATTCATCCATTAATTCATTCATTTACAGACACACACATACCTATCTATCTATCTGTATGTATGCACACTTACGCACATTTTTCCAAGTATTTCTTAGACAGAATAGGAAACATAGCAACAAATCTAGGTTTGTGTCTAGCATTCACCCAGCATAGTGTTGCATCTATTTTTAAAGCGAATACTACTTACTTGACTTTATTTTCATAATTTATTTTTTGTTTCATTCTTTTTGGTATCTTCATTATCATATTTTATAGACTTCTCAATGAAATGAGACAGAGAATGACTAAAGATTAATAGTAAGAATGAGCTTTAACATACCCAATCAGTCTGATTGAACTTAATATTTGATGTTCTGGAAAGATTAATTGATAGGCACAAGTACAAGTATTCTTTGAGAGTACAATCTAAAAGTTTTTAATATTAAGTGAGGAGTTTCTGGTGTTTGACGTTTCCCCTTCCATCCACAAATTGATTAGAAGTATCCTTTTCTTTGTTCAATATATAGTCTTCAAAGTTAACCACAACCTTCAAATTTTAAATATTAAATAATTACTGGTGAATGAACTATGAGCAGGCCATTTGATTTGAGAAATACAGAATATGGATATGTTTGACAATCTATGTCTAAAAAGAGTGTGGCTCCCTTGGACCCAAGCAGCCTAGATTCATTGCTCTATATCTCTTCATAGGGACTGAGATACCAACCCATTCCCACTATATGATGCTCTTTCCCTGGGAAAGCCTGTTTCTGGCCACCGATGCCAACCCTGAAGAGAACTCACCGTAGAATTTCTTTCTTTGCTATTGCTATCGCTGGCTTCAAACTGTGATGATCAGATCTCAGCCTCCTCAGTAGCTACAATTAGAAGTGTGAGCCTACAGTACCTTTAAAAATTCTATTTCTCAGTTAAGACAAATGAAGACTCAGTTTCTAGGTACCCCAAGTGCTTGTAGAAAAATCTTCTTCCTCTTTCTTTACTGCTGGTATGTACCAAGCTGTCTTGAAGTCGGGGGAGACTAGAGACAAGAAAACCCATCTTTCCTTTCTGTTCCTTTCCTTCCTTTCCTACTGGGTCAGTAGGAAGAATGGGGAAGCATGAAACCCTTCTTTTATGTGATGCTTTTATTACCTTCTCTGAATAAATATTAATTCATGTATGTAGCAGTGAAAGCATTTGATTGATTTGCTCCTAGAATCCCCAAAGAAAGTCTGATCCAATCAACTCATGCACTAACTAGCTGAATACCTGGCAGTAGATCACCGGGATGTATCAGGTTGTCATTTCCAAGATTGGTGATCCTTTGATTACATTCACCTATGTCTCTTCTAGGCTATGGAATCTGTAAGCCTATCCCAGGATCCTGCTCCTGGTGCAGGCCTTTCACTTGCAGATGGAGACAAAAATAAATTCTGCTCAGGAGATACAGCATGCAGGCCTCTTCTCAGGGAGGATGAAGGCTCTGCCGATTGACAGTTCAGTGTCTTTTGCTAGCGCTTCCACATACATTTCCTGTCAAAATGTACAGTGGGAGGAATTTAAAATAGACCCGAGGAATGACTTTTGAGGCTGCTCGATCCTCAGTGAGAATCAAGGGCCGAAGAGATGTGTCCTCTCTCTGTTAGGCAGTACTTCATGGATGCATGTCTGCTCACTGGAAAATTCCTCTAGGAGTGTCTTGATTTCTCTCTTTCTCATTTGCCTCTTGTTTTTCTATATCACACAAAGATGGCGGTGTTCCTGCTTCCCTTAATGTAGTTTTTGAAAGAAGATAGCATCCTTGTGACACTCTGTGAGACACTGTCATCTGAGTCTGTTGGAAAGCTATTTAGCCCTTTGGGAGGAGATTTTTAAAGATGCGGTTCTTCCTGGATGGGTGCCCAAAGTCAAAGACAATCTAGATGATTCTTCACAAAAGAATGAGAGCATACCTATTAATGAACACTCCGAAAGCACACACTGAGCCTGAGGCATGGTAAAAGTGGGAAGAGAGCACTGAAGCCGGTTTATTCCCACCATCATGAATCAAAAGGGAAACAGCTCCATTATTGCAACTGGAAGGAGCTCTGAGACTATAGTCACTTCCTCGCCATGTGACCTTTGAGACTGGACAGATCCTTTATTCAAGGATCTGCTTCAGGGCTGTCTCATTCTTCTGGTTTTAGCCCCTCATTTCCTTCTGCTTATGTAAGACAATGCCTAAAGCTAACGAAATGACGTGAGACTCAGAAAGAAACATGAAAACATGAGGATTACAAAAGTACCGTTTGCTCAGGAGCTGGCAATCATTTCCAAGTGGAGCAGGTCTCTTCGCACAGATTTTATTTTCACACACTTACATTTGAATTTATGTAACTTTTTGAAGCACTGTCGGGTTTATTTGCCTACGTGATGCCCTCCCCTGCTGTTAAGACACATCGAGAGTTGAGAAGTTGAAACTGAGATTGCCTGAACCACAAAAAATGTCTGCATTAGCTGGTGTCCATCACCAATAGTAGATAGATGGATGGATAGGTAGGTAAGGAACAAAGGTTGATAGATGATAGATCTATATCTACCTATCATAGATAGATAGATAGATAGATAGATAGATAGATAGATAGATAGATAGATAGATAGATAGATAGATAGATAGATAGATAGATAGATAGATAGATATACAGAGAGCGAGATTGTGAGGGATTGCTTGCTCCCTGAAGTGCTTATATCAGAAAACAAGATGAACGGTCAGCTTTAACAGAAAGATAACTCATCTTTCTTCCCCATTCTTTTGTTTGACCTAGCACACGGGAGATTGCATTATGCCAGCCTACATCCTCTTCACTCATTCTACAAGTCCAAATGCTCACCCCGTCCAGTAACACTGGACAGTAACAGTGGACAGTATTGTCTCCAATACACCCAGAAATCAGTGGTGTGAGTACCTCAGAGCCCAGTAAAATTGACACATAACATTAAATAAAGATCACACTTACACTTTACACTTACTCTTCACACAGCAGGTTCTGTTTGCCATTCCTTTGCTGTTTCACTACACAGTTGAACCATTTACATGGCTATATCTCAAAAAAAGAGTAAAAGGAGAGTGCGGAAGTCGTGACACACAGATTTGCAAAGTTTGAACTCAGGTGGCTGAGGCTGTGGAATTCTCTCCTACATCTCACGAGAAAAGCTGAATGCTGTCTTCAGGAATGCTCTGTGCCAAATGTGATGCAGGGAGCTGGGGACACAGGTCATCATGTACAAACGCCTGGGAATGGGCGCTCACTCGCTCACTTGCATGCGTAATGTCAGGACATGATGTCTTTGCTTGGACAATCTGAGCCAGGACACTGAAGAGCAAGAAGACATAAGCTTCTTTCTTAATGGTTTGTTGATTCCTTTGGAGAAAAAGATTGCACTTCACACCTTGCACTAAATCACTGCTTTAAGTTAATGGAATAATGATTTCTAGGCAGCAATCTCTGTATTTGTTTCCTCTTTTCCTCCCCCCGCCCCAGTCCCACATTATATACTTCATGATCTACCTACTTGAAATTATCGTGTAATCTCATGTTGCAGTTTGGCAATTAAGACAACATCCATTTATTACCATGTCATTGTTTCTGCAGGTCAGGAATGCATGCACAGCTTGACTGGATCCGCTGCTTCAGTATTCTCAAAATGCTCCAATCCAAGTTGCTGGCTGGGAGTGCCATTTAATCCTAAGGCCTAACTCTTCACACGCTTTGGTAAGAGAATTGACATCTCTATAGCAAGTGTGTTTTAAGACTCAGTTTCTTGCAGACTATGGTCCAGAGACATAGAGATACTTCCTTGCCATGGGAGCCTCTCTATGGGACAAGTTATAACAAGCATTCTATTCACAGCTAGTAATGGATACTGTCTTCTAAGCAAGACAAGTTGTATGCTGTATTATATAGGCTGGGTTCCATCACCCTGGGTTCTTTTAGTTGGAAATGAATCATAAATTCCAGCAACATTTGAGAGAGGAAAGCGAAAACATACAAGAGATGCAAATACCCAGAATAGGGAAATTAAGAACTGTCTGCAAAGATGCCCACAACCTCTACATCCATTCTTTCTGTTTCTGCCTGTTCACCACTGATGTTCTCAAGAAAAGGTGTAAAAATTTGGAGCATTGTAAGTAGAGTCTTCAAAGAGGACTATTGAGTTTTGTTTTCCCTTTGATAAATATCTATCTTCTTCATCTTTTTTTTTTTACTTCTTGTAAATATGATGCCTTTTTTAATAATGTGAGCTTTCCTAGCTGCCTCTAATTTATCCTTGCTTCTCTTATCATACCAGATACAGCCTTCAAAACTGATACATGAACACCAGCTGGCAAGTCGAACTCATGTTATGAGTTCCTCGCAGGCAGAGACTTCAAGCTGCTCACTGTGGCCCTGCCTGGCACAAATTATGCTTGCTGGATTTGTGAATGAATGAACCAATAACATGAATCAAAACTTCCACCTGTGATCCAACATTTATAGTAAGAGTATGATTTAGGTACTTATTTTATAAGGCCTTCATCTAAATTTACACATATTCTTTCCACATATTGTTTAAATATAAAATATAGAGTCCAGGGGTTTCTGAGGGCTGGAATTTAAAACCAGAACTTTGTATTTCAATTCCTCCTTTTTCCTACTAGAGCTATAATCTGATTTTTTTCATTTTAACTTTAAAATCTTGACACATCAACTGTCATTCCATGGACTTTTCCAGGCAAAAGTCCACATTCGCCTATGAAATATGGGAGAAAACAATAATTAAGGACATCTGATCAAAAGAATTTTTTGATAGAGAATGAGAGAAGATACATTTGTGTTTTAAATAGTGACAATCCAGAATGTTCTGAGATGAACTTTAAAAGAGTGCATTTGACAGCCTGTATACTGAGCTGAGGAATGTTGATTTCTAAAAGAACTTGGGAGAGAATGTTTTAGCAAACTTGTATATGGTACCATAAATATTTTTTTCCTAAAATTTTAGAATTGTCTGTTTTCTTTCAGATCACATCAGGACCAGGCAAGAATGATGAGTTTTTAATGTGGAAATTCCATGAACACATGTCAATGTCTTCCTTTTCTTCTCCAACTGTGCCAATTCTAGTTTTGTGTTTAGTAAAGATTGATTTATGGGTGCTTTTTTTGGCCTACCTGATACGTTATGAAACTCTTGACTAACTTCAGGGGATAGGACTATCATATGGCAAACTTGGTTGTAGTAAAAAAACAAAACAAAACAGAGCTTTATTAGTATCCAGATGATTTATTTACTCTGTGGAGTGATTTTTGTATAGTCTAGAGTCTATTCCTTCTTTTCCACTCCTTTGTAATAAAAAAAGAACAATAATAATAATAATAATAATAATGAAACATGTTCTGATCCTCAGGATGCAGAATAAACAGACTTGAATCAACTGCCGCTTAGACACGTCCAAGTACAGACACACTGCTGTGTTGGATGGGTTTGGTAAAGGGAAGATCTTGAAGGCTGGCGGGTTTATTTTCACAGAAAAGTGTTCTTACAGCAGAAAAGGGAAGAAAGCAGGACAATTAGGACTGTAGCTATGTTCCTCTTTTATGACTAAATGAAAAAGGAAGAAGTAAGTCAAGGGGCCTTACCACTGCCAGGGGAGAGGCATGAGGACCAGCGTTACTGTCCTTCACCTCCACATTAAGGAAATCCTTCAGAGAGGGATGCAATCCCAGCCTGTGTGGTTGACATGTGCACATACTTGGTTGGATGGACAACTAATTATGTCATGGAAAAACAAATGAAGACACACCAATCCAGAGCAGCAGAATGAGTTTGCTCCAGCTGCTCTTCAAACATCATTTCCACTTGCTTCCCACATGATGCATCCTGCAAGGAACATTGCTGGACACTTGAGGTTCCAGAGATTTTTCAGCAGCAAATGTCTCTGCTTGACATCGCTACCGTAGGAGCTACATTTATAATCCAGTGTATTTTCCAGGTTTAATAACACAATGTAGAGAGCTGAAGGATCCTCCTAATGTTAGTGAAAAATAAAATTTAAAGTGACAAACTCGTGGAGATGAACAAGGCATTGTGAGGAGGAGGAGGACTGAAATGCACATCTCCAAACTCACACATCATTGTCCCAATGCTCAGTACCCCGGAAGGTGACTATATTTCAAAATAGAGCCTTTGTGTAAGTTTTAAAGTATAAATTAGTTTCATGGGGAGGGCCCTAATGCAGTATGTCTGGGTTCTTTATTACAACTGGCAGCAAGAACTCAGAAGACATACGCTAAGGGACAATAAGATGACGACAATAAGATGCTACCTAAGAAGAGACCTTAGGAGAAATTAACCTCTGCAAACACCTTGATCAGAGTCACATGAAGCTATAGTCCTTAGAACTGTGAGAAAACAGATTTCTGATTTTAAACCACCCAGAATATAATCACTATCATAACCTTCCTAGCAAATTTTTTTCTAGTGAAGCATGCCCACAGGTAAAGTTTCTCTTTCTGGATGAATGTTGTTATGGCACAGGATTTCATTTTACTAGAAATGTGTGTGTGTGTGTGTGTGTGTGTGTGTGTGTGTGTGTGTGTGTGTGTGTGTGTCTGTTTCTGGTTACTTGACATATTAACTCATATGATTTCCTTGGACTTTCTAATGATTGCCCTGGCAGAGAGAGTGAGAGAGTAAGAGAGAGAGACAGAGACACAGAGAGAGACAGAGGCAGAGACAGAGGCAGAGACAGAGGCAGAGGCAGAGAGACAGAGAGTCTCATAAGTGAAGATGGGCATTTAACAGAATAAAAAAAACATTAAACTGGAAATAGATAGAATTATCATATCTTTTAAAAATCCATGATGTGCTATACAAACACGATCTAATCTTTAGGATAACCTGAAGGGCTAAGCTGAATGGCATGATCATTTTCATTTGTCAGTTATACATACAAAGTATGTATGGGATTTTTAAGTTATTTGAACCTCAGGCTCATCTTGGCTGATTTGAAAGTCTATATATACATAGCCTGTCTGTTCACCCTAACCCTGTAAGAGTCATAATATCCATCGGATAAATGTGTGGATAGAATGTAAAATATTCCTGACACAGTAAATGCTCAGTAATCCTAGCTGACATTAATATTGTCATTATGGGGCAGGTTGCAATCCATAAGAAATATTATTTTCATATGTTTTAGTTCATTTATTATTAAATGGTGGGGGCTTAATTCAAGCAATTATTTTGTTGGACAGCATCAGTAAGCATACTAGAATAAATTCATAGTCCATTTCATTAAAGTGTACAATATGCTTTGTATAACTGGTCTCTTGTTGCATTTATTCTTTTTGGTACTGTAACTCTGTTTTATGGTGTTCACAATAGGAGAAGACATTTGATTAAAGTGTGAGTTGGTTTAAACCTAAACACTTTAAGAAAATTAGTAGATTCCGTGCTGGTGATTTCTAGTCAGTGACATTTGAGAGACAATTCCTTTTGTTCTCATTTTAGGGATCTGTAAAGGTGTTTGTCCTCATGACAGGCACCAGAAAACTGCATAAAATAATATTCAAGGAGTGGAGGTCATCACAAGGTCTTCTATAGTCAGATAAGACATAAGCGAGGTCATAGTGATACCTAACATTTCGCCCACTTCCCGTGATGAGAAAGGAAGATGTTAAGGGGACGTAAATGTTTTCAAGTGGAAGGCACAAAGGCCAGAGTTTCTGCCCTTCACTTCCACTCTATTGTTCCTGAACTGTAGAGAGACTTGAAATGGCTATGGAGGGCTCAACTTCCCAATCAATCATGGCATTGGCAAGAATAGGCACAAGAAATTCATAGTTATGGGAACTTTAGGTTGTTATGAAAAAATATACAAAATTCTATCCTAAGGGAAAAAATTATCAGGTCTTGCAAGAGTGTTTGTCCCCAACAAAAGCATTACTTAAATTCTGATTTTCTGTGGAATATATATGTATTTCTGTATACTGTTCGTGTTACTGATACTGCAATGACAAATGCAAACATATAAAAGATTAGATAAGGAGAATTATTCTGCACACAAAATAGCCTCAAATGCTACCATCTTATTTTTACATTATCCAATTTTATATTTAATTTTGCAATCTTACTTCACCCTGTATTTCACTGAACAAATGATATATTAGCTAACCACCCATTTCCTTTGAAGCCTAATAGCTTTCCAGTGTTTCCCTAAATAATGAGTTTAAGAGTTTCTGGACACTGCTTCCTGTATATTTATATGAAACATGTTATTGCCTTTTTGAAAACTATGCATTATGAATACATATTATTCTATCAAAAAGTGACTGTACCGATTATTATACTTCCCAGTATAATTCTTATCAGTATAATTCTCACAGGTCTACCAAACTTAAAGCAAATTTCCTCATTTTATAAGATTAGCAGGTAACCAAGTAAAAAATACTATACTGCCAACCCACAAAATCTATGAATCAGTCTCTTTCTAATAACAAAAGATTGAGTGTTCAACAAGAAAACTTTTTACTCACTTTCCATATCTATTGCTGGATAAAGCTAATGGTACATACATTTCATCTCCCTCCTAAGTAGCAGAGGGCTTTCCTGAACAAATTATTATCCTCAAGTATCCATATCAGTGACTTCAGGAAGAGTCCAAAGGAGCTTGGGGCGTGGTGTGTTAAAGCTGTATCTGGTAAAGCTGAATTTCTTATCTAGCAGCATGGCCCTGAATTACACCACCTCTGCCCCCTACCTATTCCAGTGCTCTCCTCTGAACAGATTCTTGTTCTCAGATTTACTTGTTCCCAGTGCTGTTACACATCTCCCAAAGGTGCGCTCATCCAGAACCATTGCTGCCCTTACAGACATGGGGTAGGCAGGTAGAAAGGGAATACAGTAGCCCAAGAGGTTCCGAGGACCGGTGTAGTGCCATCATCCGCAGATAGAAATTGCCAAATATCCTGCTCCACCATTGTCCTGGAGGAAGAGTTGGCAACCACGGAGGTTGTTTCTTGATACAATGGCCTCTAGTTCCCAGAAACAACCCCAACATGGACTTCCCCCACTCCAAAGGTTAGCCAGCAGCTTCATTTCCATCTCATTCACTTGTGGTTTTATGCACATACCTACCCTCAAATTGCCATCTTGGCTCTGAGGGCATCTTATGAGGAAAACCAATGCCTGTTCCCCAGTTCTTAGAAATGCCCTCCCATTTCTTAGAAAAGCATAGAATCATGTGCATAGCATTAGCATAAGCATTAATCTTATCCATTGGACTGCTTAAGAGTGGCTAAACTGCCTATGCTCGTTTTTATTGGTCATATACCATTGCTTTCTGATCAATTCTGCTTTAATAAATGCAGGTTTTTATAAAGCTAACTTTAGCACAAAAGTTTTCACTTCAACAAATCTCCTTATAAGTGTAATGCATCTTCATCAGATTTTGCTTCCATAAATCTGCTCTGCTCTAGACTGGCCTGTGGGTCCATCTCTGTATTCTTTCTTGTTAATTTTTGTTTTTGTTTTCTGATGAGACCAAGGACTTTTCCATCTCACCTGATATTACCACTTAATCGTCATTTTCTTCTCTGCCTAAAAGCTAATCCAAACCAGAACCTCTCCCTCTACTAAATAAATGCCTCACCCAGATGAAAACCCTCTTTAAATTTAATAGCTACTAATTGTTTTTTACCTGAAAACTATGCATATGATAGCTAATCAAATACCACAAGAAGTTAGTCATCCAATCTAAACATTGTATTATCGATTTAAGGTCATCCCCCATGAATAATATTTATTCAGGCTGTTGGTTTTAATTATTTTTGAATGCAGAATTGCCAAATATTCATTCATACTCTGTATTATGTTAGATTCTACTGCCACAAGGAAGCCTGCCGTTTGTAATTAGCGGCTGAGATGTTTCAGTTCTAGTCTATCCATTCCACTGTAGTTCCCTAAAATGATAATTACAGATACCATAGGCTTGGAGTGAAGAATAAAATAAGCAATCAGGAAAATTATTTCTTTGAACAACAAGACCAATGAAAACTGGACCATTAAGATCTCTTTTAATTGCCAAATCCAAAACTCAAGACCATCTCTCTTTGACCTCCAAACAGAAGATGGAAAGAGGTTTGGGAAGCTTAAAAAGACCATTCAGCTGATTGTATTCATATTTACATTATAGAATTTTACATAATATTCTATTAATACCCTTACTTATTTGTTGTACAGTACTGGTGTTGGAACTCAAGGCCTTGTACTTGGTAGGCAGATCCTCTTCTACTTGAACTATGAAGCTAGTCCCTTTTTCCATTAGATTTTTATTGCTGGTGGGGGAAGGGGAGTGGTGGGAGGAGGCTTAGACTATGATCTTCCTATTTGTGTTTGCCTTTATCACTGGGATAACAAGTACTTGCCACCACATTTATCACACTCATATTCATTTGTTGAGATGGGCTTTTATGGCTCAGATTTGCTTTCCAGCTCCAGGTAGTGAGGATTGCAGTCTTGAGCCATCACATTTGGTTAATACACAATTTTTTTTATTTTGGTGTCTTTCATTCATTTAATAGCCTTTACCTTTTATTCTACTAAGGAGAATCATACCTCAACAGTATTGAATCCTGATCATATCCTTCAAAAACTTAGAAAACAGGTGAGTGGGTGAAATACAAAGACAGATTCAGGCAGTCTATGCAGGAAAGGGCAGAGAGATCGTAACTAAGTGAAAGAGATTCCTAAATAAGAGATGGAAAAATATTATAATTGAGATGGTGTAAGGCTGTCACAGATGCAGAGGTTCCATTAAAGAGAGGGAGATGTTCATTGTTATTATAGAAATGAGACCGAGAGAAGGAAATGAGGCAAAGGAATTGGAAGTGATTTTTGCTTTTATTGAAAATACAATTCTTTCTTGGAGATTTTTCAAGAGATTAGAGAGATATTTAGACTTCTTTTATTTTATTTATTGTTTTTTTTTTTGTCGGTCATGGGGCTTGAACTCTGGGCCTGGGTGCTGTCCCTCAGCTCTTCAGCTCAAGGCGAGCGCTCTACCACTTGAGCCACAATACCACTTCTGTTTTTTCTGAGTAGTTTATTGGCGATAAAAGTCTCACGGACTTTCCTGCCTGGGTTGTCTTTGAACCATGATCTCAGATCTCAGCCTCCTGAGTAGCTAGGATTACAGGCGTGAGCCACTGGCACCTAGCTAGACTATGTTTTTATTAATCTTAAATTATCATAGAGTAAATTTGATTTTGTGTTTATGTTTGATGTATGAATGTCTTTGAGTATGTCTTTTTATCTGTGAAATTTAATTTATTGCTTATTCACATGACTATCATACCAACTGGAATAGTGTATTCTTCCATCCACCCTGTTTACAGCTCTACAGGAGAAAGAATGGAGTTGTAGATGTGTGTGACAAAGAGAAAGAATACAAGTGAACAAGAGAGAGTACTGGGGTTTGAAGTCAGGGTTTCACACTCTTAATTGGCTTTTTTGCTCAAAGCTGGTGCTCTACCATTTTAGCCACTCCTCCACTTCTGGCTTTTGGGTGATTAATTAGAAATAAGAGTCTCACAGCCTTTCCTACTTGGGCTGTATCATCAGATATCAGATATCAGCGTCTTGAGTAGCTAGGATGACAGGTATAAACCACCAGTACCTGGTGGAATTGTAGATTTTTGTCCAGTTTAAAAAAAATGACTGTGATCAATAAACTAGCAACCCAATATTCACATTACCTACTATTGCATTAGCCTGGTTTGCACATGATAAGCCAATCTTTTGTTAATTTTATCAAATTAACCCTTACCTATCCATGTGTTTACTGGTACATGCATGCACACATCCATCAGACCCAACTATGGTATTAATTATTTAGCCACTGACGGGTTACTGTTGAACATAATCCTTGTATTTATATTTTCATGGATGGCATGATTTTTCAATTTGAAAATAACATATTAACAGTAAGATGGTGTTTTGATTACCATTGCCTTTGGCGTGAATTTGGAGCAGGCTTCCACAAGTAAAAGAAAGTAATGAGACTGGATCAGCATGATGACTTTTAAAAATTAAACAGCCCTTGCAATTAACTATAGTTGGCCACAGGGCAATACACTGAAGCAGACAATTCATTTTTCTAAGACTCATTCTTAAAGGACCTGAAGTCAAATTCTTTGCAAGTCACAGAGAACAAAGTGAAGCTCTTCACCAGCACCTGCCCATCTACATGTTGCACATTCCGGTGACTGCCTGGCGATGAAGAGGAATTTTTGTTAATAAAGGTCTTCGTAATTTTCCTTTCAGCCTTAGGGCTAGCCACTCTACCACACCAAAGGATCCTCAGTAAAATAGGTTATTTTCATCCATTCTTCTGCCACATTTGTGATTAGCATCACTTAGTTGTACATGTTGATATGTTCACCTTCAGAGTTCCCATTTCACACATGTTCATAAGCGATTCCTCTGTACTGTCCATAATCTTGTAACTGATGGCTCTGCTTTCTTTCAGATTGTGATTTATAATCCATTCTTCTATTTCAGTGACTACTTATTTTTACACTAGTACTAGGATTTGAACTCAGAGCCGTCAGTTACAAGTTCTCTCTCAGCTTTTTTTTGTGCAGGGTTGGTGCTTTGCCA
The DNA here is from genome assembly GCF_019054845.1 of Dipodomys spectabilis. Taxonomy (NCBI): domain Eukaryota; kingdom Metazoa; phylum Chordata; class Mammalia; order Rodentia; family Heteromyidae; genus Dipodomys; species Dipodomys spectabilis. Next base: position 196,310 of record NW_024871162.1, on the reverse strand, counting down.
CTTGAGCCACACTTCCACTTTCAGCTTTTATTTGTGGTTAATTGGAAGTAAGAGTCTTCTCATGGAATTTCCTGCCTGGCTAGCTTCAAACCACGATTCTTACAGCTGAACCCCTTGAGTAACTAGGATTACATGCATCAGACACTAGTTCCTGTCTAGTTTTTGTTTTTTGGGTTTTTTTGTTTGTTTGTTTTTTGTGGGTCCGATCGTGGGGTCTGAACTCTGGGCCTGGGCGCTGTCCCTCAGCTCTTCAGCTCAAGGCTAGCACTCTACCACTTGAGCCACAGCGCCACTTCCGGCTTTTTTCTTTTTGCTTATGTGGTGCTGAGGAATTGAACCCAGGGCCTCATGCATGCAAGGCAAGCGCTCTACCACTGAGCCACCTTCCCAGCCCTTCAAACAGTAAGTTTTTAAGACAAACAAATTTCATCATATCCTTCTAACGTTTCCCTTATATATTTACTATAAGATCTGACCCATAAAACTCTCATCATCTGACCCTGCTTTGTTTTTCCATTGTCCAATGTGCTTCAGTAGCACAGTTCCTGTCCTTAATATTCTCCCTATCTTAACTGTTTCCACAACTAGGAATGTTACAACCTGATTTTTTATTGGTTCTTCTTTTTTAAAAGAAATCTATACTGTCTATATTTGACATATTGCAGCTATAACAAGTTGCCACAAAATTAGTGGCTTAAAAACCTACAAATTTAGATCATTTTTCATTTTTGCAGGTAAGAGACCTGACCTACGAGTTTCCTTCGTGAACACTCTAGAAGAAAATCAGTTTCCTTACTTCCCACTGTCTTTAAGAGGCACCCATGGTTCCGAGCTAATGGTTCCCTTCCTCTGTCCTCAAGGCTAATTTCATTCTTCTGAATTTAAGAATGTATATGGTTCCATCCAGCCCACCTTGACAGTCTAGAGTAATCTTCCTGACTCAAAAAGATTTAGTCTGTTCACATCTGCAACTTTCCTTTGGCTTTATGAAGCAATGCATTTACTGCAGGGGAGAAAGGGAGGAGACGTTTCCTGTCAATGGAACCGAATGCTGTCACTGAATCACTTCTTGCCATATTACTCTGTTTCAATGACTAAATTCGCACCTTTACTGACTAATGATTCATTGACTTCTACTGTAGTGTCTTTGTTGCTTGTTCGTATCATTAGTTTTTTTAGAATACGGACCTTTGATGTCCTATTTGCCCCTGTATTCCCAGAGCCTGAATATAAGTTTCATATTAAGCTCAATGGATAGCTACAGATCACCTGATTCTTGTCTGCATGGTAGAGTCATGGGTTTTGCTAAATAGCATGCAAATGAAGTAACAATAGAAACGTTAGAAAACAAATTCCAAGACATCCTAAGTCTAGCATGATCACAGAAGCCTTTATTTAGTCAATCTGACATATGTCGACCAATTTTTCTTCTGCCTTTTATAGGGTATAAAATACAGTTCTTATTTCCCAGATGGGATTAGTGTCATTCATGAAATGGAGAATTTTCTTTGAAAGTTATAAATATCACAAATGAGTTTGGATTTGAACCTAGGAATTCAGTTGTAAAACCCATGAAATTAGTATCATGATAAGAAGTCCCAGAGATAAAGAGGTGTAAAGTCATACCCATTTGCCTGGTCTTTGTTTAGTAAATGAAAAATAACACATGCTTACATAATTGACCCATTTCTCTGAAGTGGGTTAATATAAAAAATTTACATACTTATCAATGATATGAGTTTTGCTGAATTGACTAAGAGTACTTGAGTAGTGAAAACTATTTTCTCAATGTCTCGTGCTCCCTTGAAAATACAGCTACAATGAGAATGCGTATTTAACATTCCACCATTGTTTTCTGAAGTCTAAACAATCAACAAATAACATCTCAGCTTGACGTCTGTGATCATGCCCTTTATGCTTTCTATACAAAAGGCTAGGATTGGGAGGATCACAGTTCAAAGCCAGCCCAGACAGTAAAGAATACAAAATTCTATCTCGAACTAACCAGCATAAAGAGGAACTGGAGGCATTGCTCAGGTGGTAGAACACCAAATAAGCAAGTAAACTGAGCAAGCATTGGGCCCTGAGTTCAAACTCTGGTACAGCCAAGAAAAAGAAAACAACAGCAGAGGAGAGAGAAAGAGAGGAGGGGAGGGAGGGAGGGAAGAAGGGAGAGAGATGATGAGATTATAAAAAAGATAGATCAAATATTGATTGCTTTGAACATTTGTCAATTTCCTTGGTCAATTTAATGGTATCAGTGTGTTATGGATGAAAACCATATTGTAAAGAGGTGAGACAAGACATCTTCTTCCTTTCTTCCTGCTTTCCTTTTTCCCTTTTCTTTTAAGAAGACAAGCAAATGTAATTCACATAGCTGCATCCAATTATACGCGAGATATAATGTTTTAATGGATATCCTTCATGTTTTATTTTTCCTCCCCAGTCATAATTAACCCTGTATGGCTCTGTAAGAGAAATAATTCCCTTTTCTGTAAACACAAATCTCACATGGAATGTCTGAACATTAATAGTTCCCCAGATAGGAATTATCAACATGTTTTTATTGCTATGGAAGAGAAGTCTCCAACATTGATGGCTGAGTACAGATAGTGTAGATTACTGTTACTAGGAAACAGATGAGTCAGGCCCAACGCTGTAAGTAGGGTTCATTTCAGGTTAAAGGTTGTTTGTTGATTGTGCTGAAGAAAAAAGATTGGGTATGTTGATTAGTATTCTGATTGACTAGTCAGAAAACACTAGTGACGATCTAAAGACACAGGAGAGATGGAAGGAAAGATGGAGAAATTTGAGTTAAGCTTTGAATGGAAAACCAAAATCAGTTTGAAAAGTTGTGCAGGTCTTGATGTATGAATGAAAGCATTTGTCAAGAGAGGGAATCCCAGAAAATTGTACCGTTGGCAATCATTTGAGTGTAATTTTTTGTTTTGTTTTGTTTTAGTAACCCGGCATCACCTAATATAAAATAATGGAGAAATGCTCAAAATCTTGGCCATCAAGGAGATGCAAGTCAAAACAATATTGAGATTTGTACCTTGATCCTGTCAGAATGGCCATCATCAAGAAGGACAATAGTGGTTGTTTGTCTTTACAGTCCAATAAGAAATGTATACCTACACAGGGCAAAGAGTATGAAACAGAGTTAGTAGGTAAAATGTTCTGCCTTTTGGAAGAGAGGCACATGTTGGAAAGAGATAATGTGGTCTAGAATTGAGTAATGCCACTGAGAATGTGACCGAGTGGGAGGCTGGAAGAAATATTTTGGAGACAGAAGCAACAGGACTTGGCAACTGGTTTCGTGTGGGTATGTGAAAGAGTGGGAATGCAGGAAGAGGTCCAAGCGTGGGGACTTTTAATTACCAGGACATTGGAGCCATTGGCAAAAGTCATCCATTTAAGAGGAAGTTCAATCTCGGAAACGAACATGGGGAATGACTTACTAATGCCAGCCAAACATTCAAGTGGGCAGTTGGAAAGGTGAGACCAGAGAGGAAGAGTCGGGGTAGAAACTGGACAGGTACTCACCCTTCCATTTACTTCTTGTTCACAGGAGAGCTTATTTTCCAGCATCCCTTGCTCCATTAGGATGATTATATACAATTATAGTATGCGAATACATAATAATATCTAATCTGTGTGGTAATCTGTAACTCTACAATGCATATACTATTATCTGAATTCTCAGATCTGTTTCAATTCTGTCTGCTTCACTGCTGCCATGCTATCTTGTATAATTTGGACATTTGCTTCTTTATTAAATCACGACAAATACGTTTACATTTTAAATTAACATCCAATATTATTCTAGTGAAAGTCATTGGAAGACTAATATGGTTTATATGGAAGATCTTGCCTATGGTGGCTAGGTTCTTTGAGTAATATATCTCAAATTTTAAGGTACTTAAAATCAGAATTTATTGCAAAATGGTATGCTTTAATTGAATAGCTATAAGGGAATATCAATAAGACTCGATAAGCTAATGTTACTGTTTCTGACCTCTAGACTCATTGTTTGAGTAGTGAGTTCTAAGTTATGTTTTTTGTTCTATTGTGTGTTATTTTTCAACAACTACTTCAGGAGAATCTGTAAGGCATAAATTAGTGACCTGAATTAAAAACCTTCCTGAATAATAGTAACTCCTCTGGGAGACATTGAACTCTAACTGTTGTGTGCATGCTGATTTGTTTGTAGACTTGCTGATTTCCAAGACTATGAAAGTAGCACAGACTTGCATGTGACATCTGCATTAAAGTTGAATTGCTATCATGAACATTCAGAGAATATTGATCTCCATTTTCCTCCTACCCCAGAGCTGTCTAAATTAGAACACCAAGATTATATATCATCTCTCTTCATTGCTGGGAAGACTTTTTCTATTTGAACCCTCTCCCATGGAATCTGTAGTATTTCACAGGTTATAACTTTATTTAGTAGTGCCTGCTTCAATTTCCATCCTGGTATGGGCTCTTGGGTCTTCTAATTCACTCATCAAACTCTGGTACTACAAACAATCTAATGATGTTTGCTTACTGTTTGATTTCCACCTTGAACTTTTTTGAACATGGAGACATTTCTTTTATTTTGCCTAATATTTCTAGGTGTTTCATGTTGAAATGTTTTCAAGCACCTGGTATGCAGTTCCCTTGGAATGTAGACTTATTAAACATTTTAGAATGATCTCCAACCAGATAGTTATTATTTCAGACATCAATGCCTAATATTAATAATTAAAATACAAAGGATCAGAAAGGTCTTGGGTCTAGAGGATTCCTAAATAGGGGAATTTTACTTTACTTAAGTCGTTGTCAACTAAACTCCACGATTATGACACTGAATTTTTCCCTTTTTTTAACCAGTTGTGTTGGCGTAGTATAGACACTGCCTGAATCATTATGAGGGTTGGAAATTAGGTTTGGATCTATAAAAAGCTCCAAAGAAGTGTTTGAGATCTGATGCCATGGATACCGATGATTATTTTTCTTTTCTAGAGAAAGATTCAGAACCAATGTGATGAGAAAACCTAATTTAAGATGACTAAGTCCAAGTTCAGGTACATCCACTATGGTCATTTTCAAATGTATCTGGTTTGGGTAACTAAAATATGAGATTAGGGCTGGGAAGGTGGCTCAGTGGTAGAGCGCTTGCCTTGCATGCATGAGGCCCTGGGTTCTATTCCTCAGCACCACATAAGCAAAAAGAAAAAAGCCGGAAGTGGTGCTGTGGCTCAAGTGGTAGAGCACTAGCCTTGAGCTGAAAAGCTGAGGGACAGTGCCCAGGCCCAGAGTTCAGGCCCCACGACCGGACCCCAAAAAAAAAAAAATATGAGATTAAACTTCCAACGTTTTATTTTACTTTCATGACAATGAACTAGGGAAGGAAACAACGCTATGAATATTTTCTCTCATCTCTCAGGTACTTTAATATTTTAAGCTCTTCTACAACAGAGCGTAATGAAATAAAAAAAGAAGTGCAGGAAATTATCCCTGAACAACATTCTGTGGTGTCACTGGGATCAAAAGGCCTCTTTAGAAAGAAGGAAGAAACTCCTGTAATCCTGACTACTCAGGAGGCCGAGACCGAGTGGATCATGATTTGAGAACAACCCAGGCAGGAAGTCTTAAAAATCCACAAGACTAGCTAGGCGCTGGTGGCTCACGCCTGTAATCCTAGCTACTCAGGAGGCTGAGATCTGAGGATCACGGTTCAAAGCCAGCCCGGGCAGGAAAGACCGTGAGACTCCTATCTCCAATAAACCACCAGAAAACCGGAAGTGGCGCTGTAGCTCAAGTGGTAGAGCGCTCTCCTTGAGCTGAAGAGCTGAGGGACAGCGCCCAGGCCCAGAGTTCAAGCCCCACGACCGACCAAAAAAAAAATCCACAAGACTCCATCTCATGCTATCAAAACTTGCATGTAGTGGCTCACATCTGTCATCCCAGCAACACAGAAAGCACAATAGAATACTTGTGATCCTTGCCAACCTAGGCAAAAGAAAGACACTATTCAAAAAAAAATTATAGAAAGTTACAAGAGCTGGAGGCATGGCTCAAGTGTTAGCTAAAATAGAAGAGGAAGTAAAGAAGGAAAGGAAAGAGGCAGGCAGGGAGGGAGGAAGGGAAGAAAGGTTAGAGGGAGGAAAGAAGGAAGGGAGAATGGAAAGATGGAAAGGAGAAAGGAAAGAAGGAAGCAAGGAGGAAGGAAGGAAGGAAGGAAGGAAGGAAGGAAGGAAGGAAGGTTGGTTAAAAAGACAGTTAGATCAAAGTGTCCTAGAAGCTTAGGTGAAAAAAAACAAGTTCTAGAAATTCAGGTCGCTTATAGAATTCCAGTGCTATCCTCAAAATTGACCTATAATGACAAGATGGTTTGAGCAATCTTTGGAGAAAAACAAAATAAAAAGGAGAGAGAGAGAGACTCTTTACTAGGAAGGAAAAAATAACAGGAGGAAGGAATCCAAGTACAGAAAAGCAATTTGAAACAGAGAAAGAACTAATATGTTCCAGGTAATGATTTGTTCCTACCTAAACTCCAAATATAATCTAGTGTTGCAGAGGCAATACACTGCAAGGTCAGATGAACAGAGAAAAACAGTCATCGAATCTCATCTTTACCAAAATTCCAAGTATACCACTGACTGTATGTGTGCTTTTTACACAATTTATTTAACATTAAGCCTGGTGTAGAATTGAATGAATCAGAATGTACATTTCCTCAAGGGGGAAAAAAAAAAAACAGATAATAACCTTGGTTGTGGATCTGCTCTAACTGTGTCAAACACACATGTGATATGCCAAAATAAAAGCTTCTCTGCTGTACAATTATTATATGCTAAGAAAAGAAAAGAAAATGCAGTGTGTGTAGACAGTGCCTGAAAGCAGGTGCTTGCTTAAATGTAATTTAAAATGATGATGTTGGTAATGGTAACAGTGTTATTATGGTATACCTAAAGCCTAGCCAAGAAAATTGGGAATAAAACCCATCTTGTTTGAGTCTTCATCCACCCATTAAGTCATTCAGCAACATTTAACACTGACGAGGTAATTTATTATGGGTATACAGAATGTGGGGGATATTAATGTAGAGAAGAACAAACTATTGTATCATTTTACAGTCTGGGCAGTGGAGTTAAAAACACATTCCAGAGAGAGGTTTTTTGACTAACCTATGTTCATCTTTGGTAATAATCTACTCATTCCATAACCCTAAAATCCATAAATCACCATGTCAGCTACTGACACTGTATCTTGTCACAATTCTACAATGAAGAGGTAGAAATAAGGAGGCCCTAGTTGTAGACCAGACTGGGGTAGATTAATAGACTAGCTAGTAATGAACAAACAGACAACAGTAAGAATGAATACTTTAGAAAGCAAAAGTGGATTGGGGTTGTGGTTCAAGTGGGAAAGTGCCTGCTTGCCTAGCAAGTGCAATTTTCCTGAAGGGCCTTGAAGTTGCATGCTTCCATTTCAGACTTGTTTTGACCACATTCTCATTACAGAAATTCTAGCATATAAAACTGTCTCTCTGGTTTTCAATTTCTTCACGACACACAGGACCTGGGAGTAAGCTGAATTAAGGAGGTAATGTACCACATGGTAGATAACAGAAGATCTGTGGAATATTTCCAGTTCCTCATTTCATACATTTTTCCTCAAGACCCCAACAGAGAGTTTATTAAAGGTTTGCCTTGTCCTGGATTGCTAGCTGTGTTTGGCTAAGAGGAGGCACAGTAGAGAGAAAAACTAAAATAATACTGTATCTCTCTCTTTCTGTCTCTCAGTCTGTCTCTGTCTCTGTCTCTCTCCTCTCTCTCTTCTCTCTTTCTCTCTCTTCCCCTTCCTTTTCCCTCTTCCTCTCTTTTTCTCCTCCATGACTGAGTTGGATTCTGAAACAGAATGTTCAGGTGTCCACAATACGATTCCTTTTTTAAATTCCTTTAGTTGCTCCTTCTCCACCCGCAAAAGGCAGTAGCACTGTTGCTAGTTCCAGACATTGAAGGATCCATTGCTGTAAGTTCTTATCCATGCTATCATTGCCCCTGTAGAAAACTCATCTCCAAGTTCTCAATCTAGCTGTGTCTCTTGTTTCTTGCTTTGATCTGGAGCTGATCTTGTGGGCTCTCATATTCTACTCTGGAGTCATTGGGGTTCCCATCTCTTCCTGGCGATGCAAACTTAGACAGATGGATTAAATTTGCTAGCCTCAGTTTCCTGACCTATTGTGTAGAGATCAACGTTGTTGTGAGAAATGGGAAGTAGAAGAAGTCGATACATGGTCGTTATCTGTAAGGGCAAAACGCTTGACAGAGCTCCACTGTGATACCCATGGAGGGGACCTTCATGAGAATGGTATTATTAAAAATTAGATTCATTCCTCCATTTACTATTGTGGAAAAATTAGGAAAGAGCTGGGTGTTTTTTTGCCCAAGAACATAATGCCACGTTTTAAATAAGTTCAAATGGGTTAGTGCCAGCAAACTTGTAATCTCAGCACCTAGGAGACTGTAAAAGGAAGTCGGTGAGCTATAGGCCAGTCTGAGCTATACAATGAGACTGTGATTCAACAAATACATCCAATTGGCATGAGATTTTTAGGCAGACAGGTTCCAAGTGGACTTCTGGAGACTCTTACCCCTGCACGGTCCCCTGCCCCCACGTTGAAAAGAGCTGGTCCATTCTAGCAAGAGGCTATGGCCGGGGCGGGGTAGGGTGTGAATCCTGTCTGTCCTAAAAGACTATGTGGCTTTCACTTAGCACTTCCTTAGGACTCATTCTGGGGATGTCAGCCACAGACTTGCCTGTCATGAAGATAGGCAAGTCATCCTCTGAAGAGAAGTCCATGAGACAAAGGAGTGAGACTTCCAGCCAACATCCAGCATCAGCTGGCCAGCATGCCACCCAGGCAACCCAGTCAAACCTTCACATGACAGAAAACACATGAGATTGTGACCACAGCCTCACAAGAAATCCCAAGCCAGAGTCACCAGCCAAACCATACCCCAATTCCCGCCTCTTGGTCCTATGTAGGGTAAAATATATGACTTGTATTTTAAGTTACTAATTCTTTGTTCATTGTTATACATCAATAGATAAGGAACACATTTCCTTTTATCCCAACCCATTTCTTGAATACACAGGAAATAGAAGATGATACAAATAGGCACTATGAAAATGTCAGAACAAAACCCATTTAATGTTTTACAAGAAAGTTGAGCCAGTAGTACAAGAAAGCAGGAGAAAATAAGGGAGTAAACACCACCAAAGTACATTGTGAGAGTGTATAAACATGTCACAGTAATACTGTTCATATTGTACAATTAATAATTGCAGTAAGTACAAAAAGTAATATTGTGTATGTGATGGTACTAGGGCTTGAACTCAGGACCTCATGCTCTCATTCAGCTGTTGGTCTACTGCTGGTGCGCTACCACTTGAGCCACATCTCCAATTCCAAACTTCTGTTGCATAATAGGAGGTAAGATTCTCTCAGATTTGTCGGCCCAATGTGGCTTCAAGCATTGATCCTTGGATCTCAGCCTCCTGAGTAGCCAGGATTATGAGCTGCTGATAGCCAGGCCAAAAAAATATTTTCTTGAGAGAATGGTAAATTTTGATAATAATTAAAATGCTGTAGCTCTTGAAAACCAAGCCCTAGCTATCTAGCGTCTTAAAGAGGAAAACTCAGCCATTTTTTTAAATCCACAGTGATAAACCATTTCATCTTGACCTAAATTTAGTCTGTTTGCCAAACATATAACAGTTTAAAGTGTTATCCTGGAGATCTCGCTTCATCTTATGCAATCTTGGCCACAGGAAACCAAGAGATGGACTGAATAGGTTTACATTTCCTCTGCTCTCTGTGGCACTCACAGTCACTTCTAATAATACTTAAACTTTTCAACCATGTCTGCATCGAAGCTTGTCACACTGCCACACAAGACATTTTCAAGAGCGATGCACTCAGAGGATAGCAGGGGTGCCACTATATTACTCACAGGTAGATATATATATATATAGATATAGATATCTATATATATACATGTGTATATACATATACATATATAATCTAGAGCCCCCCCAAGGAAAAAAATCTGTTTTTTTCTTTAGATTCTTCAATTAATTTTCATGAACAAATCAATCACTCTCATCTTCTTTCCAGCATGTTCTAGTACTTTAAATCCTGTTCCAGGAGTGTCAGGGAAGATGGAATTCTCCATTTAGTCCCTGTGTTTGGGAGCAAGGCTATTGGATCACCAATGAATACTTCCTTGAATGTCATCCCTTCCATTCCTCTTTCCAGGCAAGGTATGTAATAAAAGAGAGCAAATTGTGGGCTTTTAAAAATGTATTGTTCGCAGATGAATTTCTTCTAGTAATACACAATAGAGCACCCAGAAATTCAAGTTATCTGAAGGGATGGCTCTAATCTAGAATTGAGTGTTACTACTTTTGGGCCTAGTGAACACCTTCTGACCTAGTCAATTCTTTAGGATCAGAAATGTTAGTTGTGTGGAAACACCTTCTCCCAACAGTATATACAAATTCATTTTCCACTCAAAAATTTCCCTTCTGGTATGCTTGTCAAAAATCCCAAGTTCCCCACGCCTGTAATCCTAGCTACTCAGGAGGCTGAGAGCTGAGGATTCAAAGCCCTGACTGGCTTTGAAAGTCCATAAGATTCTTATCTCCAATTAACCACTAGAAAACTGTGACTCGAGTGGTAGAGCACTAGCCTTGAGCTGAAGCGCTGAGGGACAGCACCCAGAGTTCAAGCCCCACAACGGATAAAAAAATTTAAAAATCCGAATTTCTTGGCGCACTCACACTTACTGTACAGATACATATTTTTCATATACTTAATATCATGTGTTTTATTTGGACTATCGTGGCTATAATATAGAATTCAGCGATTTTGGAGTTTACCATCAGACTCACCAAAGTAACCTCTCCTTTTGTGCTCTTCAATGCATTTACAACTAAAGTGAAAATATTACTTTTCCCCTTCTCAAGGAATTACTATCAGCAAATCCAAAGCAATCTATATGTACTTGGAGTAACTTCACAGTTTGCATTTTGTACATGTGTCACTTTAGAATCCCATCATAATAAAATAAATATTAAGCAAAAGATTCAAGTATCATCACCCTAAATATTTACATTAAGCCATAGACTAGGCTGAATCCTAAATTAATGTGGTTTTGGTTGTTGCTTTTGTTTTTTGTTTTTGCCAATCCTAGGGCTTGAACTCTGGGCCTGTGCTTTGTTCCTAAGCTTCTTTTGCTCAAGGCTAACATTCTACTGCTTAAGTCACAGCGCCACTTATGGCTTTTGTCCAAGTAGTTTATTGGAGGTAAAAGTCACACAATCATCCCTGTGCTGGCTTTGAACCACTATCCTCAGATCACAGCCTCCTGAATAACTGGGATTACAGGTGTGAGCTACCAGTGCCCTGCCAAATTAGTGTTCTTACTCTCAGCAAAGACTGTCTTTTGTGATGGCCAGAATCTCACTGCAAAGGCATAGATTTGCAGCAATTCTAGGATAGTGATCCTTAATTCTGAAGTGTCCTTGTCTCCATCCAGTGGAGTAACCCTTTATACGTGCTGAGTCACTGGTTTCAGAATGACACATGAGGCACACAGACAGCAAAGTGCTGTTAAAGAAGCACCAAGAACATTATTGCAAGTATTGCATTCTGTAGACTCAGAGTCGTCTATAAAGACATACAAATTAAGCTCTAGGTATGAGCTGCTAATCACATGAAATACCACCTTTCAAATAATGTCTAGAACAGAGTAAATTCCTATTTCTGTGAAGATAACAAGAATAATAAGTCCCTTCATGTGAAGACATCGCTTCTAGGGAGAAACAGTAACCTCTCTAGAAAAACCAGTCTGTACCTCCCACTTTGAAATTCTCCCAATTGCCAGATTCCAGCAGTTCATGTCTGTAATCTGAACAATTAAAGGCATCTGAGTTCTGAGGATCAAGGTACCAAGCCAGCTTGGGCAAGGAATTCAGAGAGACTCATCTCCAATTAACCAGCAAAAAGCAGAAAGCACAGGTGCCATTCAATATCAGTAGAGTAATGATATCTAAGGGTATCAGCCTTGAATGAATGACACCAGTGGCTCACACCTCTAATAGCAGCCTCTCAGGAGGCTGAAATCTGAAGATTGTGGTTTGAACTTAGCCTAGGCAAGAAAGTCCATGGGACTCTTATCTCCAAGAAACTATTCAGAAAAAGTCAGAAGTGATTCTGTAGCTCAAGTGGTAGAGTGCTAGCCTTGAGTAAAAGAAGCTCAGGGACAGTGGCCAGGTCCAGAGTTCAAGCCACAGGCCTGGCACCAAAAAAAAAAAAAAAACCCAAACCACAAAAAATCCAAGAGAGAGCACAATGTCCTGAGATCAAGCCCCAGTATCAGCATAAAAATAAATAATTATTAACTATCACTCCCATCAAACACAAATTGTCTTTTTTCACTTCTTTCCCAATTGCCAAGAATAAGAGTTTAACACTCTATACTCTCTACATCATTCTTTCAAAATCACACACTGAAATCAGTTTCTCAAAAAGTTAGACACCTCAGAGAAAGAGTAACTCAAACAAGGGGAGAAGGAGAGGAAGTCTGGACTCTGGTTACATCCGTGCTTTAGGAAGGAGAAAATCAGAGGAAGCCAGATAGAGACCTTCTACCTTTCCTTTAGTTTCACTGAATGGAGCAAATAATCAGAACATTTCCTCCATGTTGGTCTTTAATGTCCTTTGTCCCCTTGCTCCAAAAGTCCAGTCTGCCAGAGGACATGTAGATCTCTTCCTTATCCTCTTTTGCTGTAGATAAAAATGTGCCTTCCTGACCAAGTGTTGAGATGATAACGCCAAAGAAGTTGGGTAAATATTTTCAAGATAAGTCTGAAGATCTTACACTCTCTTAATCATCCACAGGCAGAGGGATGGGGAGAGAGAGTGTTTCCTATTCAAACATATGTCTCCAGGGTTAATGGGAGTGTTATTATGATTGATCAGGCAAAATCTTTGTCTCCACAGAGAGTAGCAAGAACATTGAATAGGGTAGGAACTGACCAATATTTGCATTGGATAGGAAACCACATTTTCTTCTAGCTGAGGTCAAATATCACTGGATGTGAAACACATTTCTCAGATGGTTGCTGGCTTCCCTTCACCCCAACTTTGATGTCTGAGATTCCTGTACACCCTTACACTCACGTTCCCTTTGTCATCATCACAGGCTTCAGAGTAGAACGGCTAAGGAGGATAGCTAACTGGGAAAACCAGAAATGGCTTCTGAGCAGCACACACCATGCTCCCCAAAGAAATCTTTCTGTGTTTTTGCTTTTTCTCTCTTTTCCTTTCCTTTCCTTTTTATCTTTGCTTTCTTTTCCTTCTTTCTTCTCTTCTCCCTTCTTTCCTTCCCTCCCTCCCTCCTTCCCTCCCTCCCTCCTTCCTTCCTTCCTTCCTTCCTTCCTTCCTTCCTTCCTTCCTTCCTTCCTTCCTTCCTTCCTTCTTTTTGGATGGTACTGCTAGCATTCATGCTTGCTCTGCTGGCACTCTACCACTTGGATAACATCTCCAGTTCCATAAATCATATCTTGAGCTGAATATTTCACACATACACAAATAATACCAACATGGCTTTTCAAACAATAACTGTGACTGAAAAATAAGACAAAATCAAATAAGGTAAAACTGATACAACTTTCAATACATGTGTTTCTGGATATATGTGCAGAAGTAGAATAGCTAGATTGTGTCGCTCAATTCTAAGTAAACTCAAGTTTACTTATTTTCCATCCTATAGTGCCAAACTACATATGCAAGTGACCTAGTAGATTTTTCAGTCTACTATTATATTTTTACAATTCTAAAATTTCCATGTTTTAAAATAATCTCCACTTTAATATAGATAATCTTATTTTTATTCAGTGTGTTAATATTTATTTTTTAAATCTTTAGCATCTTTATAACTGGTTTTTTTTTTTTTGGTCAGTTGTGGGGCTTGAACTCTGGGCCTGCGTGCTGTCCCTGAGCTCTCCTGCTCAAGGCTAGTGCTCTACCATTTGGAGCCACAGCACCAAAAATCATGATGCTCAGATCTCAGCCTCCTGAGTAGCTAGGATTGATTACAGGCGTGAGCCACTGGCGCCTGGCCTGTAACTGTTCTTTTAAAGCTCTTGTTTCCATAGGTGTGATCACCTCAGCTTACAATTTCCCAGCAATATTTCTTTACTCAGTCGTTTTCCTTTGCTCAAGCTCATAAATTATCAGTTCATATGTAGATTATTTGTCAAAACACTGCATAGGTTTTCCCAGGGAGATTTTTCAGAGATCTTTATGTGCCCTTTTTTTTTTTTAATTCTCCACTCCACTGCCCTGGTCTACCATGTCCAGCTGCATCAATAGCCCCGAACTTCATCTGTCTTTAACACATCAGGAGCGCTGTTCTGTGACTATACTTCTTCCTGTGTTTTAATGCAGAAAATGAGTCTTGGAAGAAAGCTGGGGCAGTCATGGGGGAGTGTCACCATTTCCCTTCTCCTAGGGCCATGGAAACACTATAGGACCCATCATCTGAGGAAAGGAACTTCATAAATGTTGTCTGGTTTTATGGTCGTTGACAATGGGAGGATTCACGTCATCACGGACCAAAATTGGGATCACACTTTTTGTTTTTCTTCCCCGTTTCCATTGTGGATTTTATGCTTCTACGCCCTCATCTCAAATGTTCTCCGGTGTGCTGTCTTTGGCCTCCTTGTTTGGCTAATTCTCCGAGATGACCTCATACATTCCCATGGTTTCATTTATCATGACTGTATGAAACCCCCTTAAATCTATGTGTTGTTGTTTTTTTTTTGAGGTATTCTTTGCTATGATTTCAGATAAAAATTCAATCACCTCTTACTTAGAACTTACTACTTAGAAGTCTTTAGACATATCAGAGTCAATGTCCAAGATTAAGTTTATCATTTCTCTCTGCAGATGTAATGTCTCCCTTCTGTTTTCTTATGGCAGTGAACAGAAACATACTACCCACCAAGACAAATATCCAGAAAAGCATTTGTAATGACAGAAAACGTAGGAGGATCAATCATGTTTTCTCCTTTCAAAATGGAGTACAAAGGACTAGCAGATTTCACTTTCTTTATAGGAATTTGGGAAGCAGCCACTAAAATATCTCTAGTTATGTGTGCCATCATCATGAGTCTTCATCGATTAGAGAGAGAGAAGGAAAAGAAGAAGAGAGCAGAAGGCACAGCCCAATGAGTAGATTGGCTGCCTACCAAGTGAGAGGTACTGAGTTCAAACTTGAGTACTGCCCCCCAACCCCAGGAAGGAAGGTGGAAGGAAGGAAGGAAAAGAGGGAGGGAGGCAGAAAGGGAGGGAGGGAGGGAGAGAGGAAGGCAAGAAACAGGGAAGGAACATACTGAAGGAAAGCAAGAAGGATGGAGGATGGGAGGATGAAACCTGGGGTACAATTCCATGTCACAGTTGAAAAGCTAACCCAAAGCAGTTTGGTTTCATTATCTAATTTCTCTTTACTATGGTCTATCCATAAAGGCAAGAACTCCTTGCTTTTTCTATGTCCATGGGTCTGGAAACTTTCAGAAGCTCATCTGTCAAAAAAGAACCTATTAAATTTAGGAGTCCGTAAAATATTTTATTGTTAACTTAGCAGTCAAAAGATAGTTTCAAGCCAAGCACTGGTGGCTCACACCTGTAATCCTAAGCACTCAGAAAGCTGGGATCTGAGGATCTCAGTTCAAAGCCGGCCCAGGCAGAAAAGTCCTTGTAACATGTATAATTCTTATATTTGAAATATTGCTACACTCTCTCATTGTTTCTCGCATGTTCTTGTTTCTTTAAGGAACTTGGAAGAGCTAATAAATAATCTGCTAGAAATTTGCCCTGGCAAATCCTCTTTATTTTTTCCTAGTAGTAGCCAACCTCAATAAGTTCCTATCGTTTTTAACAATTTATTCTTACTAACATCAATTCGTGGCCTCTTGGGTGTGATACTAGTTGAATGGGCAGATGATTTGGTCTTGTGTCTGAAATCCTACAGTACTGTGCTATTTATTTACAAAGCTTCTTTCTCCAGAAAATCCTGACGTCTTCTACTTTGTTCAGAATGTCTAGCCATGAAGGACAATGCCGACACCCTGTCTGTTGATCTCTTCTCTTCATTGGCTTCTGCCCTTTTGCATGGGCATGGTGAAATAGAGTCAGGTAATACTCATCATCTAGAGAGGCTTCAAATAAATAATTTTGCAAAAGAAGAACTGCAACAGACCAAGCTAAATAGTTCTCAATTCAATTGGCAGTCTATAAAGCATCCATCTTTATCCCTATCATCAAGTGAATATACTAGATCACATGGCCATATCATCATTCAAGCCAAACTGAATCTCATCTTCATGATGTCATAGCTTCTCTGGGTGTGTACAGCTCTGCCTTTCTATCTCCATATCTGTGTTTGCCTCTCTCCCTTTCTTCGGCATGTACTTACATGTAGAGGTGTATGCATGTGTGTGTGTGTACATACAAGCATACACAATGGCAATGTTGTAAACCTCAGGGCAATTTTCTTCTTTTCTAAGCACACTGGAAGATGATTGTAGACAAGAAGCATGCAGGAGATGATTACAGATATGAAACTTTAAATAATCATCATAAACCATGTCCAAAAAGTAAAACAAAGGATGACATGTTACTGCCTTCCACATAATTGTTCCATTAACATAGCTTTTATTCATTTTACAGACATTATCTCTGCTTATAGAACGAAACTACTTTGTGGCCAGCTTGGATTTATAGAGAACCTAACGAGTAAACAAAAATTTGTAAAAATGTTTCTTTCTTTTCATCATTGAACAAATAGTTGCCTCACAAGATGACGTTTGTCCCTCAAGATTTTTTTTAGTGTAATGTTAATCTGGGGGTGCATATTTAGTAGGTTTAATAAAAGAACAGCTCTTATATCAAAGGTTTTCCACATTCTCTACTTCCTGTTCAAGGGACATGCCTTAGTAAGTGATCAGGCTGGATTTCTATTTCAGTTCTAGGACATGTCTTTTCCACAGTTTATCAGATCTGGGGATATGGTAAGTTTAAGGTACAGGTACTGTGTCCTAGGTGTATAAAAGAATTATAAACATCCTCAGTCACACTCAGTGTGTTGTAGTAAATCCTCAAAATGAAGTTTATGTAGGCTTACTTTGCTTTTTCTACTTGAACCCATAATTATGGGATTCTAACACCGTATAGGTAACTTGCTCCCAGCCTTCATTTTGCTCCCACAGTGTAATCTAATCCTCGCAGACTATAGACTACTAAATAAAATCACACAAAGGCTGAAAACTGCCAAAACAAACATGCTTTTAACAGATTTGGAGAATAGTGCTTTCCCCAGGAAAGTCTTTACCCTGTCCAATTAGTGACAGGCACTTTTCTTGTCCTGGCCTTTGACTGTCACATGGACACATTTTGTTCAAAAAGAGTTCTGAATGTGGCCCTTCTTCAGGCCTTCAGTTCTGATATCTAGGAGGAACAGTGCTCAGATGTCATTCTTTCTCTCTTTTCGAAAATTTTCCTAAACTAAGTTTTCTAGACCCCTCAATCAGCTTATGGTCTCGATGTTTTAACAAACACATCTCACTTTCCCCTGGGTTGAGTTTCTGGTGAGAAAACAGTGTCGACATAATTTATTTTATTCCCTAGTTTGTTGCTGAGTCAAGAGGGTGATTGAGCTAGAAACAATCTGTGCCTAAACAGCCATGGTTGTTGATGTGCAAAACTGTTATTTGCGTCAGGGGTAAATCTGAGCCATTGGGTCATTTTCCATGCTTGTGTGAGCCAGGAACACAACCTGCCCACTCCTGTGATCTTTAGATGCCACTCCCTTCCCTTCCTCCTCCACCCAACCTCTCCTGTCTCTCTGTACAATAGGAGCTGGCTTAGAGAATGCAAATTCATTGCCACATTCACATAAGTTGGATGATAAATCTAGCAGCAAATACACACACACACACACACACACTTTTTTTTCTAAGCAGCGACCATTTGGAATTAGAATTTTAAAGTTTTAAGAAGTTCACTCCATAGATGGAGTAAATAATAATAATAATTGTGGTGTATACGTGTGTGTGTGTATATATACTTGTATGTTTGTGCATTCAGATGGCTTGCAAGTTCTAGAGTACAATGCTGAAAAAAGTACGTACTTACTTCTAGAATAACTATTCAAACCTGTTCAACTAAAATATACACATGGGAAATCACCTCACGCATTGCAATTTGCTCTCCTTTCTTAAATATTCACATAACAGTAAGTTCCAAAGATAATGCTGGGGGGGGGGGAAAAAAACTATGATTGAGCCAATGATTAGCTATACAAAGGGTTGCACAGCCGAATGCCTGAATTCAGTAGGCATTAATGAGAGAACATTCTGGAAGCAACTAGATGATGCTTACCTACAAGTCCTTTGGTTATGAATGCTTTCAACCTGAGGCTCATTCAATGAACACACTTCACTGGGAATTTGATTTTTCTAGGCTTTTAGAAATAAGAAAGTTCAAAAAAGTAAGGAAAACTATCATATTTCCTTCTAGCAAAAAAAAGAAAGAAGACAAATTGAGACTATCTAAAGTTGGAAGCTGAAGAATCCAGATATATGCTAAAAGTAATCACTTTAATAGAAATAGTTTTATCAGTAAGAATCTATTCAGCCAAAAGACTTTATTAAGTTTTAGATTAAGGGACAAGAATATGTGTGTAGACCAGACCAACCTTGGGTATGCATTTCCTCTGATTCTTTCATATTATAATCAAGATATAATTTAGCCCTCCAGTGTGTTACAAAACCACACGCGAACCAGAAATATCTAACTCTCTAATTCCAAAACACTTATGGAGAAACAAAAAATAGCCATTGATGCTGAGATTGATACTTAGCTCTCTAACATGTGTGTGTGTGTGTAAATGTGTGCTGTGTTTTAAGTTTTACTGCCCCTGCCTTCAAAATATCAATTGTGTAAATCAACACACATTGTACTTGCCAGATGGGAAATTACCAAGACAGAAGTTGGCAATCCTGTTTATAGCAAAATACCCCATTGAGAGTCAATTCCCTAAACTGGCCAGGCAGGCTTTCTCCTGGCATAGTATCAGAAATCTCCCTCTCCCTTCCTCCTTCCTTTCTGACCTCCCTCCCTCTTTATTTCTTTCTCTCTTTCTCTGTTTCTCTCTCCCTCCATCTTCTTCTCCTTCTCCTTCTGTTTCTCAGTTTTCTTAGAATATCCACTCCCAGGAAGGTAATAACTCCTTTTGCAAAAGATTGAGACATACATTTTACTATATAAAACATATCTCCGTGCCTCTGTGCTCATTGTGATACAAGTATATAGGAAGAGATACTAGACACTACTGACTCACATCTGTATTACTCACTACTCAGGAAGCTGAGATCTGAGGACCAAAATTGAAAGTCAGCCTGGGCCAGATCTGAGAGACTGTTATTTCTAATTAACCAGCAAAAAGATGGAAAGGGAGGTATGATTCAAGTGGTAGAACACCAGCCTTGAGTGAAAGCTTGAATTTATGACCCTGAGTTTGGGCCCAGTAAAAGAAGCACATAGTAAGAAAAACAATTTCTCTTTGTTCCCTCACCTGGGCTTTTGATAGTAATTGATAAGTAGACTAAGTCTTGGCTGAAAAGAGTGCTTACATATCTTTGTGGAAGGACAGATTGTTTCATTTCAGTTCTCTTTGCTTTAATTTTTAATAATTTTATTATCTTTATGTTGTGGTGTGAAGAAACAAAGCAGTTTATGTTTACAATGCATTGTGATCAGTGTCACCCCTTTCAATCCTCACCCACCCCTCCCCTGCCCACTTCTTCCCTCCTTCTTCTTAATATTAAAGGATAGCCATTGGATTCATGACTGCTTCTACCCCTCTTTTTGTCTTCATTCATCTACCCCTTTTCTCTGGACCCCACCTCACCCCTTTCAAATACCTGCTTTCTGATGTTTACATTGTTGAACTTTGACTTTACCTTTCTAAGGGATTATACCGAATTACTTTTATCTCTTTCCAATTCTGGTAAATAAATAAGCAACTGTCATCTTAAAACATTAAATATTATGACATTTGAATCCATGCTGAGGAGAAAGGCTACAGGAGACATCAGAAACCATTCCAATTTACTCCCAAATTGGTTTTGTTTGTGCACGGTGAGATGATTTTGAGTCTGTAGCTAAAGAGCCTTTTTAGCTCTTTTTGACAAAATACTTATCTAAGGGTGTTAGTCAAGTGTTTAAGATAAATGGTCCCAAATCCTGGAAGCATGGTTGAGGAGTTGTGTGAGTTGGCATCATATACAGAAGGAGCTAGAGATACCCAGAGGACAATTAGCTCAAGTATTCTTCAAAATGTAACTCAACACAATTGCCCACAGCCTTGTTTTAGTTGTAGATTTGTTCTGATGTTATAGTCATTGCATATATTATATTAACAATGAGGCGTGTGCATTTTGAAAGCTCCTTTGGGATCAGCCAAAGGAAAACTCTTCATCTTGCTGGGAGTGTTCAGATTCTCAAATTGCAGGGGGAGAAATGAGGACCAATCTATGCACAGTGTATACAATCTGTACTATAATACAGAAGAGTGGCTATAAACTCATATAGGGACTTGCTCTATTGTCTGTATTGATCCTCACCCTGGTGATTATACAACTAAACCATACAAATAGTATTATATCAAGTGCTTGTCATATAAATAAATGTGGTTCCAACAACCTCAACAGAAGAATAACCATAGTGAGAAATGATTTCCAATAAAAGATTAACTCAGGCAGACAAAGTCTTGCTGTCGAATCTGAGCTCAATGTTACCCATTAACAAGCTTTTTTGGAGTGTTGTAGAATGGTTGAACAAGACATATACAGTTGCTGGGCACTGATGGCTTATGTAGGTAATCCTAGCTAGGATTTGAGGCCAGCTGGGAAAGGGAAGTCCACGAGACTCTAATCTCCAATTAACCACCAAAAAGCTAGAAGTGGATATGTGGCTGTAAAGGATACCACCCAGGTCCTGAGTTCAATCCTCACTACTGACATTTTTTAAAAAAGCATATAGTTTAGAATTACATATGGACATTAACAAGTTCTAATAAATGCATATAAGTGGCTCCAAATAGCTTTGCTTCTCAGTTGAAGAAAATCAAGACAATATCAATAAAAATCTTAAGTGACAGGTGTTTCATCTGAGGAGGGATGGTGAAGTAATTACATTATTCAAGATTTTGCCCATTTAGTTCCCAGCTTAAAGTATATGCATGAAAGTCACCCATTATTGTGATCCCATTAAACAACTATAGTTGTTTCCTCAAAGGGTCAAAAGTACAAATTGTTCATTTTCTTTCTGAAAAGTCACATGCTCATTTCTTAGTCATTCTCCCAACTAGATTTCGATTTCTCAAACTCAATCCGAGGCAGGTTGATATAATCAGACAGAGCAAGTGTCCTTGGTTTAGTTGTCATTGGCATCCACAAGTCAGAAGGACCAGTTCTCCAAACCACTAATAAGAGATCAAATTTTATGGGCAAGAAAAAATCAAGAAAGCAAAAGTTTTCATCATTTTGAGTACATACTAGCTTTACCAGGACCTACCTTAAATTAGATAACTTTGTCAATAGTATTGACCATGACCATAATACTATTGACCATAGTCAACAGTGACAGAAAAACAATTCATTCCATGAAACTCGTCAATGGTTAATTAAATAGATCCAGTTAGTTGGTGGTAATTGTGTATCATATTTACACATAGACTCAACCTTAGTTTTATGAATTGCATTAATTCTTTGGATGTTGAGAGGTTTCTCGGGGATGAAAATGAACACTATTAGAAAGGAGAAATGAGTATTATAACACCTCACAATGAAAAGGCACATCAAAAGCTGTGCATGGGACAAGTTTATAGATTTAAGCCCCCTTTGGTGATCTACCTTACAGAACTCACCATGTTGCAAAAGCCACCATGTCTACAAGAAATCTAGACAATGTGTAAAAGCGTCTGAGATCTGGATCATATTAGAGAAAGACCATGATTGGATAAGGTTACCCAGGGACTTGGTAGGAAGTCAACTACATGGTATCAGAAGAGGATTCTAGGAGAAAGAAATATGGCTTGGATTCTGAAACCAAAGACTTCCATGGATACTGTCATAGAGTTGGCTAAGGGTTTGTGTATCAAAGGCTCAGTGTTCACGTGTTGGAATCTTTAGGAGCTGGGACTTAATTCCTTGAGCAGGGATTAAGTAGCTATAGTGGGATCCCAGTTATTTCTTGTGAGAGTGAGTTACTATAAGACAGCAGAAAAGTCACATTTTTCTCTCTGAATTTCTGACTTGTCATGTGATCTCTTCCCAAATGTGCTTCTGCCTTGTTGTCATCCACCATGATCCAATATGGCCAGATCCTTATCAGGGGCAAGAGGAGACAGTCACAATGCCAGTGAACTTCCAGATCTGGCAGGTATATAAACCTCTTTGTAAAATACTTAGCCCCAGGAATTTTGTTATCATAGTAGAAAACCTAGTAATCTGCTCTACCAAGAAAATGCCTCTTGTAGTAAAGAAAGCATAATTTGTTTCTAGAGATATCCAGAATTAGATACAAATAATCATTGTTAAGTAACTACTCAGGTGCAATTGTGTGTGTGTGTGTGTGTGTGTGTGTGCCAATCCTCCACTATTGAACTCAGAGTCTGGGTGCTACCCCTGAGCCACAGTTTGATTCTGGCTTTTTGGTCATTAATTGGAGATCAGGGTCTTATAGACTTTCTTTCCTGGGCTGGCTTTGAACTATGATCCTCAGATCTTAGTCTCTTGAGTTCCTAGGGTTACAGGCTTCAGCCATCAGTGTCTGGTGGGACTGTCTCTCAACCAGTACAAATATTTTAAGCAATAAGAGTTTGGTAAAGTCGTCAAAACTTTTCTAATTTTTTTTAAAAAATGTAATAGGGAAAAATAGTCATATCATCTAGTTCATAATATACCTCTGAGGATTGAATGGTCTCAGTCCTTTGTGATTGAGTATAAGAAACGTAATACAGACCAAGATGAACTTAATAAATTGTAGCTACGATTATTCTTCTTCTAAAGATTCCCATGATAGACCAGGGCTTGACAAATAAGTATGAAGGATGCTCTAATCTTGTGGAATGGAAAAATTTGAGATTTTATTTCATTATGATTCATTCACCAGTAGGTATCCATTTCCAACTTATCTGAGTATATTG
The DNA here is from genome assembly GCF_019054845.1 of Dipodomys spectabilis. NCBI lineage: Eukaryota > Metazoa > Chordata > Mammalia > Rodentia > Heteromyidae > Dipodomys > Dipodomys spectabilis. The sequence goes on along the minus strand of NW_024871162.1, from coordinate 172,974 downwards.
GATATGAGAAATGTTTCAGTCTTTTCAATGCAATTAATTGTGGTTTTGTGGTTGGTAGACGTTGGTGCAGAAGGACAAAGTATCTCCTCTGGGTAGAGTTTTGCTTTATTTAGGATGAGTCATGTTAAACATAATAGTCCAAACTTACTGGGTAAGTACCAACTAGGAAAATAATTAAACCTCATAATAGTATTTAATATTTTTGCATGATCATTGTCATTTTAATAACATGACTACAATATGTTAGTATCACTACAATAACTCTTAAGATTATTTGGTTTTATTATCCATCCCTATACATTTACTTATATATTAACTCAGTATAGAAATTTAAGTGGATTCAACTCAGAAAAGTAGGTAAATCACTGAAAATATTTCAAGATGAGTATTGAGATGACCATTTGATGGAACAGGAAGAATGTTTAAACCAAAGTGAGGTCCCAAACTTGAGTTGATTTAACAAGTTCCAAGTATGTTGTCTCACATTAACTTTATGGAAGTATAATATTAAAGTAATTCCTTACCCCTCAGCCTTCTACTCCATCACAGACTCATACAATTAAAATGAGACATGCTGTATGCAAATCTTACTAAGATTCCCAATTAGAAGTAAAAAAAAAAAAAAAAAAGTAACATCTGTCTGCCCTCAGAAAAATGTATGTATGACCTACGAGATCAATACAAGATTTTCTGTGGAGCTTGAAGACTGTTCTTAAATTGCCACTTTCTTTGAAACACAGGTCATGTTTCTATCATCAGTATGAATGTATTAGAGTGAGAAGAACTAAAGGAGATTGTCTCAGAAAATATAAAGAGAATCATGGAAAGTAAAGAGAGCCAAGAATACACCCCAGGGAGCTGCTCTCTGAAGAAACGCATTTACTGAGGAGGTTCATTGTAAAGTAAACAGTCTGACATAGGGGATATCGCTATAACTTGAAGAGTTCTAAACAAAGCCAAAGGCATAGGAAGAAACAGGGCATCCTAGACTTTTAGCATCCCCCACCATGCAATGCAACAGGCCCTAATGAGAGTGAAGATGAACCCATTCCAGTTTAACCATGGCCTAGATACAGTAATCCATGATAGAGAGTCAATAAATCCGTCACAAAATAATTGCTAAAGACATGGTCCATTTCACTTGGTCTTCTCATTGTGGAGTTTTGACCTAAATTAACACAGAAGGCTTTGCAACAGTGTAGAGTCACATGGATCTCCTCTAGCTCAGGGATAAATATTTCCTAAATTATATTTTAAATCTCAGTAGAAAACACCTACCTGTTGGTGTACTATGGAGGTAAGCATTTCTATCATGCTTACTGTGCAAAGTAGTGAGTTTTTCCTCTGTGTGCTACATCTTGTCTTTATGTTGACTCTGGTGGGTAAAGCTTTGACTGGAAAGCTCCCATCTCTGCATATGGTTTTAGTTTGCAAGTGGATGGAGAAGTCCATGAACTTTCCCTCCATACAAACTGATACTTCAATCACACTGACTAATTGTTTTTGCTTACCTAATGAATACACAGGACATATCAGTCAGACTGATACTGTGTAGGAGACATGTGGGCTGGTCCCCTCCTCACATGATCCCTTAGGAAAGCAGGCGATACTACATAAAAAGCAGAATCAACACTAGATTTGGAAATATTCCCATCACTGTTTGAAATGGGTTGAGCAGATAAATTCACTTGTTCATAAAAATCACAATCTGTGCACATCCTGCCTCTCACCTCTCTCTGACTTAATAACACCAAAAAAAAAAAAAAAACATGGTTATGGAGTGTATGATTCTTCAGCATTTGAGATAACAAATGTTAACAGCTCAGATTAATTTTTGCCTCATGGAACAAAATATGGATTTCGTGCTTGTCGATTTGCCAACAGTGGGAGTGTTCCCTTGTCTTTATCAAAGTGAAACGAAATCCTTGTTTTGATTCTTCTGTTTTCCCCCCAAAAGAGAGCTCCGTTTCCATTTTAAAAAATTCTACCAAAGTGCAGTCTCATCTGTGAGATGAATTGGAAAAGTTTCTCAGAAGACTTGTTAAGGAGAAATGCTGGAATACACAAGAAGCTTTTTATAAAAGGAAACAGCACTATAAACTGATTGTGTGCTCCATTCTTGTCAGCCTAGGCTAGACTAGCTCTCACTTCTATCAGAAAAATGTCTGTTAGCCTCCTGTTTCTGCAACTTGCAAATTCTCGCTAATATCTGTTGAATAAATCAGTTTTATCAGGTGTTGGCAAAACTTTGTCCTAAAATCACAGATAGTAGATGTTTCCTCGTCTGTAGTTCATATGTGCTTGCTTTCACAACTACTAGGGTTCAAAATGACATTTTGGTTTCCCGACAAGCTCTCATGAATTTGGACCATACCTTGAAGGACATATCGTCATCAACATTGGTCACCTAAGGAAACTCCTATAAGAAAATAAGTATGTGCTTCAATGGATTATATACAGAATATATAGCCATGAAAGTAATAGTTATTCAAAAGGAACTCACTTTCCAGGAAAATGTCAATTGTAATTAATTATTGTCCAATTCTGTGTGCTTTGTTGGGTTCTTTTTAGGTTTAGAGCCACTGGAACTAAACAAAAATTGCATTGGGTGTATACTACATCCCGACACCAATTAACAGCTGTGGTTCTCCTCATTCTTTTATCAATATTTGATGCAATGCAAAGGATATTGAAGACAACTTTTCCATCATAGGTGGGAAAGAGAGAAGGAAGGAGAAAAGGAAACAAGGAAAATAGAAGGAAGAAAGGGAGAGAGGGGAAAAAAGGAAAGAGAGAGGTAAGGAAGGGAGGAGGAAAGAAGGAAGGAAGGAAGGAAGGAAGGAAAGAAGAAAGGAAGGAAGGAAGGGAGGAAGGAAAGGAAGGAAGGAAAGAGGGAAGATGGAAGGAAGGAAGGAAAATAGGGAGGGAGGGAGGGAGGGAGGGAAGGAAGGAAGGAAGGAAGGAAGGAAGGAAGGGAAGATGGAAGGAAAGAAGATGGAAGGAGGGAGAGAGGAAAGTAGAGAGGGAGAAGGGGAGGGAGAAGAAAGGGAGAAAAGGAAGTGCAATATTTATTTCTTAGTGTTATTTTTGGTAGGAGAATTCTAGTCATTTACGTGAATATCTTCAAGTTAAAACTATAAATATATTACAAACAAAATTTTATTAAGTGTAGCATGTCAGAGTTATTTTTAACTGAATGCCCTGGTGGAGTAATTTTTCATATATCATATTAATATCATTGCTGTAACATGATTCACAGTGCTAGAATGTCACTTTAAGAAGCACAATAGTGATACCAGTGTAAAAAGAGTATGTTATTTAAAAAACACTGCTCTGTTCTGGAGTAAGGACAAACTGTTCAAAAATATTGAGAAAGTAACCTAGCACTTGTTACTCAGTGGATTAATACATTGTTAGGCACTCCATCCATTGCCAGAAGATGATGATCTGGGCTATGAACTGCATGCTTACGTAGAGAGCTGTTGTTGTTTCAAAGGCTTAAGAGATCTAAGTCTTGATGTGGCATCTGAGTTTCATCTATTTGCTAATGAACCGCAAAGCTCTTTATCTAAGGAGATTTGTTTCATTTATGAACCTGAAGGAGAGAACAGTGGTACAAAATACAATTTCCTCCCGAGACATATGCAGATTCCTAGACAGCTCTGAGTTTGGATATAAACAGCTTTTGTAGAGAAATGCAACTCCAGGAGGAATTGGAGGACAAATACACATTTTAGTGCTTTGGGCTGAAGAAATGAAGAAGCTGGTCAGGTTAAAAAGGAAATGGCAATGATAAAAGCTTCAGAGACCGCTAATAACAATTATGACAACTATGTCATTGGCATCCAGACAGAATCTCGGAAGTCTAAGTTAAGTAAACTGCTGCTTTGGAATGAGAGGAAAATCTGTAGATATCCAAAAATAAGGGTTGATCTTGATGAAAAGAAAATTGATACTATCTTCAATTGTCTCTCAGGTTTTGTCTGAATAACCACAGAAAGATCATTCAGGTATTAGAATGAGATCTATCTTCATGTTCATGAACAGTTTGTTCTAACATACCATGCAAGTTAGAACTAAATATTCATATACACCTAAGAACTAGATCTCAGTGTAGGGCCTAAAGATAAATATAAATATATAAATCAAAACAACTCGTTTACATACATTGGGAATTCCACTATCATTTTTATAGATTAATTGATCATAATAAATCCTCTAAAGCAATATGCATCACATCTAGATGAAATGTATATTGATCTATTTTGCATCACCTTCCTGCAATTCACTTAACAGTTTATTTATACATTATTAAGTCAGTAGGAAAATTAGGGGAGCTAAGCAAGAAATATGATCCCTGCCCAATTCTTGAAAGTCTTCACTTCAAATGCCTTCTTCCAAGCAGAAATGTGAGATCTTCTATCAGAGCATAACAGGCCAGCCCAAAGCTGTATTTTCCTATCAGTGGGGCTCAGAAAGATGCACAGATATGCCTGTTCCTTTCCTTCTCTAAACTCTAAAGGCTAGCTTTATAGAGGTGAGGAATTACAGATAGCATCGGAAATGAGAATAATGTGGCCTGTGGCCGAGTGGTACACCCTTATAAACAGAGTGTCAGAGTGTCACAGTAGGAAGAAAACAAAGAGATTTCTGATGGGCATTTCTATTTTCAAACATGATGAAAGATCTTCAGGATACATCAAGTTAACCATAATGGAAATGCTCTTCATTGAATGGCATGGAAAATAGCCCAAGGCTACCAGAGAGAAAAGGAGGTATAGTCATCACTGTCAAGTTATCTAAACTCTAGGATGCACATCGACTGCACTGGACAAATGTACACAGGCCTTAGCACCAAAAGCTTATGATGTTCTGTTAGAGAGGAGCTTCTTGTTTGTGTTCCTTCTAAGCAGTCAGTCATTGGGAATTAGTGGGAAAGAGTCTATCGAAAATGAACACACTCTGTGCACTCTGCACAGTGGTGTGAACGTGAAATGCTTTCTGAAGAGATCTGAGAATTTTCAGAAATTGGAATTACCCATTGCTCTCATACAGAAGTTGAAAATGTAACCAAACTTGAATAATTTGAAATATGTTACCATGGCACTTCAAATTGGAGAACTAATTTTAGACAGGCAGAACACTTTTTTAGCCCGTGGAGGGAAGTCTATACCCAGAGTCCTACCTTCAGAGAACTTACATTGTACTATAGGAAATAGTACATCTAATTTCCATATTTACGAAGAATTCCAACACAGATCTTCAAAGGGAAGTATGTGTGTCACAAAGGTATCACATTCTTAGAAATCTTGGTGTTACCTCTCTCACACTTTGAGGTAATAATGAGATGGTATGGTTTATTAAGTCATCTTGATAATAGACTATTTGGGGCCTTCTGTACAGAAGCAATTTAAACTGATGTCCATTTAAAGCAGAGATCTAGTCAAACATGGCTGTAACACTGCTCTTGGACTTACTTATTTCAAATGAATAACCTAGTACAAAAGATGAATAGCAGTCTTTCATTATGACTCTGACAATAAGCTTTTATGGGAGAATTCTGCGAAGTAGAGCTGTGTAGCTCATGCGGTAGATTCCTAGTCTTGAAGAGCAAAAGCTAAAAGACAGAGGCCAGACCCTGAGTTCAAGCCTCACTACCAGTACAATTTCTCCACGCCCCTCCCCACATACATATTCACAAGAGATTCTGAAAACAATGGTTCGTGATTTTATGCTACATCTATTATGATGATGGTAGAGTTGGGGTCAGTCTCCTGTTTTTAAGTGGTATTTTGTGATTGAATTAGAAGCAGGCATTTTTTTGTAGTGTGTGTGTGTATGCATATCAGAATTATTGGCAGATATGAAGAAGGGTTCCAAAGTTGCCAGCTAGGAAATAATGACCTTTACATTTGCTAATAAAATATTAAACCAAAACTAATGAACCCATAATTCAACAGTTCCTTGGTGAACAAGCTCCACGTTCTTATGATCACATCATTTTCAGGATGGATTTCACCATTTTCTATAAAGTTTGATAAATATGTATCCCAGTCATTCAATGGCTAACTCAGTAACAGATGGGTCACAATCACCCAATCTAACAGAGCAGTTATGTGCTGGTTTTACGCAGATTTGATGCTTTTCTAGATATTACTTAGAATCCAGTCCCTGTCTTTAATCCTTGATCACTTTAAGACATAGGAAATTTTGGGGGGGAGGGGGTCCGGTCATGGAGCCTGAACTCTGGGCCTGGGCGCTGTCCCTCAGTTCTTCAGCTCAAGGCTAGCGCTCTACCACTTGAGCCATAGCGCCGCTTCCGGCTTTTTTCATTTTGCTTATGTAGTGCTGAGGAATCGAACCCAGGGCCTCAGGCATACAAGGCAAGGGCTTTACCACTGAGCCACCTTCCCAGCCCAAGACATTTTTTTAACACCAAAATCTGCCTATGAGAATAATGGAAGTTGATATTTCATAAGGTTATTGTAAGGATTAAATGAGATAATTACTTACTGCACTTTGACATTGACCAATAATCAATTAACAATGATCAATAATTAATTAACCATTATTTGCTACAGAAATTATAATACATTGACGTCATCGCTACCATCATTTATTGCAATCAGTCTTTCTTTTTATTGTGAAAATACCATACAGAGGGGTTACAATTACATGAGCAAGGTAATGAGTACATTTCTTATCAAGCATTGTTGCCTCCTCCTTTGTTTCCCCTTCTCTGCGCCCCTCAACCCCCCCCCCCGCACCAAATTTGTAACGTTCATTTTTCGACATAACGTCTTGTACATCTCATTGTTGCAAACGAGTCCACCTGTATCCCTATTTAAACAATTTGTTTTGTCCCTTCCCCTCCACAAATTATACCAACATCAAATACAGTAAAAACAGGTGTTATACTGTGGGAGAGGGACAGACAAAGCAACAAAGAAATCATCTTATAAATATGTTAGAAACAATCGCAAGAAAGAAAAGTCCTTATCTTGGGGTTCATTTCGCCTAACATCAACTTATCTGACTGTTTCTGCTTGTCTCAGACATATACTAGTTATTGCAAATAAGGGAAACCATGGGACCTATGTTGCAATCAGTCTTTATCTTTTCATGCAAAGGAATATTCTTATATGGAAGATTACTTACATTGAAAATACCTCCTTGCAAATTCTTCCCATTCATTCTAATTTATATCTTAATGGTTTCCATAAAAATAAAAAATTCCTTCTATGGTTGAATTCAGTTATTAATCAGTGCTGATTCAGCTTTATTTCCTTTCAGATTGGGTTCCCAAATTAAAAATGGAAAAAGCCAAAAAAAAAAAAAAAAAAAAAAAGAACAGGAAGTCTAAGAGAAAGATCTGATAGAAGAGAAAGAAGTGACCATCTTTCCCCCTTTTGCTGGCTGGCCAAAGATGCCCATGTTCTTTGAATGTTTCTCAAATAGTATAACTTCTGGAGAAGATATACTTCTGTTCACTCTATGTGGATGACACTTCACTTTTCCTGCATCTGGTTATGGGAGAATTATCCTTTATGGAAAAATTCTCCAGGTGTTCTAATGTGTTTAAAAATAAAATGGGATGGTGTCAAAGAGCCTGAGAGGAGAATAATCCATTGTAAACCCTGGTCATTGTTATCTGATCCCACAGAATTGTTTTATTCCCATCCAGTCTCTGGTGGGTAATCTTTTCTTTTCAACAACAAAAAAAAAAACTTAAATTATTCAACTTTTTCTTCATGAATTTTTTATAAGAATTTGTTTATAAGAAATCAAACCCAGGATTTATAATGCTAGGCAAGTGTTCTACCTCTGAGGTTTATCCTTAGCCTTTTAATGGAAAATATATAAAAGACTTTTGTGTTTGTATGTTTGTTTGCTCAGGGATTTTTTTTCTATTAGTGTTAGAGATAAAGGCTCCCAAAATGACAGAGATCTCAAAATGCATATGCAAATGGATCTTGTGTGCCAGGTTTGATTGGACAAAACTTCTGCATGTTTTATTATGTCGGTTCAATGGTCAAGAACAAAGCAATAATTATGTGGAAGATACTTAATGGAGCTTGCAGGGAACAATATTTTATGATGCTAAATGTTCTTTCATTTACAAAACAATGAAATATTTTAGATGTGAAATTGTGTAACAGATATAAGATTCTCAGGTGCAAGAGAAACTATGTAATATAATAGTTTCTGGGTGCATTTGCAGTTAATTATTATTACTCAAAAAAGCATTCACGGTATAATCTAACTTTAGTTAATGATGTCAATAATTATATGACATATGTATGGATATAGATTAAAATCAGTAAAGTACATATGGCAAACTGTTAATTATAGTTTTTCTCTTTGAACCTCCTTACATCTTTCTGTGGTCTTCCTATGGTATGTCCTATGTTGTTTTAAAATTATATAATGAATGTGTAACTTTCATAATCAGAAGAAAATGCAGCTGAAACATGAACTGTATGATTAGCATCAAATTGTTAAGCAATAATGAGCTATCTTACTTAAACATTCATCAAAAAATTTACCTAAACTTTTCAACCTCTTACCACTATCTAGAAAACCTTCAAATGGGGTTGACCATAAAATGGTACTATTTCATCAGAAAATAAATATATACAGAAAAGAAAAATGATTTATATGCAACCTACATATTTGGGAACCTGCTTAACCACCTTGAAATCAATTAGACCAGGAAGGGAGATAGTGCTTTCCCCTTCCCCCCAGGCTGTGGACTTTCAACTCTTGAGCTCAATCCCAGGAAATATCCCAGGCAACCAAAAGATATAAGGATACCTGGTCTCCAAGCAACCTGACTTCCACTTAGCAGGTAGCTTCATAAAGCCTAATGAGAACTGGTTATCTCTTACACTTCTGGAGAGACTGGATTCGGTGGGAACAGGGTGTTCTGGTCTAGGCACTAGGTGAATGGCAAGATCATAAAGTTGTGCGTCTCTGAGGCTACTCTGCCTGAAACAAGAATTTGAAAGAAGACTTGTGGTGCCAACACTCTCTGGCTATCTGGTTGCATGCATAATAAGAAAGTGGATATAACCACCCCTAAGCAATTCATTGGTCTGAAGTTCTACGACTGAAAGATGGTGCGTGAAGGCTGTCATTCATGTGAGACGCAGTGTCGCTCTGACTTCAGCAACAGCATACCCCCAGGGAGTGGCTCACCCAGGTTCAAATCCTGGCCTGTGTGTGACCTCAAGTACATTACTGAAGTGCTCCGAATCTAAATTTCTTACTCTACTCAGTGGGAAAAGTAAATGAAGATTAAGTTTAATCTGCTGTGAAGATTGAATGAGTTAATATTTATAAAACACTTAAAACAGAGCATAGAACACAAGTACTGGCTAAGTATTTGCTATGTTTTTTTTTAATGACCCATCTTAACTGCTTCAGGAAATACTCTGAATTCTAAAAATTAGACACTTACCCCAGTTTTAGCAATAATGTTATGAAAAAATTCAGAGCAATGTTCTATGGTGGTAAAAACGAGGAATCGATGTACTCAATAGTCTAGCCAGTAAGGAAAATAATTCTCTTCACTGAAAAAAAAAAAAAAGACAGTCTAGTTAGGGCAAGGAGTGTGTACAAAGGCAGAGACATGAGAAAATCCCTCTAACTATATTTTAAGAAAAATAAAAAAGTTTGGTGATAGGCAAATCAGATATGATTGAAACTGTACCAGTGATAAACATTAGTATTTCGTGTATAGCAATGACACAAGGTTTTATCAAGTAGGAGAATGCAAGAAGCAGAATTGTTCTCAAGAAAATTAATGTGACTCCTACAATGAAACTGGCTAGTCAGAATAGGCCATGAAAGAAACAGTTCAGGAGAGACATGAGAGACTCACAAAATCAAGAAACTTCTGGAGTGAAAGCAGGGAACAGCTTCTTCAGAGAATTTGAGGGTAAAGCTAATAACACTGTGTGGCTGAGTGATGAGGTAGAGGGAAGAAATCAAAGAAGGATGGAATACTACTGTGAAGTCCGGGAGGGGAGTAGGTTCTACAAATTGTCTTACTTTCTTCATCAACTCCAGATTTCCTGTAGAAACATCCATCAATCCTCATGGTTATATTCATACTTCTGGACCTGATCCTTACAAGGGTATTTTCCAGTAATAACCACATTTTATTATTTAAAATTATTACTACTAAATATGTGATAAATATTATGTGTGGATCTAGGTTAAACGTATACTCTTAACCTATAGTATATGGACTATGAATGGACTTACCTTCACCGGGCAAAATCACATTTTTGTCAGTGATGTCAACTGTCTCCAAATCAAGTCCATTTCATTTACACGTTTCTCTTGCTTTTATCTTGTACATTACTACTACTTCTATTATTTTTTTTCCGGTCGTGGGGCTTGAACTCTAGGCCTGGGCGCTGTCCCTGGGCTCTTCAGCTCAAAGTGAGCGCTCTACTAGTTCAGCCACAGCGCCACTTCCGGTTTTCTAGTGGTTTATTGGAGATAAGAGTCTCATGGAGTGTCCTGCCTGGGCTGGTTTTGAACCGTGATTCTCAGATCTCAGCCTCCTGAGTAGCTAGGATTACAGGCGTGAGCCACGGGCTCCCGGCTTTATTATTATCATTATTATACTGTGTGTTATCTTTAGTCCTAGTAGATGTTTATTTCTATGTACTTCTGCTGGTTGTATAGAACTCTATACATATGACAAATAATTTTGTATTCTAGTTACGAAATGAAGATTTTCAAATGGAGATCAAATGTTAATTTCAGCTCACTTGCTGGTGAAGCTCTAAATCTGTCTTCTCTCCTGACATTAACGATGCACATTAATCATTATAAAAGCTGACAGATACATGTAAATATAACCATGTATATAGAATTATGACAGCTTCATCACTAAAGGATTCATATGATGGATATATTTTGATATGCTTTGGGAAAGATTATATAAAATATACACATATACAGCTATGCACAATAATATACTGACTTTAATGTTCTAATACCTGCACTAACCAAGATTTATGTACTCTTTTGGCTTATATGAAGAATTGTGAGGCTGTGTGAGATGTATTTATGCATCAAACTGCAGAAGCTTAGATTGGACAAGTAATTCTCTGAATGGAGTTGGCCACACTAGATATATGCATATCCTGCCCTTAGCTCTTCTTGGGAGTCTGATACTGTTTGAATAGCACCAGAGGCCAAGAGTTCTAGACAAACCAATGATGTTGATGATAAACACTCAACAACAGTAATATGCAAGATAAGGTGCTAGATATTAGGATTCCATTGTAACAATTCCATTTTGCAAAATCAAAACCCCAGTGTTTATTGCCCTGTGTAGTTCTAAAGATACAACCCATTTTTATTAGCAGTAGTACATTTGTCTTCTTAATAGATAGATAGATAGATAGATAGATAGATAGATAGATAGATAGATAGATAGATAGGTAGGTAGGTAGGTAGGTAGATAGATAGATAGATAGATAGATAGATAGATAGATAGATAGATAGATAGATAGATAGATAGATAGATAGATAGATAGATAGATAGTCTTCTTATATTAACCTTTGGAAAGACTTAATGCTTTTCAGAGATGCAATCAATGAAGCTTAAGATCTTCAGAGGATACAAGCAAGAAAATCAAGCTATATCTTCAACATGAATGCTACAGTAAGTACAAAGCAAAAATGACATTCTTGAGCAGAGAAGGACAAAATCCAACAGAGGACAGGAGTAAGGAACAGAAGGCTATAATTATGAGTCTTAATGTGATGGTCATTTTAACTCACGGGTGGTGCATGTTATCTGGGTTGAGCGAGAATGTGGAATACCATAGTGAACCCCTGTGGCACAATGAACATGCACTAAAATAAATGCCCTATTGGGGTGCAGGCATTAACAGGAGGGTAAAGGGTGAATGACGGGGATGAATGAGGGTGAATATGGTCATGTTCTATGTACTTTATATGCACGTGTGAAAATAGAATAATGAACTTGTTTGAAATTGTTTTAAGAATTTGGGGAAAGGGATAAAGGTGGGGCTGGTAGGGTACGTTGCATATGCATACCTGGAACCGTCACTACCGAAACCCATTGTTTGACTAATGCATGCTAATAATGAAAACATAAAATAAATAAAATAAAATTGTTCCTCCATCAACTGATGATGACGATGGTGGTGGTGGTGGCAATACATTGAAAATACTTTATTCCTGGAAAATGGAACTTTCTCTTCCTGTAATACTAGCTTTTTTTTGCAGGAAAAAAGAGCATGCTAATTTATTTTGATCTACATGTAGGCACAGCTTTCAGGGAGAATTAGTTTACTACTAAATTAGATTCTGTGGTGAACATGATTAATTTTGTATTCTCAATGGGATCTCTACAATCAAGGGGAAGAATTGGCACTGCCACATGGATTCGATCACCATAACCTGTAGTTAAACATATACATAGATACCACCCTCTATTTAGATCTAAGAAATGAGTCACACAAGCCACATTGTTGAGCCCAGGTCACATCCTGAGAGGAGTGACAGGACAAAAGAGGCTGTGGACATCATAGAGACATTTCTAGTCACTCTTTGACAAATGTGCCAATGAACTTCTAAAGCCTTTTCTTTCTAAACTTCTCCTCACTGAGCTGAATCAAAAGCCTGGGTTGTTCCCACTGCAGACTGCGTGATATTGCACGGACAAGTTTAAGCTAGAAGCTTCTATTCATGAAACTGGATTAGAAATTTCACAACCAAAGATTAATTTTCTTGTAAGAATCTCTAAATACTTGTTTCCAAGAGGGCTTTTCTGCATTTTTAGCACTTCTCCTGGACAAGAGAACAAGGAAGTATAATTGAATATGAAAACAGTATAGAATCGAAAGAGAAGAACAAAAAAAGATGAGAATTTCTGCTACTGATGCAACTTCTTCCAGGAAGGAGGCGAGATGTTTAAATGGGTTCTGATTACGTGGGCCTATAATCTTAATGTAACTATTAAAATAGAGTCATGTGTTTAATGAAGCATTGGACTCAGATGAAAACGTACTCATATTCAAAGAGAATCTCTCCTCTAAGAATTAAAGCATGCCATCATATAAATATTATCAAAAAACATATACATATTTGTATTATTGTCTTGCAAGACATAAAAACATACAGATGCATTTGATAAGGCATGGGTAAACTAAGGAAATCCCACCCAGGGACTAGTACCATCCCAGGGCCTTGTACCATACTAGACAAACACTTTATCATGCAGCCACTATTGGGACATTTTTTTTTATTGTGAAAATACTGTACAGAGGGGTTATAATTACATGGGCAAAATAATGAGTACATTTCTTATCAAGCATTGTAGCCTCCTCCTTTGTTTCCCCTTCCCATCCCATCCTCCCCCGGCCCCGCCCCCCCCAACCCTCCTCCCCGCCCCCTACCAAAGTTGTAAAGTTTGTTTTCAACGTAACAACTTGTACGTCTCATTGTTGCAATGGGTCCACCTGTATCCCTATTTAAATGTTTTTTTTTTCCCCTTCCCCTCCACAAATTATAACAATCAAATACAGTGAAAGCAAGGGTTATGCCGTGTGGGAGGGACATACAAAGCAACAAAGAAATAATCTTATAAATGTATTAGAAACAATCGCATGAATGAAAAAATACATTTGAGTACATATCTTAGGGTTCATTTCCCTAGCATCAACTTATCTGACCTTTTCTGCTTGACTCAGACATATACTAGTTATTGCAAATAAGGGAAACCATGGGACCTATGGGACATTTTTTTGATAGGGAGGGTCTGCTATAGAATTGGGGATCACACATGCTTCTTCAAATTTCTACAATATAAAATCTAAACAGTAAAGAACAGTTCGGTCCATGTTACCACTCCCTATCCCAATTTATGATGTTCTCAGTAACATATTTCTCCTAAAATACCCACTAATTTCTTTCTTTAATGCTATACATTTTGGCTTGAAAGCATCAGGCATGGCCCTGACACTGCTAGAGAGTATTCTGGTAGGATAGAATATAACTCTTGGCCCAAGGGACCAAGAAAATCACTGTAAGAAGTCTCAGAAATATTTGACTCTGGCACCATAGCAAATAGTCCCCTCCCACAGAGCTTTTACTAATGTGAAATTTTCTATATTCTTAGGGTGTTCCTCTCTTCAACTGTTCATGAGGTTAGCATAAGCGAGAACCCTCCAAAAATAAGAGTTTGTGTTCCCAAAGCACCAGTTTATGACAGTGCATATAAATAAGAGGCTCAGTATAGGACAAAGAAAACTATCTATCTTTTCATGAGTTGGTTTTCTAAACGTGCGACTAAATGAAAGAATGTGGGGGTGGAGCCCAATATAAATGCAAGGCTAGAATAAAAAAGAACCACCTACAAAAGTCTTTCCTTAAAAAGCACCCATTCCTAAAGAAGATGCACGGAGTGTAGGTTTACATACAAATTTAGCGTCTACCCTAAGTGGCCTTCTGACAATAACTTCTTCGAAGGAGAATCTTTAACCCATTAGATGTATTTTCTTTAAAAGGCAGTTACAAGATGCTTAGATATCCTTTGAAGTTCTAAATATTTAATATGATGGGGACAGGCCATACCTTCCCCAGGGATTGAGTGATTGAGAATCATTTGACAATGCTTTGAGAATCAACATTCAAAAATAATAAAAATTAATCTTTAAGTGGCTCAGCTGTAAAAAGAGATGCATTAGCTATGCTTTGATTTATGTTGCTATTTTGAAAGAGACATTATTGCTGGTATGCACACAGTAAATCTGTATGTTATATTCTCATATGCATGCGTGTATACTCACATTTTAAATACATAAAAAGATACATTTTTATAGGATATGTATGCAATTCTAGGCTCCTGGGACAATAAAGAGGACACAATCCAGAACCATTGGACATTAAATATTAGAGACAACCTCTCATCAGTATAACATTGGAAGTCGCTAAGAAGCTTGACAGTATCGGACCTCCGTAGGAAGGAACTCTTCCCCTGAAGTCCAGGAAGCCTGGGCCTCAACTCATTTTAAAAGGCATTTTATGTGGCAGGACTATTTGCTCCTTCTACTTTTGTGGATATGCATGTCAAGAAGTCATTTCCCAACCTTTCCAATTTAAGGGTATTTTGTCTGAGGCTGATCTACAGTCAGAATCCATATGCTTCCTTAATAAATAGTCAGTACTCACAGGAAGAGAAATAAGAAGAAGAAGAGGAAGAAGAAGAGGAGGCGGAGGAGGAGGAGGAGGAGGAAGAGGAGGAGGAGGAGGAAGAGGAGGAGGAGGAGGAGGAGGAGGAGGAGGAGGTGGAGGAGGAGGAGCAGGAGGAGGCGGAGGAGGAGGAGGAGGAGGAAGAAGAAGAAGAGGAAGAAGAAGAAGGAGAAGAAGAAGGAGAAGGAGAAGGAGAAGGAGAAGGAGAAGAGGAGGAGGAGGAGGAGGAGGAGGAGGAGGAGGAGGAGGAAGAGGAAGAAGAAGAAGAAGAAGAGGAAGAAGAAGAAGGAGAAGGAGAAGAAGAAGAAGAAGAAGAAGAAGAAGAAGAAGAAGAAGAAGAAGAAGAAGAAGAAGGAGAAGAAGAAGAAGAAGAAGAAGAAGGAGAAGAAGGAGAAGAAGGAGAAGAAGGAGAAGAAGAAGAAGAAGAAGAAGAAGAAGAAGAAGAAGAAGAAGAAGAAGAAGAAGAAGAAGAAGAAGAAGAAGAGGAAGAAGGAAGAAGAGGAAGAAGAAGAAGAAGAGGAAGAAGAAAGAGGAGGAGGAATAAGAGGAAGAAAAAGAGGAGGAAAAAAAAGAAGAAGGAAACAAAGAGCAAAATTAACTTCGCACTCTGTTGAAACTGTGTAAAAATATATACTATAGCTTCAATCTAAAAGTTCAACCCTTCATCTTCGGGTATTCATTTTTTAAAATTTTAGTAAGCATTGTAGAAATGTTTGATTTTCCTTTGCCACAAGTAACTTTGAAATTAATATAACTGAAAATAATGGACAATAAATATTTCAAAGTTCTATCTGAAAAGGGGAAGTTACACCCTTATGTTGTATTAGAGGCTTTGTGTAAGTTTTGACTTTGTATGGATTTTTTTATACAAAACTTGCTTGGGAGATATATAATATATGAAAATTGAGTTAAAGAAAATTTAGAAAATGAAATAAAATACTAATAAGATAGATATCCCCTTTGAAAGATATGTACTAAAATATTAAAGTATTTCTAACTTGGACACCACCAAAATACATCAATATATCTTAACACTACTGAAAATATAAAAACACATTTGTTCTATCCTAAACTTATGACATTCAAAGATAGCCTCTTTGTTGAAATTAATTTTACTTTGGCTATTTTTAATGATTGCTCAGAGAAGTGTGAAATAGGAATTACATTATTTTAGGCCTTCCCAAGAGACTCATAATATTGCTGTGTGTTCTTTAAGTTAAAGATAGAGCACTCTGTACCATCCTGATCCAGATGGAGATGCACTCAGAATATCAGGGCACTTGTTCTTCTCTAGAAAAATAAAAATAAAAATAAAACCAACCAAGACTGCAACCCCATGTGGCAAGTATATAAACATTGCATAAGGGAGAGTAGGTGCCAGCGGCTCTGCTACCCTTCCTCCTCCCCTCCTCTTCATTTTTCCCCCTTCCTTGTAATGACTCAAGGAATAATTACCGAGTGCAGTAATCTGATATTCCTTCTCTTATCCTTACAAAATACTTTTGTAACATCTTTGGCTGAAACCATAGATAACTCAGTATATCTTATAATACATAGCTAGATGAACCAGTAGATACTCATATATGTGTGTGTGTCCATATATGTATACATATATGAATAGAAAATTACACAAATACAAACCAAATATAGTACTAGAGTATATGTGTGTGTGTGTGTATACACACACACACACATTTGTGTGTGATATATGTATGTATCAGACTTGTGGGTAGATATATGATTTTTTTCTTGACTAGTTCATGCAACAATATTTTCACAAAAATGGCCTTGGGGTTGATCTTCAGAGTCACCATGCTTAAGCACTAGAGATCTAGTTTCTTTTATCGGTTTTCTTCAGAGCAATAGAACTTTCTCTGTGCTTGGCAGATCTTTATTTCTGTCACAACTGCAGCTGTGGACATTTCCTCATTTAAAATTTTGCAACCTCATTTCTCCTTTCTTGTTAATGGGGTGTCTGTTGCAGAGGACTGTAAAATGAAAGGACTTTTACTCTGCTCTCTCTTTTTAAATTATTGATTAGACAGAATCATTAAGTATAGTGTTATGTATTGTATTTAAAGATAATCCAAGATACCTGTTCTTGTCTTCCTACAGATAGCGTGACAATTTATTGGCCTCCATGCCAGGTTAGTAATGAGGCCATACCCAGCTTCATACATACAGACATGAAAATTCAAAATCACAACCTAAAGGTATTATGTTAAAATATATTCTATTCTGAGTTCAATAGATCTAGATTAAAGGATACATAAATGGAAATTTTTCAGTTAAAAACAAAACCATGTACAAAATAACTATGATATATTCCTTAAAGATTATAAGCAGACCAGAAAACAATCTGGTAATAAGATTTAATTTCATAAATAATAGCTTCATAACAAGCAGATACACTATGTATTGGGATTGCTAGAATGTGAAATTTATAATCCAGTTTGTGTTTAAAAGGTTCTTGAGCCTGTGTCCTATAATATTGGGTAATTTGTTTATTTTTAAAGATTTTTAAATTAACTTCTGAGAAGTGTTTCCTAGTCTATTCATCCCTTTCAATTCAAATAAATGATTGGCATTTCTATAATTCATAATGTAAATTGCCACTAATTTTAGAGTCAGACACACACATATGTGTTAGTTAGTATATAAATTTAATAATACAGAATTTTTTAAAAAGAAGAAACTAAAGTCTATATGGCCAATGAACACTCCAAGATCAACAATTTATCACACAGTGAAAACAGATGTATCCATCTCAGGCAAATTCTAAAGAGGAGAAAATCATGTCCTCATTTCAAACTCAGTTTCACAAATTCTGGTTCCAAATGATGTAATGCAGCATTTAGGCTGGGTGAGAATCACAAATACCTTGGTTGAAATCTTGGTTGAGCCAATAGGTAACAATATTCAGTGTATTTTCTGACACATGTCTAATTCTCTTTCTTCATGTGGAAATAACCATGGTGATCTTCATTTCCACATCTTTGTTCAAGATCAAATGAGGTCATACCGAGTATAAAACATTTCTGACAGTTGGGGGTACGTGACAAAGATATTTATAATTTTTTTGTTTTTTTACTGGTACATGATGAAGCTATTTGATTCAATGTAGGAAAAGGTGAGGTATAAACTAGTTGCTAAAGAAAGCAGAATCTACATTTAGTATACATCCAATTTAAAGGTGATCTTTTAGTGTGTGTGTGTGTGTGTGTGTGTGTGTGTGTGTGTGTGTGTGTGTGTGTGTGTGTTAGTACAAGAGCTTGAACTCAAGGCCTGGACATTGTCCCTTAGCATTTTTGGCTCAGGATTAAGCTCTCTATCACTTTGAGCCACAGCTCTACTTGTGGACTTTTAGTGGTTATTTGGAGATCAGAATCTCAGATTTTCCTGCCTGGGTGGGCTTCGAACCATAATCCTCAGATTACAGTCATGAGCTACCAGCACACAGCTGTAATCCTTCACTTTTGGCACCACAAGCAAAAGAATTGTTGTGGAGATGATAGTCTGAGAAATAAAGAAAGTGATGAAGTTGGTTAAAATCCAGAAGGGATAACCTGATTCCTTTTCAGTGATCTTACATGTAACTATACAAAATAGCACAGATATAACCAACTAATATTATACAATTGATATTGTACATATGTAATTTCAAATTGTGCTTTCAAGAGTACAGCATTGTTCTACCATACCAGATTATGATATTCATTCTGTAGTAGTCATTCTGTTGTTTTAATGAAAATGTCCACATGATTTGCTTCTCAATGCTTTTATACTTAAGAAAATATGTTCAGGATGGTCAAAAACTGAGAAACAGTATTTGCTTTTTCAACATCTTGGTGGCTCTCTTTGAAAGTTGCTGTTTTCCTTGAAATTTCCACAAGTCTCAAAGGGTCTCCAGAATTATCCTGAACAATTTAAGCTTTCCTGTCATTCTTTAAAAGGAAGACCTAAAGTTAACAACAATATTACCAAGAACCCGTTGGTGGCCTTGAAAAATCATTCTCTTGCCACTAAAAATATTTATCTGCAATTCCTAATACTACCTCATTAGCTAGTGAATAAGAGATGGAGTCTGGTTAGCTGATGCATATCTTTATCCCTAAGTATCCATGAATGTGTCACACTAGACAGCTTAGATTCATTTAATTAATACAACCATGTTCCTTCCTCAAAGGATTCGAAACAATAAGCCACATTTTCCAGTAAGGTCGCATCAGTTGTTGAAGAATTGCCTTAAAGATCTTAGGATACATTGATTACTAATATAGGGTCCTAAATGATACTAAGTTAAAGAAACCTTAGGTGATTGAATTGACAAGTCTTTTTTTTTTCTTTTTGCCATTCTTAGATGAAAAATCTATGTGACTACTTTGAGTGAAGCTTTTCCACCTAAGACTCTCAAGGTAAAGAATGTGGCCTAGAAAACTGCTGAAGACTCATTGGAGAAATGACGTGGCTGGGCAGAGCTCCTTCCAGGGCTTCTGTGCATGTATCCGTGCGAGTACCTCTCCACAGCCCAAAGCTGAGTGCAAAGTTGGGAAGCTTAGCTGAAGAGTCTCAGGATTCCGAACAGTTAAGATGAACCATTGCTTCTTCATTCAGCCCTCCTGGTCAGTCTCAGGAATGAGCCTCCACTATGATCCTCCAAGTTTAGGCTTCAGTCAAAGGCTGGAATGACAGGTATATTCCAAGGTCAACTGTTGGTTGAGAAAAGGTCCTGTGCATATGCCTGGGCAGGCCTCAATCTGTGATCCTCAGACTGTGATCTTCCCATTTGAGGCAGCTAGGATGATTGATATGAGCCACTAGCACCAGTGTATTGCATAAATTCGTATCACATGGATTCTATTATTGCCCGATTCTATAGTTTAAAATAGCTCCGGATGTTGGGGTGTCACGCAGGAATAAAGACACCATCTCGAAAGGGGAAACCAGGGAAGCAAAGTTTACTTCCGCAGAAGGGCAGCACCATTGGCTAAAAATCTGACAAGCAAGCAGACAGGCTGCTCCCTTTTTAATCCCTAACACAGAAGGCCCCGCCCCTCTGCTTCCATTGGTTTAGCTCAGGTCCATAATCTGCAAAAGGATGTGACTTAATTAACATGATGTGAAATTTTAGGGTACTTCTAACAGGATGTCTTCTTTAAAGTGCTCAGGACAAAGGCTGTATATAACTAAAATGTAATTAAACAGGAACACTCCACTTGGCCAAAGCAGGAAGCCTTCAGAAAAAACGAATTATCTCAAGATTCACAGAAAGGATGCAAACTACTATGATAGAAAAGGCACTTTTCTCACACTGTAGAGCTGAAAACATGAAGAAATCTTGCAGAAGAAGCAAATGTGGCTTGCATTAAGGCAGAGAGAATCAAATCTTCCAAGCTTCCATCTGAAGAAAATATCCAAGTGATTATGATGGGCTGATGTACTGTGGGCAGTAACTAATCCCTGGTCTCCTCTCTTTCCACTATTCCAGAAGAGGAGGAGAGACAGAATCTTTGTCCACTATATAGAAGGATTAACAAAGCCCTGTGGTCAAGTTACAGCAAGAGCCATGGTAAATACAAGGGAATGACTCAATGCTGGATTAAAACAAAGAATGTAATTCATGGAAAACTCTCAAATGTACATGTCAGGATGTGCTAAACCAGTCGACTCCAGCGGATCTGTAGCAACATGTGAAGGATTTACATAAATGTGATCTCAAGCCCAGAATACAAATGTGACTTGCAAATCTGCAGCCCTGGAATCAAGAGAAGGCGCACACCCTGCAGAAGCAATTGATGGTAAACAAAAGCCATTAGTACCCCTGAGGAATGTCTAAACATTCAGTCAACCCTAATCCCATGCAGTTAGGCTGAGTCTGGGAGTGCTGGCCACTCCTGGTAAGTAGCTGAAGAGCCAAACCCAAGTCCTCTCCTCCTGGAGGGTGAAAAAAAAAAGTGCATTGTTGCAAATGAGGGTGGTAACTTGTATTCAACTCAAAGAGAAAAAGTTCAGGAAGGCAGGCAGAAAGGTAGGTTGAACCTTTCTGCCTCCTGGCAGTCTATTTGAGATATGTCCACCTATCCTTGACTTGGGCACACCTCAAATCAAGGTGTATTTCCCGCCCCCCATAGCCCTGTCTCCTAAATCTTCGCTTCCTAATTTAGCTATTTGGTGACTCTTCTAGATACCTTCTCCCTTCTGATAATTTAAGCATTTATCCATTTCCAGACATTCCTGATGGGCAATAGCTCTGGAACTGATCACTTCCTTTCCTTGGTGAAGTTGAAACATTTATGACCTCTCCCCTGAAATCTTGGCCAGAGACTCTCACCTCTTGCCAGAGTACTCATTTATGTTCTTATTATGCTCCTCCAATCAACAATATAGATTTAACATTGCATCAGAGTCAAAAAGTACTCTAATTATAGCATTTCTGCCATCAAAAACAAAGAACTTCAATGGCAGCTCAGAACCTTCTATTTTAAGTAAAATTTCTTTAGCTTAGCACTTAAAATCCGTTAGCCATTTTTTGAAACTGATTTCTCCATTGATGTCTAAAAGTAGCTACATGCTAGAACAAGAACTTCTCATTTTCAGTATTAATGACAGGTTAGCCTAGATGGTTCTGTGTTGGAAGGACCTGTACTGTGCATTGTGGACTGTTTAACAGTGATTCCAGTCTGGTTGTGACAAACAAAAATGTCACCAGGCATTGTCAAATCTTCTCAAGGAGCAAAAGCTCTTTTCTAGACAAAATAGCTCTGTTGAGTTTATTAAAATATATCCTAGGTTTCCTGTGACAATGTACATACTTGTAGTAGGCCTAGGGTTTGAAATGCATTCTCAATAATCTCAATGAAAATCATTTTCCATTATTTCTATTTCATCTCTAACAAGCACCTTTAACAAAATTTCTGTGATTGTTTTAAAGGATATCTACAAATACAAGTATTTTCCTTTACCTTTGCTTTCATTAATGCTGAAAACAATTGTCTCCATGTTGATTAATTTGGCTGCTAAAAAATAAAAGAAAATAAACACTGAACAATATGGGTATACTAGTTCATGCCTATGATCCTAGCACTTGGCAGGTTGAGACCAACCTGATCTACATAGTGAGACCATGTCTCAAATAAATGAATAAATACACAAACAAAGAGGCAAATTTCTTATCTCCTATTTAAATGTATAAACACGTACGGTCTGACTTAAGTAAACTACAATCTACTATTCTGAGCTTTATTTCCCTCATTTAAAAAAATGTCTTCAATACATCTATTTCAGCTTCTTATATAAAAATCCTTGTGCAACTAACTCAAAACTATCTCACTGATAAATACACTCATATGATGTTCTTGTTTAAACAATTTAGAAGAAAATAATCAGTTTTCTGGAGAATAAGAGAAGATAGAAACCCAAATTAGAGATCCGAGGCCTTATAAATTTTTTGGTCTCTCCTTTGTCACTTAATCTGAGATGACTATAAGACTAGAAAGACAAATGGTTTTTCTGTAGGGCTAGGTCTGTTCTGTTGCAGGTTCTCTGTGATCCTGTTCAGAATTTGCTGAAATAGAGTAGTTAGTTGTTCCTCACGTGGGATCCTCAGACTTGTACAACTTGCACTGCCTGAGAACCTACCAGAAAGGTAGATTCTCTAGCATACAGAATAAGAAACTATAGGAGAAAGGGTCTATCTGTGGGGAAGCGTAACTCTTCCAAATCGCATCCTTCAAAAAGGCTTGAAAACTTGTTCAAATATAATGGGATTATTCATCCCATGTCCTATTGGGTGAAGGTTAAGTTGTTGTGGGTTCTGCAAAACAGAGTAAAAGGCAGCTGTGTTCCATATCAAATGAACAGCCTGACCCATTTCCTGGAATTTACAACCTAATCTAGAGTTCATGTCTTGATGCAATAAAATAGTTTAATCTAATTTGATGACCAAAGCATCTGTTCTATTTTGGGGTAGAATAATGAATCTCTACCAAATTGAAAATGCACTAAAATTCATTAAGTTTGGGTTTTCATCGTGTGCTACAGGTGAAGAAAATCCAAAAATAAGGGTATAAGGGAAGGAGAAAGAAGAAAAGCATGTTGTTTTTGAGGTCTTAAATATAGACATATATATAGATATATAGATATATAGATATACACATACCCACACGTGTGTGTACTAGCAGACTCTATTCATCTTCAGAATGTTTGCTTGATATAGTTGTTTACTAATATATGTAATAAAAGAATTAAGATGCATATGTATAAGTAGCTGGGTGCCAGTGGTTCATGCCTATAATCCTAGCTACTCAGGAAGCTGAGATCTAAGAATCATGGGGTGAAGCCAGCCAAGGCAGGAAAGTCAGTGATACTCTTATCTCCATTTAACCACAGGAAAAAAACAGAAGTGGTGCTGTGGCCCTAGTGGAAGAGCGCTAGGGTTGAGAAAAACTACCTCAAGAATAACACCCAAGCCTGAGTTCAAGCCCCAGTACTGGCAAAATAAAAACTTAAAAAGTAATTTGATGCAGTAAAGTACAAAAGTGAAGAAAAAAAAAAACAAAGAAAATAGGAAGCATAACTAAATATCCTTCTCAAATTTGTTGTAAAACTCAGACAAAAGTGATATAGAAAGCTTAAAAAGGCAGGGGGTGGGGGAGGAGAACAGAAATAAAAGATACACTGAACCAGCACCAAGAAAGTCAAAACACAATTACTATGTCCATGTCTATCAAAAAAATCCAAACACCAAACCCAAAAGTTTGGCTATTTGTATTCAGAAGTCATCAATATGACAATAAGTTGTAACAATAGTGAACATATAGGCATCTAACATTGATTGCACTAATACAGAAAGCAGGTTTTATTGAAATATGAACAACTGGACTATCCCACAATAATAAAATAGCCATTATTATTATTATTCATTTCTACAACTATAGCTAGTAGATAATAAATAAATCAGGCCAAATACCCTAAATGAACTGATGCTTTACAATTTCAAGACTAAGTTAGTAGTCCCTGGGAGCTTACCAATGACATAAGAGAGATTCTATGAATGACAATTTTTGGGATCTCTTGGCATGCATTCAGTTTAATGTATTTTTATGAGTCTGTGTGTGGGGGTGTCCTTATGTGCTTGTTATTTGTGTATCTGTGTGTGTGTGTGTGTGTGTGTGTGTGTGTGTGTTTGCCACGATTGACATGATGGGCCTTCCCATATCTCTTTACAGGAACACTTTCTATAAGAAATGGCTGACCTCTCAGATGAGTCTTTCATAAGAGAACAAAGAGAAAATAAATCTTTCTTTTTTCCAGAAAGATTTCAGCAGCATGAATACTGGGTAAAGACTAGCCCTGCAAAATGCAATGATATAGCAGTAAGAAATAACACACACACACACACACACACACACACACACACACACACACACACACACACACACACACACACACATCTAGAAGGAAGTGCTGGGGAGAGACTCCCCTTGAATACAAAGAGGGGAAGCCCTTTTGGAGAGGATGAAGTAAGAGAGGTTCTCTTGCATAACTCACACTGATAGAATCACCAGCTAAACCTCCATCTCAGGGCCGCAGGACCCCTACCTGGGGTGCAAGTTCTGGGCCGGGTCAACTTCTTACCCTCGGCAAGTGACAGTGTTTTAGAACAATAATAGAGTCTAGGTCACCAAACATATTTCTCATTTGGACACTGACCTTACTAGCATGCATGCACTTACTTACATGCATGCACTCTTCTCTCGGAAAGAACGAGAATAAGAAACAAATAGCGTGTTCAAACAAGCTGTGAAATCCTATCCTTCTTGCCCCCTGAATAGAGTCCAATGCCCCAAGATAAAGGAAATCCACTCTGTAATCTGATAGGCTTGTTAGTGAACATGTTGCCAAGAATAACGACTTCTGGAGTCCAGGTGCATAAACTCCAAATTTATAGACACACATAGCAAAAGGAAATGGAAAAGAAAAAAGATATATATTGCAACAACAAGACCAACGCGCACTTCATAATCATTATAAGGTGATAGGTAATGGCCCAGATTGTCTGAGCAAGAGTCTAGAAGATTGCTTAGTGTACATGTCTTACACAGACACTTTATTGGAGGTCTTGGGCTTAATTGCTAAGGTCAGAGCACAAATATAGAAATCTAAAATTAGATTACTGTAATTGCTGCTCTTCTCCCTAACTCCACTGAAATCTTTCTCCAACAAGTACCATTGGGTCCTGAGTATCTCTCTCAGCTTGAGACACCTGAGGGTTAGCAAACATTTTCCAAAGGAAGAAAAGTTTTGGGTTTTGGTTTGGTTTTGTGTTGTTTTCAATAGACTGAAGTGTTTAGAATTGAGAGTAAAGACTATCAGAAGAAATGAAAAGTTACTATTCCAAATATAAAAATAACTAATACATAATACTATATAATTTATCAGGCACTGTTACACAAATTGCCATGTTTCATTTTAATAGATGTTCCTTTTATTCATGCTTTCCAATGCACCAACCCATGCTCAAAATTCAAATTTATTTCTTCTTCCTTTTTTTTTTCAGTCTTGGGGCTTGAACTTTAGGCCTGGGCACTGTCCCTCAGCTCTTCAGCTCAAGACTAGCACTCTACAACTTGAGCCACAATGCCTTTTCAGATTTTATGGTGGTTTTATTGGAAATAAGAGTCTCATGGACTTTCCTGCCTGGGCTGGCTTTGAACCGCGGATCTTCAGAACTTAGCTCCCTGAGTAGCTAGGATTACAGGCATGAGCCACTGACACGGGGCTTCAAATTTCTTAAGTAATATGAAAACCAATTTTTTGCAATGGTTATCTGTGGAAGATGAACCAGCATACAAAAAACATCTTACTATCTGAGACTAAATATATCTGTGTGAGAGTGTGTTTGTGCTTGCCCCAATAGCAAGGCTAGAACTCACGGCCTCAATCTTGCTAGGCGATTTTTCTTCAAGGCTGGCATTCAACTACAAGAGCCACAATTCCACTTCTGGTTCTGACTGGTTAATTGGAGGTAAGTGTCTTACAGACTTTTCTGCCCTGGCTAGCTTTGAACCACAATCCTTAGATGTGTTTCCTGAGTAGCTAGGATTATAGGCATGAGCTACTGATGCCTAGCTTAAATTCAACTTATACAAAGATAAAATAAAATGCTACAAAACCTATAGGAATATGTTTGAAAATTTGTTAGAAATGACGATTTCCTTAGAAATCATATGTGTAGGCACATGCATACAGGTAAATATGTCTATATGTGATCAGATATACACATATATTCACAGTCAAACTTTTTTCTCTAAGTTCTGCTATTATAAATTTGACAAATATAAAGTGTCAGTGCCTAGAGTCTGACTGAGGAAGGATAGAGGTAGAGAACCAAACAGGAGTGGCGTGTATTAGCTCTCAAATCTTCCAGTAACATTTCTTCTAAAAGTTAGAGGGTAAAAGCAAGACTTGCAAGATTAAAGCAAAAATGCATAATGCCTTTAAAAGATAGAACAGGGCCAAGCAGAGCAGAGTAGTGTATACCTGTAATTCCTGCAAGGTATTACAGGTAGAGATAAGGTAAGAGGATCCGCATTCAAGATCCATAGGCAAAAAAAAAGAGTCCCTAGCCAAAAAAAAAAAAAAAAAAAAGTATGTCTCAAGTAGGAGAGCTCCTTTTTAGAAAGATCACAGTCCTGAGTTCAAACCTTAGTACTGCCAAAAGAAAAAAGAAGAAGAAAATCTCTTCAGAGAAAAGAAATTTGAAATTGTAATTATAAAACCTGATCAGTGGATTTGGGGGGCTAAATGGGTGGATAAAGGGAAAAGGCTTTCTGAAATAGGGGACCAAATAAATCTGGGTGGTGGAGAAAATAGTGTGGTTATTGTGATGCTAATAAGAGTAAAAACTTCCTATAAAAGCTATAGAAATACATGCAGAAGTCCATTTTCTGATAAAATAGCATATTATAAAAGGATAAATAATTGAAGAAATTATTGATTTTTTTACCAGGTCTGAAGATGTGGTTCAAATGGTAGGGAGAGGGCCAGTCAAAGCAAGCAAACTGAGTGAGCTTAAGTGCTTGAGTTCAAAACCCTGCACCAAAAAAGAAAGAAAGAGAGAAAGAGAAAGAAAGAAAGAAAGAAAGAAAGAAAGAAAGAAAGAAAGAAAGAAAGAAAGAAAGAAAGAAAGAAAGAAAGAAAGAAAGAAAGAAAGAAAGAGGAGAAAGGGAGGAGGAAGACAAAGGAGGAGAAGAGATTGACTTCCAGATTTGTGAATCTGAACTTCAAATGTACTGAGCATATCTAGTTATGTAAATAAACAGACTTTTAATTAGAAGAGGACAGTGATGATATTGTTAGCCTTGGAAGTATTTGAAAAAAGAGTCCTTGCTATGTGGCTGGGTACAGTGGCTCAAGCCTGTAATCCCAGCTCCTTTGGAAGGGGAGTTCTTAAATCATGATGATTCAAGATCAGCCCTGCCCCTCCTTCCCAATAAAAAGATCACAAGACTCCATTGTGACCAATGGTTGAGCAGGAATTGCTCATCTGCCACTTGTCCCAGTGACTTGGTAAGGCCCAAATAGAGGGACTGCAGTCTGTCCACCCAAGCTTAAAAAAGATAGGATTGTCCCTATGAATCCAGTGGTAGAGGGCCTGTTAGGCAAACCTGAGTTTAAACCTTTGCATCCAAGAAAACACAAAGCAAGCAAAAGGAAAGAGCTCATAAGATAAATCTTATATCTCTACATTGTCAGGAAAAGGAGTCCTGTTTTTTTTTTTTTGTTTTGTTTTTGTTTTTGGTTGGTCATGAGGCTTGAACTCTGGTCTTGAGTGTTGTCCCTGAGTTCTTCAGCTCAAGGCGAATGCTCTACTGCCTGATCCACAGCACCACTACTGGTTTTTCTGGGGGTTAACTGGAGATAAGAGTCTCATGGACGTTCCTGCCTATGCTGGCTTTGAACCCCAATCCTCAGAAATCAGCCTCCTGAGTAGCTAGGATTACAGGTGTGAGCCACTGGCCCCCAACAAAAGGAGTCCTTTTTAAAAACTCAATGGGGAGTCCAGTTGAATTAACTATCTCTGTTTGCTACCAGTCTGCAGTTAATTCATCAGCCTTCTCCTCATTTTGCTCCCAAACACCATCCAGTGCAGTTCCTGTGTGTGTGTGTGTATATGAGTATATATATATATATATATATATATATATATATATATATATATATGAGCATATATATATATATATATATGCTCATTTATCATTGACCCTGGAAGTATTTCCAGTCCATCCATCTCTTTCCCCAAGGCTGGTTCAGTGGAGTTTTAATGTGCTGATGGAGTCAGACTTCTGAGCCTGGGAAACCGAAGCCAAACCTTACACCATGGTAATTAAGCTTTATTACTCTGCACATCTAAGCTGCACAGTGACTGTGTACAATGAAAAGAATGTATGCAGTTCTATAGCTAACCATTGCTACAGATGAGGTTCTTGGGGCAATGTGATTTTTTTTCTCAGCAGGGAAACAGGTTGGGTCTGGCTGGGCCTTTGGTGAAGAGAACAGAGAATGAGCATCCCCCACCCCAATCCCCAGCCAGCCCCCCACCCACTCCCCCCAGTGCCGGGAATCAGGATCTGCAAAAGAAGTTGGCTTTCTGCATAGAGCACAGGAGAATCCTCTTCAATTCAAGCTGGCATTAGTGAAATGATGGACAGTTACGTTGCATTACAAAACCTGAAGAGGATGTGGGTGGTGCTGCAGATTGATGTGGGTCAGATCATACAAAGTTTGAAAGATAAAATGAGATGAGATGAACTGTGTAAGGTCTGCTCCTGGATGGCGTGCAGACTCCACCCTCCTCGCAGCAAAGTCTCCACCCAGTACCTGCGTTACCTAGGCAACTGGGACACCTGGAAGAGGTCACATCTGCATCTGCTGAGGTCACATCTGAATTTGATGTGGCCACACCTTTCTCCACCCATACCCTAGATAAGGCCTAGCCCAGGCCCAGATGCTCTCTCTCTGCTCTTTTCTAGCTCTTTCTCAGCTCTTTCCTTCTCTTCTCTTTCCCAGCTCCCTTCTCTTTTCTAGCTCTTTTCTAGCTCTTTTCTGGCTCTTCTCTTTTCTAGCTATTTTCTCTCTTTTCTAGCTCTCTGTTAGCTCTTTCCCTCAGCTCTTTCTCTCTTTCTCTCTTTCTCTCTCTCTTTCCCAGCTCTCTCTCTTTCCAAGGCCTTTCCCAGCCGTGTGGAGGGCCAACATGGCCTGGTGCCAGCCAGAACGATGAATAAACCTACCCTTACCTGAGTACCACCTGCATGGTGCTGTTCTTATTCAGCTACCTCTTTTTAAAAACCTAACAAACTGCAATCAAGAACAGAAACAAATAGACAACAACAAACACCATGTAAAAACAAATGGAAGCACCCAATCCATACACTTTCTTCTGAGGCAGATAGAGAAGGTCGCTGATGACATTGTAAGTGGTATCTGAAGAACCTCCCTCATGCCATTGTTATGCTCTCCTAGACAGAAAAGTCTGGAAATTCTCCATCCAGTAAAATAAACTTTCAACCTCAATCAAGGAAGTTCCTCAGTTCCTTTTTAATTTTTTTTTGTAGGCATGTGGTTGTTTTTAGCAGGCATTTAAAGAATATAGCCAGTCTGGATTTTACAAATGGTACTAGCTGAATCTGCTACATATTTTGCCTGCAGGTTGCCAGCTCTCCTAAAAAGAAAAAAAAAATCATGCATATTTTATTCATGTAAAGGACTTATTTGCCTGGCACTGGGACTAAATCAAAGGTCCTATGCATAGATAGTCCTCAACTCTAATGCTCAGACAGACATTCTGTTACAGTCACAAACAGCCTCATCAGACACACCTTGTATCTTTGCATTTTTTTCTTTTCAAGTCAATTGTCCTGCACACAACCGCATGCAAATCACTAGCAGGAAGTAATGAGCTAAGTACTTTCCAAATCGTGCCAAGGTGCAGGTCTAAGATTGCCTTGACAAAGAAGAAAAGGTGATAGACTTTTCTCTTCCAACAACCTTAATCCATCAGCTCCATTAGAAAGTGGAAAGAAAAGAGGCAGACCCTCTAAATTCTGAACATATTCCCCCTTTGGGCGAGTCTTGCAATAGAACCACTATTGAAGTGCTTAGATTTCTCCACAAATTACGTACCCCTCAACCCCCATTGTGAAATGAGCTGTTTATTGCAAGTAGCAACAGGACTTTTTTTTTTTTAAAGATTTTGTTGGCCTTCTCCACTAATTGCTTTTTTGGCATTCTCCTGTCCACTTTTTTTTTTTTTACTATCCTACAAAATAGAAGGTTCTAGTCTAGTCTAGTGCATTCTTAACGACAGAGCAATTCGGTAGCCCCTCATCATGTTGGCTAGCTCAATATGAAGATATTATGGGAAAGGGACATCTTGTGTGAGTCCATAGAAAAGCAAATAAGCTACAATCCCTTATCTTGATAAATCTGGCCTCACTTTAATTAAATTGTAAATGAAGACTCACCTTTGAACAGTATCTTCAAATGGAAGGAGTCAGACCACAGACAGAAGCAAAAGTACATTGTGTATCTATAATTGAATGCAGGTTTTTTAAAATATATAATTACATCCTTGTGCACTTTTTATTTTTGGTTCCCAAATAAAGCCACTCAGATGAAATTAAAGAGCTTGCTGGAGAAGGTGCTTCTGTGCTTCTTCCAGTTTCTATGGTAACCCTGGAGCATCTTCTTCAGCCTTCATTGACTGAACATGATCAAGTGAACATGCCAGCTACAACTTCCAGCCAATTCTGGAAAAGGCAGGGGAGAATGTTTTGCTGATCTTATGACCACTAGAAAAACATGTTCTAGGACTGTCTGTCGTATCTATTCAGCTTCCCTCTGTTTGATTAACAATGGTTGTCATTTGACAATGAGTTTCCCAAGACTGTTTTGCTAGGGATGTATACACACATTACCTTTGAAATGTCTTTACTGGTAAATAATCTGTTTGGATGAGTAGGATCTTGCTGCAGCTGTCTATGCATTTTAATAGAAACTTCTAGATACTGTTTAGCAAAGTATTCTCTTTGCTGCAAGATCAAATAAAGAGCAGCTTAGCTGGGACTTTAGATATAGAACTGTATTAACCAACAATCTGAAAAGCGAAGCCATGAAATTATTAAGTAAAGGACTTGATTCATTGGTTTGATATATAGGAGTGAACCCATATTCTCAAGAGACATTCTTTGGCCTTTGGCTCAGGACTGGGGAGGGAATGAGGCAAAGGTGATTCACAGATGGAATCACAGTAGAATCTTGGGTCAGAGCAATAGCTAGCATAATACAGGGAGAGGCCAGGGCCCATTGGAGCAAGGTCCTTACAGGAGCCA
Organism: Dipodomys spectabilis; assembly: GCF_019054845.1. Classification (NCBI taxonomy): domain Eukaryota; kingdom Metazoa; phylum Chordata; class Mammalia; order Rodentia; family Heteromyidae; genus Dipodomys; species Dipodomys spectabilis. The sequence goes on along the minus strand of NW_024871162.1, from coordinate 141,340 downwards.
CTTAAAATGTAAGAAAAAGCACTCCTTGTATTACATTAAACATTACTGTAAGCAGCTCTGCTTAGATTCCTAATAGTATTATTAGAATTTTATTAAGGATGACTTCCAAAAAGATGAATAATTGCATCAAGAAACACAGTATTAGGCATATAATAGACATCCTATTTGGGAGGGATGGAGAAAAGGAGGGAGAGAGAGAGAGGGAGGAGGAAAGGAAGAGGAAAAGGAGACCGGGAGGGAGGGAGGAAGGGAGGCAGGGAGCTATTTTCTTAATGTCTCTGACTTTTGAGGTTCTCTACATTAACTTTGCTATATTTCCTTTAATCAATAAATTAAGTAATATTTTCTGCCATACTATTTGATAATTTTCACTCAGGAGTACATTTGTTTTCATAAAGCAGTTTATCAAAATCAAACCAAACACACACAGATATTTAAATTTTTCTTAAAAGCAAAGTTTGGCGTTTCCATTATAAGAGGTAAAAGTAAAAGTAAATTTCATAGTAATCTGTTCAGATTGTGAGTCTGTGTCTATGAAAGCATGAAATTGTTTATTTAACAGGTTTTTAACCTGTGTTTGGAGGGAGGTTTAGAGAAGAAAATAGTATGCCTTAGTATGCTTTAAAAGTTTTCACACATTTTAATTCTAAAATATCATGAAGTAGCAAAATAGGTTTGTCTCACTGAAAATTTCTTTGTCAGCATGAAGGTTTCCAGATAAAATTTATTTAGAATTCAAGGATAAAATAAAAATCAAAAGTAAAACTCGCCATCAATATTTATAAGAAAGAGAAACAGGGACAGCCACAGAAGGGGATGGGAAATAGAGAGACAGAGGAAATAACAGAGAGAGCAACAAGAAAGAGAGGAATAAAGAGAGACAGACAGAGAGCAAGGAGAAAGTTATAAATAAATAGTGGGTTAGAGTAGTTCATGTGTAAACATGAGAGCCTGCAAAGTCATCATACGAAAGGGTTGATTACTTCATTCAGCTCCATTTCCTTGGGGCAACCTAGTTTGTAAAGCTTCCTTGGTCACTTTGAGCCATAACAGAACCATCAACAATTAAATAAAAAATTAAACTCTCATTAGACATTCATTAGAGCCACACATTGGTTGTTGGGTGCAAAATGATACTTGTCATCTTTAAACTATCCATCCTTGTCACTCAACCAAAGTTCTTAGTGACTTTCTTTTTCAGTAGTAACAACAATTCTTCCTGAGGTATTGCATAAATATTTGAATACATAATGACAACTTATGACAAGTGAACTTTTCTGTAAATGGAGAGCAACAGCTTTGCATCTGTCTGCACAGTGCTTAATAGTTCCCAACTTCTCAATGATTGCTAGATATCATTCATATATATTTGTATGTGGTCATTTATATTCATATATATCCATTTTAATATATATATATACTTTTTTTCTAAGAAAAGCCAATCATACTATCCCTTTTTCCCAATCATGATCTTTTAAGGAAAAAAGAAAAATAAGCTCAGATAGAAAGCTCTGAGAACTTAACCTTATATAATCCTGAACACATTTTTTGGTTGGGTTGAAAAGAATAAGTCAAATCCCTGAACAGCTTCCAGCTCTCAGAATAGAATGTCAAATCCAAACTAGAAAAGGTTTCTGAAAATTTAGTGGAATCCCCCAAAAAACTCATATTAGGAGCATATCATTGTCTCTTATCTGGCCCTTCTGTCTTGGTCAATATTCTGCTATTAATCAAATATGATTGTTTGATGATCTTGTCTAATAATCTCTGTCATGTATTATGTGATACCATGATAAATGATATGACACCTATAAAATTATATTATATATGATGTATGATACAGTTAGTCTGTAGCATGGTGCATTAACTTGATTTCTTGATACAGCGGATCAGAAGTATAAACTTGAATGGTGCTAAGAGACTTCCGGCCATGAACAATAGATCAGCTGACATTTTCATGATAAATAAGAAACTAGGAAAACAACATCTTCTCAGAAAGAGATGCACACATTAGCTTCAGAAACTCAACAGAATATTAAATAAATCTGTATCATTTTGTAAATCAGGCAGTGAATTATAGTTTTAGAAAATCATCCCACCAAGGGGCTGGAAGATGGCTCAGTGGTAGAGTGCTTGCCTTGCATGCTTGAGGCCCTGGGTTCGATTCCTTAGCCCCACATAAGCAAGAAGAAAAAAGCCGGAAGTGGTGCTGTGGCTCAAGTGGTAGAGTGCTAGCCTTGAGCTGAGGAGCTGAGAGACAGCGCCCAGGCCCAGAGTTCAGGCCCCATGACCGGACCCCCACCCCCCAAAAAAAAAGAAAATCATCCCTCCAAAACAATGAATTGCCCACAGGGCAACACATTTCAGTTACTTAGAGAGAACCACTTATGTGTAATTATTCACCATTAATGTCCTCAGTGTTTAGTAATACTTAATGCTCTGAGGTTGGCTTGCGGTGCTAAAACTCGGCCCTTCCACATACCCCCATTTCAACAAGTCCCATTCCCCAGCTTCCAAATCAAGATGAATGGCTCCTCCCAGTCTGCCCACAACTTTCCTGGTTTTATCATTGAATGTCTTGCAACCTGGAAAACCCCTCAGTCCAGTTAAACACCTTCTCTCAGAGCCAGCTACTTGGTAGTTTTATTGCACCTGTACCTGGTACAGATTAGTCAGTGATTATATAAAAAGTTATAGCAAACTTCAGAGAGTGACAGGGATCCTTGGATCACTTGGTTCTTAGCTGAACTATTGTGAAGAATAATAATAAAATGACTGAGGTCTGGGAATGAACTTGATTCTTAAAGTAGCTGGAGTTATCATTGTTCCTTTATGGCATATACAAATTAGGTAAATTTGGGGAAACAAAACGGAAGGATTCATCACTTTTTGCTAGTGCTAAAATGCAAATTTCTCAAGAAAATACACAGGCAGTTATGGTTTTTGTGAGTGTTATTTGAGGAGCTGCTGCTTCCTCAGTCTACAGTTTGGAAGATGGGCTTGCTTGTCATTCAAGGGAGTTTACGTGCCGAACTCTGAAATTCCACACAGTTTGAAATATAGTTAAATAAATAAATGAATAAACAACTAAATACATAAATAAGTGAGAATGGAATTGCTACACTTTCTTTTCTTACTCCTAACAACCACAGGAAATCTTACTACCTCCTCTGGCTGTCCACAGAATAACAAAAGCAGAAGTATAGGAGGTGGTTAGATACCTACTGTTTGGTTAGTGGCACAACCTTGTGGTTTTGTCTAGAGACAGGGCTAAGCCATTCCTAGTGAAAGGAAATTAATCTCAAATTTGAAGTGTACCCAAATCTTCCAACCAATACTCCGGTGTGTAATTATTCTATTCCTAAGGAGATGTTCCTCTTCTTTGAATAATAAAAGGAGGAATTGAGGAGCAACGGGGAACTGCTTAGGAATCTTGCTTTTGTCCCTGTGTCCTGTAGAGGGGGAGAAAAAATAAATAAATTTCCGTTGCTGAGAACAAAATGGAGAGGCAGCTTGGATTAAATAGTGATCCTTTACCCAGCATTCCCCCAGACGGAATGCCATAATGACTGATCAGCATAGCCCAGTGCAGCTGGCCCTAGGCTGAAACCTCAACTTGAATACCTACACCCATCTGTGAACATTTGAATGAGTTCCTCTCTGCCTCATTTGGGGGGGGGGGGATAAAAAGAGAACCGTGGTGTGTCTGTGAAGAGGAAATTACTGTATTGTGTATGGAGAATGTATTGCCATAGTTTTAAAAGTGTTCTTTGCGTATTTGCAAAAGACAAATGATATTAAGGACAAACTCATCTTCCTTTACGCAAACTTCTCTTGTCTTTACACTTTGGGACACATTTTATTTGCTACAGGAAGTGGCATTTTCCTTAAGATTACAAGGCAAAATTTGTACCTTGAAATACCATATAGCTTGGTGGAAAATACTAGGTTGAGAGACTGATTACACCTGAATTCAAATACTACTTCAAGTTTGACTGGGATGGCATTCAAATCCATTCTCAGTTTCTTCAACTATGGTAAGAACTGGCACGTGATAGGCTACCAGCCAGATCTGGCCCATTTTCCAGTATTCTTGTCAGTAAAGGTTTTTTGTAAACAGAGAGAGCCATTTGTTTGTACGTGTCTATGAGTGTTGTTGGACTACAAAAATGGGTCTTACCAGAGAACGTAGACCTCTGCCCTACAAAGTCAAAATTATTTGTTCCTTGGGCATCTCCAATAAGAGAAAAAGATTACCCAGATGTAACTTTTGGCAAGGACAAGGAGAAACACAAGGTAGAATTTATACACCACAGAGAGTCAAGCCAGGGCAACCACTATCACTCTGGACTCAAAATCTAAACCTTGTACTTTTTTTTTGTTGGTGGTGGTTTTGTTGGCTGTTTTGTTGTTGGGTGGCATTTTTTTTTGTTTTTTCCTATCCTCTGTCTACAAAGCCATTCTGTCCAAAAACAAAATATGAGCTGGACTTCCTCTAACTTGGATTAAACTAATCTGTAACTCCACCACACCTGTGTGCTCAGGAAATTTCTATGGCCCTATTCATCCAAAGCACCAGGATTTATGTTCCATTGTTTGGGAACATTTGCTTTCTATCTCAGCGTTTCCACAGTAATTATACAGGAGACTTGATAAGACTTGGCACGTATTTGTTTTCCATTTTTAATTTTTATTTAGAAATAATAAAATAAGACATAATATATAAAAATATGTACAATCCATGGTTTGTGCAGTACAATAGGAAGACTTTAGATACAAAAAAAAGAAGAGATGGCAAATGGGAAAATTTAATAACTATCATGATTGTCAAAGGCCAGAATTGATCAGCTTACCAGAGCCCAGAGCTGAAACCTAACATTATTTTTTTTTTAATCTAGTGTGTTGAAGATCGTGAGTAAAGAGATAACTATTCAACACTTTGTACATTTCCACCTGAACATTATTAAACACAGAGTGAAGACAAACTCACTCTATTTCTTGGGTTAAGTCTTTTCCCTTTATGGAGTGACTTATAAAATAAAGGCTGGCATTTATTATTTGCCAGAGGAACATGAGTTTTTGAGGATAGAACTAACCCAATGCACATTAGGAGTTGGAGGGTGTGGGGCAACTGGGAAGAAAAGAAGCATAGGGAAGGAATAATGCATGTACTAGAACCAAACAAACAAACAAACAAACAAAAAAATAGAAGTCCAACAAACTTTCTCTAGGAATTTTGAAATGGCTACAGTGCTGTAGTGACATCCTTAGCATGTCTGGTTCAAGTATACTCTTAGAGGGATAGAAAACTATTCCTTTCTCAGTAATCAAAATAGAATTCACTTTGTCTACCTCTTATTTAAAAATAGAATAACCAAGAATCTATGCCTCCCTCCCTCCCCCACAAAAAAAAAAATAGAATAACGCCCTTCCAGATAGGGGCAAACATTCTTTAAAAGGGAACACATCATAAAGAAATTCGAACAGGATCTGCTTACAAGAGAGAAGCAACATGCATCTGAGAATCAACCCCAGATATTCACGATGAGTCTCCTCTATCTGTCTTCTAGAGACCAGTGTGCACTAGTTAGGCAGACCCAGTCAATAAGGACAAATATGTTGAAGGTAAAATGCTATAAATAGTGTGCATTACCTGTGTCTTGGCTCTTGACAAGAAAAAAAAATAATAGCCATTTAAAGCTTGTAACTATTAAATTGCTAATAACTATAAAAAGCTTTCAACTGAACAGTCCATGCTGAAATAAATAACAGAGGAACATAGCACTACAAATCTTACAAGGTCAGTAAATATTAGCTAAAACCATGCTAACCGGTAGCATATAGGAACTAGCTCCCAGAAATTGCTGCACGAAATGATACTTTCTGTGGCATTATTTGTTTTTTTTTCTTTACACACTCCTATTTACATTTGGCTTTAAATATGAAAATATCTGATAAACTTTATAAAATGTACACTTTAAAAACATAGCTTCTGCAAAATTTTTCTTGAAAAAAACAAACAAACAAACCTGTGCACCAGAAATTTTAGGTTTTTTTCTTTTTTTTTTTTTCAGAAATAAGTTGCAAGATTTCCCACTCTCTTTCTTGATCCTGCATCTACTCCCTTTCCAATATCTCAAGGCTCTTTAAGTGGTAGCATTATGTGTATGGGGGAGTCCCTGGTAGTCACTCCCATTCGTCTCTGTATCTTCATTTAATTTATGATATCACTAAATACTCTTTGGTTTGATTATTTCCCTCAGCAAAAAGATCATGGTAATAGCAGCAGCTGGAGCCCACCATAACCCTTCATTCCCAGTCCCTCCAATTCTAAACAACTTCCCAAACTTCCTTTTGAATTTAGGTTTAAAAAAAGAACACCAACTTGCTTGAACATCTTTTTCTTCTTGGTTCCAATGAACCTAACCCCACAGTTTTCAGACGCATCAACATAGAAGGCTGCGGACAACAACAACAACAAAAAAACTGTCCTCTAGTTGTTTTGTTTTTTCTTTTGCAGGCACTGAATCCAGATATGGCTGTTCAAGAACCACAGGCCATCACAAACATCATGTAGAACACAAAACAAAACAAAAACAAATACATGATTCTAGAACAAGCTGTTTTTTAATGGCATACCAGGAAATAATACCATGAGAGTTGATTATTTTGAAACTCCGATTAAAAAGGAAAGTGGGCAATGCTAGAATTCACACACACACACACACACAAAAAGGTGGGGAGGAAAACAAAAATAATAATAAAATAAAAATAGATGTATTGTTGAGCTGATGCAGGTGCAGGAGGAGGCTGGTGCTTCTAGCCAAGCAGAAGAAGGGGGAAATGAAGTGGGCTTAGTAACTTGTTGGAGTTCCACAGGAGATGACAATGATCAACTCACTTTCATCATGAGGATGAGAACTTAGAGGGAAAATGACATAAGTCTTTCCAACAATTATCTCCTTAACTTTGTGATTGTTTATGGCTATTTTTGATCCTGAAATACTGAGATAATTCTCATCCCTACCTCTGCCATCCAAAGGCAAATGTCATCTCTCCCTCTTAAATACTTAAGCTAAAGTGTTGAAGCAAAGTGTTTGTCCTCACCTCCCTGTCTTTGGCATTTACGGCTCTCTGTGACACAGCAAGATTCACTCCAGACTGAGCAGAAAAAGAAAAAAGCAAAAGGAAGAAAGGAAAGTAGAGGCCAAGCATGACCATGTCAAGCTAGAGATAGCCTGGTTGTCAAGGTAAAGAAATTGCCTACGGAACATGATATCTATTTATCTTTGATGCTAGATGGCTCTATTTGGAAGGTGCTAGGATGCCAACAAACTCAACCAAGATCTTATGGAACCAATATTAGAATGTGTTAAAAAAGAAAAAAAAAAGAGGGAGATAGCCCAGAAAATTCAAGGGGCACATCACCATTCTTTACTTTAATGCATTAACCTGTCCAGCACTCCCTATCAGGAAAGAAAAGGTGTGTGTGTGTGTGTGTGTGTGTGTGTGTGTGTGTGTGTGTGTGTGTTTCCCCTTTCTTCTTCCTCTTCAAATAAGCAGGTACAGGAAAGAATCTTAAAAGTACTACACTTGCTGGACTGGACTCTGTGTGTTTGCTACTTCTGTTTTTTGTGGTGTGTGTGTGGGGGGAGGAGTTCCTGGTTATTTTTGTTTTCTTTTTTCTTCCTTCCTTCCTTTCTTTCTTTCTTTTTTTTGAGAAAAGGTGCAAAACAGACAGGCTCTTCAAGGTCTTACTGCAGTTCAAAGTCTCTTGATTTCAAGGCAACCCTTGGAGCTTTATTTCTTTTTCTTTTTCTTTTAGCATAAGCTCCACTGTGCAAAAAAGTGTGCATTATCTTTGGTATTTATTTTAAGTAGTCTAACTTAAATTTTGAGATAATCCATTAACATTATGGAGAGAAAAAAAAAAACACAACAAAAATAAAACCCAGAGGCTACCATTTGGCTAGTGTTACGTAATGCCCTTATATAACCAGAGTGTGAGAGAGAAAAAGACAGACACAGAGACAGAGAGACAGAGAGACAGACACAGAGACAGAGAGAAAAAGAGAGCGATCAATTTTAACACAAATTACTAGTCTCAGAAAAATCAGGCTCTCCTTTTTGGCAGTTAATCGCCAAACACTTGCCACCGTGAATCACTTCGTGAGCTTTCAACCCGAGTTCAACACTGACTTTTAAATTACACACAAGAAAAACTACACTTGCAACAAAAATACACTTTGTGTTCATGTAGTTAGCAGCTTTTCAAAAAAATTAAGGCAGAGTGCTTGCTACCTTTGTTTTATGCCATTAAAAACATTCTTGTTCCCCTAAAGAAAAGCATTCTGGATAAGTTGAATATCCAAGCTAGGCTTGTCTGCAGATTCAAGTTTTGTAAAAAAACAAAAAAACAAAACACAAAACACAAAAACGATACATTAAACAATAACAAACCAAAAAACAACCCATAACTTATTCTACAACACGTATGTGCCTTTGGGGGTCACCCGGAGGCGTGCTGAGTGCATGCCACCCATCATTGAGCTTACAGTCTTTCCTGGAAACCTTTTGGCGAGCCTTAGTCCCTGGCGGGGGCGCTGACCTCTGAGCCAGTCCTGTGGTCTCTGTCACTCTCTCAGGCCTTTGACCCACAGACCGCGTGGTGGTGAAGTGAATAATAATCCCAGACAAGGAACCACTCCCCGCTGGCACACAACCAGTCATATCTCCGATTCTCGCCTTAAGGGTCTCGGCTCTAAGGGGACACTGGCCTGGTTGTGCAGGTCTAGGTCTGGGGGGGAGTCCGTACTTGTGCTTTCGGGGGGCCCGTTTTCACTGTCGTCTTCCTCTTTGCTGGTGAGGGCAACCTCGTTTTCGTAGCAAAAGGAATTCGCGTTGGAGAGGATGTACTTCTTCTCCGCTAAGTCCCTAGCACTGCAAAGAGGCGTGTTGGGGACCTCGTAAGTCTTGTGGAACCTGGAATAATCGACCTTGTAGTAATGCTTCTCTTCGAAGAGCACCGGCTCGTAGCGGTGACCCCACAGGATCTCGTTAGCCAGGTAAGAACTCCGGCACTGCGTGGTCATGGCCGTGGCCTCCACCATCCCTTCCAGGATCACCACAATCTCGAAGTCCGCGTTGTCGATGTCCTGCTTGCTCAAGTCATACAGGGGGCTGTCTTCGTCTATCTCGTGGACGATGGTGATGGGCGACACCAGGAAGATCCGGTCGATCCCGCTGTCGAAACCCACGTTGATGTCGATCTGGTCCAGGGGGATGTACTCCCCCTCGGAGGTGATGCGGGACTTGAGCAGCTGGGCGCGCACGTGCGCCTCCACCAAGTGGCTCTTGCGCAGGTTGCCCACGCGCCACATCAGGCACAGCTTGCCGTCCCGCATGGCGATCACGGCGTTGTTACTGAACACCAGGGTCTCGTTCCTCTTCTTGGGCTTCGCCATCTTCGCCATGACGGCCCCGATGATGAAGGCGTCGATGATGCAGCCCACGATCGACTGGAAGACCACCATGAACACGGCGATGGGGCATTCGTCCGTGACGCAGCGGAAGCCGTAGCCGATGGTGGTCTGCGTCTCGATGGAGAAGAGGAAGGCGGCCGTGAAGCTGTTGACCTCCGACACGCAGGCTTTGCTCTCCTTCGATGCATCCAGGTCCCCGTGGAGCAGAGCGATCAACCAAAACACGCAGCCGAAGAAGAGCCAGGACAGCACGAACGCCAGGCAGAAGATCACCAGCATCCACCGCCAGCGGATGTCCACGCAGGTGGTGAAGATGTCCGCCAGGTACCGCTGCCCCTTCTCGCCCACGTTGATGAACTGCACGTTGCAGTGGCCGTCCTTCTTCACGAAGCGGCTCCGGCACTGCTGTCGCGTGTGCACTTTGCTCTTCCCGTTCCCGAAGCCATTGGCCACCGCCATGGTGGCCAACTTCATGCCGTCTTCTTCCGAAGAGACGATGCTGTAGCGGTTGGTTCGCACACTGCCCATCGCTTCTGCTGGGGGCTCCAGTGCTTCTGCTTTGGGAAACAGTCTGAGTTTTTGCAAGACCCTTTGGAGAAACAGTTTTGAATGTTCAGTGAGGACACACGCACACAAAAAAATAAAATAAAATAAAATAATAAAACGAGGAGAGATGAGTTGTCTCCAAGAGCCTTGCAGTTCTACCAAGGTCTCCTGACGGACATGCAGTTACCTCTGTAACTCAGCAGACATCCAGAGAGTTTGTCCTGCAAGAGAAGAACACAGAGCCCTTCGTTACAAAAGAAGTCCTTTCCTGAAAGAGTAAGGCAGCATTTCCCAACCGAAACAGAACCGAATACAGAAAGAGTCTGCATTGGATTGCAGGGACCTTCATTCCTTGTTCCCTAGAATGTTTCCTTCCCTCAATAGTTACTCCAGATCACAAAAGTGTTGGACAGAGATGAGTTACCTGTAACACTCTTTCCACCAATCTTTCAATTCTCACCTCTTGCACTTCCGGCCACCTCTCTATTTAACCTCCAGGTTGACCTAGCAGCTCTTACTCTCTTCCTTTTTCGCCTTTCCTGCTTGTTAGGTTTCCAAGTCATTCAACCAAAGAAAGCCTTTCTGATTCCAAGGCTTGTCAACGAACTTTCAGAAAGAGAATATTTCCTGTCAATGCAGCCTTGATATTAATTGCACTGCAATGCATTATGGGGGGAAAATCGAGCCCTCCACGAGAAGGCCGACTTCAAGAGGCCCCGGCGATTTTGGGTGGGTGTTACAACTGAGCCCTCTCTGGGAATCATGTGAATGGATGGAAGTTTCTGGATCGAGTTTGGGTTTGGTCCATCGCTTTGCACACTTGGAGTAGCCACTGTGCAGCTATGCCTGCCAGCATCTCAGTTAGTAGGAATGATTCTGACTTGAAGACACAGCTTTGCTCTGGGGGATAGAGAGCAATTCTGTTGCTTAGCAATAAGAGTCGTTGAAATTCTCCAGAGATGGGATTGCCATGTGTAATGACAGGCTAGGAAGCAAGCACCTTTGTGCCAAAGGACCAGGTCTTTAGCGGATTGAGATAAGGCAGGAACTCATTTCGTGTAGGTCCAATGCTGGGTTCTTTCAGACAGAGACAACTTTGTAATCTAAGCAGCTCGTAAATGCCAGTCAGCTTACTTTCACTTCCAGGACTGTTGTTTGCTATAGGTTCCTATGGGGAAGGCATTCACCTTTACTTAACAAGAACAAATAGCAATTTTCATTTTCTTTTTCCAATTGCCTCATTCTCCCCTAGGTTAAGAACTACCTACGTGCATTAACTTTCCATCTTGACTCTAATAAAGATACATTATTCTTTGACTAACAACAGCCTAAGAGAAAGCCAAAGGTGTTTTCTTTATCAAGTTTGAATTCACAAAACGAATTCAACCTAGCACTAAAATATCAAAGTGATTCACACCTTTTTTTTTTTTTTTAAATTTTGCAACAACCAAAGGCATGTCCTGTATTGAAGGGAGACATCAGAAATTTGTTGAAATTCTGATAAGGCAGACACCCCTTTTTCTTTCTCCTCCCCAAAACCACACTAAAGATTAAGCAGTCACCAGAACCATTTTTCAGTCAAGCCCACTGAAGACAAATGAAGCAAAGCATTTATCCCAGTCTTGTGCATCCTTTTATAAAGAGGCAAGGTGCATTGTCTTCGAAAATGCCTTGTTACAGTCTTTTGACTTCTTCTATATCCAAGCGATTATGCAAGAATGTGCCCCAACACATTTTTCCTAAGATTAGTCATCTGTGAAAATTGCAATGTGTGTTACATTTTGGCAGCTTTTGACACCTAAATGATGCCCCGATTTGAAAGTGCCTTTGAATTACTTTCTAAAAAGAAGGTACAGTGCCTTCCCTACCTTCCACCTGCTTCAATGTTTTGTCTGCTTCCTTATGAAGCTTGCACTTGGACCAAAGGTGGAAAAAAAAAGATTCACAAACCTCAGGCTTGTAAATCATAAATATGGAAAGATTTCTTTTCCTCTTTTTTTTAAGCAGTGATTATTGGCTCACATGTAATTGCCAGGTATTTTTACACAAACACAGAGAAAGCAATGGGACACTCAACACAGGTGTACTTTTCCAATAAAGCAAGGACAAAAGAATCTTCATTTACAGAGGGTTTGAAGCTTGGAATTTGGCTTGACTTGAGACTATCTGAGTATAAACTGACACAAAGAAATTCCATTTACATGATTCAAAACAATCCATCAATCCTTCGATCTGAATTACCATGGGGGGAACATGAGCAGTATAATATCACCTCCAATTTATTTTGGCTTACTTCTTCACTCTTTACAGATGAGAGCCTAATAACCATATGAAATCTAAAGGCTGAAATATGCCTTTCCAAAGATCCTGATGTCAGGATGAGATTGTTTGAATTCCACAAACCACACAATACTAGCTTCCTATGAATAGCTTTCCCCATTTAGAGCCTTGAAAAAGGCCCATGTAAAGAGACTGTGTTATTCTCTCATTTCCACTGCTAATGGCAGAATTTGTTTCCTAAGTGGAGCACCATCTAGAAAATTTCTCATTTCTCTCTCGAAAGGGAAAATAAGTGGTTGCGTTGTGATCATTGTTTTAGGCAAAATGGAGACATTTGTAACTTCAAATAGATACCCCAGATATCTAATTATATGAGTATAATATGTGTGCACGCGCATTCTATATAGTTGGACTTTGTCGAGGTAATTACATCACAGAAGTGTAGAACCTGCCAGATTTGATAGGGTAACTGTCTTAAGAATCCAACACAAAAATTGCTTTCTCACATGCCTCAGTGGTGTTAAGTAGGCAGAAAATTTCCTTGCCCACTCCTCTCTCACTGGAGATCACCCATCCATGAGCATCTGTGGAAAGCTTTTGTGTCTTAAATTTAAAAATAACTAAGGCGTTCATGCCACTTTATTCCAAATCATCTTCTGAGAAACAATGAACTATAGAAACATGAGAACACTAAATGAGTTGATGGCTATAGCTCCAGAGAATGGATAGCTGGTTTGGTGAACAATGTATAAAATCCTCTTTCAGCTTTAATATTTACAGAGCTGGCTGTCAATTCAATGGACACAAAGAATCATTTTTGCCTAGGCCACAGCCAATGATGTAGAAAGTATTTCTGGGAAATTGAGAGGCTACATGTGGGGCTGTTCATGGTAAGACTATTTATAGGCTGAGCCAAAATTAAGCATAAGCAATGGAAAAAAATATTTCAGCGCTTCAATCTTAGGTAGATATGAAATGGGGCGGGGAGAGAGAGAGAGAAGAGATACAAGGTCAAAGAGATCACATGGGATAAATGAGGGACACTAAACTGCTTTCAGTATGTAGGAAATAGTTCCAATAGAATCTATTTTAAAGAAATAGAATTAAAAGGTAATCAAGAGGAGTAAAAGAGAATGACTATGTCTTATAATTATAGGCCAAGAACAAAGTTTCTGCCTAAGGATAGGAGATAGCTAAAGAAAATGCACTGGGCTATGAGAGGTCTGCTAATGAGTGTTTAGAGCAGCTATTCCCCAGCTGACGCCATATAGACCAGCCTAAGTGAGCTCTGGGTACAAGTTGCTATGTGAGCCCAACTGCTCTCAGAGCAACCTCTCTGCAGCTCAGTAAACAGAAAGGAAGAGAGAAGGAGGGGGAAGTGAGCAGAGGAGAGAGAACATCCCTTTATCTATGTGAGCTGTCTTCAACAACTATGTTCAGCAAGGCATGCTGCTGTGATGCACAGCATTTGCAGATTTTGGAAAGCAAACAATTGGTAAATAGTAATATACACGAAAACTGTCATGAAATGGTAGAGATACTTAGGTCATGTGGCTAATAGTTCAGGATACTCCAAAGTCATACAAGGACTCTACCATGAACTAGAAAAATCTTCAAATGAAGAGTCTGAAGGAGAGAGATACAATCCCAAAGGTATAAAACATCTGTTTCTTATGGATAGTAATAATCTAAAAAAACAAAGTGCCATCAATCTATGAGGGGAGGGGCAGACCTTGACCTCAACTCTCACCCCTCCCTTCATATCCCAAGTAACATGTGTCTTTCCTCCAAAGCATCAGGATTTTTGTGGATGGTGACAAATATAAAGACTCAGAAGGGAGCAGGAAGAAACTAACAAGTGTAACAGTGTTACATAGCAGACACACAACAATTGGTAGAAAGGAAATCTGACAGCCTATTGATTATTAGTGTAATGATAAAACATGATTAAAAAGTCAACATTCTTTGCATGTCCAAAACAGATTTTTTTCCAATAACACCTCTTTCCCAACATCCCAAGTTTATGAAAATCTCCAGAATTCTCTTTATCATCACTATGCTACTGATACATTCACCCAGACAGACTTTAAACTACCTATTCCCTATTTCTAATTTCTTTCTTCAGTTGTCATGATGAATTCATGTTCTGATGCAATCTTTGTGCAGACTCAAGTTGTAGTGATCTTTGCTTCCTTGAAACCAAATTGCAACCAAGGTAAGGCATTGATACCATTATTAATGAGACTAACAAAGTGCTTAGGGCAGGGTGACATATGATGGGAAAGTTCTGCCGTCTTCAGGCTCAAAAATACAAACTCAAGCTGGGGCGCTCTTTCCCCCAGCAAAGCAAGTTTAAGATTCTTACTCTGGAAAGCCCCACTTGAAACAACCACCAGAAAGATAATAAAATAAAATAGACATCAGGATCCAGAAGAAGTTTTGATTTGGGAGAGCAAGGGTAGGGGAGTGCAGGGGAGAGGTGTCTGGATCTCAGAAGAGGGCTCATATCATACCTCCAGCCCTCCCTGCCCACCCCTGCTCCTTTTCTCACCCCTTTGTCTTTTTTGTTGTTGTTGTTGTTGTTGTTTCCTTCTATCTTTTCTCCTAAGAAGAAGAAACAAACTCAGACTCGCCCCTGCACTGCAAATCCGGTATCTCTCTACAGCTGGTACATTGGAAGTTATGAGCACAAACAGACGTTGCAAGAAATCTGTGTCTGTTGCTCAACTGTTCCAAGCATGTCTCAGTATTTTTAGCTCTGAGGATGTTCAAGGGCTCGCACAAACTACCCAGGCATGAGTTTGGGACGTTTGAGAGGAGGGGTGAAATGGGGGGGGGGAGGGGGCGCGACGGAAACATGACAGCTGGGCATCTTGGGAGCAGCCGGGCAGGGGTTAGGGCAGGAGACGAGTTTATTCTCTAGGACAGAGAGACACGGAATGAAGAAAGAAACCGCCCCCCCCCGCACCCCCCCCCCCCCCCGCACACAAGCCCTTACCTGTTGCTGGCACAGTAGCATGGGGACATGGAGTAGAAGTGGAGGGATACAGAGGCATGTAAGATCCAATGGTTTGTATTAAAAAAAAAAAAAAAAAGAGTGAGTCAAAGCAATGGAGAACTCCCAAGGAAAAAAAAAACCAGACCCAAGCTTCGGATGGCTGCGCGCTGGCCAGAGCTCCAGTGCGCTCTGCGCTATCCTGGGCTCTTTTGAGGCAGCCAGTGCGATACCGGCCCTCTCGGCTCCGCCTCCTGGCTGCAGCCAGCCAATCGCAGCGCGCCTGAGTCCCCACCCCCTCCCTTCCCGCGGCGAGGAGGGGAAGGGAGGAAGGAGGGAAAGGAGTGGGGTGGGGGGGAAGATGCTGCCAGTCCCGGGAACCTGCGGCTGCGTCCTCCCTCTCCGCCCCTCCGCAGCACCGTTTTGGGGGTGGAAGGGGTATGGGGGAGTCACAGGGCTAGGGTTTGGGGTCCCCCACGGCCAAGCTGGGACAAGCAGCAGGTGGGAAGGTTCGCGGCCGGGGCTTCCGTGGCTGGCTAATTGCAGCTGAGCCTTGGGCAAGGCTTCCTACCCCTGTAAACCCCACACACTTCCCTGGCTGTGCGTGCTCCTAGTAGGGCACGCGAGGTGCTGGTGCGGGGCGGAGGGCTGGAGGTTGGGGGTGGGGGGTTGGAGGGAGGGGGGTGGTGGAAAAGTTGCACGTCCGACAGGGTTGCAGGTGTCCCCCATCCCAACTCACCCAAAGCCCCCTTTTCTTCCAACTCCACCATTCCCCCCACTCTCCCCGCGCGCCCGACCCCCCCGAACCTGCAGCGCGCACGCACCGAGCAACAGCTAATTAAACCGGGGCAGAGAATCCAGCAGGAGTTAGACGCAAAAATAGATAGATAGATGATAGATAGATGATAGATAGATAGATAGATAGATAGATAGATAGATAGATAGATAGATAGATAGATAGATAGATAGATAGATAGATAGATAGATAGATAGATAGATAGATAGATAGATAAAAACGAAAGAAAGAAAAAAGAGAGAGAGAAAAGGTAGCAACTGCTTGGCTATTCGGTTTTCCAGGCTGTTGGTGAATTCCTTACAAAATGCCTAGACTTTTCTGGAGGATGAACCGCTTCCTTGCTCTTGCCTAGTCCATCCTCGATTCCTCCTCCTCCTCCTCCTCCTCCTCCTCCTCCTCCTCCTCCTCCTCCTCCTCCTCCTCCTCCATCCACCACCGCCACCAACACCATCGCCACCGCCACCGCCACTGTCACCGCCAGGCACGCTCGGCTGATCTAAAAGCAGAACAATTAAGAGAATAATGAATTCTCTGGAACAAGCAACTCCTACAACCGTGCTCTGCCTTCGCACCAAGCGCCTCCCAGCTCAGCTCTCGCGTTCCATTCTCAGCAATCAGGAGAGAGAAGGGGAGGACAGACAGATAGACACAGAGACATCCGGGCAGACCTTTTAAAAAGAATCAACCCGAGAGTTAAACTGCAAGTTGGGATCAATCGAACCGCGTGCATCGGTTCTGTAAAGTGAATGCATGGTCTCTCAGTGCTTTCAGTATCGTTACGAGATTTTCATCTTAGAGCACACTATTTGAGTCTTTTCTTTCCATGACGTTTGCATTCCCTGTGTGTTTTAAATATTTGTGTGTATATGTACTTCAATGTTTTATTTCCTCAAGCGATCAAAGGCATTCTAGGAGCGGTTTATTCTCTCTAAAGGTCTCCTTAGATTCCCCAACCTACTTCCACGAACTAGCTCTCATTCTGGGCAAAAACAGCCTGGTGGGTTTTGTGTCGAGGGAGGTGAACCGGTTCCCTCTCCGAGTTTCACATCTCCACGTGGCCCCTAGGAGGTGCTGGTGAAATACACTTGGATTTCTTTTCTTCTTCAGACCCATAGTTAATCCTGCTTTAGCAAGTGTGTCTCTTTTCCTAGCACTTGAGCAAGACACTTAAATCACCGGGGTGTGGAGAAGGTCTTGCACGCGCTGTGAACTTGCGATGGGCCACATCGCTGGAGTCCATAGAGCTCTGTGACTAACACCATACCTTTGAAAGCCTTGCGCTGGGAACACTCACAAGGGGAAGGCTGCTGCGACATGTATGAAGTCAGCTGCCACTTGTACTCAGCTCCAGTTAAATCTGAACAGGGAGATGCGTAAGAACCCAGGCTACAGGTAATAAGGCATCTGGGAGACCCACAGATTAATGCTGTGTCCGCCAAAGATGGAGAAAGGATTAATTACTGGTTTCAGTTCAATGGGCAGCCTCTTGGAGTTCTTAAAAAATAAATAAATAATAACTAAAACAGGCTGAAAGTTAAATCAATCCCCTAAAACATATTAAGGCTTAGTTGGGGGAAAAGGGAAAGGGGGGGGGGAGAAATCATCTTTTATGCATTTTTCTCTTCTGTATTTTATTCTCAGTGAGAGCCTCTGCAGATATAGCTAAGAATTTTACAGATCATGTGAATTCAGAGGTAATACAATTTCTTTTCCTTTCCTTTCCTTCTTTCTTTCCTTCTTTCTTTTTTCTCTTCCTTCCTTCCTTCCTCTTTAAAAATTTCTTTGTTTTTCTTGCAGGCATTAAGTTCTGTTGGAAAAAAAAAATCACTCACCCAGAAAGGGACAGCAAGTTTTGCTGAAGTTTGGATTGAAATTGTTTAATACT
This sequence comes from Dipodomys spectabilis, assembly GCF_019054845.1. Classification (NCBI taxonomy): domain Eukaryota; kingdom Metazoa; phylum Chordata; class Mammalia; order Rodentia; family Heteromyidae; genus Dipodomys; species Dipodomys spectabilis. The sequence continues at coordinate 123,356 of NW_024871162.1, read as the reverse complement.
CTACCGTAGGTAAAATGAAGGTGGGGTCATAGGGTAGGAGAATCACTAGAGAAATGAACCCAGAGTGGTAAGATTTTACATGGCTACATTCATGGAGCTAGTGGAACACAGAATGAATATACCCCACTTTTTCTTACTCACCCATTGGCATTGTTTTTCACCTCCACTTCAGCCCACTAAATAATGTTTACATTCCTAAGGAGAAGGTCTCAGGAAAGGTACTGATTTTACTAAGTAGCTTTCAAGTCTGGGGAAATAGTGTTTCCCTTAATCATTGATGCAAATTAACACATAAAGGATTAAATATTGAAACTCAAAGCTTGTCTAAATATATGTGAGCATTTTCTAGCTACATTGCTTTCACTTTAAGGATATATTATATATATATATATATATATATATATATATATATATATATATGCATCCTAATTAAGAAATAGTTTTTAACTCTATCCCTGTAAGGAATTTTTTATGTGCCAAAGCATTAGGACTCGGGTAAATATGCTTTTTTTGGAGTGATGCGTAATAGAGATTTCTCTAGTCAGCCTATTTTTTTTTTTGGCTGAGTCAGGTCTATTTAGAAAAATTCCCCATTAGTTTCAGACACCATTCCTGTTGAGTGCTGGGATCCATCTGTAGATTAAATTTTTCCAAGGAAATGACAATTATGCTCCTACTGATCCCCTCCACGGCAACCACTTATAATATTAGAACCGAATATTAGTCATAATTTGGATTCACAGGCAGATATACATGACACACAGAGCTGGTGTTCCATTAGGAACACAAATCTTTCCTTCACACTTCTAGAAAGATCACCAACAATGAGACATATTTTAAGACTTCCAAGTATATATATGTACAGACAAATATATATTCAATTCACACTCACAGCAATGAAAAATGAATAGCGACTTGCATTTGCATTCACTTACTGATCAATCTTTTGAATAATAATCAATAGTAATAAACAACGAACATCATCAGAGCAGCTTGAGATGTAGACAGGATATTTCTGCAGTCTACTAAGAACAAACCACAGCCAGGTGCTGGTGGCTCACACCTGTAATCCTTGCTACTCAGGAGGCTGAGGTCTGGGGATCATGGTTCAAAACCAGCCCAGGCAGGAAAGGCTGTGAGACTCTTATCTCTAACATTAACCAACAAAAATCCAGAATTGGAGGTGTGGCTCAAAATGGTAGAGCACTAGTCTTGAACAGAAAAAAATAGTTCAGGGGCAGCACCCAAATCCTGAGTTCAAGACCCATGACCAACAAAAATCAAACAAACCAAAAAGAACAAACCAACTAGTAGGGCATTTTAAAACATTGAATGTAACCTTCTCTATTGGGACACAGCTTTGCATTCTGCAGAACCTCTTTGGCTCTAAAACGTAAGCATTTTCACTTACCACTCTGGTTATTTAATCTTCTTATTAAATTCAATAATCATATTTGCCAACTAAGTACCAGGTAACACAGGAGACAGGAAAGTCCAAGAAGCAAACTTTTTGTCCTACAGAGTTTGAAATTTTGATTTTGGAAGACAAAAACATTGCACAAGTAAAATGTTTCAGTGAGTAAATTCTGGAAGATTTAATACATGATTACTTATTGCCAGATGCAGTGCTATTGAGCGTTTTGAAAATAAGTCAGAAGACACAACTATGTACTCATTCACCTGATATTCTGAAATACCCATAATGCACAAGTCATATACAGTCATGTGTATAAGTAAATTCTAAGTATAGCATGTTCTTAGTGAGTGCTTTTATTCATACAGAGGCACCAAAGTAACAGCTCACAATATCAATTTGTATCTCTCATACCCAGGAATGTAGCATCCTACATCATAGTTTCATTGTTGTTGATGTTGGTTTTGGGACTTGAACTCAGGGCTTAGGCTCTATTCCTGAGCCTCTCTGTGCTCAAGGCTAGAGCTCTACCATTTGAGCAACAGTGCCACTTCCAGTTTTTGAATGGTTAATTGGAGATAAGAGTCTCACAGGGACTTCTCTGGCTAGGCTGGCTTTGAACCATGATCCTCAGATCTCAGCCTCCTGCATAGCTAGGATTACAGGTAAGCCACCAGCACCTGGTCATCATATATTTTTAAGTGATTACAGTGTGTTTAACTAGCATGTTTTATTCCTCTCATGCTATTAAAATATTTTCACGTATTTCCCGTTCATAGGCTTTTCAAAATCCAGTGCTGTATCTTCCTTACCTTCAATATCTTTATCCCCTTGCAGTTGGCCAGGTACGTAAGTCCTCCTCCGCAAAGGTCCGTGGAACAGGAAATGAACCAATAGATATTAATATTCAGTATGATATGCCATGACTCAGTGCTCTGTGCTTTGAATATGGCACATCTTCCACAGCTTGAGGTGCTGAATGTCCCCAGCTGGTGGCACCATTTGGGGACATGGTGGAAACTTTAAGAGGTGGTACCTATTTGGGGGAAGTGGGTACTTGGGGGTGTGTCTTGGAAGGTTATACCTGGTCCTTAGTTGCTTCCTTTTCTGTTTCCTGTCCCTCATGAGGTGATTAACCTCTGCCACAGGCTCTGGCCACCGCAATTGTCTGTCTCGCCACGAACGCAGAACCAGCTGAACCGAAGATTTGTGGACTGATGCCTCTGAAACAAGGTTACAAAGCAAATCTTTCCTCTCTAGTTTTTGTCAGGCATGCTGTCCCAGTAAAACAAATACCACGCAGTATGACCAATACACGCAGTATGAATGTCAACAAGATATTTCACGTTGGCCTAAAATACCCAGAGCCCATAAGGGTACTGTGGACCCATTTGCTCTTGTGTTCAATGATGCGATACTACTTTGAATCTGCCAGGCTGTCCACACGCTCATCTAATTCGTTGGACAGGTCATTAGCAATGTACAAAGAGTAAAAGTATGCTTTCTTGTTTGTTTGTTACATAGTATGAGCAGATGCTGAATTTGAAGTTACTTTCCCTTGGTCAGTTTCCTTTTTGGATAAAAGAGCTTTCAGATATGAACACTGACAACTGTATTTGCTTTACAGACCATCTAACTAGAAGTCCTCTGAGTAAGATGGAACCTTAGTGTTCGAATCTGCTTGTATATTTTATAGGTTTACACACAACAAAATCCCAAGTATTCATTCAGTGACTATTTCTGTGTTTACTCTGTCCCCCTATTATCTTGGTCTTCATTTTCCATCAAATCTGTTAAAATCCAACAAGAATAATACGTCGATCTGTTCTTGAAGAATTCTATACTTCTAGAGCCAGACAGGTTATTATTTTAGTAAATTACCTCTTCTATCATGTTCCAGGAGACTTCATTTATCTCCCATGAGTGAGACAATTATACTCTGAAAATACCATATTCATCCTTGGACCAAACCTTACATTACTGTGTCTTCACACAGTGATTATGATGATTGCTTGATCTGTGTTATCTGCTGTAGGTTAGCTCTCTCAAGGGCACTAAGGCCTGTAACCTCAGTTTATCCATGGGTGGCAGTTTCTCAGGGCAGGACATCGGACAGAAACATAGGCCTACTCATTACAGGCACTATGGAAAGACAGGCCTTATGACTGGAGGTCCAGTAATAGCATCATTAATAATACCGAAGAAACATTAATAAAAATAATAACAATAAGAAGGCCAAGTACATTAAGGTCTTTGCAAGAAGCAAGCACCGCTCTTGTATTTTGCAGGCTATGCAACCCTGTGCTTCTGCATCGCCTGGATATTTTCATAAGGAAATAATGAGAAAGATAGAGGAGGCCGAGAGAAAAGGAGGGAGGAGAGGAGATAACATATTTTTTGGTAATTCTACTGAGTGCGTTCTTTCAAAAGGATACCAGCATTTGTAGCAGGCATTAGAGTGAGTTTGCATCTAGCAAACCACAGTTCTACAGCTTACCAAGGGGAGCGATACTTTCCAGTAAGATCTGCTATTATTAGCAACTGAACCCAGTGTCTAAAAACACCTGTAAGGATGTCTCTTTCCTCTTTTGTAATGTTTCAGTGGAAGATCATAGGATTTATGCTACTTGGAATTTTCCAGAACTAACAACAACAAAGAAAACAAAGACTTCAAAAGGCAAGGCTAGTCGTGAATGTAGGTATTTGTGGACTGTGTCACAGTCCATGGAGAAAATGAAAAGCATATGTTGGATCAGGTCAACAACACCATACTGATACTTTTGCATGTACAGCTATGTACCTGCATGCCCAAGTTTTAGGATAAGGGCTTTGACTTTTTTTTTTTTAAAGTGTCTTTTTGAAAAACTGTAAATGCATTGAATGATCATTGTGAAAAAAAATGTAAAGGATTTTAGAAAGCATTTCAACAGGTACAAGGATGTAAGAAAATTAGAAAATGAAATAAATTTAACTCTCTATCATTTGGAGATAATGGTTGTAACCTAATATTTTTTCCTTCTATTTCTGGTTTCTATTTTTAAGTCATTCTCCAATTTTAAGATCAACTGTTTCATACTTTTTTAATGCATGACTGTCATACTTTTAATACTTAAGCATTTGCTATGCAATGAAAATTATCTGAAAGCATATGTTTTCATGATTGTGTATAAAGGATGCCTTTACTATTGAAATAATATTTTACCTTCATCTTTAACCAGGTCTTTAGAATAGATTTCTGGATGGCGGATTGCTCTGTTAAAAATGATATACTCTCAAAACTTTTTCTTCATTGTAATTTTTTCACCTGAAATTCAAACTTTTAATTTCCAGGATGTTCTCAATTATGTGGCTTTAGTACTTTTGTTTAGGTGGGTAGCATTGAGATTTGGGTAATCCTGATAGGTGTCTGTAACTCTGATCTGCTACCTACTGTGTGGAAGTTGTGAAAGATCTGCTATGAAAGTTGTAGAGAATAACAATCATAGATATAAATTGTGTTTAGAGACATAGAAACCATTTAAACAATGTAGTTTTTACTTGTAATACTAGTACTACTGCCCCTGTTACTAATGGAGAAAAAAATAATAAGGTTAATAAATATAAGTGACTTATATTTATGCAAGAAGTCTGTAAGAAACACAGAAATCTATTGCAGGATCTGGTTACTTACTGTAATCATAAATAAAAAGAGGAGTATTTAAGGTGATTAGAAGTACAGGTTGTAGTTAAACCAAATGACAAAGATTAAATGTATTTTTCAGTTCATGGGCTGTGTATTTGAATAAGTTCATGGATTTCTTAAAACAATATTTGGATTGAATAGGAAATTTGGGTTGGAGCTGTAAACTTTCAGAACCAGGGTGGTGAGTTAGCCCTTTATTCTTTACACAGGAAGGGTCTACAGGCAAACAGAACAAAGATAAGACATGCAAGGAGCGCGTTGGGAACATTGATCAAATTGGCATTTCTTAGTCTTTTGCTTCTGGTTACGGCCCTACCAGGTTATATGCCCTTTTGGTTTTTTCTTAATTTGATTTCCCAAATTCAAATTTTAATTAAGAAAAAACAAGATCTAGAAATCATATTGCAGTAAACATCTTCCATGAGTGGAGAAACTAGATGTGAATTTTAAGCCTGCTTTTTCCAAATCTACCATCTCTTTCGCTGCTTTTAACAGAAGATAACCTCTCACAGAATCTCTGCTTCAGCAACTCTGGATACTTCAGGATTGACCCTAGAATTTTCAGAGCCACTAATTAACTGCCCTGAAATTATTTCTTCCTCAAATCTAAAATACACACAAAGTTCAACTATTGCCTCCTTTTATAGGTTTCAGATCCCAATATTTGGGTCATGATTCATGCTTCTTTGTGTTTCTGCCATTTAAAGAATAAATTTGGTTGCTATATGTATCTTTAATTGGATTTTTCCACTATCTTTGACTAATGGCTGTTGTTTAATTGATATTTAATTCCAGTCTCTTGTTAAATCTATATTCTTCTATTCAAAGCCCGTGTTCAAGTTCCAAATAAGTAAAACTTGTATTACAACTATACAAAAGTAAAAAGCTGTGCACAAATAACATCAATAGCACCGGTGATGAATAACACAACATCAGGAGAAGAATCAGATAATTGTTAAAAGGAAACAAAAGTGATACTATTGCTCATTTTCTAGGTCCCTCGATATGTTAATGAACTTGTTAGTATTGAATCCAGATATTTATTCTGCCACATTTAAATCTGAGCTGCCTCCAGTTGTTCACAACTGTTAATAAACCTCAAAGGAATTGTAAGGATAAGCAAGTGTTTGAGAAATTGTTTCTAGGGTTAGCAATCCACTCTGAATTTATGACAGTAACTTAAAATCTTTCACCAGCCTTTTAGCTTTTTTATCAGCAAGGTTCTCATTTCAACACTTGTATTTATACACAAGTCTATCCTTCGAGTCATTCAGTTTTAAAAAGGCAGGAACTGACACTATAAATAATACCTTTTTTTTTTGGCAAAGTGATTGTCATTTCCCTGCATGTAAAGTAAAATACGTGAAGACCTGCTGTAAGCGTTAGCTCAGCTTGGCAAACCAAAATCAAGTGGGAATGCTCACTTGCACAATTACTAGAATGAAACCTTGTTCATGTATTAACATATGCAATAGTGCTTTCCAAAAATATCACAATGATTTTTTTTAAAATAATGATGAAACATAATGATGTTATTTTACTCTCGGACAAATAAATCAACCCCCCAAAACTATTGCTTTAACTATGAGATATCTTGACATAAAATAGCATACCTCTTTAGTACCGAGTAAGGAAGGAATAGACTTAGTAGCTTAGTTGGCAGAAAGCAAATCCAAAGTATCTATAAACATGTACACACAGACACATACACATCAATGGCTTCAGTAATGACATATCTAAAAATCTTATAGAAGGAAGAAGAAGACTAGCGTGAATGTGTATTTATATGTTCTGACAGAAGAGCTTTGGTCAGCTCTGAGATTCCCTTTTTCCATAATTTGCCTGCCTGAATCTGATTTTAGAATGCTTTCAGCTCAATAACATTTCACATTTGCAATTTAAAGAGTCATCTACTCACCCATGGCATACACATTACTTATGCATTGAAAAGACGAAAAATTTCAAAATAGGTACTGGCACCCTTCAGAATTTTTGAAAAGTAGAATAATCTAGAAGACTCAGAGACTAAACATTTTCTCAGAATTTCAGTAGAACAGTAGTTAGTGACAGATAAGCAGTCCCCTGAGGGTACAAGACAGTGAGAAAATTCTTTGTAGTTCCTTCTAGAAGTAATCTAAACATCTACCTGGTCAACATAACATTTAGCCCAGCAGATCCCGTATCCATAGTACAATGGAAATTTATGCAAGTCTCCTTAATCCTGGGCTCAAAATGAATCAGTGCTCTTCCCTAAGTGAATTATGCACAGAAATTAGTTTACAGCTTTCTATGGTCTGTCTTCTTTCCTTGTACATTCATTGCTTCCCTCTTGGGCATTTTTTCCCCATTCCCTAGTCCATACATTGTACAAGAAGGGGATTAGGACCCAAGTATGACAGGTGATCCAGGCCGGAGTTCTCTGAATTGTATTGCTACCATGATTTAGCATTTGATTCATCTCTAGAAATGTAGTTCACGACCTGCATGACTTTAGCTTCATAGGCTCCCACATAAAGCGTTACCTACCAACGTGATGTGGCAGAAAGTCACCGGGCACACTCGATACCATGAACTCATGCCAGACCTATAGGATGAGACAGTACAGTTGGAAAACAAAACAAAATATGAAAATCACAATCATTTCTTCATAATGAAAAGTGATTGTCTTTGAATTGGCGTACAGGTCATGATGTAAAGCAACAAAAAAGTGGGGGAGAAAAAGAAATGAGGAAAGGAAAATAATCTCTAATTACAAACAGATGCTCTGCGCTTTCTGCAGCTTCTGACACCCCCACCCCCCACGGGTCCCTGCCCAGGTCTGCATCAAAGGCAGCCTGTCCTGCAGCCCATTACAAGCAATCTAGAAACCAGATAACTTCCTCAGAAAAGGCTTATCCCCAGTGATGCCCCGAAGACCTCTTCAGACCAAGAACGATATTTTTCTCACAGGAGAGTTTACAAGTCTATGAATTCATGTTCGATGAGAGTTTCATAATTTCCTTTCTGCAAATACCAGGGTATTTATTTCTCTTACGTAATTTCCAGTCAATTGGTTGCTTGATCTGATTTCTATTCTGTGGGTCTGCCTACTGGGAGGCCTTCCCGTCAGTCACCCTCAGTAAGAACATATCCAAGGACTGATATATGACTGCGAAGGAATTTAACAATTCCTGGAAGGAAAAGGGTTAAGAGCCAGTAAAAACAGCATAAATTTACACATGACCCAGTGTGATTACACTTTTATTCTCTTCCTTGCTTGGAAGAACAATGGCCACCTCCATAACTAATGCTTCTAGTCTACAAGGCCCTGTGCCTTAAGACATGCACTCTCTCACCCTCTGCAGATGACCTCAGCTGCAGAAAAGTTGGAAAGGCTCTATAGACAAAAAAGTGGACTGGATGGTGAGTTTTTTTTTTCCCAAAAGGTCTAAAAGGTTCATTATATCATGGAAAAAAATTACTCTGGACTCTTGAGCTGAATGGCACAATCTTGTATTTATGATGACCCAAGTCTCCCTAGGATTTCTAACATTATCAGTGCTGTTTCCAATCTCAACTTGCCGTGCGGGAAGATGACTTGAATAGCCGAGACCTATGAGCAGAGAAAAGCTACTCCAGCTGTCTCAGTTAAAACAGAAATAAAAACAAACCAAAGCATAAGCTCCATCTTGATACTACATTTTTATTTCTACAAAATATAGGAATAGACTGATTTAAGCAAGTAAACATACGAGTGTGTGATAAACAGAACATACATTTGTGTTCCTTTAGAGAGGAGATGAAATGTATCAAAGAGCAAGTAGACAGTTCTCTGTCAAGCCCAGCCTTGGGGATCCTAAATACAGTATTCAATAAGGACAGGAATAAGCTGGCCTGCAACTTTCTTTCCTTAACGATTGCATAATCCTTTTATTTTTGTATCACTTGTTTTCCTTCTCTAAAAACTTTTCATTGATTGTCCCATTGGGAGAAGTTGCACATTTGACTTAGGCTCAAGATGTGTCAGGATAGCCATGGATTTGCCTAGAAAACCCCAGAAGGCCAGTGTATCACAGCTACTGCTATGACAATATGCCATCAATGATGTTTGTTATAAGCTTCTTTCTTCTTCCTCTTGCTGTCTGCACAGAAAATCTCCCAAGAAAACTTTAGAAGGCGTTTTAACTTGTCTCAGATCTTTAGAGGAGCAGATCTTGGAAGAGCTTTCCTGTGGACTTTTGAAGACTATCAGTTCTATTGGAAGTGCTGATGAAAAACTGAATTAAAATGGAAAAGATAGCAATAAAATATGATGCAACAGGAAGAAACAGCGACATTGTGAGACTTCTTTTTTAAAAATCCACTCTTCAAAGATGCCATTATTTGTGCAGAATAATTTCCCTAACATATTCCAAGTCTTTTTTTTCCTTTTTTCTTTCTTTTTTTTTTCCCTCTGGTTGTGGGGTTCGAACTCAGGGCCTGCGTACTGTCCCTGAGCTCTTTGGCTCAAGGCTAGTGTTCTACTGCTTTGAGTTATAGATCCATTTTCAGTTTTTGAGTGGTTAATTGGAGATAAGAATTTTGCAGGGACTTTTCTGCCTGGACTGGCTTTGAACTGCAGTGCTCAGATCTTAGCCTCCTGAGTAGCTGGATTACAGGTGTGAGCCATCAGCACCCGCCTTGCTTTTTTGTTCATGGAATACAATACCAGATTAAGTACTACAGATGGGCAAGTACCTCCATCAAGAAAATGAGCCATGAGAGATCCATGAATTATAAGAGAGTATCATTTTACAGTAGACTCATAAACAAAATCTTGGGCCTTGGTGAGATGTTTGGTTCCAAGCATCATGCTTTGCATACATGGTCATAAATGAATGCAGCAGTCAAATTGGACTCATAACCTGTGTAGCCCAGAAACTAGGAATGAGTTTGCATTTTTAAGTTGGGAACAAAGTCAGAAGAGAAAACAGTGTATTTCGTAGCTTTTGAAAGGTCTATGCAATTCAAATTTTTGTTTTCATCAACTCTAATGGGAACATGGTTACAAACGTTGGTTACCCATTGCTCTGACAATGGCAAAGTTAAGTGGGTGAGAAAGTAAAAAAAAAATATTGACTGTCAGATTCTTTATAAGAATAATTGCTGACCTGTAGCCTAGAAGAGTGTTTCATAGTCTCTGGTTAAATCGACTGAAAAGGACATCAATGTTATTGCTCATGTCTGATACTTGGAAGCTGAGTAAACTCAATTGAACCATTTAACTGTCGGTGCCTTCTCATTAGAGCAGAGATAAAAATGTTCATAGGTTTATTTTAGGATGAACAATATAATGATTGTAAAATATGGATTCAAACAAAGAATGTTTTCTCTTCAGGTTAATTATAGTTGACATATTTTGATTAAATACTCTTGCATGTTAAATTAAGTGGCTTCCAAGTGGGTTCATAAAATAGGATTAAAGTTATTAATAATACTAATGATTAAAATGAATGGATGCGGGCTGGGAAGGTGGCTCAGTGGTAGAGCGCTTGCCTTGCATGCCTGAGGCCCTGGGTTCGATTCCTCAGCACCACATAAGCAAAAAGAAAAAAAGCCGGAAGTGGCGCTGTGGCTCAGGTGGGCTAGCCTTGAGCTGAAGAGCTGAGGGATAGTGCCCAGGCCCAGAGTTCAGGCCCCACGACAGGACCCAAAAAAAAAAAAAAAATGAATGGATGCGAAAAATGATTCCATGGAGAATAAGTTGTGGCCTATTTGCTAACATTGCATAGTTTCTCGATTTTTTTTTCACAGTTAAACTTAGCTGTTCCCCACAGGGATCATTCACACTGTGAAACTTCCAAGTCAAGTAAATAACTTTGCCATGCACCAACCCAACCATCTACTTTGAATGCATTCTCATTAGTGAGTATTAAGTGTTGCAGTGAGGAGTGTATAGCTCTTAAAACAACATAAAAATAATTGGATAAATTGGCCTATTTTGTAGCAAAAATAATAGTCTTGCTTTGAATTCTGATTACACTATGGAAGTGTTTCATTTCTTTTTTTATTTACTGTATTTTTTGTCTTTTCTTTTTTGGTACTGGGGAAGTGTCATTTCCTGAAGAAAGGAAAATCTCCAGTTCCTTGTATCAATGTTGATATATATGTGTCTTTTACATGTTTGTCTTGCTAGGCAGATTTGGAATTAGGCAAAGTAAGAAATTATGTAGCTCAGATATAAAACTTAAGAGGAACCCAAACAAAACCAAACGAAAAAAGGCCATCTCAGTAATCAAGTAATAATGCTTTTCATAAAAATAATGAAAAAGAATTCCTTTTTTAATTTTTAAAAAATTTTAATTACATTTTATTTTGCTGTAAAGGTGCTGTACAGAGGGGTTACAGTTACATAAATAAGGTAATGAGTACATTTCTTGTCAAACATTGTTACCCCTCCTTTATTTTTCTCCCACTATCCCTTACCCCATTTCTTCCCCTCGACTTCCTTAAGTTGTAAAGTTCATTTCCAACATAGTGTCTTATGAATATCATTGTTGTATTGGGACCCCTTTTGTCTCTGTATCACCATTTTGTGATTTCTCTTCCTTTCCCCCAAACAGGTAAGTGTATCTACAAGACTCAGGGTACCAGAATCAATAACAGTGACTACCAGGGATAAATTAAAGGGAAAAAGAAATAAAAGAAAAAGAAAGAACCTGATGCAGTACATTGATGACAACAAGGTCAACAGCAAAAAAAGACCTCTTGTTTCCATATCTTTGTGTTCATTTTGATTAACATCATTTTATAAAGTCATATGTATCCTCTGCTAGGACTATCCTAGAAATTTACTAATTATTACAAAATAGGAAAACCATGGAGCCTATGTTTTATGAGGTCTGGCTTATTTCACCTAACATGATTTTTTCCAGGTCTTTCCATTTCCTTATAAATGGGGTGATGTCATTCTTTCTGATGGAAGCATAAAATTCCATTGTATATATATATACCACATTTTCTTGATCCATTCATCTATTGAGGGACAGGGTTAGTTCCATATCTTAAATGTTGTAAATAATGCTGCAATGAACATAGTTTTGCTGGTCACTTTAGTGTGACCTTGTTTGTGATCATTTGGGTAAATGCCCAGGAATAAGATTGCTAGATCCTAGGAAGCTTTATGTTTAGTCTTTTGAGGAACCTCCATACTGCTTTCCAGAGTGGTTGAACCACCTTACATTCTTACCAACAGTGTAGTAGCATTTCCTTTTGGCCACATCCCCACCAGTATCTGCTGGCTATACACATGAAGAAAACTGAAGTTAGATCCTTATGTATCACCCTGCACCAGAATCAACTCCAATTGGATCAAAGACCTGGAGGTAAGACCAAAAACCTGAAAATATTACAGGAAGGGATAGGGGATATGCTAGGGCTCATTGGCACAGGTGGAATAATAAAGATCTAGAAACACAACAAATCAATAAATGGATAAATGTGATTGTATTAAGCTGCAGAGCTTCTGCATGGCAAAGGACATAGCTAGCAAGATAAATAGAAAGCCCACACATTTGGAGAAGCTCATCACTAGCTATACAACAGAAAAGGGCATCATATCTACAATATACCTAGAGCTCAAAAAATTAAATCACCCAACAACAAATACTCAAAGAAACAACTACCTCATTAACTAGTGGGCTAAAGGCTTAAAGAGAAACTTCTCTGAAGAGAAAATAAGAATGGCCAATAGACACATGAAGAAATGCTCAACTTCCCTGGCCATAAAAGAAATGAGAATCAAAATTGAGATTCTACCTCACCTCACTCCAGTTAGAATAGCCATTATCAAGAAAACAAATAATAATGAAAGAATTCTTGAACAGAATAGGGCACCAATATAGCCACACATGTCCAGATTAGTTGGAGTTGTACATAGTAAATATAGGCCACCATAGTTGGATGGGATCCCATCCAAATTGCCATTTGGAAAGCTGGATTTCGCTTCTTTTAATGTATTATTTCTTGGAAACTAGACTTGATAATAATTGTTAAATGTGAAGGAAAGCACACAATCATACCTTGACAAAACTATTTAAAAGTGTGATTCTAAAAGCTGGTGGCCTTGGTAGTAATAGATCAGTGGTAGACCAGTTGTCTAGCATGTAGAAGACCCTATATTCAAACTCTAATATTCTGTTTATAGAAAGAACAAAACAAAGTTTGATTACAAAGCTCCAGGGATATATTCAATCCTATTGTGTTTCTCTACTCTTCACAAGAATCTAATCATTGAGGTTCTGCATTTGAACTTTGCCTGCTTCCACTCCAACCTTTATCCTTTCCCAGCTGCCTTACTGCTCAGTACATTGAGAAACTGCAGTTGGATAAAGAGAATTACTTCCATCTACAGTGCTGTCTATTCTAATAGAAATCCTGCTGTGTATCTCCTATCCATTCTGCTTCCTTACAAGCCTGCATCTAAGATGACATGCCACCACTCCATACTCTACTTGTAGATTGGCTGCTATCCCTCCCCAACCCCATTTGTTCACAAACTCTGTATCTGTAGTTCTCCACTCTCCTACATTATCTATTTTTTCCTTAAGAGAAGGATCATTCCCATCTGTTCATAAACACACTGAACTACTTCCCACTGAGAAAAGAAATAGGAAGAAAAAAAAAGCAAAAAAATGAGCTCCTTTGTCCTTATATCTCCCTCCAGCTGTTCTTTCATGTATTTTTCTTCATTTTACATTAAGACTTTTCCAAAGTTATCCCCGGTCTCTCTCTCTTTTATTCCCTCTGGATTCTCCTTCCATCAGGCATTCACTATAGTCATTCTTCTCCAGTCATCCCAACATTCCATCACTCATTTCTTGGACCACATGCTTTATTTAGCCTTTCCTCTTTCTTTCTTTCTTTCTTTCTTTCTTTCTTTCTTTCTTTCTTTCTTTCTTTCTTTCTTTCTTTCTTTCTTTCTTTCTTTCTTTCTTTCTTTCTTTCTTTCTTTCTTTCTTTCTTTCCTCCTCCTCCTCCTCCTTCTCCTTCTCCTTCTTCTTCATACTGAGATTTAAACTCCAGAGCTTTATGCTTGTTAAGAAGATGTTCTACCATTTTGCCCATGCCTCCAACCTTGTTTTTGCTGGTTATTTTTGAAATAGGCTCTCACCTCCTGAGCTGCAATCCACATAGTTTTAGGCTTTCCATCATTGCTGGGGTCACCTGTGTGCACCGTGGTGTCCAGATTCCCTCTGTGGTGATGGAGTAATGTGCACTTTTCTACCAGGAGTTGATCTAAACGCACTCTCCTCTAGTCTCCAGCCTCTCAAATAGATGAGATTACATCTAATCTTACCCATCAGAGTCATCAGTTCTGCATTTGGTTTATATGTTAATATTTCTCTGCCCTTCCTTATACCTTCAAAATTACTCCTTCTCATTCATCTTTATGAAGTTCCTTAATGTCTCTTCTGTACAACATAGCAGTGTCCTGGCTCAATGTTATACCTCTGGTCTCTATTTTGTATTTATTCTCAAGAGGCCCCAGGCTGGCCTGCAGTTTTAAACCATTAGGCAAATGGCTTCAAAATTTAGTGTCAGGTCTGACTTTCTCCCTCCACTCCAAGTTCATATATATGGTTCCCTATTCTTCATTCCCATTTGGGCATCAAATAGTTCTCGGAAACATACTAAATTTTTGCTACTGCTCCAGATTCTCAAATTCTGTTACAGGGTACTTGTATGTGCTGGGAACTCTTTTTCAGGTATTCACTTGCCACTTTGCTTTTTTCTGTTCTTGGTGTCTGAGCCTGTTGCCCCATGCATGGGTAAATTCCTTTCTTTTTTGTATCTCTTTGTGGTCCTGACATCAAATTGTATGTTTGTTTCTTTACTTCTGTCTCTCTAAGTTTAAGTTTCATAACAAGACTTTCCCCCCCACACACACACATTTAGTTCATCATCACATTAGAATGTCTATGGATATCCTGATCCAATGTAGATTCTCAATATAAGAATGCATGAATTAATGCATTAAAAATCAAGTTCCGGTGTCAAAATTTTATCTCATTTTGGCTCCATTAATTCTGGTCTTAGATACATAAGAGGAGGAAAGGAAGATGGAAAGAAGGAAAGGAGGCAAGAAAGGAGGGAAGTAAGGAGACAGAAAGGAAGAAAGGAAAGCAGGACGGAAGAAGGGAGGGAGGGAGTGGAAGGAAGGAAGGAAGGAACAAACGAACGAAGGAACAAAGGATGACAAGAAGCAAGGCAAGAAGATTAAATGAGAGAAATGAAATTGCATGAATTAAAGTACTTATTATTCATTTCCAGGAACTCTGGGTAAGGATGCAGAGTTCTTTTTATTAGTTCTGTAATTAACAGATGATTACACATGTTTTGGTCCTAGTTCTGCATATTTCATTAATAAAGTAGTTAGAAGAAGTACCCAGGAACTTCTGTTCTGAAATTCTATGAGACACATTGCCTACTAACTCTGATTTACAAAGACATCCTATCTATAAATAAGGTTGTTAGGACAGCTTAAGACGACAGGGATTGTAATACTAAAATACACATCTTTCACATAGTAACAAAAAATAGGCACTATCTATTGGCCATTTACTCCATGCATGGTATTGTCTTTAGGGCTTTTACATACCATGTGTCATGTAATTGTCACAAGTTTATGAGAAAACTACTTTAACCCCTATTCAACAGATACAGAAAAGGCTTAGAAGTTTGAGTAGTTTGCCTAAGGCCATATGAAGCAATCTGTAGGCTGGGATTCAAGTTTGTGTCAGTGGGCCTCCTAGATTTCCATCTAAATTAGAGAGTGAAATAAAGAGACAAAGAGAAAGAGACAGACAAC
The DNA here is from genome assembly GCF_019054845.1 of Dipodomys spectabilis. Classification (NCBI taxonomy): domain Eukaryota; kingdom Metazoa; phylum Chordata; class Mammalia; order Rodentia; family Heteromyidae; genus Dipodomys; species Dipodomys spectabilis. The sequence goes on along the minus strand of NW_024871162.1, from coordinate 107,432 downwards.
AAGAGACAGAGAGACTAAATATAGAGTGAGAATAAGACATAGAAGAGCTAAAGAAGATCAAGTGATAGGAAAATCAAGGAGAGAGAGACCAAGAGATGGAGACTGAAACAAGGATTGATTGGCTTACACCATACCAGCAAAGCAGGTGTCTCAGCCTGTCTGAGACAATGGATAAAAATCACTTCTGAACTATCTTCTCTCTTCTTAAGGTTAGGGGCATGCTGCATCTTATTATTTTCTAATATTTTTATCTTGATTACATATATATATAGAGAGATGGTATACAATGTATATATATAATATGTGCTAATGTGCATGCTTATGTATGTACATATATGTGTGTATATATATATATATGTATATATATATATATCAGCTAAGCCCTGATTGTATAAGACTATTATATTTCTGGGCTCATTTTTAAATATCGTATTTAATCCTTAGTAGACAGCACTCTGTGGGAAGATGGCCAATCCTGTCTTTCTCTGTTCTTCACATCTGGATACTGACAAAAGCGGAATTTGGCAAACAAAAAAAAATCCTTTAAACAAATATCACAGCTCTTTGAAGTGGATAAAATTATGAGATGATATTGCACACACTTGCAAAGCAAATCTTTACTCAGTCCTTAAGATTGTGTTTATTAAGCTCCTTCTATATATCATCATTCTGAAACAATCTTAGTAATTGATCACCTAAATGCTGGCTGCTTTCTCTTGCAATAAGTAGTTTGCTGGGATGTTTGTGTGTGTGTGTGTGTTCGATTATCGATAGAAACTATCCAAAGTTCCATGTCTCTATTTGCTGATTGAGATGCCAGCCTAAAAGGACTCCACTTTCCCCTTCTAGACATATTACCCATGTTGAAGCAGCAGAGAGAAAAATCAACCCCATGAAATCTGTACTGAGACCAACATCATTTGCTGGTTCTCCATGTATGCTAGTTTCTGAGTTGAATGGCTGCCCCTGGTATCTTGTAAATATGACTGACAACCTGCTAAGTAAGTTAATCTTCCAAATATGATCCCATGGCTGTGGAGGAAAAATAAAAGCTTTCCAGATTGACTTGATGGAAAACTTGCATGCATCTGACCACAAGGTGGCACACAGACGATCCAGAACACTCAACCTCCTAACAGAGCTGCAATTACCAGAGGTATTCCCATAATTATTATTCCTACTGTGATTACGACTCCAATGTTTCAAAGGAACCTCATGAAAATATCACCCTAGCCTTTGGCATAGAATGCGCTCTCGCTTGCATTGTTGTTGTTTTGTTTCTTTCTACCTTCTGGTTGAAAAAAAATCACTAATATTTTGTGCTCCATAAATTTCCAAACCCCAAGAAGGCAAGTGGACCTGAAATTCCTGTTTGTTGTCGTCCAGAATTATGAGTAATAATTTCAGTGATCGTTTAAATTTCTAGAGGAGGATAAACATAACTTTCTGTTGTTTGATGGCTCCAAAGTTGTTTTCTATTCGGTTGAAGCTATCTATGATTATTCTAATGGTTATTTGAAATATAGGAATAAAAGGACTCAGTTTAGAAGAGTTGACTTAGGACAGAAGTTTTATTATTATTGTTGTTATTGTTGCTTACAAATCACTATGTCTCTGGGATCCATGCTAGATATGATATTGGGAAAAGTAACCCAAAATATTTCAATTTGGTTTCTGTTCATTTTATGCTTGCATTTCTTTGAGAATAGATCAACTTTTCCCTCATTTGGGGAACCAGGAGATCATGAATGGCTATTAGTCTAAATGTTAAAATAGCAATTGCTTACTGGGAAGGGGTGAAAGGGCAACCATTTTTCCCCAACAGGAATGAAACACAAACTGGGCAGACAGGATATTCCTTCCCTCCCATCATCCATGTGAGAATGCACCTCTTCATAGCACTCAGAGCAAGTAACAATGTGAATGAACGCGTTTCCCCCATTCCCAAAGATGCGTCTTGCTCTTGGGTGGGAAGCATGACCCTATGTTAAAACTAACCAGCAAAAAGCAGCAGTAAAGGTGTGACCCTGTGGTACTGCACAAGCCTAGCAGGTGTGAGTCCCTGAGTTCAAACTCCAATGCATCCAAACTCACAAAGGCTTAATGTTAGAGAAATACCAGCAGTTCTGGAAACTAAATTCAATTGCTACAATAATTTAATTGCCAGTTTGTTAAGTCTGGGGAGAGCACAATGTATGTCACGTTAGGTATACATTAAAGATGTTTGTCAAAGGTGCAGAAAAGAACTGAAAGTCAGAACTTCTCAGACAAATTTGAACCAACAGGGAATAATTTTGAGAAGAGAAAAAGTGATATGTGTGCTTTCTCCATTCAGGCTGCTCGAAACCTCATAAACGAGGTGGCTAATTGGCAGTGGGACTCTTATTTCTGATGTGGAGAAGGCCCCGATGACAGCCTGGTTCTGGCTCATAGACAGAGGCTTCTGTGCCTACGTGGTGGAGAGAAGAGAAGCCTTGGAGAGCTCTTCTTCCGTCACAGCACTCTGGCCTTTCCTGAGAGCTCTGCACTCCTGATCACCTCCCAAGTGGCATACCACTTAATATGATCACTTTGGGCATTAAGCTTTCACATATGAATTTGACAGAATGTAAATACTCAGACATTATATATACATATGCATATACATGCATATGGATATAGTCTATATATTTTATCTATATCTATCTATCTATATCTATATCTATCTATCTATGAAAAAAACAAAACGCCAGTAAGAGGGGATAAAAGGAGTAGAAGTAGAGTGAAGAAAAATCATGGTATATTTTTTAAAGTTTTATTATTATTACTTTTATTATCATCTTCAAATTTAGCTACAAAGAACCATGACGTCATTAAGGAATATCCATGTCGTACATATTCAAAACTAGCGGGTCAGGGCTGGGAAGGTGGCTCGGTGGTAGAGCGCTTGCCTTGCATGCCTGAGGCCCTGGGTTCGATTCCTCAGCACCACATAAGCAAAAAAAGAAAAAAATCCGGAAGTGGCGCTGTGGCTCAAGTGGTAGAGCTCTAGCCTTGAGCTGAAGAGCTGAGGGACAGCACCCAGGCCCAGAGTTCAGGCCCTGCGACCGGACCCCCCCCTCCAAAAAAAAACTAGTGGGTCAGAGAGGTAAAGTCTTTCCTCCCAAAACTCACAGCCCAGTAGTGGCAGAACTGAGATGGAAATCTCTTGGAAGTAGGAACAATACATTTAGAAACATGGCCTCAGACTTCCATTACCACCTCAAGATGAAATCATGGATGTGTTGAAACAACTCTTTTGTGATTATTCATGAAAAATTTCTCTCCTATAGCTAATTATGTTTCTGATTTCAAATTGCTCAGAAGCATGCTATCATAAATACATATGAAAGGAAATGAGAATACTGATTTGGTGAGCAATTCCTACCTGCTAAATAGTTGTATGTGTGTATGTATGTAGACATACGCAAGTGTGGGCAGAAAAATCTTATGTAGTACACATGATTCACTCGTATTAAGGTATGGGTATTTATTCTCTCTAATACCTAAGGAAGTTTAGTGGCTGTTGTTCAGGGTATTAAAAGATGAAGCCCTTAGAGGTGTCTAGGCCATAAGGGTTCAACTCTCTTCATGAATGGATTAATGCTATTACGATGGGAATAGAACCATACAGTGGTGACTTTGCTCCTCTTTGCACTATCTGCCTGCCTCTCTCTCTTTCTCCCCCTCCCTCCCCCCCTCTCTCATCCTCTCTAGTTCCTCTAATATCTGCTATAGGAAGCTGTAGCTATGAGGCCTTCATCAGATGCTAAGTCCTTGGTCCCAATTGTCCCAGTTTCTAGAACCATTTCTACTTCTCTTAATTATATATGCATTATAAATTTTCCAGTCCCTGCTATTGTGCCCTAGTACTACTGGAAAGACTAAAACAGCCCACAAGATAAATATTGTCAGGAAGAAGCTGAGTGATAGCTAAAATTTTTTTTTCAAGTCTACACACCTGTTGAGTTATGCAATAGGAATTTGAATCCATTTTTGGCAGATTTTGTCTTTTGTTTTTGTAGGTCCTAGGGCTTGAACTTGGTGCTAGACATCAGCCTCTTTTGTTCAAGGCTAGCGCTCTACCACTTGAGCCACATTTCTCCAGCTTTTTCTGTGATTAATTGGAGATAAGAGTCTCATGGACTTTCCTGTCTGGGCTGACTTCAAACTATGATCCTCAAACTCAGCCTCCTGAGTAGCTAGGATTACAGGCATGAGCCACCAGCATATAGCTAAGTCAGATTTAAGTAGGATATTCCTAAGAAAAATACACTCCTACTAAAACGTGTGATGCAATAGAGAAAACAAACTGTCCCTATCTCAGGTGCATTTGCTAACATTCTTTCCAGTGCACAAAGTATAGTTTGAATTCTCCCAGGTTTATTCTAGGCTTATTTAGTAGCAAAAAGGTCTGTTAGACTCTTCTCTCCAATGAACCACTCAAAAAGCCAGATGTGGCTCTGTGGCTCAGGATTAGGCTGAAAAAGTGAAAAGAGAGCACTCTGAGTTCAACCCCTATATTTGCACAAAAACAAAAGCAAACAACAAAAAACTCAGGGCTTTGAGCATGCCTTGCGAGATTTTTGGAAGAATAGTCCCAAGTCTGTGGTGGCTGAGACTCAGAATATGTTCAGAATATGTTGCCTATTCAGTTAAAAAGAAGTCACCTAGAGAGTTTCCTATGTTTGGATCCTAGCTTCCAACTCCAAGATAAGAAATGCCGATGTTCCAAATAAGAATGGAGGTTGGTTGAGTTGTATTTAAGGTCTCAGCAAATATCCTGTGTTGATGTAGGTTTGTTGAGGCAATTTAAACAGGTTTTGTTGTTGTTGTTGTTGTTTTGAGGGGGGTTTATTTTTATTTTCTGAGCTGTACAATGCTTGCTTTGTCCCAGGCTTCTGTGCGTTCAGGTCATTAGCTATAGCACAAGCCCCATTAACAGGCAGAATTTATGGAATTCTGTTTCAGGGAATGAAGAAGATCAAGAGCAGCCCCCAGCAAGCCTGGTCAATCCTGTTATCAAGCTCACTCAAAGCCAAGTGTCTTGGGGGTATTTTCAAGCCCCAAAGAAATACCTTTGTGTTTATTTTACACTCACAGTGACATTTCCTCAACTCCCCAGAAAATATGTCGTGTTCACAGTGATCAACTCCAGCAAAATGCCATGGGGTACAAGTAGGACACAAGCTGAACACCTACTTTTCTTACCAGCCTGTTGTCTAGGTAATTCTCCTCTGGTATACTGCTCCTTGTGTCCATTAGAAAATGCATTAGATTTCACTAATGAAATGAAACTCTGGAGATATGCCATCTGCAGACACAACTCTCCCTGATTTCCATTCTCTCTTTGATTTGACTTCTCACAGCATGGCTATGAGGGTGCTGGCGATGAATCTGAGGTGTGGACGAGGAGAGATTGAAGAGGAAGAGTGAAAAGATACATGCCCACTATGCCAATGCTAGAAAGGTCTATAAAGACCACACCAATAGAAATCTTCTGACATCTGACATTGCTGACAGCCATCTCAAATGTAAGCACCACCCACCCCCAGCCACCATGAAACCAATCTAACAGAAAATATGTCCAGGGAAAAATAGCTGCATTTACAAACAAAATATTGTTGTTCCAAGGAGGAACTTGTGAATCAGGAAACAGCAGACAATTGGACACCAAAAGAAAAGGGAATTTCAGGTTTCCACCTTACTAGGTCGTATCTAGCTGAATAAGGCTAAGTGAGGCTAAGCTATCTGTGTGCTTAGTACCCTGGCGTCAAGGGAACACAGTCTTTCCTCTTTCTCTCTCCTGCCCCCGTTAGCCTCCCCCTGCTCCTCTCTCTCTTCCTGTCTTCTCTTTCTCCCTCTCTCCCTTCTCTCCCATTTTCTCTCTCTTCTCCATCTTTCTGTCCACCTCCTCCTTCCCTACTCTTCTTTTCTCTTTCCCTTTCTCTTTCCCCCTCCCCCATCCTCCTTCCACTCCATCCCTCCCCCTCCCTCACGCCTCTCCCCTTTGTCCCCCTCCTGACTGTCTTCCCCACCCCATCTCCCTCTCTCCTTGGATTTATTCCTTACTCTAGGACTCTGTTCACAGACCATAGCACCCAGTGGAGCAGTGCTGGATTACAATTTATTGTTCAATCTAATTAACTCCTATAAACAGTTGCCATTTTTAGGGGGGAAATAGCTTGTATAAGAAAATCATATCCAACTTACTGAACAGGTTGACAGAGCATTTACAACTATAAATACTATTTTGCACAAAAAGTTATTGTGATGCTGACAGACGCAGCTAATGTGTTATTTTAAATGCAATCATTTGACATACTGTCCAAAGCCCATAGAAGTAGTTCATTGTGCTGTCTTTGGAGGCAATATTCAGATTCTCAGCAAATAGTGTTTACACTCCTGGAGATATAGATACATGCACACATTTTTAACATCTTGTTAAGATCTTTATTTCAGCAACTCATTGGAAGTTTCAAAGTGTGTTACAAAATCGATGCAGAAAATTAGACCTCAATAGCACATGTGAATGCTAATTCTGCATTATGTTCTGCTTAGAAACGCATAGCACAATAGAACTATTTGGTTGGGCATTGATGACCCCATTCTGATATCACAGAGACCTGATGGACAGGCTGAGCCCACAGAACAGTAAAACAAAACTGGACGTGAATGATACCAACCAAAAAAAGGTGAAGCAAAGTATTTCTAATGCTTTTCAACCTTCAGTCAATTAATTTCTGCCACAGAATTCAAATCTGCAGTGTGTATGTGTGTGTGAAATCAAAAAAATGGAATTTGCATTCCTGAAAGATACAGAAAAAAATGTACAGTAGTTAGACTCTGCTATTAAAACTTGTGACTTGAACTAATCGCTCATTCTTGAATTAATTCAAAAGTAGCTATATGGCTTTATACAACAGAAAGAAGCAAGGGCAAAGGAAGGAAGGAAGAAAAGAAGGAAGGGAAGGAGGAGGGAGGAATGAAGGGAGGGAGGAAAAGGAGAGAAGGAAAGAGGGAGAGAGAGAAGAAAAGAAAACCCTATACCTACCTTATTTTGCTTTTCTTAGTAATCATGGACTGTGTGATTTAGTTCAGTTTATTTATAAGTCTTAAGTGAAGAGAAAGTTGGGGGAGAGAAGAAGAAGGAAAAGGAATTTCCAGATTAAACAAAAACTGCATATCTGTGAAAACATTAATCAAAAATATAAAGATGTGGCATGTACATAGTGACAGCTTGGGACCACTAAAAAACACACAAATAATTTAAGTGTAGTTGATAGTTCTTCATTTTATAAAGCTGACTGTTCACTCCTAGGTGATCTAGGTGATTGGGTTTGTGCTGAAAACAATCAAAGTTTAACATCTTTGTGTAACCTTGTAGTAAAGCATACATGCTGATCTTATATCCTAACATTTTTGCACTCTTAAGATTCAGATTTCTCACTTACTGTAGACTAGAATCGCCCCAGCTGTATTATGTTTCACAAAAGCATCCATTTCAATGATTGTTTGAGATTCAGAGTTTCCTAAAAATTCACATCTCAAGTCATGTATGTGGTGCACAATGATCAAGAGCACAATAAACACTATCAGAGCATATTAAATGCCTCCTGCCCTTCCACCCCCTCCCCTTTAATAGAGCCTCTGCCTCATAGACCACAGGCTACCATGCTGTCTCTTAGGAAACAGCCTAGCAAAGTTTTCCATCAGTGGGGCTAGATGCTTCAGCCCCTCCCTGTGATTCTGTGATTTTTGTGCTCAGGCAGGCCCTTGACAGAGAACTTACAAGTGGTTGTGTTATTTTCACTCTCCCCCTGGTTGAGGGTCAACCAAATCATAGAACGGAGAGATACTGTTCTAAATAATGATGTCAACTGGTCTTCTGCCAGGTACATCAAAGAACAGCAATAACAAACTAGCTTCTAGCTCTCACTGAGCATGGCTGAGCAAAGGGCAATGGAAGAAATGTATGAATTGATGACCAGGTCCATCTTACCACCACTCTCTCTAACTGATGAAGTCAAGGTGCTGTGAAAGGCAAACAGTTTGACTGGAACTAACCCATAGGTCTCATGGTCCAGGTCTCAGCCTTCTGACACCAAGCACATGCTTACCTTGTGTATCTGGGTCGGGAGAGATGATGCCTTTCATCAGGTGTCACTTATGTTTGTTATCATTTTTTTAATAGAGGTAAAAACTTATTCATCATTCTCCCTTACCCATCTCTCCATTTTCACCCATCCCCTCTTGCTTTTATTTATTTATTTATTTTTACTCATTTTACCGGATAAATAAGAACCAACCGTAGACATCAACATAGGCGATCCTGAGAAGGATTTTTATCTCCAATGATCATGCTTCTTCCTAGCATCCGAGGATAATGTTTTCTATGAAAACCCAGATTTGAAGAGTAGCCAAGGATGGAATCTTTAGACGATCTCTTCCTACCGTAGTTTAACAGGCTGTACAGACAATCACCGTCACAAGATATGGCTTTAATCTTTGGGGGGAGGGGAGGGGGGATCCATGCTTGCACAGTGGCTGGAAGAGGAAAACGACCAAGTGGGGGTCCCCCTTTGGCTCGCCAGGCCAAGAGGCGGCTACATCTGGGATTCCACCGAGATTCGATTTAAAGTCAGGACGGCTTTTTGATAGGGCGTTTCCTTGTACTCATCCAGGGGGTCGTAACCAGTGCTGTCCTCCTCCGGGTTTTCACCCTTGCTGTTCACGACCGCCACGGCACTGAACGACCTTCGCCTGACCTTGGGGTCGGAGGCGCAGGGCCCTGGCGGGGGCGAGGCCACGGGGGTCGGCTTCTGCACGTGGAGCAGCTGCTGGTCTTTCCAGTCCAGCTGCTTGGCGCTGCAGAACGGAGCGTAGACCTCCACGCTGCCCTCGAACTGCAGGCAGTTTACCTTGTAGTACTTCCTCTTCACCTCCAGGACGTCGTGGAAGCGGTGTCCCCAGAGGATCTCCCGGGGCACGTAGGAGCTGCGGGACTGGTGCGAGGTGCCCGTGGAGTCGCCCGTGTAGATGAAGGTCACCAGGATCTCGAAGTTGTCCTTGGCCACCGCTTTGCGATCCAGGGCGTACAGGGGACTGTCGTGGTCGATCTCGTGGACGATGGTGACCGGGGTGACCAGGATGATCTGGTCGTTGACCAGCTTGAGGTCCCTGAAGGCCATGGTCATGCGCCCTTCGCTGTCCTCCGCGTAGCGCAGCAGCTGCGCCCGCACCGTCCCCTCCACCACGTGGTTGGGGCGGAAGTCCCCGATGCGCCACATGAGGCACAGCTTCCCATCCCGCATGCCGATGAGGGCGAAGTAGCTGAATCGGATGGTCTGGGCTCTCTTGCGCGCCGTGGCCATCTTCGCCAGGGCGGCGCCGATGATGAAGGTGTTGATGATGCAACTCAGGATGGACTGGAGGATGACGGTGAGCACGGCCACCGAGCACTCCTCGGTGACGCAGCGGTAGCCGTACCCGATGGTGGTCTGCGTCTCCAGGGAGAACAGGAAGGCGGCCGTGAAGGAATGCACGTTGTCCACACACGGCGTGAGGTCCGGGGGGCTGGACAGGTCCCCGTGGTGCCAAGCGATGAGCCAGAAGATGGAGCCGAAGATCAGCCAGGAGAGAACGTAGGACAAGGAGAAGATCACGAACATGTGCCGCCACTTGGTGTCCACCAGGGTGGTGAAGATGTCCACCACGTAGCTGCCCCACTCCCCGAAGATGTGCTTGAAGTACACGTTGCAGCTGCCGTCCTTGTGCAGCAGGCGCCGGCGCGCCCTCCTCTTCTCCACCATCGCCTGCTCCGGGGGGAACCCCGGGTACTTGGAGTCCACGTTGACCACCCGGTAGCTGCTGCCGTAGTAGCTCATTCTTGTTGGTGCCCCGAGGGCATGCAGATGAGTTTGGAGGTGACAAAGAGAGAATTCTAGGCGTGCTGCTGCTCCTTGAGTTTTTTGGTGTTTTGTTTTGTTTCAGTCAAATCCTAAAAATGAAAGAAAACGAAGAAAGTGAAAGGAAGGAAGGGAAGAGGAAGGAAGGAAAGAAGGAAGGAAGGAAGGAAGGAAGGGAGGAAGGGAGGAAGGGAGGAAGGGAGGGAAGGCAAGGGAGGGAAGGCAAGGGAGGGAAGGCAAGGGAGGGGCAGAGGGAGAGAGGGAAGGAGAAAGAAAGAAGGGAGGAAAGGAAGGAAAGAAGGAAGGAAAAGGAAGAAAGGAAGGGAAAGAGGAAAGGAAAGGAAAGAGGAAATGAAGGGATGGAGGGAAGGGAGGAAGGAAAGAAGGAAAGATGGAAAAGGAAGAAAGGAAGGGAAAGAGGCAAGGAAGGGAGGGAGGAAGGGAAGAAAGGAAGACAGGTGAGAAGGAGGGAAGGGAAGGAGGAAAGACAGGGAGAGAGGGAGGGAAGAGGGAAAGATGGAGAAGGGAAGGGAGGAAAGAAGGAAAGAAGGAAAAGAAAGAAGGTAGGAAGGAAAGAAAGAAAGAGGGAAAAGAAAAACAATAGAAACATTAAATACACTTCAGCTTTTAATTTCATCTTTCCAGCAGTTTGCCAAATTGGGAGCAATTTTATGCCATCTAAAATAGCCAAGACTCCTTTTGAACCATAGAAACACTCGGTATTGATTACTCATTTCAGCATAGAATTCAACTCAGTCATTACAGGAACAAAATATGCAATTAGAGAAAATAACATTTTGATATATGCAGAAGGCTCGAGTAAACACAATGATTGCCCCAAATGATGCCTCACTCCTTTCTGACCTGACACAAAACATCTTGCTTTGTTTGCAGAGACTTTTCTCGCATGAGAGCATCTACAAAACAAAGCAATCATTAATATACAGAGGCAAACAAGAATCCAGAGACTTGCCTGGCAATCATATAAGCTTTCCACCTACTTAAGCTCAACAGTTTTCTATAAAGAAGGATGCAATAGTTTCTAGCTTTACGTGCTAACCTGAATGGTACCCATTGGCTGCTGGAATAGGAAACCTCTCACCTGTTGCCTCTTCTTTTCCCCACATAGACTTTTCTTCTTGTGTGTTTCCCCAGACAGAGCAGAAATGACAAGCACATCCCATAAAGATTAGACTCTTAGCTCCACCCTTCCTCTTGGTTGGAAAAAAAAACAAACAGAAGTTAAAAAACAAAAAAACGCTCCCGTGAAGCTTTCAGTAAGGTGTAAAGTTGCTTCTGCTTTGTCTTCTCACATCCATCATCCTTTTAACTTGGACACTGGCAGCTCTTTTCTTTCTCTTTGAATAGGAACACAAAAATTTGCCAAAGTTGCTAATCTTGTTTCACTCTTAAAGGGAGAAAGCAAGGATAGAGTCGGACCCTTCCTCCTTTCAGTGTCTTTCCCCTAAAAATTCAGTCTACAAAAGATCAAAATACGTGTCTTATTGATAGTCTTTATCACATCTGTGGATCTCACAGCTGGATTATGAAAGTTAATGTTAAAAATGTAATGATCAAAGTCATCTTCAGTGACTCCATGCAAAAAAAAAATAGGGTAGCCAATGTGATGGTTCTCTAATGGCTCGAAATTCCCTGTGTCAGGTGAGAGAAGGTGTGTGCAGGTGCAGATAATCTATGAAAAGATTCTTCTATTTGCCACATGGAAAGTACCGTGCAGTATGAAAAAAATCTGCCCCTGACACTGAGAGCTCTCTGAACCAACCAAAGAAATGAATCACTCAAAAATGACCCAGCATCTTCACATCAAAAAAGGGCAGAAAGAGTTAACCTCTGCTCAGTGAGAATCATTTTTCTCCTTCTCCAGGGATCAGGCCCATTGTACAATGAACTCATTGTGCAGTGGGTCCCTTAGAAGGATGGATTGTGCTTGTGACAGAAAGATCCTGTGAAACACTGTGGATTTCTTACTGGCTGTCTGCATCAACCCATTCTCCTACCCATCTTTCAGATCTGTTTGGGGTAATTACCACTTCTTGGTTATCACTTCAGGCGAGCTTTGGGGGAGAAAAATTGTATAATTTCAGGACATGACTCATGGCCACCAAAATTCATCTTGGATGGTGGGAAAAAGTATCTTCATGAATTTGGTCCATAGTATCCACCAGTTATTAGTTACTGAAGCTTTCAATCTGCCTCGTCATTAAGTGATACCCCAAACAGAGGAGAGCGTCATAGTAGCTCTCCTAGGATTTAGTGTTCTCTCAGAATAGGATGTTTAAAGGCAAATATGATTCTGAATTAAAGAACAGTTTTAGAGATTACATTTTTTTGTTTTTGTTAAATGTTTCCAACCCACTTCCTTAAAGGGAAGTGCCCAAAATCGTAAGAGGGGCTGAAAGTGAGCAGGCAGGGTTCATAAATCAAGAGCTACTATGTGACTCTGCTTTTTTTCTGCTGCCAAAAGAGGGGAAAAAATGATTTCATTTGAAATAAGGTTCTGTTGGCATCATTTTGAATTTCATTGGTGCCAACAACTGCTATCCTCAAGCTACTTTTTAAAACACCTTCCAGATTGCACGTCCCAGCGCATTAATTATCGCCTAATACAAGTTACAGTAAGCAAATCTGAGTGTGTGAGAAATATGTGGCTGACTAATGTGATGATTTCAGAGATACATTTGTGATGGTTGTTCTACCTCTTGAGCCACAGCTCCACTTCTGGCTATTTAATGGTTAATTGGAGATTAGAGTCTCCTGGACTTCCCTGCTCAGAATGGCTCTTAGCCCTGATCCTCTTATCTCAGTCTCCTGAGTAGCTAGGATTACAAACTTGACCCACTGGCACCCAGCTAAAAGATACCTTTGTGAGAATTCTGCCCCAAATTCACTGCATCTTCTGTGGCTCTTTATTGTGTCCATTTCAATTTATCAAGACATTAGCATTTAGATTATGATTTAATGCATCTGTCGTGTGACTCTTCAACCTCATAAATGATGCATTTTTAAACACAAATATCTTCTTGTCAAATGGTATTTCTTAGTTTATATTAACTAGTAGGATCTGCTTAAAGGGTCTCCACTTTCTATGTCTTTGTCTGAAGTCAGCAATCAAACTCTTACTAATAACAATGGATCATAAACCCAATAGGAAACAGTTTCATCAAAAACAAGCATTCAGACTCATAAATGTTGAAGCATTGTCACCTTAGAAGCATTTTGCCACATCCTCTCACAACCAGCTATTTACCAGGAGAGCTGCTCTTGGAGCTAGGTCTTCATAGGTCAACTTTCCCTTAGCATCCGCAGAGCACAAAAGTTAAAAAACTTGTGTCACATTAATGACAGGTGTCAGTCTCATCTTTAGCATTTACTCAACCTAAATATATTCATTATTTACCATGTATAATTTGAGAGTTACCATTAAAATGGTAGAAAGTATTTATTTTTGGCGAAACCCAAGGGTTTATGTTTCTCATGTTTGAGGTTAACAAGTCCCTTCTTCTTTAGCGCATGAAGAACCCAAGATAGCTGACAGCTGAGTCACCACCAACCAAATTACTCTCCTGGCAACTATGAGATCAGATAAGTTTGGGTGGAAATGTGATCCTTGATGGGGTGGAGAGAAGAAAAGGTGGCCTCATTCCTCAGGCAAGCCATTGTCCTGCTAAAACAGGCTTCTCTGAGGAGCAGTAAGGCTGAACACAGTGAGGATATGGGTGGGATTCCATTGGTGAGGAGGAATAAGAGAGGGCTGTTGAGTGAGGCAGGACAAACTGAAAAAAAAAAAAAACAACAAAAAAAGTTCATCTATTTTATGATTTTTGTCCAAAACCCGTTCTGCCACTTCTTGCTTTGGAAAGATGCCTAAGGATTATCTTTCTGAGAACTCTTCATCAGCCATACCTAAAACTCTTAGGGGGAGCTTCTCATCCAGCCACTGAATTTCTGTTTCTCACAGTCTAGGAGATGGAGTCCTACAGTTCTACTATCTCTACTCCCCACCCCCAGCCTACCCCGACCTGTTCCAACTCCCAGCTTAAGCTGCTTCAGCTTGTGGACAAATCCATGGAATGCTCACGTTTCCTTCTCAGCTGCTCTCCTCCATCCTGCAGCTTGCTTGTCTTCCCTTTCTCTTCCTTGCTTCCTCCAAACCTTACTGTCTAGATGCAAGCATCTGTCTCCCTGACATCGGATTTGGACTCTTCTCCCCCCCCCCTCCCATATAATTACAGGTAGATACATAAGCTGCTTTTCCTGAAAAGGCCTAAACAACTTAGAAGGGCCCACTAATTAACTGGATAAAAAACTTGGAATTATTTCTGCCTTCATTTTTTTGTATCTTGGGCACTTAGTCTCTGAACCCTTTTTTTTTTCCTTTTTGTGTTCTGTTCTCTCCTGTGGTCATTTTGCCAGCCTTTGGTCACCATTTTAGAATCCAGGAAGGGTGAGATAAAGTTACTTCCTGCAAGGCTTCTGGGACTTTCTTATGGTAAGAAACCAGAAGTGACGCAGTGGCTCAAGTGGTAGAGTGCTAGCCTTGAGCTGAATAGCTCAGGGACAGCGCCCAGGCCCAGAGTTCAAGCCCTAAAACCCACTAAAAAAAAACAAACAAAAACAAAAACAAGAAAAAACAAGGCCAAGTCTGATCAATGAGCAAGCACCCTTTTGTGACCACCACCCAACCACTGGGATGCCTGTAACTGTGACTGTTTAATAATTCTCCTTCACTCCCCATTGTTTATTTAAATCTAAAGCAAAAGCAAAGATCTGGGTCAAGAAAATGAACTTTAACCTCTTACTGTAAGGTCCGCTCCTGGATGGCGAGCAGACTCCACCCTCCTCACAGCAAAGTCTCCACCCAGTACCTGCGTTACCTAGGCAACTAGGACACCTGGAAGAGGTCACATCTGCATCCACTGAGGTCACATCTGAATTTGATGTGGCCACACCTTTCTCCTCCCATACCCTAGCTAAGGCCTAGCCCAGGCCCAGACACCCTCTCTCTGCTATTTTCTAGCTCTTTTCTAGCTCTTTTCTCTCTCCTCTCTCTTTCCCAGGCCTTTCCCAGCCACGTGGAGTGCCAACCTTGCCTGGTCCCAGCAGGTCTACTGAATAAACCTAGCCCTTACCTGAATACCATGTGCGTGGTGCTGTTCTTACTTGGCTACCTCTTTTTAAAAACCTAACACCTACTTTGCCTCTTCCCTGGATGTGGCCATAGTGTGGAAGAGGAGCCTATTTCTCTGACTTCCATAGCCATATGTCTTTTTTTTTTTTTGTCAGTTATGGGGCTAGAACCCTGGCCTAGGCGCTGTCCCTAAGTTTGTTAGCTCAAGGCAAGTGCTCTATCACTTGAGCTACAGCTCCACTTCCAGTTTTCTGGCAGTTAATTGGAGATAAGAGTCTCACGGACATTCCTGCCCAGGGTTGACTTTAAACCGCAATCCTCAGATCTCAGGTTCTGTAACTCCGTGGTTTGTTGTTGTTGTTTGTTTTCCTGAATCAACTGAGCAGAGTTTTATGCAGAGCAAAGAGTATCTGGAGGCCGGAGTTGGGAAGCTGAAATCCAGCATTACTGATGGCTACTGACATTGTTCAGTCAGATTTTCTTCAGTGACATCGATGAGCATCTGAACCATCAACCCTGCTTCTCTGGAAACACTGCTATGATTGTTTTTTGATTCTTAAAAAAAATATTATTGCATTTAAGTAGTTGTACAAAGAAGTTGCCATTCCATAAAGAAGTTTATGAATACAGTGTTTCTTGATCAGTGTCATCCCTTTCAACAGAATACTACCAGGAAATTGATACTTGCCAAGAGGGGGTTAGAGCCTATGGGAGAGGGTGGATGAATGAAGGAGGAAAGGAGGAGAATGTAGCCAAGAATTCATTATGTATATCACAAAATTAAGAAAAATAAGGGAAGGGGTAGGTCTAAGGGGGTGTGAAAATGTTGAAAGGGTGACACAGATCAAGGTAGAGTACATTTGTACGCTGCTTTGTTAAATGGCAAAGAATTCAATTAAAGGCTTACAAAATTAGAAAAGTGAGGGAAGGGTTGTGTTGGGTGGGTTGGTTGAGAATGCTGTGATTTTTTTTTTTTTTTTGTCAGTCCTGGGTACTGTCCCTCAGCTCTTCAGCTCAAGGCTAAGCACTCTAGCCATAGTGCCACTTCTGGCCTTTTCTGTTCATGTGGTGCTGAGGAATCAAACCCAGGGCCTCATGCATGCAAGGCAAGCACTCTACCACTGAGCCACCTTCCCAGCCCCTGATTTTTTTTTTTAAGGTAGAAATTTGAAGTCTACAATTTTGATTCTCCCATTATCTGGTTGATTTTCCCATTATCAACATTGATGTGAGCATTATATATATATATATATATATATATATATATATGCATATACACATACATACATACATACATACATATATATGTATATATATGTTTTGTCATAAATACATACTATTTTTATGTATCATTTTAAAAGGAAATAAATTATAACAAAATAAGATGAATGCTATTCAATAATTAATGCTTCAAGCCAGGCGCCTGTAATCCTAGCTACTCAAGAGGCTGAGATCTGAGAATCACCGTTCAAAGCCAGGAAAGTCTGTGAGACTCTTATCTCCAATAAACCACTCGAAAACTGGAAGTGGTGCTGTGGCTCATGCAGCAGAGTGCTCACCTTGAACTGAAGAGCACAGGGACAGCGCCCAAGCCCAGACTTCAAGCCCCACAACTGACAAAAAAATAATAATTATAATAATGCTTCAACCCAAGTCTCCAGGACTCAATTTCCCTCTCTGTAAAATATCAAAGCATCCACTTTTCAAGGCACCTCCTTCTGGAATGATACTGTGTCCGAGTGACTATGATCCCAGTAGACATTTTAATTTAAATTCAGTTTTTTCTCCCATTGAGCTACTTCTGTACTCTTAGACTATATAATATACTTATACTGTATCAACAGCCCCCCCATATCGGACAACTTTGTTTTCTTTTTACAGCTGTATCATATGTTATATTACCTATTTCTTGTTCTCTCTCTCTCACACACACACTCAACTCAGTTTAATAATTTTACAATAACTTAATCTAAGGAGCCAAGTTAGTGGAATTTTGACTAGCTAGCATAGTGAACAGTGTAAGCAAATTCACAAGGTGATTATCCAATTATTCCTTCTCATAAGTGTGCGTACATAGTCTTCTAAGATGAATCTAGTGATTTGTCTTGTCTTTATTCTGATAATCAGCCCACCCATCTCTTTTTAGTTTGAACTGTAACCCAAATTGCATAATTTTTTACTTTAAGGTAAATCTAGTAGGGATAGAAATCAGAATAAGAGTCTATGTCCCTTTAAAAGACACAATTCAGTCATTTTTGCACAAAGGAAGCTTTTCCTCAATGATCACTAAATTTCCATTTAAGAATTCGTTACTACACACACACAAAAAAAGAATTTGTTACTAATTAGTTTCATGGTATCGATCTGTCTGTTTCTCTGTCTGTCTATTCCTGGGGGTTACACTCAGGGCTTAGAACACTGTCCTTGAGCTCTTTTGCTCAAGGCTAGCTCTGTACCACTGGAGCCACAGTTTCACTTCCAGATGTTTTTGGCAAATAGTTGGAGATGAGATTATCATGGACTTTCCTGCTTGGGTGGGCTTTGAACTGCCATCCTCAGATCTCAGCCTCCTGAGTAGCTAAGATTACAGGCCTGAATCACTAATGCCCAACATTGATGCATTTTTTTTAATTATTTAAAAAATTGAAAAACACACTGTGAACACTGAAGGAGACCATCACATTTTTTTTGTGTCATTTATAAAGACAAATAGAATAAAGTAAGAGAATCTGTGATAGTCATAACAACAATACAGAAAACAAAATAAAATGCCAACGTGGAGAAAGGCTGGAAGCAAAAGAGGAGGTTGTTGTGTATCAGGTGCCATGGGAAAAGGTTTGGCCCAGAATCTGACACTCAAATTCATAACACGCTCCATTCATCTAGCCTTAGGTAAAATGCTCACTCCAACCTGGCTTGCCCTCCTATTTTGTTTGTGTAAGATGGTAGTCACTATCTGGTTGTTAAGGCTCTCCTGACTGATAGGAGTAGCTGTCTGCTGCGCTCCTTGTTCTAAGTTAATTTTAAGACCTGATTCTCATAAGAACCAAGCATCCTTACAGGAACTCATTGGCACTTTATCACTGACAGCAGGTTTTCCCAATTTGTCACCTCGTTTCACCTAGCTTATATAACCGCTTAAATTCTTATTCATCTCTGGTCTTTTTCTTCCAAAGGGATCATCATAAAACTGAAATTCAACCTCCCTGCCACTATGAAGCACAGTCCCAAATCCTAATATGATCCCTACAAGAACATTGATGTGGGACAGGAAGACAAAGATCAAAGACTCCTGTTCTAGTTCAGGCTCCACCCATATCTTAGCTTCGGCATATTATCATCTTACTTTAAGTCTGGCTGTATTCATTTAACACTTAAGAACAGTAGCTGATTTATCTCAGAATGGCTTTCACAAGGAATAAGTAACATAATAAATAATATAGCAAATACTAAATAAATAATATAATACAAAATAGATAATATAATACAAAACTAATATAATACATTGGTAGCAACCTTGGGAACTCTCACTTTTTATAGTCTTTCTCTAACCCAGTAAATACCTCTACTCTGACAACTTACTATAATGGGTTCTTAGGTGAGAGATCCCAAGCTCCCCTGTGAAAGTCAAGCAGGAGTTAATGAGATAAGAGAGGAAAGAAAAAGCTTCCCTGGCAGAAGAAAGAGCATCTGCCAGCGTTCTGTGGCTCAGAGACACAGAGGCAGATTGTCCAAAGAAGTGAGTGTGGCCCGTGATAGGAGCAACACTGAGGGTAAAAGGAGGCACAGCATCTGTGACCTTATAGGTTGAACTAAATTTTGTGTCTTTCTCTCAAGAACAGTGAAAGCTATTGAAGTACCTTAGCTAAGGGAAGTGCACGATAATGTTTGCATTTTTAAGTGATCACTCACGGTGCAGTGGACAACTGGTTGGTGAACTTGTAGGATGGACAGGGGAAGATACTGGTCAGGTAAGAAGTGATTGTGTCTGGAATTTAGGATGACCCGAGACTCCAGGTTGTAACAGGAGCCCTCGCTTACTACAATGTTCCCTCCACCTGTATCTGGGACAGGCTCACATGACATACAAGTGACTAACCAGAACATTACAATCAAGATTGAATCTTGAGAAAAGGACGTAAGGTGTTGAATGGTATCACTGAGGGTGCAAATGGAAAAATGGAAAGCCATACTAATGGCAATGATGAGCTGGTATCTGCCTAAATGTTCAAAGGGAAAGAAGGATACATGTCGTGCCTTTTAGGGAGATAGTCTGCAGTATCATAGTTTTATTTTGTCTTGCCCTATGCTTCTATTCACAACAGTGTCCTTGCTTCATAAATCATTTGAGATGCTATGGTTTTTTTAAAAAAAATTCTTTTTGGGTGCTTTTTCTACTTGTGAGCCAATGGAAACTTAAAAAAAAACACAACCAGATAAAATTTAGATCAAGCTAGACGCTGGTGGCTCATGCCTATAATCCTAACTATCCAGGAGGCTGAGATCTGAGGATCATGGTTTAAAGCCAGCTCAGGCAGAAAAGTCCATGAGACTCTAATCCCCAAGAAAAAAGTAAGAAAAAGTCAGAAGTGGTACTGTGGCCAAAGTGGTAGAGAGCTAGCCTTGAGCACAAAGAGCCTCAATGACAGAACCCAGACTCCGAGTTCAAGCCCTAGGACTGTTTTAAAAAAAAGATTAATGTGCATTTTTATAATATGACTTGTCAATCACTGGAACTGGTGCTGTGCAGACTATCAGCAGAGTCTAGCACACTGGATCACGTCAAAGTAGTTGTCTACTTCTCACTGCTGTTGATACCATCCTCTCAAATTCTCAGTGGACCCAGTCCATAGCAAGAACTTCCAAGTAGGTCTCTTGTTTTTGTCCTTCTGTATTTTAACCCTTTTGTAATGTAAAAATGCAAAATCAAAATAGGTAACTGCTTAAGAAACAAATTTCCCATTGCAAATAGAGGACTTTGGATCTTTATAGTAAAGTTTGACAAGCCCTGCTCTAACACAAAAGATTGCTTTCTGGATGGGTTGATTGGCTTGTCCCATGGAATATAGTATCAGTTGTATGAAGAAAGATCCACAGTCTTCCTATTTGCCCCCGTCTCCCCAGCAGCTACTGCAGTATGTGCCATGCAAGTGCTCATTATTTATACTTTGATAAAAGAGATGCATAAATGGTTGGACAATACAAAGATGTTATTTATCCTTAAGGAAATTTCAGCCCATGTTTATATGTGCATGCATGTGTATATGTCACTGAGACTGAACTCAGGGCCTTGGGTTTGCCAGATAGGTGCTCTACCACTTGAGTCACTGTCAGACTTTTTTGCACTGGTTGCTTTCAAGACAAAGGTTTTGCTATATGCTTAGGGGACTTGAGACTTTGATTTTCCTATGTGTGTTTCCCTGTAATAGCAGGCATATGCCACTACACTAAGCTATTGAATAATGTAGAATCACTTGAGTAAATGAACTTCTATACATGGGCTGGCCTTAAACTTCCCCTTCTCAAGGAGCAGCTAGAATTCAGAGTTGAGTCGCTGTGCTTGGATTCACAGTTATACTATACTGCTCAGCAGATATCCCAGAAATGATTGTAGTGCTGTAGCACAATAATTGGATGTCACTATGCTTCAGAACTCTCTGGAAATCTGGAGTTAAAAGATTGTGCCTGGCACTAACATATGTTAAATTAAATTTGTTATATCTGTATTAACATACTATATAATTATATATAATTAGATGCTTTTGTTACTAAATTATAAGGGATGTTACTCCACCAATATTAAGTTATGCCATTAATGTGCATCTCTCTTTTATCTACGTCCATCACTTTACTTGAAGTGTTTTTGAAGGTAAGTTAGCTACTTGTGATAACATACTCTGAATTTGGTATGCCATCTGATACAGAAATTCCACTTGTAAAAAGTTATTCCAAAGAAACTACCATGGGTAAACACAAAGGCTTGACTACAGTGGTGCATTGAAGGGCTACTTGAATTGACAAAATGTGAGTGTTGCTTAACCATCTAATAATTGTGGGTTTGGTGAATAGGTAGTGGAATAATCACATAATTACTCTGTAACCATTAAAAAGATGAAGGTCAAGGCTAACAGGAAAAATCTGTACCAGATTGCTTCATGCAGATAAAAACAGAATTCTAAAACAGCTGGAATGATAAAAATTTTAAGTTCAAGTATATTTAAATATGGAGAGAAGACAGAATTATGTACAACAAAATAATAACTGTGGCCCTCTCCATTTGGTGTGATTTTTTTTCTGTCTACATGTTTATGTTTCTATAATTTTACAATGAACATACACAACTTCTGAGTAAAAAAGAAAACAGACATTTTTCGGTTTCTACTTTGAAGTGTACCAATTTTAAGGCTGAGAAAGGAGAAAACAAACCAATTGTAATCTAAAAGCATTTATTAGACCTTTTAAAAGGCAACTATAAATAGCCAGAGAAGCAGACAGTCTTACAGACATTTGAAATCAGACTGATGCTGTAATTTTTTCTGGAACAATTCACAGAAACAAATACAGTGACATTTAATTCATCTAAGTAAAACCAGATCTCATTTGAAATAAGGAGGTGGAGAAAAAAGGGAGTCAGATCATATTTAGCCACTGGAGACCCATTGGAGAAATCAAGAAAGCTGTCAGTAACAAGTCAGGGATACATACTGCAGAATTAGAACTAAAGATGTATTGATATTCAGTTTCCCCTTCTCAGTATTCCCTTTGCCCCTTTCTCATTGCAGAACATAGTATACTACCATTATCTTCATTTCCTACCTTCATACAGCAAGATCCATTTTTAGGAATCTTGTATGTGTGTGTGTGCACATGTGTGTGTGCATGTGTGCATGTGCGTGTGTGTGTGTGTGTGTGTGTGTGTGTGTGTGTGTATGCACTCAAGATTGGCACGCTACCACTGGAGCCACAGTTTTACTTCATGCTTTTTAGGTGGATAATTGGAGGTAAGAGTCTTACCTGCTCAGGCTGCTTCAAATCACAATCCTCAGATCTCAGCCTCCTGAGTAGGTAGGATTTACAGACATGAACTACCAGTTTAGGAGTCTTTTTTTTTTAACCTTTAGTATTTTAAAGAATATTGGAAAAAAAATGTCTTTTGAAAGTTCTGCTATGGTAACAGCATTAAGGGCTATACTGACCAATTTCCACAAGCCCAAAGAAATAGATGAATCTTGAGGGCAATTATGAATTAAGGATACAATTTACCTAAGTTACTGACCCTCACCAACTCTTAACCCATGCATACTTGTGACATATTCTACCTCACCCAGATACCTTACAAGCAGTACAGCATGGCATTGTTTTTAAAAGGCTGGTCTTCTAACAATTTGTCTCTAAAATCAAATAGGAACGGATGGCATTTGTGGCTTTCTGGGTATCCATGGCCTTCATTCTGATTTAATTGCCCCAAATGATCCTTGTCCATCCCCCAAACTGAGATTGACTATGACTACCTTAATTGTTTTAGATGTGAGACTAGATTCTCACAGACATGAGTTTGAGTCAAACTGATCACCAGTAAGAGGACCATGTTGGTACCGGTTATATATCTCTTTGATTTTATGTTTACCTATTGGGAAATCCAGATGCATGGATTATTTACTATGAGGACAAAAATGAAACCATTCTCCCCATCCTCCTTAGAGCACTTGGCATTTGGTAAGTATCTAATCATAGAGCATGTATTCCTGCTTCATTCTCAAGGAACCAAATGGTAATAGGCTCATCTTATGCAAAGCAACATTATCATTCAAATACAAATCCCTCTAAGAAGTTTGACTGCTGACTATTTATGTGGTGAACGATCAGGTGAGCCATTTCCCAGACTTGCTTGATAGTTCATTTTGGCACCTGATTGCCTTGACCTTCATAACTTTCAGGAAGACACGACAGAGCTGCCCAGAAGAACAGCAAGTATCGTTTAAAGTACAAGTCCCGTGGCACAATCACACACTTTTCACTTTCCAACGATGACAACAACACTTTTCCCTGAATTTCCAAATGCTGGGTTGCCTGCCATTGACCTTTAATAGACCTCATGGAGTTTTGCATTGGAGCTACTTTGAGTAAACCCGTCATTCATTCCCAAACAAATGTAATTTATGGAAAGCATATGTGCCATGACATTTGACCTTCTCAAACGCTGGTATTTATGGTATTCCAACAGAAATTCAAGTCCTATTTCTCAGTGGCTATTTTTTCCCCAATTGTGAGAAAGGCCTGCAAATTGTCCTCTTTGGCAATTTACAGAGTCTATTTATTAGTCTCTTCCAACTGCCGAGAATCATTCAACTCGCAGACGTGATTTACTCGTGGACCAGAAACTCCCTGGATAGTGTCTACAACTTCTTTGACCTTTAAATGCTTTAGTTTCTGTTTTAAGCTGTCAAAATGAAAACTTAGGACATCTTTATTGGGAAGGAAAAGAAAGCAAGCCTAACTTGCTTTTAGCTCAATTCCCATTTCCCCTGTGAATACAGATACATTGTGAAGGACTTACAAACACAAGACAAAAGATCCCAGCTAGGAAGAGCCAGATAGATAGGCTCTGAAAACAATACCCTACACTGCAAGCTATTATCACAGGAGCTTAGCTTTCTATTCACGTCTGCCCACTCCAGACCTCTTAGTAAGCAAAGCATTGCCACTTGCTACAGAGAATGGAACACCGAGTTACCTGCCAGGACTTAGTGCATTTGAAAGACTCTTGACTTCCCATCCATC
This sequence comes from Dipodomys spectabilis, assembly GCF_019054845.1. Lineage (NCBI taxonomy): Eukaryota > Metazoa > Chordata > Mammalia > Rodentia > Heteromyidae > Dipodomys > Dipodomys spectabilis. The sequence continues at coordinate 83,576 of NW_024871162.1, read as the reverse complement.
AAATTTTCTGTTTCCTTCATCACTTGTATTTTTAAGGTTTCCACTATGGTATTATAAAGTATGAAAACATCACCATATTTTGATTTGGAACGCTTAAATTTCATAATCTTTGAATATGTATGTGAATCATTACCACCCAAGTCAGTAATATCTTCCACAAAAAAAAGGGGGGGTAGTACTATTTTCCAACACATCCTGGGCTTGAATATTCATTTCTTTTGATAGGCACTGAGGAATTGAATTTGGGGTAGATGGAGGAAAACTTCCCTTTAAGTCTTTTCTGTAAGAGTCACTATATCATAGTCAACTATATTGGTGCCTATAATGGGCTGAGGGAAAAAAACCCAGAAAATGGCTTTATGTATTCTTCTCCTTAATCAATATTTAAATCTATCTCAGACATCATAAGGATTGTAACTAGGATTATGAGTAATTCTACTGCCTTTAAGAACCTAAGACTGCCCAGCACTTGTGGCTCAAGACCATAATCCTAGCTATTTAGGAGGCTGAGATCTGAGGATCATGGTTCAAAGCCAGCCTGGGAAGGAAAGCCCATGACACTCTTGTCTTCAATTAACCACCAGAAAACTGGAAGTGGAGCTGTGGCTAAAAGTGGTAGAGTGCTAGCCTTGAACAAAATAGTTCAGGGACAGCACCGAGGCCTTGAGTTCAACGCTCCCCTCCCCCCTACCAAATAAAGAACCTAAGACTTATCTACCACAGACATTCTGCACTGCATAGAAAGCTCTCAGAATGATTTCTCTGCATGAGATACTAGTACCAAAGTGATCACGAGTCTGCTATATTGAAAGAAAGAAAGAAGGAAAGAAAGAAAAAAGAAAAAGAAAGAGAGAGAAAGAAAGGGAAAGCAAAGCAAAGCAAAGCAAAGCTGGGTTTGAAACATTCCCGCTCAGCATTGAAGAGTCAAAGGTACTTCTCAGAACACTATTTTGTGCTTAATTGTTAACTTTTGAGACAAATGAAGAAAGTTGGGACCATAGGTAAGTCGTTAAAGAAATTAGTGAGAAATCCAATTACATTTGACTTGGGATAAATCATATGCTTTGGAAAGAATACCCCATTTTTGCATACTGTTTTTTGTTATCTTAATTAAATTACCGAATAAGCACAATGCAATCAAGAGAAAAAGTCCAGGTAGTTGAACAAAAGGCAAAACCTTAATTCCTTGGGCAAATTCATCCAGGAGAAAATGTGCTTAGGAAAATCTAAGAATGATCCCATCTGAATCAAAATTCTTTCCCAGCCAAGAATGTACACAACGAAGCTGAATACAGAAAGATTTCTAACATATCTAGAAACAATAATTCTAATAACTGATTTTGTTAAAGACTATTTATAATATTTTTAACTGTAGAACCCATAGTGTCCTTTGATTTGAGGTTGGTAGGGAGAGATGATACTCTTTTCTCTGATAATAAAATACTTATTTGCTTCAACTTAATCAATCTGCCATTTTGCACCAATGTGTGATATTGAAATATCAATGCTTGGGAGTATGAAGAAGTTTAAAATACTCCTAAAAGATGATACTGAATTTTTTTCAAGAACTGAAATGTTCCCATTTGTAATTTAGTATCCGAGGAAGAAGTATTGGCTCTTTGGTTGAGAAGTATAAACTTAGTACTTGAATTCCCAAATCTTGTGTGTAAGTTTTCTGTGAAGAAAAGAAAGTGGATGAGCTGGGAAGGTGGCTCAGTGGTAGAGCGCATGCCTTGCATGCATGAGGCCCTGGGTTCGATTACTCAGCACCATATTAGCAAAAATGAAAAAAGCCGGAAGTGGCGCTGTGGCTCAAGTGGTAGAGCGCTAGCCTTGAGCTGAAGAGCTGAGGGACAGTGCCCAGGCCCAGAGGTCAGGCCTCACGACCGGACCCCCCCCCCCCCAAAAAAAAAGAAAGTGGACACTTTCACTGAGAGAAAAAAAAAAACAATTAAAAAGGCTATGGTGTACCTCAGTGTGAAAGCCTTTGCTTACTAGGGAGTAGCTCCTGAGCTCAATCCATAGACAACACCTCCTTCAGATTAAAAAACAATCTCCAAATACAGATTTTTTTTTTCCAACAAATTGTGTGATCTCATGCCAGCTCTCATGTCCTACGTAGTTCAGGGATGAGATAACAATATGGTAAGGAAGCATTTGCCCTGTTAATCATTCATAATCTTAAACTGTGGGAGAATCCAGACAAGAACAAAGCTTACAGGTCTAGTACGTAGATCATTGATGATGCTAACTGAAATTTGCCTGTGTGTTCCCTGCTTCTGCTTTTGGTGACAGCTTTCCCCAGCCCAGCTCAACTACTTCTTTTAGAAACTTGGTACCAGATTAATCTCTCCTGACCCCAACAACAATACTAACTGGGTGTGTTTATGCACAGCTGTAACCCCACCTACTCAGTAAGCAGAGGCAGCAGGTTAGAAGTTCAAAGTCAGCCCAGGCAAAAATTAGCAAGACCTTATCTCAATAAAATAACAGCTGAGTGATGGTAACTTGTGCCTATTATCCTAGCTACATCAGGGAATGAGATTAAAAGGATCACTCTTCTGTGCAAGCCTGGATGGAAAAGTCTAGAACATCCCATTTCAATGACAGAAGCTGGGTATGGTGGCACAAGACTATCAACCCAGCAATGGTGGGAGGCTTAAAATAAGAGGATTGGGGTCCAGGCGAGTGTCTGTGTAGGACACCAAACCCTGCCTCAAATATAACAAATGTAAAAACAGGCTGGAGGCACGACTCATTGGTAGTATACCTGCCTAGCAAGTGTGAACCCCTGAATTCAAACCCCTAGTACTGTCAATGCACAAACCAAAAGCTTTTTAATTTTTTTTTAATGTTTTGCCAATTACCCAGGTAAGACAGAGAGTAGTTTACTATATGACATAGAGTTTGTCATAATTCAGGTCTCTCTAACTAGATAGCAAATGGTATGTAATGCTTCATGTCATACACTGGATAAGCTTATCATTTGTGTAGAAGTCTTGAAACAGGTATCTGTCTGTCTGTCTGTCTGTCTATCTATCTATCTATCTATCTATTTATCTATCTATCTATCTGTCATTCCTCTTTCTCCAGACACCAGGTTGAGGGGCCATATTTCAGCAAAGGTGGCCCTCAAGCTTTCCTGAGACACATCAATTTACGGTCCCTATAATATCCAGTACAGACGAGTATATACCATTACAATGATGAATGACTATTAACCAGTGAGATCCTACCAAACCAAACCATGAAGGATTTGAATTATTGGAGACCTCCCTGGAATCTATTGTATTTCAGTTAATACATTTGCATACACTTGCATAACATCCAAAGTCTTTACTTAAAATCCAGGATCAGCAAAATAAAACACCAGCACTCGAAAGAAATGGAGTAGAGTCAAGAGGAAAAGGGTAGATGAAGAAAGAGAAGAGGAGGGGAAAATCCAATGGAAAAATGAACTATGTGACTTGTGGGTAGGGACGGGAGGGGAGAGAGCCAGGGAAAGGGTAATATTGTCCGCAAAGACTTGTAGGCATTGTCTGACAGGTAACTATAACCACACTGTACATTGCTTTTAAAATAATAAAAATATTAAAATTTTATTTAAAAATTGATATATATCCTACAAAATTAAGAAGAGTGAGGGAAGGGATGGGGGGAGGTATGGGTGAGAATGTTGAAGGGGTGACATTGATCAAGATGTATTGTATTCACAAATTGCTTTGTTAAATGGTAACTCCTTTATACAACTATGTAAAAATAATATAAAAGGTAAATATTAAAAAATCTGAATCATGAACAAAGAAAGAAACCAAAGGAATCTCAGGCTCAGATCTATCAGTACGAGTTATCTAGGTGATGCTTCTCTATGGAGACTTTTCAGTTTTTGAGATTATACAAATAGCAGGTGGACTTCTGGGTCACTGGATGTCCTTTAGAATTCATCCAAAATGCCTTAACACCGGCAGAAACAATCTCATGTAGGTGGTAGCACAGAGTATCCTAAGGAAAGCAGCAAGGGTATCACTTCCTCCTGGGTGCATCCAGAGTACATAGCATTATTTTTTTTTCCATTTATTCCTCCCATGAGTAGAAGTTTGACTCTTATGATGGAATTTGCCCTAGATTAGCTTGAGTCAGAGACTCAATGTTGGAAAGATGTGTGTGTATGTGTGTGTGTGTGTGTAAATCCAGCTCTGTGTCTGTGACATTCCACTCTTTCCTCCATATAGACAAGTTCTTGTTGTGAAGATCTCAAAGCCATCTCACCAAAATGAAAAGAGAGCAGACTTGCTCTTTGCAAGGAAACCTTCAAACTGACTTTTGATGGTCAGCTCTGAAAAGGATGAAGATGGGGAAGAATGACCCCCAATAAGCAGGCTTGTGTGAGTGACAGCCCAACATCTGTAAAAACAAAGGGAAATTTAATCCATAACAGGTGACTGAGGAGAATCTGCCAGGTTAAAAGAAAAAAAATCAGAGACGATATAGTATCTAAGTTAACGTTGAACAGGTTATAAAATGAACAGGGGTTAAAGAATCCACCATCCTTGTGGTTCAGAATTCCTCAGATGGAAGCCAAGTTGTCAGTATTGAAAAATGACATCCCTGTGAGTGGGAAGTTCCAAGAAGTGTATGGAACAGAGAATGACAGGGCTTGAACTGAGTAGCCAAAGTGACCAGAAACCATGGTAAAGGAGGAAGGAGAAACAAATAGAGGTAAACAGAACATGCAGATTAAAGCAGGCAAATATTCGATATCAAAGAGCTTCAGCAAAAAGTGGTCCATCCATGATTATGAAGCAGAGTTAAAGATTCTTCCATTTTGAGAGTTCAAGGGTCAGCCACAATCATCACCCATACTTCTTAAGTCTCAGGTGCTCTATGCCTAGGGATTTATCTATACAAATACCCTGAGAATCAAATACAAGTATTTTCCATTTGTCACAGATACAGGCTTGATGACTAACTAGTTTGATAGAGTTATTTAGGGTCATACCGGTGATAAATGGTGAGAGAAAAGGACCATGTCATCACTACAGTTTTGAGCTTTCCTGAGTAAAGAAGCTGTGGAGGTAAATGGAATGAAGGTACTTCTTCAGAAAAAGTGGGATGGCCCAACCTCTTGAACTTGGGTTCAAGGTCAGAGTAGAATTAATGATGAGAAATACAGCCTGAGTTCCCAGAGATGAGAGGATCACCCACTTAAGTGGGAAAGCTAGAGAATGATTCATCTCAGAACCAGGAACAGAGAGGAATGCATAGGAGGTCAAAGTTCCTGTCCCCAGACAGAGACATTTGGGTATCTGGATTGTGCTGAACGCGCATCCACATCAAACCCAGAAGGATAACAGAGGTGAGCAGGGAGAGAGGGAACAGAGGCATGGGATGAAAAAAAGACTAATTTCCCAGAAAATCAAGGCACCGATACAACAAAAATAGATTTTCATCCAGTGAAAGTAGTAAAAATTATAATTGGAGATATTTCATATCTACCATGGAAAGGTTGACTCTATCTTTTTTTCTTTCTGCCTATTTTGTAATAGAAGTCCCTGGGAGGGTGAAGGAACAGAGTTGGATATAATATTGGAAGGGTAGATGGAACTGTTACAGATATGCACTCTTGCAGTCAGAACTTTGTTGAACACACACTGTATGGTGATCTAGTTGTGCCAATAATGAGGACATGAATGCACTACAAGTAGCTGGCATACGAGATGCCATAAATTCCGCCAATAGAAGCAAGGGTTATGTTGCTTTTATTTTTTTGTTCACTAGTATATAGCTTTTAATCTGGTATTATGAGATGGGCAGTGGTAAATACCCATCCAAAAGGATTAAAAGTACATAGTAGGGCTGGAAATGTGGCTTACTGGTAGAGTGCTTGCCTAGCATGCACAAAGCCCTGGGTTCGATTCTTTAGTACCACATAAACAGAATAAAAAAGATACGGTGCTGCAACTCAAGTGGTAGAGCTCTATGGTTGAGCAAAGGAAGCTCAGGACAGTGCTCAGGCCCTAAGTTCAAGCCCAGGACTGGCAAAAAATAAAATAAAATAAAAACAAAAGTACACAGTATTAGGATGACTTCACACACACTCGAGTCCTCTAATTACTATCATCATTTGTTTGTTTTTTGAAATACTGGGGTTTAAACTCTGGTTCTTGTGCTTAACTAGACAAGCACTCTACCACTTAAGCCACATCTCCAACCCATTTGCCTTTAGATTCAGACCATAATACTTCTTTCAAAACCTCCTGGGATTGAAACATGAATCGCAACACATCAGGCTTATTCTTTGAGATAAAGCTTCAACAACTTTTGGCCCAGACTGGCTTTGAACTATAGTCCTCTTCTATCCACCTCCCAAGTAGCTAGGCTTACAGGTGTGAGTTATTATGCCCAGCCCCCAAAATCTTCTAATTATTTTATACAAGTTATTGGCTTACTTTGCTACTATCTGTCCTATGCTCATTCATTGACTTTTTCTTTCAGTTGACTTTGTTTGCTTTGTAGTCAGTCATGGGGCTTGAACTCAGGGCCTAGACACTGTCCCTGAGCTCTTTTGCTCAAGGCTAGTGCTCTACCACTTTGAGCCACAGTGTCACTTAGGTTTTGGGGTGGTTAATTGGAAGTAAGAGTTTCTGCCTGGGAGGCTCTGAACCATGATTCTCAGATCTCAGCCTCCTGAGTAGCTTGGATAACAGGTGTGAGTCACCCGCGCCGGGCACATCACTTATTTTTATGTTTATTTTGTAATCCTGCAGAGATCTCAAATTTAAAAATCCCCCCACCCCCCCTGCAAAAAAAAAAAAAAACAATTCAGACTGAATCACTGATTCTGAGCAACTCTCAAGGAAAATCCAGGATAACAGCACACACACATCACAAGTGTCCAAGGATGGAATGGCAGGTATTTGTGGGCCAATGACTATTTAATACCTAGTCTACTTGGAGGCTGCTACCTTTTGAAGGTAAACCAAATTCAGGTTTTGAATATCAGTGGATATGAGAGCCTAATCAGGTCATTCCAGATAAATTATGTATTATTTTGCAAGCCAAATAATGATTTTTGCCTTCATCATTTAGATTTGACTGTAGGAGACAAGTTGATTTCTGTTTGAGTTTCACCTCTCCTGTGGACCTAGTGATACAGATTAGTTATTTTCCCTCTTGTTTCCTATCCCTTAAACAGCATACTTAGGGAAATTAAATGAGATGGACGTGTGAAATAACAAAGGTTCTGGACGTTTCACCTGAATCTTGGGGCCTGTTTAAAACAGGAACTTCTGCCTTGACTGCCTTGAAGCTGTCGTGGTGGTAACGGTAGGCGAAGCCATGAGCGCAGAACTAGTTCAAAACAGATGTGTTGATGTGGCCCTACCTAAAAAGATCAAAATGTGAAACGATTCATCTCTATTACACTCTGCACACATAACAAAATGTCCTTGGCCCGAACTCTCCTTGACTTCTTATCTTTCATGCCAGCCCATCCTTGAATACCTTCTCTGACCTTGGTTACAAGGCTGGCCACCGAGAGTGAAGCCTAAGGTGAATGTCTAAAAGCTGAATGTTGAATACAGTTGGGTAGAAAACCATGGAAGAAACCAATCGTCACTCACGTGAGTTTCCAAAGCTGCCTTTGATGTGATAATCCTATCCCATCATCCTCACAACAAGACTGCTTACGTTTTCCTAAACCTGAGAACAAATCATGCGTGTGTTTCTTGGACCTGAGCCATTTGGGATATTACACTTGGAGGGAAAGCACTTAAGACACTTTTGCACTTTGTATCCTAACTTCCTTCCTCTCTAAAATGGAGTTCATTAAAAACCAAAAAAATCGTTAAGTTTGGGTTCCCTATGTGCCAGGTTCCATATCAAAAGAGATTAAGTGGTATCTAAGAGATTCGTCTACTTAAAGCCGAGAGAAGGCAGGAAATCAGGAAAAATCACTCTGCTGAAGAGTAGTTAATTTAGCTTCTACCTCCCAGCTTATGGGTTATCAGAGTCTCTGGGGTGATTTCTCCAGCTTCCTCTGAGTCCCAGGGATTATACCAAGGCTCATTGGAGATAAAGAGAAGAGAGAAAAAAATGAGGTTTATTTTACAAGGAAAGAATTAAAGTTCTTCTTCCTATAAACAAGTGTGATTAAATTCATGACAACATCTCCATGTGATCTTAAGAGTTTCCTCGTAGACACATTGCAGTCTTGCTAACTTGCTTTCTGTTAGATTAAAAAACAAAAACAAAAAACAGGAATCTACAGACTTGGGCATGCACCAAGTACTATTTAGTCCATAGCAAACAGTCAGGTGTTCAGATGGAAAGAAATCAGTAAATAGGGGAAAAGTGTTAAAAGTTAGAAAGCCGCGTGCCCTCATAGCTTATCAGACTTCCGGCATTTTACTGATGCAGTTATACATCAACCATTGTTCATTTTAGAAAGCATAGTTGCAGCATTTGTCTAGCTGCGAGCAGGCAATTAATTCCAAATCAACAGCAACATATTTTTTTATCACCGTTGCAAATTCTTAATATCCCTTCCTTGTCACTTTGCAACCAGTGGAAAAGTGACACACGCACAGAGACAGCAAGACGGGTTTATGAATGCCTGTTTCCACAGGAAATTAAAAGATTCACCTCCTCCACACTGGCCAACGTCAGTCAGCCCTGTTCAGCTGCCTAACTCATCATCCCTCCAGTTCTCTTTCTCTGAATGCTATTTCCCTTAACAGATCTATAAACAGCGCTTGCCTTCTTCATTCTTTTGTTTCAGAACTCCCCAGAGATGAAAGGAGAAAGCAAAAATTGTTCCCAGCTAGAGACTGTGCAGCAATAAAGGGTAACTAGTGTACCCAGAGAGAGGAGGAATAAAGATGTCTGTTAGCAGAATCTACACACACACACACACACACACACACACACACACACACACACACACACACACACACACAGAATGACTGCAAAAGAGCAGGCGAGCAATTAGTTCAGGCTCAGATCACTTTGTAATCCACTACTCCTCAGTCTTACCTTATGTACAGATAGGGGAGATCGGGGCCAAATTCTGCGTCCTTATAATCACACTGCCTCAGACAGGTCTCAGGGTTCTTTCCTTTCTGCCCTTCTAGTACATTCTCTGAAGCTGTCAGCACCTACCACCATGGAGATGAGAAAGTCCACAGGAAAATCTTGCTCTTTTTTGCCTTTCCGGACACATTCACCACAGACAAAGGGCACTGAGCTCCCAGCTTCTCTCCAGTGAATCAACACTTTCTTTCATTGGTTCCCATGCCTACTCATGGTAGGTAGCCTTGCCAGTGGTGGCTGACTGAAAACGAAGAAGCCAAGAGAACTATCCTTTCTTCTTGCCCATTTAAATGTTTGCTTTTTTCTTTCCCTCTGATCATATCTCTATCAGCTTCTCAATAACAAGAATCTCCCCTCTCAAATCACAAAGTGGCTACAAATTGTCCCTGAAACTTTTCTGACCCTGAAAGCAAGCTGGGCCTCCTCCTCCTAACAACCTCAGGACTTGTCCAACTTCTTCCAAGTCTGCTCTTCCTAAGTGTGATTGTCACAGCAAAGAGTTTTCTATGAGAATCCACACCCGTTCTGGGGATGTAATTCTACACCAAAGGCAAACAGACTCTTGCCCAATTCATTTCATTTTGGTTGCAAGGAAATGTGCACCCCTAGAAAGGTCGTTGACAAACAACCTTGGTTGTGATTCCAAGGACAAATGTTCAGATGTTCTCTGAGAAACAGGTGTCATGTTGTGGTTTCTTTTGTTTGCTTTCTTTTAAGTTTGAGGGAAAAGAAGGAATAAGTGATTCAAATGTTCACTTCTCAGTCATTATGAAGGCATTTATTTGGAATAAATGAGTCATAAAATGTTGATCTTTTCTCTGTTGTTGGTAGGAAAATGGGTGAATGCTGGTGCCTTTTCACAGGGCCTGGGTTGATGAGTTTTAAAGGGGGCCACTCTCTAGTTGATTGTAGTTGAGGTAAGCTTGATATGCTCTTCAATAAATGACTAGGTGAGGTTCAGGAGGCAGTGGTGAAGATCCAGAATGGAAGTTTAAGATTGGAGATGATCAGTACATACATAACATTTGAAGCCACACCATCCCCCCTCCCCAACGGAGCTGACACAGAAGGGGTAATTACCAACAAGAAGCATTCTAAGGACTCAGGCCTCAGGCAACCCGATTTTAGAGAAGGAAGAAGATAAGGAAGATCCAAAAGAAACTGGGAGAACTGCCTGGAGCAGACAGGAAGCCAGGGGCTAGGACATGGAATGAAGGAAATGTGGCCGAACCATCCAATAAGACTTTGGAGAAACATGCCTGAGTAGAGGAGGAAGAAGTGAAAATAGACTGAGAGGAGGAGGAGCAGAGAGTCTGCATCATACTTTCAGAATGTTCTGCTGTTGAATTTAGAGTGTGGAGATGGAAGGAATCTGAGGGTTTTTCTTTTCTTTCTTTTTGTTTTATGGGAACAAGTCTATCTGTTTTGTTTTAACATGAGAGATGCTATAATTTGTCAAGTAAGATATGATCATTGACTAATTCCTTAATGTAGTAAATGTCCTGCAATTGAGTTTGTGGGTCATTTGTATTAAAAACAAGTACCTGAGGTTCATGAAGAGGTGTCCTTTTTAGTCCTATGGTTTCATTGAAAACTTAAAAGGAGAGAAGAGTGCCAGTGGCTCATGCCTGTAATACTAGCTATTCAAGAGTCTGAAATCTGAAGATCACAGTTCAAAGCCAGCTTCAGTAGGAGAGTCCATGAAACTCATCACCAATTAACCACCAAAAAGTTGGGAATGGAACTGTGGTTCAAGTGATAGAGTGCTATCATTGAGCACAAAAGTTCAAGGTTAGTACCCAGATCCTGTGCCCTGTGTTCAAGCCCCAGGACCAACACACACACACACACACAATATATATATATATGGAATATATATGTGAAGAAAATATTACTGAAAAGTATTACTGAAGCAATCACTAGTAAATGCCATGTCACTATCCACTTGTTTCAGGTAATTGTATAAAAAAATTAGGAATTCAACCAGTTATTTTGCTCTTGTACTTTCCTTATTTTTCTTTATTTTGCTTGAATCATTTAACATTAACAAGATCTACAAGTATGCCTATTTTCCTTAAGAATGGCATTAGTATTAAGACTCATTTATAACACTAAGTCCTTGAAAACCTGCAGGGCAAAAGTAGAACATAAATGAGCCAGGCACTGGTGGCTCATGCCTGTAATCCTAGCTACTCAGGAGGCTGAGATCTGAGGATCATGGGTCAAATCTAGCCAAGGCAGGAAAATCTGTTAGACTCTTATCTCCAATAAACCACTCAGAAAACTGGAAGTGGTGCTGTGGCATGGGTCCAGAGTTCAAGCTCCACAACCAACAACAACAACAAAAATAGAACATAAATGATATAAACTGAATTTACTCAATATAGTAAATTGATAACATGTGATAGAACTTTTAGATAACTTTGATAACAACATTGAAGAAAATGATTAGATTTCCCCCATCAGAATCTTTTTCCAAGGCTTAAAATCTCTTAGATGTAAGCTTCTTTGTCTTAGTATTTTTTGCAGATAGTGCTTTGCCGTGTGAAGAGGTTCAGTGCCTACAGCCTGTTTAGCAACACCTCTAATTTTTCCCACTATTAGCCAGGTAAGCCCAACCCTGAATTGTGACTTATAAAAATGTGACCAGACATTGCTACACATGCTCTGATAAACAAAGCTGCCCCTGGCTACACAAAATACCACAGATGTGAATTTTGCTCCAGGTGACTAGACTCTGTAATAGAGTATTGATATATATATATATATATATATGAATGTATATGTATATATGAATGAATGTATATACAAATGCAATTGTCTTTATAAAACAATAAAGTGAATCATTTTTAAATGGAACATATATATGTATATACTAGTTTATTTTTATTAATCTTATATATTGACACAAAGGGATTTCAAATCAACATGTTCGTTTAGAAGTAGAAAGCACAAAGCATCTTGATCAATGTCACCCCCCTATCATCTCCACATCTATTCCAACCTTACCCATCCCATCAACTTTCCAAGATCCATTTTCACATGTGACTATATTGACCCACTTTTCCTCTCTCCATTCTTATGACCCTCTCCTTAAACTCCAGTATTCTCAGCAAGAATGACTTCAGCTCCCTGTATTCATGTTATTGAACAGTGTTCTAATTACGCAAAGGGATTATACCATGGAAATCTCATACATCAAAGTTAGATCCAAAATATAAATGCATATGAAAACATATACAGGGCCAGATGCAGATATATGTGTACATGGTCAAACTGACTACAGACAAATTCTTTTAAGACAGGATATCTTTTGCAAAAGCTGTACCAGAGAAAGCAATGTTTGACTTTATTAGGACTCTGTGACCAAGCTTATAAAAACGTATTTTTTACAAGCAGAAGCTAGATGTCAGAGAAGATAGGTAGAGAGGCACACTTCCATGGAAGGAACAGTGAGCACATTAATTTATTTCCCCTGAGAATCATGTTAACATTGTTAAGTGATGAACTAAGTTGTCCTCGTGTCTTTTTTAGAGGGAGAGTAAACAGAACAGTCCGACGTGGAGATTCTGCGCCATCACGTCACCTGGAATTCTGCCACCCAACTATATTTAACCATACTATTCTCACATCCCCTAGTCCATAAGAGGGAGATAAAAATATCTGATCATTATATGTTCATCATCTAGATCCATGAAATAAGTTTAAGCAGAGGAAAAAGAAAGAAAACCTGTGTCATTTTTTTCTGCAGACCATGCAGCTGCTGCTGTAGGTCATGGATAGAAATGTCCATCTGAATCTGAATTTTCTGCATGTAATGAAAATCACAAAGGTGCTCTAGAGAGCCTCAGCCCCCACTGAAGCCAGGCCCGCAGAGTGATGGGAATGAACTTTACAGGTACCATGTTTTCCCAGCTTCAAGGTTTCCTGCTTTTCTTTCCTCCTAGCTACCTTGGGAACCAGAAGCAGGAAAGTAGGAAGTCCTACTTCGTAAAGTCTCTCCTTTCTCTTGATTCTCAAGTCATTTCAATCTTCCTGACATACCTTCCTTTCTTCAGCAAGACTGTGCACACGTGAAAAGGATTACCCTAGCAGACTGTGGAACCTGAAATCATAAGTCAGTAGTGAGTTGGCAAGTGTTTCCGCTCCAACTATCACAATCGTTTAATTTTAGAACCGAACAGGGAAGTATCACACAAGTTTCTATTGGAGTGGATCGTGTTTTGCAGACTGGTTGTTGCACCTTATGCCGACACACGCATGCACACCTGGTCAGGCAAAGGCCCTCTGATGAATACCAAATGGATGAGTCAAGTAAGGGAGAGAGAAGAATTAAGCCCTGGTGTAGATCAACAGATGGGAATTCACGTAGCAAGGAATAACTAGCTGAGCTCCTCTGTAGGTCAGTTTTCATAGACCAGGACCTCAATCTTCCCCACAGCGTGTGCCCTGTGTACACCCCTGCTCTTATTTTTATGATGACTCCAAATAATGAAAGAGGAAATCCTTCCTTAAACTCAGATAAATACGTGTCTCCTCCTGGCTTTCACCAGACTTTCCGGTCCTTGCACTGTCTGTCCCCCTGACGCAAGGCAAAACAAGTTTTCTCCTTGCAACAGGCAATTCTTCAGATAAATAAAGATAAGAATCCGGTCATCACGTCTTACCCTCTACCCCCGGCTTCACTTCTTCCAGTAAAAACAAAAACAAAAAACACTCCAAAGTCTCCTGTTGTTCCCACTACCTAGAGTGGTGACTCAATCCGTCACTTTGGGTAGAGAGGAGGGAAGGGACCAATGTCATAATCCTGAATAACTTGCACAACAGTAGACAACTGGGGTGGCTGGAGCTGAGATTAACTTATTTTTAAGCAATGGAATGCTGGGTTTTTGTCTTTGTTTATGTTTTTAAATTGCCTAATACTAGAGCTCTAACTCCCGCCTTGAGCATGTTAGATACTAGGCAATTGTTCCCCTAGTCAGTTTTGGTCAAATTTAACAAGGAACTCTCTTTGGAAGAAAAAAAAAGGACTGATTTGCAGTTTCTTGTTTCTATGGAGTAACTATTCCAAAAATACTTGATTTGGAGTTGCCAATGTGAGATCTCAGGCTGTGGTTGTTAAGGTGCTTGAATAATGTCTTTCTGAGTTGGTTTGAACCACCTCTGGCTCCGTGTCATGCTTTAATTCATACTTTAATTCAGAGTTGTTACCATGCTACAGTTGTATATGTCACTTTTAACATGTAGTATCTATCTATCTATCTATCTATCTATCTATCTATCTATCTATCTATCTATCTATCTATCTGTCTGTCTGTCTGTCTGTCTGCCTGTCTATCTATCTATCTGTCTATCTATCTAATTTATTTATTTATTTTTGAACTCAGAGTCTGGGGTACTGTCCTTTAGGTTTTTCACTAAAAAGCTAGTGCTCTACCACTTGAGCCACACTTACACTTCTAGGTTTTTGGTGGCTACTGCAGGTCAACGTCTCATGAACTCCCCTACCCAGGCTGGCTTTGAACCACATTTCCCATGTCAGGTACCTGGCATACAATATGTTTTAATTCACAATTAATGGACTGTGTTTGACCAGGCAAAAGCCAGTCTTGACTTCACTCAACATTTTACCTCAAAAGTTCAATGCATGTAGAGATAAACAAATTGCAAAGAGAGCCTCTGGCTTCTAATATGTGAGTCACAAAAATAAACTTTAGCTCATTTTTAGCAATAAAATCAATGACTAAGTGCATCTTCCCATTAAATTAGATATATCTTACATTAATTCTGAGGACCTACTAAGCCATAAATGATGGAATTTTTGTTTGTTGTTTTAATTGAAGGAAAATAAACTGTGCTTGATAAGAAGTAGATTTGTAAGAAATTATCTTGTTTAGGCTGACATGGAAAAAAAGATTTATTTCAGAGTCTTAAAATGTGTTTATATAATTCATTAACAATTCATGTCCTTATCACAAGCTTAGGAAAATCTATAAATATTTAACTTAAAATCACAGTAATGACTAAGCTTATTTTTCACAGTTAGACTTTTTTTTTTACTCTTGGGTAGGCTCCTAATATTTTTTAAAGCTATAGACATGTTTGTTTTTGTTCTCTGGTGAATCTATTCTACAGTAGTTACTTGTTGAGTCACATTTTCCCGAGGGTGCAATTTCCACCCTTCCTCTCTTCATACTGAATGGCACTGGTAGCGAAAGATTGTGTTAGTACTGAACAGGAGGGAGCAGGAAAAATCCTGTTTACTTGCCTTGATCTGGGGACCTCTGAAGGGGACAAGAATGAGCAGAAGCTGGAGAGCAAGTTTACAGTGGTAAAGTGCATTGGAATGCATATGGATTGCTCTCAGGAAGTATTAAAAGCCTTTGACACAGAGACGAAACACAACTGGACACTGGTGGCTCACACTTGTAATCCTAGCTACCCAGGAGGATGAGATCTGGAAAGCCAGCCCTCAGCAGGGAAGTCCATGAAATTCTTATTTCTAATTAACCTGCAAAAAGCCAGAAAGAAGTGAAGCAGTGGCTTCAGTGATCCATCACCAACTTTAAGCCAAAAGGTTAAAGGATAGTGCCTAGGCCCTGAGTTCAAGCCCCCAGTATTCACCTCTCTCTCTATCTCTCTGTGTCTCTGTGTCTCTGTCTCTCTCTCTCTCTCACACACACACATACATACACACAAACACATACAGAGAGAAAAACAATGAACACAATATGATTAATGTGAGATAAAATCTTTTAACATTGGAAATTCTGGTTCTGAGGGTGAGACTAGATTGACCCAAATGCAAGATAGAGAAATAATAAACCAGTGAAGAAGGAATACATTGCCTAACCTCTGGGACTAGAGCAAAAGGAACAGATTCAAGAGATACTGCGGAGTCAGCATCCACAATAATCAGACATTCATTGGGGGATTTGTGAGGGAAAGTAAAAGAGAAAAGAAGTGGAAGAGCAGAAGGAGAGAAGGAAAGGAAAGAACCGTGGTGAGGAGCAAGGAGAAGTTTATTTTGCTTTTATGGAGGAAGGAAGGGTGAGGAGAGCAGGCAGGAGTCCAGATTGAAAAGTAACCAAAACCATTTGAAATAGCTACTGTAGGAAAGTGGCAAACTTTGTGATCACACTGGGGCTGTTCTGAGGGTCTCCTCCTCCTAGCAGTCCCTTTAGAATTTAACAGACTAGGGATGTTTAGAAAGAGTTGCTGCTTGTCATCTCTTTCTCTTTATGAGCATCCCTGGGTATTTCTACTGGAACTACCAGACAAAAATAAACACTTTCTGATTTAAGGATCTTCATAAAGCAATTCCTTCCATTCTTGGTTTCCAAGTTCAACCACTGCATCACCTCTGTGAGAAAAAGCCACAGATGTGCCCCCAGAATATGTGTTGCAGAAATGTTTGCTTGACACCTCCCGGCTACAACTCCCTGACCTCCCTAGGGAGAGAGGAGCACATGGCTAGGAGCGCTGTAACTCAGTCAAAGGACAAACTCCTCCTGAGGTCATGTCTCATTTGAGGTTGAGTGGCTCACTGGATTGGTGATCACAGTCACAAAAATGCACCTAGAATGCCCAGGAATTTTTCCTTTGTTTGATTCGGATATTAAAAGTTGTGTACGTCATGTCTGCACAGTGAGCATTTCACTGTGTTGGATTATTATTTTTTTTAATAAGATTGGAGTTGAAAAGAGAATACAGAATACTTCAGAGGTTAGAAGAGGTGATCTCTCTGCTTGGCTATCCCTTCTGGATTTCTGAAATATCGTATTTTAAATATATGTTTCTCTGTCCTGCGCAAAAGCAAGCAATGTAATGTGATCTCTGGACTAAGTTGTAACTTAGTTAGAACCAGTAGAAGTCATGGGAATGCTAACATCAAAATACATTCCTGCCTGTGTAATATTCAATTGTGCTCACATTAATTTAATAGTTGGTAGATACTATCACCTGATTGTGAAGATAGTTTTTAATTCCTCCCTTCACTTAACAGGGCTTACCTAACAGCTACTCAAATCTGAAACATTTGTGAGTTGTTCAAATCTGACCTCTGAATGTTGTGCTGTCACCGTAAACGTACAAAAATGTATTTATTTGGAAATACAACCATGGCAAGAAGACAAAGAATAATAGTTAGTACATATTGAGTATTGTGGATGAGAACTTTGGTAACCATAACAACTATGTGTTTCCATTCTTACAAAATATGTATTAGAGCAATATGTAGGTAAGAAAAATGAGATTGTATCACAAATTTATATGAAAGACTGCATAATTTTCAGTAAATAAAGGAAAGTGGATATTCTGAAGAAAAATGGGAGCAAAGTTAAACTATCCACATGTAAATGTCATATTGAGTTGGGTAGTTCCATAAAGAATACAACTACCCAAGTTAGACTATACATATGAAACTCCCTGAAGTGCAACTTTTGCTGATATATCTAGAAAGGGAACTGTGTAATGTTACCCATTTGTCTGCTCTAGGTCAAAAGACTCTCAATCAGTCTGAGCCCATTGCTACCATTCCTATGCCTCCCAGAATTATTGACGTCACATTTGATATTTGGTGCCCTTCCCCAAGTAATGGTCCTATTTGTCCATGACTAACCTTGCAACTTAATACTTTATTGGTAGAGAATAATCAAGGCTGTGAGAATAAACAAAGACATTCAAACTCAAACAAGCAGAAGTTACTTATCCAGAGCTTGCTATAGCAAGAAGTCGTGTCGTTCGTTGCATTGGTCAGAGATGCAAAGGCAGAGAGAAGTGTGGGAAAGCATTAAAGAAAAGACAACCTAACAGATTTACTAAAGTTATATAATATTGAACACAAAAATCACCTGAGTAGAAAGAAAAGTCATGTAACACAGAAAAGACACTATACCTTTCTGGTAAATGGAAGTGATGTATCAGTGAGTTTTGAATGTCAGTCACATGGATGTATTATTTGCACCCTGGAAACTGGCAGTACAGCCTGCCTGTAAGGCTATGGACTGAAACGATGTCTTTCCTTCGGGTCAGGAAAGAGTTACCTGGGAACATAAATTCTGTTTTCATTGACTTCAGTTGCTCAAGTAATGTGTGCAACTGTATCCCGCCAACAAGTAATAAGGATAATCTGTTTTCCGTCACTGAAAGATTGTTGAGAGGGTAAATAGACTTTTGGTGGACTTTCCCCCTTAGCTCAGAGCTTTCAGGCCTATAGTATTTTATGGAAAGGGGAGAGAGAGAGAGAAAAAAAAGTAAAACCCTTCAGAACAATTACCCCATTCAATCATAAAAACCACTGCCACACATCTATCTCCAACTACTCTTTGGATAGAAGCAGAAGCAGTAGGTTCTGTGCAGATGAGTTGCCCTGTTTTACCAGGACACAGACTTTGGCAGGAAGATAAGTGAATGATTAAATCTGAAGTAGAGTTGAAAATATAAATGCTTAAGGAAATAATTGAACATTCAGGTACAGCTAAGGCTGGACAGAAGTGGAAGTCACCAGCTCCCCTGTCTAGACTCTCTTGGAGTTAGGGCTAAACCCAGGTAGGATAGATAGAGTAATTTCTTGGGTTACCAAGTGTTTGTGGTATCACATTCTGCCTTGATCTGAAGTGTGATGCAAACAGAGCTTTGTGCTATCTGTAAACACTGGAATAGCTATTTTTAATCTCTTTTAGGTGCACATAGATTCAATAAACAGATTGGAATAAAATGTTGCACGTAGTTATAAGTCTAGTTTATGGCTAAATATTTTCCCTCCTTCCTAGAAAATTCAGCTTCTTTAAGAGTGTGCTCTGGGGTTGGAGAGGACTACTACAGTTGGGGAAAACCTGGAATCTCATGTTCTAGTAACTTAGGACACTGTGTTTTTCTCACTGTCTTCTCTCCATTAGGATCCCAATTTGAGAAAGAATAGAAACAAGTGATAATAATTAACAATGATAATTAATAGAGGATTTGGGAATGCTGGTTTTCTTGGCATTAAATAAAAGCATGTAAAGTATGCTGTATTCTCTGGCAGTTAAAAACTACTATGTAAAATATCAGTTATACTGGACTCTTGAATTAGATTGAACTAATTTAAAAATAAAAACTTAAGGAACAACTGATCTAGGGTAGTTCCCCAGTTCCTGCTATGCAATGCTCTAGAGCTTTCCTTATAAAAAGAAGCACATAATTGAGGATAAAATGACCCTAAGCACACAACAGCCCAGTACCTGGCACAGGAAAGGTTGTTTTGTTCTGTGTTGAGGGGTTGGTTCGAAGTCTTCATTTACATCTCTATAATTCAGCTAGTGACATTATTTTATTGAAATATTCTCTTTTCACACCAAGAGTAACTATTTTAATGATGCTTCATGATGGGGTCTTAGGAGTATTAAAAATAAAACAGAGCTGTTGATTAGAATGAAAAGATTTAAAAAGTGAAAACTTAGCCAATGACTTACTTGTGCCTATGATCCTAGCTACTCAGGAGGCTGAGATCTAAGGATCCTGGTTCAAAGCCAGCCTGGGCAAAAAAGTCCATGAGACCCTTATCACCCAATAACTAGCAAAAAAAAAAGCCAGAGGTAGAACTGTTGCACAGAGGTAGAGTGCTAGTTTTGAGGCTCCAAACCTCATGGACAGCACCCAGGCTCTCAGTTCAAGCCCCAGGGCCAGCATTAAAAAAAAAGAGAGAGAGAAAGAAAGAGAAAAATTGAGAGGGAGTAAAGAAAGGTGTGACATTGTCCAAAAAGAAATGGACTCATGACCTGACTTATATAACTGTCTCCCTTCTGCACATCACAAGAAAAAATAAACATTAAAAAAGTACTAAAAACTTTCATACACTTTGGTAGAATCAAAATTTAAAATCTTTTCGCATTGAGCTTTAGTTGATTTCACAGACATTTGAAACTGGTGACTTTTTAAGTTACTGAGTTGTCTTTAGGCATACAAATCATAAGCAGCTCAAACCCTGGGACTAAAATGGACTCTTTGGGGCAAAGCTATTGTGATAACATGGACAGAATCATAGAAACAGCAAATTAAATGCTGTTGGCAAAGAAATAGCTGTGTCCCATCAGTTTCTCTTAAAGTTACTAGTTGGGGGGAAAATAGAATCACTTAGCTACACTTTCTTTCCTTTTGAAGGGAAGTATTCACCACCTTTCACATAGCCCATAAGTTACCTGGAAGTTAGAACGAGCCATGCTTCTAGACTCGCAAATAGCATTGCATCCAAAAATGGTGGTCACATTGTTGTCTTCCCACAGAGGATCAAATGTAAGGAGTGATTGAAAACTAGCCTTTGTAATAAAAAATAAATCCCCTGAAACAAAGTAGCTGCTACGATTCCACCCCTGCCTCCCATATTTACTGCCCCTATTTTCTGGTAATTCTGTATCATAGCTGTCACTGACCCAATTAACAGAGAACAGAAGTTCTATAGTAATAAAAGGCTTTGTCTTGCACCAGTGGCCTACCTAAATGTTAATGGGTATCAGAATTAGACACAGCTCTACTAAGGCCCATTCTTCACATGAGAGTTGTTGGCTCACTAAGTCAGGGCTGAAATGCTTGCATTTCTTATAGAGGATCACTGGTGTAAACCATATAACTCATAAGCAGCAGATCTTAGATTAAAACTCAAGTCTGCTAGATTGTAACATGCATGCTGATATAACAGAAAAGGTGCCTACAATGCCTGTAATTGCTCTGTCTCTCTGATCCCGTTCCCCCCTACCTCTCATGCTATTCAAGGCTTTGCGCTTGCCGGGGAGGTGCTCTGTCATTGAGTCACTCCACCATCCTGTTTTGTGTTGGTGGTTTTTGAGATATGGTCTCACTTTGTGCCTGGACTGTGGTCCTCTTATTTGAGCTTCCTGTGTCATTGGGATGGCACCCATAGACCAGGACAGTCAGCAATGGATCCCAATGGAAGATGGTCACTCAAGCACATGTTTTTGCCCAGACTGGCCTTGAATAATGATTCTCTGATCTCTACCTCTCAAGTAGCTAGACTTACAGGCTCCACTCACCACACCAGGCACTCAGAGCTTTTTGTAGTTTGATGGCAAGTGAAAGAGGAATGGATGTTGTGTTGAAGCCTTGGAGTACGGGTTCCTTTGTCTGCACTATCATTTAAGTTACCCAATCCTTGACATTTCTATTGCTGTAGTAAGATTTCTACTATTTAGACTAACAATTCTCCTAGAGTGGTTTTGAAGATAAAAATGTGTCAATCAGCGTAAGAAAAAAATGTCCCATGCTCCACAAATGTGGCTTGTTCCTTTCACTAGAAATCAAAACAAGATGAACAAACCAAGAAAAAGACAAAAATATGCCAGTGAGCAGTCTGATCTTTAGTTTACGCACTGCAACTACGTAAAAGGAAATGTTGAATATTAACAAAGAAGTTTATTAGAACCTTCAGGAACGCAGTCATCTCTAAGATGAACATGCTAATGGTTTTCAGGGTAGAGAAACTACAAATCATTTTGTTCCCAATACTGTTTTCCCTCAACTTAAACAAAGTAAACATCCTATTTTTTTTCCAATAGGATTTTCTTTCATGTGAGCAATTTTAACTCTAATTAAAAATCATTTGAATCTAATTGGTCTGGGGGGGGTCAGTAAAAAAGTAATTATGGGGCTGGGAAGGTGGCTCAGTGGTAGAGTGCTTGCCTCACATGCATGAGGCCCTGGGTTCGATTCCTCAGCATCACATAAGCAGAAAAAGCAGGAAGTGGCATTGTAGTTCAAGTGGTAGAGTTCAGGCCCCATGACCAACAAAATAAATAAAGTATATGTGTGTGTGTGTGTGTGTGTGTGTGTGTGTGTGTGTGTGTGTATGTATATATACATATATATATATATATATACATATACATGGTAATGGTTTGCCTTCTTAATCTCAGTATTTTTCTATCCTTTAGAGCATACTAAACCTATTTTTAAAAGGTGATCTTTTAGCTGGGTGTAGTGGTACATGCCTATAATTCTAGCCTTTAGGACGTGGAAAGCATAGGATGTTCAATTCAAAGCTAACTTGGTCTATATAACAAGATACCATGTCTAAACAAAGGTGGGAAGGGGCTAGGACCTGGACACATTGTTGCACACCTGAAATTCCAACTGTTGGGAGGTAGAAATGGGAAGTGTGGTTTAGCAACGACAATCCAAGCAACAAAATCAGCAAGACCTGTGGACTAACCAAGTGTGGTAGAAAGTGCTTGTACAAGACACGAGTAGGAGAATAACAGTCAGAAGCTGGTCCTGAGCATGAGGTATCACAGCCTATTCAAATAATACAGGGGAAAGAAGGACAGAAGGCACGGCATAGTACATGGATGACAAGGGTAAGGCCCTGAGTTCAAACCCCAGGACCACAGAAAACAAGCAAACAAAAGCAAGCAAGTGGAAAACACCAATCAAACCAAAAAGCTGGAGATGCAGCTCAGGGGGAATGTACTTGTTTAGCATGTACATGGGCCTAAGTTTGATCCCAAGCATGGCTGACTGCAAGTTTCTATCTGATAGTCATTCATAAAATAAAAATTTAATGTCACTGATAACATCTTCTGAGATAATGAAATACGTGCTGTTCAATGAATGATGCACACAATACATTGGTGGGTGATTTCATTCTGCGATTACCTTGCATTAACTGTTTCCAGTAGAAAAGCAAAATCTAAGCTGGCCCCATAGCCTCATGAAAAAAAGTCTCATAGTAAACAATTCCATACCAAGAGCATCAATGTCTAACTCATAAGTCATTCAAGATTTGATATTTAAGGCAGTAGATTGTTACCGGCTAATAGGATTATATTTTTAAAAACCCAACTCTTTTTTTCCCATCAATGAAATGCTGCTTTCCTTCCATCTGACATTATGCTAGCTCGGTGAAGTAAGAGTGCTGTGGATTTGTGCTTTGACGATTCTGTCCCTGTTTTGTTAGCTTTTGATGAAAAAAAAAATGAGAAATCACTCGGGCACATCTGAGGTTCCACCCTTTAAATAAAGCAGGGCTAGCTGGTTTTTCCATTTCTGATCTGCTTGTTTAAATATAAGGCATTCTTAAAATGTCCTGGTAGAGGAAGAACAATTTAATTTTGATGTGCAAAATAGAATCCTTTCATTTAAATAATAGCCAGAAGCTTTTAGCAAACCTGGGACAAAAAAATAAAACAAGAAATTTGATTCTCTCTCATCTTCTCAGTGGCTAGATGCTTTAGGATCCCATTATGAGGTATGTATAAAGTGGTGTTTCTCTCTGTGTGTGTGTGTGTGTGTGTGTGTGTGTGTGTGTGTGTGTGTGTGTCTATATGTGTTGCTTAGTATCCTTAATTATGACAGAATACAGGTATAAGGGGAAATGAATTTCTTTCCATGGCAGCATAGATTAGTGGTTAATAACATTCTATGGAGAAAAACTGGACAAATACAGTTATATCACTTACTATACCAGATAAATGCTATTTGAAACATGCATGGTCTCTCTGTGCGCGTTTCCTTATGTTTAAAGATTGAGTTTTCTGGGCTCTGGTGGCTCATGCCTGTATTCCTAGCTACTTAGGAGGCTGAGATATGAGAACCCAGTTCGAAGTAGCCTAGGCAGGAAAATCTGTGAAACTCTTAGCTCTAGTTAACAACCAGAAAACTGAAAGTGGAGCTGTAGCTTAAAATGGTGGAGTGCTAGCTTTGAAAAAAAAGGTCAGGGAAAGACCTGAGTTCAAGCTCCATGACCTACAAAAAACAAACACTTTGAATTTGACATGAGAATTAAAGAATTAATATGTGTGGAGTGTGTGTGTGTGTGTGTGTGTGTGTATTTGACGATACCAAACCTAAACCTAGATCTTGAATTTGCTATTCAAGTGCTGTACTACTTGAACCACACCCCAGTTCCCTTAATTTTGTTGTGTTTATATATATACATATATATATGTGTATATATATATATATATATATATATATATATGATTATGTGATTTCTGACCTAGGACTATGATCTTGTCTTTGCCTCTCACATAGCCGATGTTACAAGCACACAGCACCACACCTGGCCTTAGAATTCATAGCTGAAAGCACTAAGAATGATACACAACATTGTCTATCACTTTGTGAAATGAAAGGCACTCAAAACTAAAAGGAAGATATAATTTCTGTTGTGAAATATCACCCATGCCTTGGTAAGCGAAGCTTTATGGTTCTTTTGGCATCTCATATTATTTATCAAAGACTCAGAGATATCTTCTTTACATGACTCAAGTAACAAAATTCTTGGAAGATGGAGGCACACTATTCAAGAAAATGTTAAGGCCAATTATTATGACACTTCACATAGTATCAGTAGAACATGGCTTTCAGGAAATTTACAAAATCCACCCACATGAAGGGAAGAGAATTGAGGCAGAAGATGAAGGTAAATAATTGATCAAACATGAACTAATAAAAAACAGATGAAAACTTGATAGAAGATAGTTTGACAGCGAGTCATTTTCCTCACATGGATTTGGTCTGACCTTTTGAGGATCTGTTTCCTATTCCTTCAGTTATTAATGATCAAATAACATTGTTGCTCTCTCTCTTCAGTATACCTCTGCGGATGTTTCTCAGCTTCAGTGAGGGATAAGTTATTGGAAAGCAGGACAAATATTATCTCAGCAAAAGTGTATGGGGGTTTGGAAAATTGGACTTCATTCCATGAAGGATCTTCCATCTAGTAAGCTGGGGCCTGTAGCTGCTATCCATTCAGCACCACCATTTTACTACGAGAAAAAAGTAAAAAGCCAGTGACTCCTACAGAACCCAGACTCACTGCGACTTCTAGAGTCAGTTCACTGCCCCCATGTTTTGCCTTTTTCAGTAGAGGTAGACTACAATGGAGACAACATGGAGCTCCGAAGAACCACACACGTTTGAACACTTTCAGACCTTGCTCACATGCATTGCTGTCCACGCTCTCCTCCTCGTGTGAGAGCCAAGCACTGTCCTGTACTCACACCCACCAGAATGAAGACTCTGCTACCAGGAAGGACAGTAAGGGTTATAAGAGAATGCACATCCACCAGCTGTCCTCCTCAAGTGGGACATGAAACATGAACCAGTTGGGTGGAACCAATTTAGCTAAACTTGGGAGTACCCGCCTCCCAATTCTATCCCCTCCCTAGGTCTGGGGCTAGCCTGAGATCTAGGAGTCATTTTATGTAAGGTGGAAGAGAGCCAGTAGTTCTATTTCTCTACATCAGAGAGTGAGGCAGGACACGATTTTCCATGGCAACTCACAAGGGTCAACCCTGGCCTTGTGGTGCTCATGGTTGGTATTGGCAAGTGAGTCCATCGATCCTCAGGGTCCTGCAGGTCTCCTCTTTCAGTGGCTTTAGCTTTAGTTCCTCCGTATCAAGCTGGAAGCTCAAAGGCTGTCAGAGAACAACACCGAATACCTCACCATGGCGATCTCTAGCTATTCCTCACTGATTTTATTTATTTCTAAAGGTGAGT
This sequence comes from Dipodomys spectabilis, assembly GCF_019054845.1. Lineage (NCBI taxonomy): Eukaryota > Metazoa > Chordata > Mammalia > Rodentia > Heteromyidae > Dipodomys > Dipodomys spectabilis. Next base: position 57,992 of record NW_024871162.1, on the reverse strand, counting down.
GGCTCGAGTTACATAAGTCAGGGAATGAGTATATCTCTTTTTTTTTTTTTAACAATGTCACCCTTCCTTCATTTTCTCCCAGGTTTTCCCCTCCTGAACCCCTCCCTCCATGTTGTATAGATCATTTCCAACATAGTGTCTGGTAAGTAACACTGCTGAACTGTTTCCCCCTTTGTCCTACCATTTCTGTACTTCCCCTTCCCCTCCCCAAATTAGATAAATTTGCATACAAGACCCAGGGTACAGATATCAAAAACAATGCTAAAATGAGGGGAACAGAAGAAAAAAGAAGAGAAAACATCTGCAAACAGTACAATATTAAACCTCTTGTTACCATTTCTTAGAATTCGTTTTGATAAGTATCATTTTATGTAATCACATGTACATAGCTATTGAGCCCTGGTGACCCTCTCCTAAGAACATCCTCCTTTGGTCTCACTGTGTGAACGTTTAGAGTCTTATTTAATTAATCATATCCAAGTGTAATGTTTGGTCTTTTATTATCCATTGGGTTTAGTTCTAGATTTACAGGCACATTCTAATCATTACAAATGAGGTTAACCTTGTAACTTGTGTTTCTTTGGGTATGGTTCTTCCATTGGTCCTTCCCAGTACCTACCCTAAGGTTCCAGGTTCAAGTATGAGACACCGAAGGCAGTGTATCCAATTGTGCAACATCAAATATTTTTAATAAGCCATGTGTAAATATATAGGCACACACTATGTGTGTGTGCATAAGTAGAGAGCACTTCTCTCTAGCTGTGCATGTAGTTGGGTGATGATCTGTTGAGTTACTTCCTTATGTGCTCTCCTTAGAATCCTGATTTTCTAACCAAATCTGAACAGATTAAGTCTCTGAACTGTTGGTGGAGGGAATGTCCAAAGGAATGAGCACAAGATCATCCTTTGATAGATGAGGAAAGTAATCACAGAGAATGGCTTGATGTCCAATAATAATAATTGAGCTGGTAGAATGAGAGCGGACTTCTGACTTAAACCCAGCATTCTGACTCCTCTTTCACAATGCCTCCCCTGGTCTTTCTCACTCAATTCTTGCTAGACTGAGACACAGGGTTCATGTAGGTGAACCCCTAATGCCATCTTTTGCAATCCATCCAGGTGTGAAAAGACCCTCTGATCACCGGCTCCCAGAAGAGTGGCCTGAGTTAATAGCACCGTACCTTAAGGCAGTGAAGCATAAGGAGCGAGCAGCTTTGGAAAGAGGAAGAGCTCGATAAGCAATTGCTGCAGTCCTTTGCTGGAGACCCTTGCAGTTCTTCAGAAAACTCACCCCACATCTTAACCAAAGTGTCCTCTATAATGAATAAAAAACATCACTAATACAACTCTTCTGTCATTTCTGGATGTTCAAGATGTCCTCTCTTCTTTTCCCAGAGTTAGTCACAGATAACAGGGAGAGTCATGGAATCGTAATCCCAAGAAGGACAGACACTATAAACCTCCTCCTACGGCAGCTGCCACAGAGGTCATACCCTCTTCTATATTGCACTCCTACCCTGCTGCTTCCCATGTTTCCCCCCCCCCCCCCGCTCTTTCTCTCACACAAACACACATACCAACATCAACATTCTAGCCAAACTTTCCTAACTGCTAAGTTCTTCACTGTCAAGCAGATGTTCTGCATCCTCTATAAATTTCCCAATTCCCAAGGCCTCCTGTGTTATAACTGTCTTCTTTTGCTAGACGTTTGACTCTCCCAGTGGCAAGGAACACATGGATCAAACCTTCAAAGTCCAATCAGATGAGTTAGTGCCTCATTTCAGGAGACAAGGAGAATGACACACTTTTCACTAGGGAAGACTGGGCGAGGACAGCGTTTGGACCAAGAATAGGGACTCACATGTCTGTTACATGTGAGATCAAGTGAGACTGAGATCAAGCGGATCCCAGGTCAGGACCAGGGCTGTGTGTGAAACCCCGGGAAGCTGGAAGGGTGGGCAAGGGCCTGTCATCTCAGCAACAGTTGGAAGCACAAATGGGAGATTGGTAGTGTAGGCCGGGCAAAACGCAAGACCTTATCCTAAAAATAACGGAAGAAAAACTAACCAACATCACTTTTTAAAAATGACCAGAAGAGCTACAAGAGTGGCTCAAGACTTAGTGAGAGGTCTGTCATTATACGATTTGCAGGTCTTTTCTTTTTTCTTCTTTCCTTTTTGCTTTGCTTTACTCCTTTCTGTCACTGTTTTTGATTTCTGTACCTTTTGTCTTGTATGTACGTTTATCTGCCTTGGACAGGGGAAAGAGAAGCACAGAAATGGTGGGACAAAGGGTGAACCAATTCAGCAGTGATCCTCACTAGACACTATGTTACAAATGAACTGTACATCTTGGGGGGAGGGAGGGAAGTTAGGAAGGAAAAACCTGGGAGAAAATGAGGGAAGGGGTAATATCGTTCAAAAGGAAATGTAGTCATTACCTGAATCATGTAACAATACAATTTAAAAATAATAATTTAAAAAAAAAGAAAAAGAAAAAAAAAGACTTAGTATTCCTTCCTAACTAGGATAAAGCCATGAGTCCCAGTACTGACAAAAAAAGAAAAGAAAAACAAACAAAAGTCAGCATTAAAAGTTTTGTTACTAAATGGCAAGTCAGTTGCTAGGTGCTATGATTTTAATATCTAAAAAGAAACTCCAACTTATGGTGTAACAATTATCAATTACCAATCATATAGACATTTATAAACCACACTCACATTCACACATCACAGAGATTGAACAATGAATGGGATTTCATTGGGACTTTTTCTCATCTGCCAGTTTTGTCTAACTTTGCTTATCTGTGCTTCTGTTGTATGACTTTACCCAATAGATCACAGGCAAATTCTGTGCCCAACCAACAGACAAACAGCACCCACTGTGTACATTAACAAAACTCAGGGATAAGCCAACACTGTCATTTGTGCAGTGTACAGTCTTCGGTCTAGAGCAAATGCAGTGCTTAGCAACGCGTGTCCAGACTCCTACCGTATTTCACTTCTGGGAGTATAAACCCACATTGCATTGCCTTCTGCCTCATTTTCTTGGGCTTTCCTTATGATTTTTGCTCTGTGCATTTTTGCTTCTCTGAATATTGCTCTTAGCATGTGAACTCTTAGAGTGAATGGTGAAATCTTTCACTTGACTCCACAGTGTTATCTAATACAGTTATATAATACTTCAGTCTTGAGGAAACGAACCCACCCATCTATTCTCATAAAGCTGATGTTTAAATAGGAGTAACTCTGAAGTCTTAAATAATTTACTCACGTGGATCACAGGATGAGCTCTTTGTTAACTTCCACACCCATGCTAGCTCAAGTCTGACTCAAACAAAAGGCAAACTCAACATTTCTGATGGGACAATTACTGGAGTATCGCTCATATTCATTCCCAACTTTCTACTGCATGCCTAGGAAGGATTTTACTGAGCCATCTATGAATAGAATCCAAAAGAACAATATCAGGACATGAAAGGGCCGGTTCATTGTCTAGTTAGCTCATCAGAGATCCGTGAAGTGTGTCTTTAGGGTATTGGTTTGTGAGATCTATGTAGCTCTCCCACAGAAAATCCAGTTGGCTGAATTAGAGATCTGCTGAATAATTGTTTTGCGGTTCAACCATTATACCAGGTGCCTTATTTTGTGAGGTTACTTCAGATTATTTTCCCAAAGTAGAGACAGAATGTCCTGAATTACCCATTGTTTGGATCATTCTCACATGAGACAAAGAGCATAGTTGTGAAAAGACTGGCCAAATCTGTGGGTGAGTAGATATTTTTCTGGGGCTGAGCCAACAAACTAATCAAGTAGGAACCAAACCCAAGATTTGTGTCTCATAAAAACCAGCCTGTAATCATGTTTCTCAAATTTTTCCATGAAAGAAAAATAACTTCACAAAATAGAAGTTATTCTTAACGCACACTCCTGGGGAAATCTGAGGATAGAACCTAAAGGATTAGGTCTAAATACAAAATAGTCCACCGCCTTAGGATTTCTTTCTTTAAAAAGTGTGCGAGCCTTGGATTTTGCTGTGCTACGTTACAAAGTAATTATTGCACTGCAAGCATCATGCTTTGAACTGCTTATAGGTGAAGTTACTTGCTATCTCTTATTCCCCTTCCAAGCTATGGAGTTTAATTAATGGAATAATGTTTAACCTGTGGCTTTTCATAACTCCTGACTGTTAACTACTGCTATGAATTCAGTTGCTGAGAGGTAAAAATGAGACACATAAAAAAATGAACTTCAAGCCAGGTGCTGGCCTGTAATCCTAGCTACTCAAGAGGCTGAGATCTGAAGATAGTAGTTCAAAGCCAACCCAGGCAGGAAATTCTGTGAGACTCTTATCTTCAATTAACCACAAAAAGTTGGAAGTGGAGTTGTGGCTTAAGTGGTAGAATGCTAGCTTTGAGCAAAAAGAGCTCAGGGACAGCATCCAGGCCTGAGTTCAAGCCTTATTACTGGCACATACACACACAAAAGAGCAACTTCCAAAAACAGCTTGGAAGCCCGATGACAGACAAAAAAAAAATGAACTTTAAGAAAGTACAGGAGCTGGTTCATGCCTGTAATGATAGCTACTCAGAAAGCTGAGATCTAAGGACTGAGGTTCAAAACCAGTGTGGGCAGACAAGTTAGTGAGTCTCTTTGTCTAACTAACTACCAGAGAGCTGGGAATAAAAGCAAGGCTCAAGTGGCAGAATGCCAACCTGAGCAGAGAAGTTGAGTAAGTGTAAGGCCTTGAGTCCAAGCCCCACAAATACAAGAAGGTTATATGATGCTCAAAATATAGGATATAGAAAGCTTTATTGAAGCAGGAACGATGGCATTAGATTTCAAAGACTATAGGTATCTGTTAAAATGACTGCTTCTTTGCCTCAATTAAAATAAATGTCTTTGTCTTTGTCAAGTTATGTTAACTAAAAAGCTATACTAAGAAAACAAACTAGCTAAGCTATTGGCAGTGCTGTATTAAGTTAGTGGATACTTCTGCATGCAGATGATGTTATTTTTAGGTAGATCCACTTTGTGGAATTTGAAAATGCATATAATTAATAAATGATAACTCTTAATTTCTTTTACAAAACCTGGAGTTTTAGCCTCATGATGTCTTATAACTGGATGGCATCAATGCACCAGAATAAAGATGCCCCAAGTTTCTGTGACAGTTCATTTGGCATGCTAACTTGGACAGGCTATGTTGCCCAGTTATTTGGTCAAAAACCAGTCTGACTATTACCACGATGACATAAGCTAGATATTATGAACATTAATGACCAGTAGACTTTGAGTAAAGCAGAGTATTTTTGCAAAACATGGGTGGGTCTCATTCAATCAGTTGAAGACCATCAGAGAGCCAGGGCAGCCTTCCCAGAAAAGTAGCGACAATCCTTCCTCAACTCAACACTGTATTTTGGAAACCCTCGTTCTTTCCTGTCTACTGGCATAGCCTGCAAATCTGAACTGAAGGCTGCAGTATAAACTACTACTAGATTTTTCCAGCCTTCACTACAGACGTTAGATTCTCCAGTCTCTAAGTCATATGAACCAGTTTCTTCAAATAAGTCCTTTACACACCTGTCATAACTACCTTGAAGGCTTATATCGGAAGACCACTGTTTGAAGCCAGACTCTGCAGGAAATTTCCCAAGACCCTTTTTCTACCCACAGCTGATGAGCCACTGTCCACCTAGGCAATGTGGGACGCTGAGATTGAGAGGCTCAGGATTCCAGGCCAGCCTGAGCAGAAGAACCCATGAGACTTCATCTCAGTGGAAAGAAGCAGGACCTAGTGGCACTCGCTTGTGATGCCAGCAACCATGAGAAGCCTGAAACAGATAGATTACATCCAGGCTCATGCTTAGGGAAAGAAGTATCACATTATCTTTACAATAATCAAGAAGGAACAGGAGGCTTGTGCCTATAATCCTAGCGACACAGGAGGCTGAGATAATGAGGATTACAGTTTGAAGCCAGCACAGGCAGACCAGTCCTTGAGACTCTTATTGTTATTGTTGTTGTTGTTTTTAAGTAGTTGTACAAAGAACGTGCCAGTTAATAAAGCAGTTTATGAACACAAGGTGTCTTGATCAATGTCACCCCTTTCAACATTCCCACCCACCCTTTCCCCACTCACTCCTTCCTTCGCTCTTCTTAATTCCACCAGATCTACATTGGATTGTAGATCCAATTGACTGTATTCTTCCTATTCTCCTCTCCATTTGTCTACCCATTTCCTCTTGATCCCGCTCCACCCCTTTCAAATGCTGAACTTTCACTAATTTTCAAGTTACTGAACTTTGCCATTACCTTCCTAGGCAATTATGCTATTTGAGTCCTCCCTTGAATCTACCATATTTCAGTTAATACATTTGTATACACTTACATACCACCCAAGACTCTTAGCTCCAATTAACTAACCAAAAGGTAGAAGTGGTCCTGTGGTTAAAGTGGTAGAGCATTAGACTTGAGCAAAAAAGCTCAAGAACAGTATCTAGGCCCTGAGTTCAAGTCCCAGGACCAGTACATTTAAACACAAAAAAATCAACAACAACAAAAATTCATGGCTAGAAGCATGACTCTAGGTTAAAAGTATCTGTCTAGGAAGGCCAAAACCTTGAGTTGAAATGCTCAGCACTAGTAAAAATTAAATAGTCTCTTAGTCTCTCTCCCCTGTCCCTCCCCCTCTCTCTTTCGCTCTCTTTCGCTCTCTCTCTACAAACACACACACACACACACACACACACACACACATCTCTGCTCTTCCTTCTCCTCCTTCTCCATACCTCCTGCTGCTTCTACGTCTCTAGAGAACATTGACTAATACAGTGGCCAAATTATAGGGAGGAAAAGACAATAATTAAATGGGAAATGTCAGAAAGATCTTCAGGATGGAAAATCTGGTGACCGAATTCAGAGTAAAAACAATCTGTCAGAGTCTGAAAATGTTTTGAATTCCAACAGCATACTCATAACCACACAGACCTGTCACAGACTTGACTATCAAACTTCTTGCTTTTGGGACAAAAGTTCAGCTGGTTGGTGTTCTATTCCTAGTGCATATTCTCTGGGTACCAGATCAAGGCTTTGCCCTTAACTAGCCTTGCCCTTAACAGACCTGTTTTTTCTGGCCAGATATTTAGGGCAGGACCTGGTTTTGATTATTTTTGGTACGAGATTCTCTAGAACACTAGGATTCAATATACAATAATTGATTGGATGGAAACAGCCTTTTGATTTTTAAAATCAGAACCTAATAAAATAATAAAAATTAATTTTTCCTAAAGCAGATACGTGTTTTTGTCATGTTGGCTAAAAACATGATTTTCTTCTCAAAAAAGAAGGAAGAATTGGATTTTTTGTCAAGGAAAATTAAAAGATATTATTAAATGTAACTATGTCAGGTGATCACATAAAAGTCTTTAAAAGTATACTTATATAAATAAAATAAAATTTGAGATATTATTTCTGAAATGTATAAAGATAAAATCTCCTCCTCCTCCTTCTCCTCTTCTATTCATTTTTCTCCTTGTTCTACATTTTTTTTTAATTTTAAGACAGGATCTTGCTAGGTAGCTGAAGTTGGCATGCCCCTCACAATCCTCTTTCAATAGCCTCTCGAGTGCTAGGATTACAGGTATGCAGTCACACTAAGCATTTTTTTAAAAAGCCAGTTGCTCAGAAAATCTAATTCAGGCTGTTTCTCCTTCATATGATTACCTAGAACATAGCAAGCATAAAATTGTTATATCCACTTTTTATCATAGAAATAGTTGTAGAGATGGTGATGTCCAAATAAACTTTTCTTTTTTTATTGTGAAAATACTGTACAGAGGGGTTACAATTACATGGGCAAGATAATGAGTGCATTTCTTATCAAGCATTGTAGCCTCCTCCTTTGTTTCCCCTTCCCATCCCCTCCTCCCCCAACCTCCTACCCAACCTTCCCCCTCCCCACCAAAGTTGAAAAGTTCGTTTTCAACATGACGACTTGTATGTCTCATTGTTGCAATGGGTCCACCTGTATCCCTATTTAAACGATTTGTTTTGTCCCTTCCCCTCCACAAATTATAACATCAATTACAGTGAAAGCAGGGGTTATACCGTGGGGGAGGGTCATACAAAACAACAAAGAAATAATCTTATAAATGTGTTAGAAACAGTCACATGAAAGAAAAAAAAACATTTGAGTACATACCTTAGGGTTCATTTCACCTAACATCAATTTATCTGACCTTTTCTGCTTGCCTCAGACATATACTAGTAATTGCAAATAAGGGAAACCATGGGACCTATGTTTCTTTGGGTCTGGCTTACTTCACTTAATATAATTTTTTCCAAGCCTTTCCATTTCCTAACAAATGGGGCAATGTCATTCTTTCTGATGGAGGCATAGAATTCCAAATAAACTTTTCTATACATTGTTCCTTTCCTTTTATTCTAATACAGGAATTTGAACTCTGGGCCCTGTACTCCCTCTGCTCAGATCTCAGCCTCCTGAGTAGCTAGGATTACAAGTGTGAGCCACTCTACTTGGCATCCACCTTATGTGTCAAAACCTAGGTTTAAGTCTACTTTTTCTAGAACTAGAAAGCAGCATAGTACACTTAAGTGTAAGCTCTATTTAGGGCAAAATGGGAAGCGCATGTGCAACACTGGATTAGTGAACTAAACAAAGAAAACACCCATAGTATTGGGTGTCAGATTATTTTAGATGCTCTTTGTTTACCTATTTTTATCTTCAAAACTCTACAGTTTGCAGATTCTTCTCTTCAATTTATAATTCTCTTAACTGGCACTCATGGCTAAACTTTATTTGTAAGAAACACTCTCAGCATCCTTAAAAATGTCCTCTCCTAATTCCAAATAAATATTTAGAAAAATGAATTCCAACAGCACACTGAATGTCCCTTCCACTCTGGCCTTTCTTTCAATTCTGAATGTTGTCATGATTTCATATAGTGTGAGACTAAAGTCTTAGATTTATCATAGATCTCATGTTCTAAAACTGAACTTGGAAAAAAAAGATAATGTCTATCAGTTACTCAAGTCCCTTCCCTACTTGGTCTTCTCCATTCTGTTTATTCCACATACACTTCTCTTGATTTGAACTAAACTCTGGACCTAGTTCATTTTTTAAATTTTCTTTGGACTTAATTTCAAAAGTTTCTTGAATGTATTCTGCAAAACAGTTGTGGTTTAGATGCTTTCTATAATTTTATTGCTTAAAAATAACACATAAAAAGTAGTAGGTCTATATTTCCCATAATAATAGGGAAAATACTTTTCTTTGTAAGGTGTTGGGTCTCTCTGTGCTATGAGAGGAAACACGCAGAAGAAATATTAGCCTCATTTTCACCCCAGACAGTTCAGTCTGTAAGTCTTGAAAACTACAATTTGTACTGTCAAAATCCATCCAGTCTATGGAATAGTTCTCATTTACCACTGCAACCCACCCACCATGGAAATAATTCAAGTGCGTAAGTTACAGAATTCATGGCACTCAGAGAAGACAGATTTGCAGGTGCACACTTTGCTGAATAAATTCTTAAGGAAAAGCATTCTCAGATGATAATAAACAAGATAAAAACAAAGGAGCAAGGAAAGCTCTAGAAGAATGAATGTAAGCATAGCAAGAGAGAACTTCTATTTCACATTTAGACAAGTCTAGAGGAATGAAGGTTCGAGTTTTCTCTAGGAAAAAAACTCACCTACTTTTCATGTCGAGTTATATATTTATATATACACTTTTGGTGCTTGAAGTTACATGTGAATAAATACATATGGATAAATAGAGGTTCTAATAGTTTGTCATGTGGTATGAACACAATGAAGTTACTAGCTTTCTCTATCTCTCTACGTATTTCTATCTAGCTATACATATAGTATGTTGACTATTTAAACACCATCATGAGTCTGCTTTTGCCCAAAGCTTTAAAATAAATGAATCAATATGCCACACAATCTGACTCCAACTTCAAGCACTTGTATAAGGAATGAGATCATTTTCACCACATTTAATTCAGCATTGATACTTACCTTGCTGGACACAGACCATTGCTGCTTTCTAAATAAAGAGGCCAGCAAGAGAAAAATCTCACACAAATGGCTACATAATAGTAAAACAGTATGATACTTACCTTCATGCATCCTCTCCCATTGAGAAGCTATGAGCTGGCTGTTTTCAGCTGGGCAATGGTAAGAATGTTCTTTGGTTAATAATAAAGGAAAGAAAAGCTCCAGACATCAAGAACTTGGGTTAACCATTGACATAGATTTGTTCCTATAATTCCACTTGGGAATCTGCATAGGTAGCCCTTGGCATTGTACAACCCAGGTGATAGCTAGTCAGCTGAGACAGAGATTACCTCACTCCCTCTGTACCTCTGAAGGTCACTCAAATATACCCTGACCAAGTTTTCCCTTAGTCAGGCATACAAGGAGGAAGAATACCTGAGCCAAAGATATGCTCAACAAGGCCAGTAAATGACTCAAATTTACAAACAGGTTTGCTGAGAACTAACCTATGAAAACTCAGGCCAGTTTCCAGATTTCATCTGAATCATGCAAAAAAAAAAATCCTTTCCACCAGCACATTGTCCATATCCAGGCAGGGAAGGGCTGAGATTGCATATGACAATGCAAATGGAGACAGGATAATTGGAATCAAGTAATTGAACACTCATTTCTTCCTTTACCCTATGATCCTTGAAAAATTATTCATCCCAGCAGTTTAAACTCTAGAAAAGAAAGGTAGGAGCTAAACTGTCTTCTTACCTTAGGAACCAGAGCAAGAGATTGAGATGGTAAATAAAATTCATCCCGTGATCCAGTCCTCAGTGTGCAGTCTTTCAGTTGCTCTACCTGGCAGTGGGTTCCTAATGCTAATGGGGTTATATGAAATATGGAGGGGGTCATGTGGCATTGAGTGTTGAGAGAAAGAGGTAGATTTAAAACGCTAGCATCAGGATTATGGTCCAGGTAATATAAAAGTAGTCATGAGGAACTAAAGAAATATCAGTTGTGTCTAGGAAACCTTAAAGGAATAGCTTGGTGGCTGGGTATGAGTGCTTTTCTTCTTTGTTTCAAGGAGCATTGGTACACAGACGACCTGAGAGACTACCATGCATGGTGAGCTCTCCACGTTTAAGGGTCTTGGCTAGGTGGTGGTTCTCGTTGCTGTTTGCATTCATTTTGTTTATTTTTGAGCTAGAGATTAAGTCTAGGGCCTCTGCCAACTTGAGCTCTATAAGCTCTACCACTTGAGCCATACTGCAACCCCATTTGGGATGTCATTGTTGCTTTGCTCCATATTGCTTTTACTGTACTGAGTTATGAACTCCAAGCTTTATGGCTTGCTAGGCAGGTGCTCTACCACTTGAGCCACATCTCCAAGCCCGATCCTCTCTTTTTATTTTTGGCTCTTCTTATTTTCAGGTAGAGTCTCATGCTTTCGCTCGAAGCAAACCTCAGGCCATGATCCTCCTACTGATGGCCTCCTGCGTACCTGGGACCACACGCCATTCATTGATTGAGCAGGCTTTCCTAACTTTTTTTACCTGGATTAGCTTTATACTGTTGTCTTCACATTCTCTACCTCCTGAGTTTACAGGCAAGAGCCACCACACTTGGTCACTTGGGGTGATTGGGCTTTTACTTTTATTTTCCCAAACCCAAACACTTGGGAAAGGAAGATTGTATTACAGAGTCATCACAGCCACCTATTAGCTGTGTGATTTCTGTATCCCAGTTTCCTCACCTTTAAAATGAGGGCCCCATTCATGACCATTTGCCACGGCAGCAACACCAACCTCAGGGAGATGATCAGTACTTTAGGCTGTGAGCTTCATAGAGGTTGTGACCTTCAAATGAGGACACAGCACCTTGCAACCTGTTATACAGGGCCTGCAGAAGAATGCAAACCTTCCAGCAGACTTCACTTTTCAGTCACCCATAAACGTCAGAGAAGCAGTGGACCTAGAAGTTACCTTCTGTGCAAAGAAACTCAAAGGCCAAATAAACACCTACATTTTCTTTCTTACTCACTGAGGTGGTTTTCATGTGACATGTCTGTAAACTCATCCAGGTAGATTGTTTTTTTTTTTTAGTAAGAATAAGCACTCTCTTTATGCATGCTCCATCTGAAAGGACTTTTAAGAGAGATCCACTTGATTTTCTCTGTTCTGAGGTGAATTGTAGGAGAGGTAACTCAGAGTGAGTGTCTGGGTTGGTCTGAGAAAATGAAACACCTGAAGGGATCCCGGGGAAAATTGGAAGGTTTCCCAATTTTAACCGAGTAGCATGCCTTCATTCCTTTGCTTGAAATAAATTCTGGGACAACTGGACATACTCATACTCACACATAAGCAAAAACAAAACACACAAACAAAAACATCCCCACCACTTGAAAAGGCAGAAAAAAAGGGCACCAAGTTTGACTGTTTTGACACACTGTCTCTTCGAGCTACCTTCCCTTTATTGAAGCTTCTCTTTGGAGATCCATTTGATCCTCTGAGAACCTGGATCAAACCAAATGCATATTTGTTTTTTAAGATTGTACCATTACAAGATGGCGAAAGAATTCATAACTTGAATGGAAAAACTTGACATGAAAGTTTTTGTGTCAATCATGTGTCCCTTTTGGCTCTGTGATTTCAGGACTGGTCTGAGAAGAGGTTAAACTAGGAGAGGATGACGTCTCACGAAGTCTTCTAACTCTGCAATTATCTAGCTATAACTTGCCTCTGGTTTTTGTAATAACTATGACCCAAGGATGGTTTTTAGATTTTTTTTTTTGAAGACCGAGGAAAAAAAATGTAAAAAAGAGGAATCATCTGTGATGTGTGGAATTTATATGAAATTCAGGTGCCCATCAATCAAGTTTGTGTGAACACAGCTAAGCCCATTCACTTGCATACTGTAATGGCTTCCATGTTACAATGACAGAATTTAGGAAAACTCAATGTCTCACTAGACATGTAATGTTAGTATTGTTAGTATCATAGTATCTCTTTAGTGGTTGGCCCCTTACAGAATAACTTTAGCCAATCCTCAATCTGGTGAAACCATAGAATTCACTTCTCTCCAATGGCAAATTCCTTCTTTTCTGATGAATGACCTAGTCTACAGCCATACCACCCTGAATGCACCCGATCTCATCTGATGAGTGACCTTCTTCATATGGTTTGAGTCAAAGCCAACTGTTGTTTCTTTGACTGAAAATTCCATTGCTCTAGTGAAGATCACAGGCCACAAAGGTCTATGTGTTCAAGACTGGACTGTTAGCCCCTGGTGTAACTGGATTGGATCTTCAAGAAGTGGAACCACTTTGGAGCAAAGTTAGGTCACCAAGATGAGCCTTGAAGGTCATTCAATCCTCTTCTTTTCCCGTTTACTTTCTAGTTGCCATGAGATGAATAGGTTTGCTCCACGATGCTTCCTGCCCATCTCAGCATCCCTGCCCTCCTCAACAAACAAACAAACAAACAACTGAGCCAACATACCATACACCAAAACCTGTGAAGCCATGAGCAAAAATTAATCTTTTCTTCCATTTAGGCCTTTAAAGTCAATTTATTTCAGGTTTCTGAAATAGCCACAGAAAGTTAACACACCTATCTTTACTCTTGGGTTTTTGATTTGTTTTTAGTTAGCTCTTTCTGCGCCTCCACTAAGCATCAATTAGGTATTGGTTAACAAAAAATAATTTTTAAGGCACAATTTCTTTTCATCTGTATCTTAACACTTCTGTATCTTAACACTTCTTTGCCATACATACTTCTTACCTCCTTCACTAAATCTTTTACATTTAATAAGCAGGAACTGGCTGACTTGTTAACTGCCTTCGGATCCAGCAAGCTGTCAGGGCAAAAGGTAGGCAATAATAGATTCTAAGGACTGGATGCTTTTTTGAATTAATCAAGTATATCATATCTAGGGGCAGAAACATTGATTAGCTTACCCACCTTGACTCTCTTCTCTTCAACTGGGTATCTTGTGAGTCTCCAGATCATTCCTCGTCCACCTCTCCCACCCGGTCAGAGGTTCACAATCCCCACTTCAGAGATCCACCCTGCCAACATCACAAGGATTTGGTCATGCTTAGATGGCACTCAACTCCATACCTCAGCTCTTGAAATTTCCCTTTGAGTGTCTCATTCCCACTAGAAAGGATTTCTGTGTTTCGTTTTGTTCTAAGCTCTCTTTGAAATAGATGGTAAGAGGCAGAGAGGCAAGGGAAAAAAGAAGAAGAAAAAGAAAAAAGCCAATTTTAACATTTTTTTTTCTTAAAGAACAATCTGATTCGGTATTTCCCCATGATTATGCATAGAACTTCAACAATGATTCAAAAATCATAACATTTGAAATAGCCTGGTTTCACATAGCCTAGGACATAGATAAAATAGCCTGATTAATATTAAGACAAAGAGCTGGGGTACCATCTGAGCCCCAGTGGCTCATGACTATAATCTTGATTATCCAGGAGGCTGAGATCTGAAGAGTACAGTTCTAAGCCAGCCCCAGCAGAAAAGTCCATGAGACTCTTACCTCCAATAAATTTCCAGAACTATCAGAAGTAGAGCTGTGGCTCAAGTGGTAGAGTGTAAATCTTGAGCAAAAAGAATCTCAGGGATAGCACCTAGGCACTAAGTTCAATCCCTAGGACAGGCAAAAAAGAAGAAAACACATTGCCATATCTGCCTGGTAGATGGGGAAGAAAAAAAGGATATCTTAAAAAAAAATTCTCTCCCAGGTATTTAAAGTCATATATGTGTATATGTTCATTGTGGACAACATGAGTTAAGAGTTCAAAGAAAGTAATAAAAATCACTCTCTTCAATTTCCTTCAGCACAATTTTTCTCCATCTTTTTCTTAGTTGTTTTAGCAAAAAGAAAGAGAGAAGTTCAATAATATTTACATGTTTGAATCTCGCATGGGAGTTCTAATTGTGCTTTCGAGAACTGTTGAAGCAAGATACTTCCCTGCATGGAAGAGTGAGTCAGGGAGAATTTTGGAGCCAACATGTTCGTTTTCTGGAACTCCTAGTTATGCTGTGTGAGCTGATGGCTTACACTACATTATGAGGATTAACTGAAACGCTGCCCTGGATGAATTTTATAAAGTATCAAACATGCATCCAGTATTTAAAGGAGATGGCCAAATATCAGGTATATTTTCTTCCTCCTGAAAAGGTACTTGTAAATTGAGACGATCAATTTAAAGTGCTAATGATGGCAGGCCTTTCACAGTAAATGGCCTCAGACATGGATGAGTTGTCTTCCAAAGAAACCCTCATTTATTTGTGCCAGTACTGGGACTTGAACTCAGGGCCTTGTGCTTGCTCATTGCTTTTTCATTCAAGGACAGTGCTTTACCAGTGAAACCATACCTCCACCCTTGGCTTTTTGCTGGTTAGTTGGAGATCAGAGTCTCATGGATTGGGGCTGGCTTCACTCTGTGATCCTCAGATCTCAGCCTCCTACTTCCCTAGAATGACGGTATAACCCACTGGTACCCAGCTAATAAGTCCTTCTTTTAAAACCTAATTTACTTTCATGTCTGGCCAAGGGAAGATTTCACAGAACTACATGGATTTTTGCTATTCCCAGTCCCCTCCCTGAATTCCTTGCCACCTGATTGTCGCTGTCTTATCCAATGGACAGCAAATTCCATGTGTTACCTCCCTTGCCACAGCCAGCCTTCTCAAACAGACGCATAATCCTTTCCTTCCCAATGTGTGCTCTTCTGCACCGATTTAAACTTCACTGATGGATTGTAAAATGGAAAGACCTTGTTACCTCATTCCCTTCCCAGACATTTCCCCCCCTAATGCTTTCCTTTCCCCCCAAATAAGAATTAAAAGTGATATTTCTTTTGACAGCTGGTAACTAATCCCACTTCAGCAGGAAAGAGAAGAGGAAGCCAACAAAGGAATTTTCCATTCCTGTCTCTTTTAATTTTTTTCCACATCAGGTACTTCTCAAAAATCTAGACATTTCCAGTATGTCTGTATATCTCGTTGTTTTGTCTAGCAGAACTGTGGGTCCTTTAACTTCTCCTGTGTGGACGGGAAACCTGACTGAGCTGATGTTTGTATTTGGAGGAGGGAAAACTTGAGAACCCTGGAATCTCCAGAGGAACTAGAGCTGAAATGTGATGCCCAGGCTTATGCAAATAGGAGTTTTTTCCCCCTCCTTTGTAAAGATGAAATTCACACAGATCACAAGTCAAAAATTGTCTCCTACAGAAACAAGAAGTACAATGTTGACTTTTACAATAAGTCTGGGTTCAAAAATATTTTCCCAATTTTACTGCCTTCCTCTGTTTCCTGCCTCCCTCCCCCTCCTTCTCCATTATTTCTTTTCTGCGAGCTACTAAAGAGCTTTGTATAATTCACTGTGCTTTAGGACCTCCACAATGCCAACGACAAGCTACAGAGGGAAAGTCAGGTACCAACCAGATGGTTCATTCCTATAATCCTAGACTCTCTCAGGGGGCTGCAACCTTCAGGATCAAAATTTGATGCCAGCCAGGCCAGAAAAGTTATCTGAACATAATCTCCCAATAACCAACCCAAAATAGCAACATTGGAGCTGTGGCTTGTGTGGCAGAGCAGCAGCCTAGCAAACAGAAGTTGGGAGTATACATTGATGCACTGGGATACAGTAGATCAGGGTGGAGAGGGTGGGGGCGGGAAGAGAAGGTACAGAGGAAAAAGAAGCATCTTGAATTTGCTTTTACAAGGACCAATCCAGTCCAGTATTTAAGAGAATTAAAATATTTTCAAAGGAATAATTTTTTAAAGTGGTGAAATTGGTTTTCTAAAGCTGATAGTTTGTACAAAATATGAATGAATGATATTCATGTATGTTGATATCATTCTAAGTGGAATGAATTATTTAAGATGAAGTCTGCTGCAACATGCTGTGTTCTGTCTAAGTAACTAAAGGCTTCCCTCTGGAAAGGAAGCAGACCTTTACTGAAATGCAAATCTGGCCTATAAGTGGGACAGACCAGAGGGAGCTGAGAAGAAGTGATCAGTGATTACTGAAATCAGAGAGTACTGGAAGAACTGGGCCAAAGTAAAGGAGACAAAATGGTTCTTGCTATTTCCAAAGATGATAAAACGAGACAATATGAGATAAATAAGGAGTTAAAGATAATTCTAGGCTTTCATGTATATGTGGGAGATTATTCTAATGTGTCTTATCTTTCAATGAGAAGAAAATTCTTCAATAGGATCAGCTAAGTAGATCTAGCCAGGCATTGTAACGAGAGACAGACAGACAGACAGACAGAGACTGACAGAAATAGAGACAGGGAGACAGGAAGAGTCAGAGAGAAATGAAAGAGATGAGAGGAAAAAGATAGAAGAGGAAGAGAAAGAGGAGAAGAGGAAGGAGGAGGAGAAGAAAGAGGAAAAAGGGAAGTGGGAGAGAGAAACGGGAGGAGGAGGGAAGGGAAAGGGAAAGAAGAAGGTTAGGGACAGGGAGGGAGAGAGAAGGGACGTGGTTTAAGTTTGGCCTAAGCGGAATGTTTTGGAGACTCCATTTCAACTGCTAAAATGGTATACATAGTGGTAAGTGTCTGTCATGCAAACTATGTGGGAAGTATAAATAGGAGGATCATAATCCATGCTATCCTGAACATAAACTTGACACTCTAGTCAAAACATTAAGCAAAATGAGAGTGAGGCTCAAGTCCCAACTCCTAATTTCAAGCTCTAGTATTTAAAAAAACACATAAAAAACAAAAACAGCACACAAACTGTATATCATGTCTAATTATATCCAAAATAAGTAAACGTTAGTTGCTTTTAATCACTTATGAAGCAGCATCTTTCACAGTAAATTTAGAGCAAATGAAGAGGAAGTGGCGCTGTGGCTCAAGTGGTAGAGCGCTCGCCTTGAGCTGAAGAGCTGAGGGACAGCGCCCAGGCCCAGAGTTCAAGCCCCACGGCCGACAAAAAAAAAAAAAAACAACTATATAGAACAAATGAAGACAAAGCAGAAATTACATGGTCTATCCATAAAGTGTTTTTAACAGTTCGGTATTAGATGTCATTATCTACTAAAAGTGAATTTAGGAAATGGGGGAAAATACAACAGAAGGGCCCATCAGCTGCACTAGACATTGATGAAAATGAACTAAGCATCTCAAGGGCAGCGGTGGGAGGGAGAGAATGAGAGGAAAAGAGGGAAAAGCTTACACAAAGCAAAAGGAAAGAAATGTACATATCACCTGATTTTGGAAGAAATAGTTGTACTGTCAACATTTATAGAATTCACAAACTTTATAGACCATGATAATGACAATTTGCCTTGTGAAGATTAAAATGTGTCCGTGACTTTAACTATCACTATCCCATAATACTGTGAAATTTGTGAAATTTAGGTAATCAATCTCAATAAAAAATGATTTTAAAAAAGTGAATTCAGAATGGGATATAAATGAATTTACTTTTTTGTTTTAGGTAAATTGAAATCACCATGGAGTAGAGATTGGTAGAAGCAAGAAATGACACAATGTGTTTGTTGCCTCTGTGTGTGTATCCCCTCTAAATGAAAAGCTAAGATACAAACGAAATAACACTTCGGTAAACTAAAGGAATAGATTCGATGAACTAGAGAAACAGAATGTTCTCAAGCAGGTAAAATGTGTAGGCTCTTTTAAAATGCTAGCTAGGACTATTATCACTACTCCGGAGTCCATCCTTTCTTCTTTCTTTCTTTCTTTTGGCCTGTCCACAAAAGAAAAAAGGCATATATTATTCTAACACCCCCTCCATCCCCTTGATTCAGATTCCACAAAACAGAATCCAACGAAAGAATACAACAGCCTTCTCAACATGCATATTGAAAAGCAATCCATTTTTCACTCATCGGATAATGTTTAATGGCTTGGGTAGCCCAACTTTACTTCGCCTTGTGAGTAATGAAAGACCAGTTCACTCTATTAGGAAATCAGTGAGATGAATCGTAATGAAAACCCATGAAATTCTGCCAGGATCTAGCAAAGGCATGAATAGCCCAGCTTAAAAGTTGAATTTCTTGTTTTCCTTCCTGTGGGGCTCTCTTTGAAAAGGCAAGAAAAAATGGTACAATTAGTCTTTGGAAAACCCATCACAGAATGTGAGGCACAGCCAGTTGGTTAGGTTCACTGTAGGTAAAGGAAAGGAAGCCATGGGGGGGGGGCGGGGGGGGGAGCGGGGAGGAGGGAAGGGGTGGAAAGAGGAATGAAATAATGAGAGGACAAATTTGTAAAAGAAGACCAAGTCTCGTGTTTAGATTCCCTTACTCCCCTGGTGAAATGGGAAAGAGATTCTGTGCTTTAGGAAAGCAGCATTTCCAAGGCTGAGTCCTGAGAAGTGAAAGCATTCAGTGCCACATCCTCTCCAACATCCATGTTTTCTTCCCAATGGCCTCAGCTTCCTGATGGTAGCCTGGCAATCTCATAGCTCTAAGCAAATAGGACCTTCGCATTCCTAAAGCTCACTGAAGTATTCATGATTCCTAGGAAATCCCACAGAACTCAGTAAGAAAAACAGGATTAGAGGCTCACACTCAGAAAAACATCATTGGTAATATATATATATATATATATATATATATATATATATATATATATATATTGTGAAAATGCTGTACAGAGGAGTTACATATACATGGGCAAGATAGTGAGTACATTTCTTATCAAGCATTGTAGCCTCCTCCTTTGTTTACCCTTCCCATCCGTCCCATCCTCCCCCCACCCCCCCCATCCTCCTCCCCCCCACAAGTTGTAAAGTTCATTTTCGACATGACAACTTGTACTTCTCATTGTTGCAACAGGTCCATCCTGTATCCTTATTTAAACGACTTGTTTTTCCCCTTCCCCTCCACAAATTATACCAACATCAAATACAGTGAAAGCAGGGGTTATACTGTGGGGGAGGAACATACAAAGCAACAAAGAAATAATCTTATAATTGCATTAGAAACAAATGCATGAAAGAAAAAAACCATTTGAATACATATCTTAGGGTTCATTTTCCTAACATCACCTTATCTGACCTTTTCTGCTTGACTCATACATATACAGATATTGCAAATAAGGGAAACCATGGGGCCTATGTTTCTTTGGGCCTGGCTTACTTCACTTAATATAATTTTTTCCAAGTGTTTCCATTTCCTAACAAATGGGGCAATGTCATTCTTTCTGATGGAGGCATAGAATTCCATTGTGTATATATGCCACATTTTCTTGATCCATTCATCTACTGAGGGGCATCTGGGTTGGTTCCATAGGTAATATATTTTTTAAAATAGGAGTCGTATAGGCAGCCCCATTTTATACATGTTCAGTGTTAAAGAATGCAAACAAAGAGGGGAAGGGAAAAAACAAAATGCTGAAATAAGGATACAGGATGACCCATTGTAAAACAATGAGATGTACAGGACAGTATGTTGAAAACAAACTTTACAACTTTGGGCGGGGGTGGGGGGTGGGGGGGAGGAGGAGGTGGGGAGGTGGGGAGGAAAGAGATGGGAGGGGAAAAATAAAGGAGGGTGTAACAATGCTCCATAGGAAATGGCCTCATTACCTTGCTCATGTAACTGTAACCCCTCTGTACAGTATCTTTACAATAAAAATTTATATTAAAAAAGAATGCATACATACTACAATAAACAGGAGTCATCCTAGTACTTTACCTTGAGTAATCCCCAAGTTTACTTCTTGAATTGGACTTTGGAAGAAGTCTTTGTAGCCAGTGAGTTTGGGAGATGTGGTAGAAGGAAAAGCATTCTGAAACCTGCTGGAAAATTGCAATGGCCAGGTGTGGGTGAGCTCATGCCACACATGGTGAACTGGGGTTGGGGAGGGGGGGAACTGAGGGGGATCGGTGCTCATTTGAGGCTTCCACACGTGTATTGTTGATTTTACAGAGTTCAGTTGAGCTGAGTACCTTTTCCTTTGGGGAGATTTGCCTTGTGTTTCTTGCAGCACTTGGGAAAACATGGTCTTCTCAAACTTCATGCTAAGCTCACGCAATCACACCTATGTCCCAGTCATTCCCTAGTAGATTAAGTGCACTGGAATTTGCTTCTATCTAACACATGAAAGAGTAAACTGTATGTCTTAGGTTTATTCTTAATCCTTGAATAGTCAAGTAACAATTCAAGCTTTTGCTTAATCTTCTGGAAATTTCTAGACAGCTATTTGGTATTCTGCACATACGTAAGTAGTTGTCTGCTTGTGTATGTATGTGTGTGTATGTATGTGTGAGAGAGAGAGAGACAGCCATGGGCTTTGAAGTTAGGGCCTGGGAACTATAAATTAGCTACTTTTTTCAAGGCTAGCACTTAAGCCACAGCTCTACTTCTGGCATTTTGGTGGTTAATTGGAGATAAGAATCTCCAGGTCTTTCCTGCATAGGCTAGCTATAAACTGCAATCCTCAGATCTCAGGCTGATAAGTAACTAGGATTAGAAGGGGATAAGCTACCAAGACATACAGGTAATTTTTCCATGATATTTTCACCTGTCCTCAATGAAATTCCTCTCTTCCAAGCAGAGAGCTATAATATGGCAGCCAAAAGAAGTTGTTCGGGAGTATCTTTGCTTAAAGTAAGTCAGTGTGCTTAATTGATTGGCCTGCATTATCCTTCCAATCTATCTTTCATCTTCCATCTAGGCTCCAGGTTTTAATTCTTCCATTTGTTCCAGATCTTAGTTATGGTATCCTATAGCGTATCAACGTTACCACTGTTAGGCTCCTGAAATTTTATCTAGTGATTTCTTACCCTTGAAAAGATTTTCCATGTTTTTCATTAAAGTTGGACTTGGTTGTTCTTTGCAGGGGGTGGAGGTGGGGTTCTTCTCAATGCTATAGCCTTTTAGATACATAAAACATCAGAAGCAATATTCTCCAATATTTTTCAACTTGTCTTCCAACATGCACAGAGCAATGGATCGTCTTCTCTGTCTAAGAATATGGTCTACTCTTTGGAAAGATATTATATGGATGCAACGTAAATATAAAACACAACACTCATAACGTGTGACTTATTTATCACTACATCTTTAACCAAAATTCAATAAAGCAACCTAAAAATCATCTGTACATTCCAGATCTTCTCACAAACATCTTTTCTAAAATTGAGTTGATTTCTGAAGAATTAGCTAAGGCAACCAGTACCACATGCCACTTGTAAAGCTGCGTATGGCCCCTAAAATGTGTTGTATTGATAACATGTATTAATTTTATATCCACTTAGGAATACTTTTTTATGTCAAACTAGACACAAAGCCAAGAGGAGAGAAAATAGGCAGTGAAAAAAAAGTCTGCCATCTCTGTAGAATTAGATAGACAGAGATTCCTGTCAATGGAAGAAAATTTGGTTTTAACAGGATTTAGTAAAAGTCTTACTCTTTTCATAGTTTGTCTCAGAGTGTACAGGCAGAAAAGCAACAGCAAGCTGGGGCATCTGAGGACAGAGGTCATGAAGTGATCCAGACAGAATGATAGATGAGGAACAGGGGAAAGTTCCAGGGCTAGGAACACACACACACACACACACACACACACACACACACACACACATCAAAACAGAGCAGGGCAAATGACTTCACAATGCTAGTAAACTTGCCAAATAGGACTGGCTTAATCTTTAGAAATTCTATCTATCTATCTATCTATCTATCTATCTATCTATCTATCTATCTATCTATCATCTATAAATTTCAGAGAAAAAATAAACTTCTGCATATTGAATATGAAAGTAGGTTTTTCCTAATTACTTTTATTTAAATAAGCAAATATCCCCAAAGAAAGGTAGGCCACATGGTTTCCCTTATTTGCAATAACTAGTATAAGTCTAGGACAGGCAGAAAAGTCAAAGGCTATGTACATATGACCATATAAGATGGTGTTAAGTGAAATAAACCCCCAAATAGGGCCATAAGTGGTTTTTTCTTTCGTTATTGTTTTTAATGTATTTAAAATGTACTATGTGATTTTTTTTTGTTTCTCTTGTATGTTCTTCCCCTATGGTATAACCCCTGTTTTCACTGTATTTGATGCTGGTGCCCCTCATCTTGTATATACACTCTTCTAATTTGGGAAGGGAAATAACAAAATGCTGAAATAAGGATACAGGTTGACCCATTGTAACAATGAGATGTACTAGACATTATGTTGAAAATGAACTTTACAACTTGAGGAGGAGGGAGAAGTTGGGGAGGTGGGGAAGGAAGAGGTAGTGGGAGGGGGAAACAAAGGAGGAGGTAACAATGCTCCATAGGAAATGCACTCATTACCTTGCTCATGTAACTGTAACCCCTCTGTACAGTATTTTTACAATAAAAAACATATAAAACTAAGCAAATATCAATCAACCAACCCATCTCAGCCCCTTTCTATATGAGTGCTATCTACAAGCAAGATTTGCTTCCTAGAATTTCAAGGAAATCAGTCCATATAAGTTTTATAAATAAGATGTAATTGAAGTTATGAAACCCTCTGTCTAATATTTTATTAAAGGTAAAGATTTCCATTCTCTTTATTAAATAATGTACAGGGGTTTCTCAATTTACAGTGGGGTTATATTCTGACAAATCTATCATTTGTTGAAAATACCATAAATCAAAAGCGCACACTTAAACAATGAAACATCATAATATAGACGAACCTACTCTTAAAACATGTTCAGAGCCCTTACATTAGCTAACAGTTGAGCCAAAGCATTCAACTATTTTTTCAGCAGCTATTGAATGGTTCATGCAATTCATTAAATACATTCTAATGTGGACTATAATCTGGGTTCTTTGCCTTTGTGATCATGTGACTGATAGCTGAAATATCTGAGATCAAATATCTGAGAAAGTGTCCTGACAGTCAATACAAACCCAGGAGACCAAAATTCAGTTTTGGAAATACCAAATGTGTATTACCATTGTAAAGTGGAGAGACTAAGTGAAACCATCACAAATAAGAGATAGTCTGTAGTTTGTTTTTGTGGAGTGACACAATACAGTTTCCTAAACCATAGATAGCCAGTGATTTACTTTTCATTCCTTTTTCCTGGAAATCTGAGATTATCAAATCTTGAAGACTGATTTTTTTACACAACAATCACAGCTTTCACAAAATAATCTCCTGCAGTTTTAGGCAGAGACAAGAAACATGTATTTTTTTGTTGATGCTTGTTAATTATATTCTTTTAAAAATAAGAACTCAGATGATCAATGTCATACTTTCTCTTTCTTTTTCTTTCTTTCTTTCTATTTTTGTCAGTTGTAGGGCCTGAACTCTGGACCTGGGCACTGTCAGCTCAAAGCTAATGCTCTACTACTTGAGCCACAGCACCACTTCTGGCTTTTTCTGCTTATGTGGTGCTGAGGAATCAAACTAGGACCTCATGCATGCGAGGCAAGCACTCTGCCACTGAGCCACCTTCCCAGCCTCAAATGGCATACTTTCTTTGTACTACTATTATCCTATGCCATTGAGAGTCTGCTCTCTCATGACTATAATGGCCATCATCACCAAGCTGCTAGCATACAGCATCACAGCCTGCCTACGATGATCTGTTAAAAGAAAAAAAAAACTGAAAGCCCTATAGATGAATGAACCATAGTATTAGAGTCATGCCAGAGACAAGAATGTTGAATTGTGCAGTGTGATTCATTCAACAACACCATCTCATGCTAGCTCACTTCTCCAGCTCCAGCATCAATAATTGGAGAAGAACAGAGAAGGGTGTTGAAATTACTTGTCTGGGATCTATTCTAAGTCTGTGACAGGTAATGCTGTATATGGATCTGCATCAATCCTCAGGGCAGAGAAGGATATAGTCACAAAACTGTAATCTTCTCCTTTTTTGGTAAGTCTTTAAAAAAGCAGAGTAATAGTAATAGTAATTATGCATTACTATGGAAAACCATATTGTTATACTGCTTAGTGGTTCATATGCTAATGGTGATAATTCTACACTTAACGATGCCAGTTTGAACAGGGAATGATACCCTGTCAAGCCTAGTTAATCAAGAAAGATGATAACATATCCTGTCTTGATTCCATTGGGTTTTTTTCCTGTATTAGATGACTATCCATAATAAACTAGAACAAACACTGGGCTAATATTTCTGGGTTCCCTTTGTCATGATGAATTTTCAGAGACAAATATCACAAGAAGGTTGAAAAAACTAAGGTTTTGCCTCTTTCCCCAATAGATACATAAGCATTGCAGTGGAGGGAAAAACCCCAACAAGGAAACAACAATCTGGCAAGGTAATCACAGCTAAATACATGTGTTATCATATTTAATCCTTATAGCTTTGTGAATCAACAGGAAATGATCACTTTGGTTGTATGAATAAAAACAAGGAGCCTTAAATTGACCTTGAAGTCACCTTGACATAGAGGACTCTGTTCTCTCCATCATTGGCCTCCTCCTGACTGACTTGAGCAGACTAGAAAATGACCTTGTAAGTCCCTTTAATGTGAGAAATTTCCTCTTGCATTAAAACTGATACTGTTTCTCAGATAGGCATTTTATCAGGATGGGCAAAGTCACCTTAGCAGAGACCTGAATGCAGCCATTGTATTGAAAGTAATCAGCATACATCAAACTTCTTTTTCTGACTGGTCTTCACCATAAGTGGGACTGATAGGTTGTGCTAGTCACTTTTCTCTTTGGGGGTTATGGCTATTTCTGTTTCTTTAGGAGCTGTATTTTCCTCCGAGTGCTGGAATAGGGCTTATGTTATTACAGAAGGGATTTGCAGAGTCATATGAGGAAAAACCCAGCTTGCCTCAGCCAGTCAACAGACAGACTGGAGGTCAAATAGGACACTTCTATTCATTTCCTGGAATTACTCAGTTCTTGAAATCAATACTAATCTGGGAGTTCCTGGATGTTCAAACACCCAAGCCATAGTGAAAGTGTGAAAAGAGGAAGTCACCACCTGGCTCCCAGGGATTATCTTAATGGCACATTCACTTGACACTTTGACAAGCAAACTGAAATTCAAGAACTGGAGAAAGAGCTCAGTATTGACCAAGAACTAGAAAGTTGGCAACATTGTGACCACTCTCATTCTAAAATCTACAGAAGGAGTTGATGCAGCTTGCTTTTCTAATTCTATTTCAATGCTTAAGAATCATTCATAGTGACTCTCCTAGAGACTTACTTGGAATCAAATATTATCTATTTTTGAATTTTAACTCTCAATGTAATTCTTTAGCTTTCCAATTCTCTAATCTATGCTACTTTAGGTTATTATATGCAAGGGTAACATGAGCAAATTTTATATGTGTATGCATACATACGTGGGTACACATGTGTGTGTGTGTGTTTGTTGGCTTCTCTCCCTTTCCTTTTTTGCCTTTTGATTCCAGTGATCCCTTCTAAAAGCCCTGGCTAGCCAACAATACAATCATAACACAGACACACAGTCAAATATGCACATACCCAAGTGCACACACGTAAGTGTAAAGTGAGAAAAACTATACCTGAAACCTCATCAGCAATGTTTACAAGACAACCTATAGGTGGAAAGTGTCTTTGTTGAAATTATACCTTGGAATCATTTCCAGAGGGAAAGCTTGGGCTCCTAATGTCATCAAAGCCAGAGCTCACGTGGTCCTTCAGGTCTGTGGCTCCTTCGACTGTGCTTTGGTTTTCCATTCCTGGTACTCAGGTGCCCCTGACTTAAGTCAAATGAAAGATGATTCATAGAGGACAGAGTATATCCGCTGTATGAAAATATTCAGACCAGAATGGAGAACGTTATTTCTGTGTCCTTTACTCACTGAACGGTAATTGTGAGCTTGTAAAACCTAGCCATGCTCACAAGTCTGCAATCTTAACAGTTTGGGAATCAGAAACTGAAGGATCACAGTTTGAGGCTCAATCAGGCCAAAGTTCATGAGATTCTATCTCAACAAGTAGCTGGGTCCCAGTGGAGCCTGCCTGTCATCTCAACCCCAGCTACGGAGGAAGCACAATGGTTGTGCACAGTAGCCCACACCAGGCATTCCCAGTGACACAGTGAATCACAAACAGAAAGACTCCAGGCCAGATCTGCTTGAGCATAAAGCAAGACCCCACTGTGAATGTAAACAACGCAAAGAAGGATCTAGAGTCACGGCTCAAGAGGAGAGTTATTTCACCATAACCTCCTCCCTTCTATGCTAATGTATCCTAATGTGTGCTAATAATTATAAACTACTGTGTGAATATATACATTCAGTTTATAATCACTACATGCAATCAGTCTCACCCTCTGTAACACTCTCTCTTACCTCTCTCCCTGCATCCTGAATCAAATTCAACAGATTTCATTGTTCCATTTTCATACATGCAAGCCAACTACTTCTTCCATAGTTATCCCCACTCAGCCTCCAAGTTAACCTAATCTCCTCCCACTAGTACTCATGTCTCCCAAACATCTCTTTCCCCACCCTGAAAACACGCTATCGATCAACAGCTTTCATCCAGATTGCTAATGCTCTCTTCATATACAGTTGCAATGTATTTCAAATTATTCACCTGCTGTCTTTCCTTTTTGTTCCCCTTCCACCTTACCCAAGACTTAAAATATATGTATATACAGGGGCTGGGGAGGTGGCTCAGTGGTAGAGCGCTTGCCTTGCATGCCTCAGGCCCTGGGTTCGATTCCTCAGCACCACATAAGCAAAAAAAAAAAAAAGAAGAAAAAAAGCCGGAAGTGGCGCTGTGGCTCAAGTGGTAGAGCGCTAGCCTTGAGCTGAAGAGCTGAGGGACAGCGCCCAGGCCCAGAGTTCAGGCCCCACAACCAGACCCCCCCCCCCAAAAAAAATACAAAAACTAAATATTCTTTCAAACACACGCTGATATATCGCTCCTGGAGTTTCATTCTGCAGCCATAATTCCTGGCAAGATTAAAATGATTAAGTTAGTCTGAACTTTCAAAGCCAATATGTCCAGGAAGCAAAAAGCCTATAGAGGTCAGATAGATCCTGGCAAGAGGGGAAAACTCGGGAAGGATCCAGTTTCACAGATATTCCTTGTGAATGTCACATGAAGTAAAAGGAGAATTGGCTTTGGGGAAGAAACTGGCTTCCTGAGAGGCAGGTGAGAAAAAAATAACAAGGCTCCAAAATGAATCTGTTAAGTATTTTAAGTGACTTTGACAGCATTTGGTGGAGGGATCATGTGAAACTGAACTTTCCATTTCGTCAAACTGAAAAAAAGAGAAAGAAAAAGAAATTACAATAGCTGCACTATAAGTCAGTGCTATTGTTCCACTGAAGGGCTATAGGAATAAGAAGAGTCTATCTTCTGCACATGACATAGCAACCACAAGCAGGAAAATCAGGTAACATATCAATAAATCTCCTAAGAGCTGGAAGAAATCTCCATCAACAGACAAAGACAACTTGGTAAACATGCTGTCTTCCTACTTAGGTGCTGCATTAAAGAATAAAGCTTCACTGGGCACCAGTGGCTCATGCCCGTAATCCTAGCTACTCAGGAGGTTGAGACCTGAGAACTGTGGTTCAAAGCCAGCCCAGACAGGAAAGTCCGTGAGACTCTCATCTCTAATGAACCACCAGAAAACCGGAAGTGGTGCTGTGGCTCAAGTGGTAGAGTGGTTGCCTTAAGCTGAAGAGCTCAGGGACAGCACCCAGGCCCAGAGTTCAAGCCCCATGACCAACAACTAAAAATAAAATAACAATGTGAGAAGAGCTTCATCAGACTGTGAAGAAATGCCCAGGCCTTGCTGCAAGATCAGAGTAGAAACTTCCGAGCTCAGTAAGATAAAACAAAAATGTAAAAATGTTTGTTACTCTCGTCAGAGGCAAATGGCTGTCTCTCAAATGGATAGATAAGGAAGTGAATACAGAGAATCAGTGCCTGAGAAACACTTCCAGGTAGAGAAATA
The DNA here is from genome assembly GCF_019054845.1 of Dipodomys spectabilis. NCBI lineage: Eukaryota > Metazoa > Chordata > Mammalia > Rodentia > Heteromyidae > Dipodomys > Dipodomys spectabilis. Next base: position 29,080 of record NW_024871162.1, on the reverse strand, counting down.
GGAATTGTAATTGATGCATCACCAGAGGCTGAATGTGGACAAACCTGACCAAACACAATGCCAGTGAAATGCAGTCATGAGATGGGTAAGGACAAGGGGGCACACACGGGTGAGCATTGCTTCCGGGAGCCCGCAGACTCACACAGAGAATACTGCTCCAACAGCAGCAGCAGCAACAAAGCAAATCCCATCATCCTTCTTCCATGGGGGGGGGGGGGGGGAAGGAACCATTATGAAATACAGATGGCCCCTAGCTTACTTTATAAAAAAAAATAACCTTTTAGCAATGTTTCCATTGTACTTTTAGTATAGGATTTAGTCTGTTGCAGGAGACAACTGATACTCATTAGAAAACGGGCTTTGGTGAGATTATTTTCTCCCAGCTACAGTGAATGTAAGTGTTCTCTGCACACTTAAGGTATATAAATTAGCTGCATTAAATGCGTTTTTGTCTTTCACTTAGTGACATTTGCAACTTAGGATGGATTTGTTAGGAGTGGAGGATCAACTGTATACTGGGATATTCTCTTCTTCTCAACATAGCCTACCATGGGAGAAACTAGTTAAATGCAACCTAACATGCTAGGGTTTTATCAGAGTCTATTTGACCTGGAGGCAAGAGAAAAGTCAACACCAGTTCCTGCTCACCATTCTTTCCTGCCCAGTTGAGAGGGAGATTAAGAATCACATGTGAAGTTAACCATGCAGAGGCTCCCAAACATTCTATTAAGTGAAGTTATAGAATGCTTTATGCTCTTCAACATTACCACAAATTGACAACAACAACAACAAAAATCCAATTTATACCATTTCCTCTTATTCAACATATCATGTTCAGCTTAGTCAACGTTATAATGAACAGTGAGAGGCAAAGCTAGCATCAGAAACAGATTCTATATGGCAGAGCAGTTGGAATGTAAACAAGAATTTAAAACAACTATGATTAATATGCTGTGGGTTCTAAGGATAAACAGCATGTATGAACAAATGGGCAATGTAATCAAAGCAATGGAAATTCTAAGTAAGATCCAAAAATAAACATTAAAGATCAAAACCACTGTAACCAAAATGAAGAATGCTTTTGATGGGACCATTAGCACACTCAACATGGCTCAAGAAAGGGTCTCTGAATTTGGGGACATCACAATAGGAACCTCTCAAAATGAAAAGTAAAGAGAATAATAATAATAATAATAAATGTAAAAAGAAATCCAAGAACAGAGAAACAATTACAAAGACTACCATATGCCTTATGGGAACTCCAAAGTAGAAGAAAGAAGGGAATATTAGTAATATCTGAGATAATAAATTCTGGAAATCCCTCCAAATGAGTGTCAGGCTTCAAATTACAAATACACAATGCTAAGTGAAAACCAAGTAAGACAACTTTTTCTGAAATATATACAAAACTGCACATAGGCAGATTCTGTTCAATCTATGCAAAATCGAAAACAAGTAAAACGTCCCGGAAGAAATCCGAGGGAGGAAAACACTGGTCGCAGGGAACACAAGATAAACATTCTGTCCTGCCTCCTGTCAGAAACCATCTACACAACAAATAAGTGGATTAAAATATATGAACTGTGGAGAATGGGAGGGAGGGAGTCCCTAAATATTTGGAGTCTGTGAAGTTGTCCTTCAAATCGGAAGGCAAAAATAAAGCCTTTTTTTTTTCAGATAAATAACCACCCTCCAAAACAAAAACAAAAAACTTTATCAGTTAACCTGCCTTGAAAGAAATGTTGAAAGTTCTTTTGAGAGAGAAGAAAAACAGCACACGTCTGACCTACATACATAAGATAAGCGAAGGAAAAAAATCAGCCAGAGACTTCACCTTTTTATGAGAAATAGATACAGCAGGCACAACATCAGTAAGGTACTGGAGATGCTAAAACTTGGGTTTCTTCTGTGCTGGGCTGAAGGATGCCTAAGACATTTTCTAGCGGTGTCAATGAGACTATTTCCAGAGATGATTGTCATGCAGAAAAGCAAATGAAGTGGAGAGTAGACCAGTATCCAAAAGTACTGAGACTCAGACACAACGAGACGGCCCAGGAAAGAGAAGCCTGTGGTTTGACAGCACTAAACGCCAGTGAGGGTATAAGACCACAGGAACTCTCACTTATTGCTGAGAAAAAGTGCAAAATGGCATAGCCACCTTGCTCGACAGCTTGGTAATAGCTTACAAAGCATCCCATACGATTGCCATAGGATCTGCCATTTGCGATCCATTGTTCTTACCCCTAAGGGATTGAAAACTGTGCTCATCCCTAAACTGGAAGAAAGGTAGTTATATTGGCTCTGCTCCTAATTTATGACACTTGGAAATAACTGGATGTTATAAAATTCCTTCTTTATCCCTGACTGAAGCAAAACTAAGTACTCTTTCTGCTCTGGGTAATGTCCAGTTTAATCCTGTAATCGGGTTTCGGTCTGACATTCCTTAAAGCCAGACTCTCAGAAACCTCAACTCTTTTAAATTCGGAGGGCAATCCTATGCTGATAGATTGCTCAAAAGACTTTGTTTCCCTCCAGTCAATCCACAGGATCACTGAACATTGAGACATTCACACAAGGGTGGAAGTAGCCAAGCAAATCCTCAATGCTTCCCACCCCTTCATCAGTGGCATACCGTGGAAGTGGGGACATTGGTGTTGCTTGGACAGAACTTTCAGCTCCCTATGACCCATTCTGTCTGAACCTCATGTTGACTTTCAAATTGGTGCATGCAGACTTTGAAGAATCTCAGACATCTGGAAAATGGAGCATCATAGACTGTGGTTTCCTTACCTTGAAAGTTCATTGAGCATTATATGTTAGGCACTCTCGAAGGTACTAAGGGATTGAATCCTGGTGATCCACAGCCCACCAAGAGACAGACAAACACCCAGGATCACTAATGGTGATGAAGCAAAAGGAGACCATTGCCAGAGCTCCAACCAGGTGATCCACCAAAATAAGCATCTTTTCTCCATAATGGAGTCCACTTTTGTTGTGCCATTAGGGTAATGAAAAATAAACTGATGTGAGAGTTTTATTGCCGAATAAACCTGTCCAATACAATTCCAATACACAATTCCAATACAAACCTGGGCAGACTGATGCTAGAACCAGCACCTTCCATTTTTGTCATCCAAAACACATATAATGAGGCAGGCACCCGCATCGAGTTCATACTTGTGATATTAGCTACGTGGAAAGCTGAGATCAGAAGCTCACAGTGTGAAACCAGCCCATGTCTCCTTCCCCCCCCCCCCCAAAAAAAAGTTCATGAGATTTTAATCTCTAAAAAGCAAAAAACTGGACTGGACACATGACCCCGAGTGACAACTATGAGCAAGCAAGTCAGGCAAACATGAGGCAGTCATTTCAAACCACAGCACCAAAACAAATCAACCAATAAACAAGCAAGAAAAGAAAATATAAAGTTTAGGTAAAGCAACAAGCGAGGCAATGTAAAAACAAGTTTTGAAATACAAGACAAATGGATAATAAATGTGAAACATACTTGAACTTCCATAACCAGTCACACACAAGTTGAATATCCTGAGACACTGTAAAGTCAGCCATAAAAATCTACAAAGGAGGAGGCAACAATGCTGGATAAGAACTGTACTCATCACCTTGCTCATGTAACTGTAACCCCTCTGAACAGTATTTTCACAATAAAAAACTTAATTAAAAAAATCTATGCAGCCGGGCGTCAGTGACTCATGCCTATAATACTAGCTACTCAGGAGGCTGAGATCTGAGGATTACGGTTCAAAGCCAGCCCAGTCAGGAAAGTCTACATGAGACTCTTATCTCCAATAAACCACTAGAAAACCAAAAGTGGCACTGTGGCTCAAGTGGTAGAGTGCTCACCTTAAGCTGAAGAGCTGAGGGATAGTGCCCAAGCCCAGAGTTCAAACCCTACAACCAACAAAAAAAAAATCTATGCAGCTTTTGTTTGTTTATTTTCCTTTCCAGATGACTGTACTGTACTCAGAACTACCAAGAGCTTGATTAGCTATCTTGAAAGCATTGTCATACTGCTTTCCAGAAATGATGCACCAATTTACACTCCCAAGTGGCCCAAAAAATAAGAAGACTTAAAAGGGCATTTTGTTTTGTTTTGCTTTATAGCTTTTGACCTAGAAAAATCACTTCTAGGAATTTACTCTAAGGTTAATGTAGGAAACACAGACCAAGTTTTAATCATAGAGATGTCTTCCAATTTCTTTAATTAGAATAATGAAATTATTGAAATAATCTACATGCTGAGATTTAAGAAAAATGGGAAAGTAAAATGTATTTATAAGATATTGTACTGTATTACACTACCACTTAGAATCCAAGCATGATCGTTTGTGGACCAAAATCTAGTCTACTGTATCTTTGCTTTTTTCCTCCTTACTGTAACAAATAAAGTTTTATTAAAAATACATCCCTGTTCTCTCATTTGCATATGATTAATGCTTCCTTTTGCAATGTTAGAGCAGAATCAAGTAGCTGTTGCAGGAAGTCTGAAAAACCTAAATTATTTATTAGGCACTGCAAACCTCACCTATAGGCAGTCAATTATACTTGTTGAAAAACTTTAAGCCAGGTTAAATATGAAATTCATAATCTTAAGTGAAATGGGAACAGAGAACTATTCTGACTATTCACATAACAACTACTTAGAATTGATAATAATAATAATAATAATAATAATAATAATAATAATAAAGGCAGGATACCCAAAACAAAGTGAACTTCAAAATAGCATCTATAAGATGTTAGTCACTCAAATTGCATTTCTTTTGTGGCAAATTCTTCCTAGTGATAATCATTTCTACGATGTGCATTGTATCTATTTGCTCCTATACAAACAGTTCTGCACAAACACTCGTCAGTGATCATTTCTGAAACCTGTGTCTCCAAGCAGCCAGTGCAGCCATTGTCAAGGATGATGTCATCTCTCTGGCCTTCAAAGGGCAATTGTCACCCACAGCAGCCATCCTAAGTCAATACTCAGAATAGTGCATCAAAATCTGAAATTAGCTGCCTGATCTCTACAGTAACTGAAGTGTAGAAAATTACAGCACAGAAATACTCTGTGGTGGCTTTTCCTTTCTTTTTCTTTTTTTCCCCAGAGTTGTAAGAAATTGCAGTGATGAGAACAGAGAATCTCTGGCTGCTTAGATCTGTAAACAGTTCCTTCCCGTTCATAAATCACCAGGAAATCGCCCGTAGGACAGAGAGAGACCCCTGTCCACTTCTCTCAGCTGTTTCTGCAGGGTCAAAGAATGGTTAGCTCCTGATAGAGCTTTCATTGTTTGCCCAGTGGGAAATGGCAAATTCCCCAGCCAGGTTTCTGTCAGAGAGGAGGAAATTACTTGTGTAACACCTTAGAGGCTTGTAAGCTGTCAGGGAGTACCCTAAGTGTCTTAATAGAATTGCCAGCGTAGGTTTTATAGCAGAAATTGTAGGACTGAACTTCCATTAAGGGTAATTCATTACTTGCTATTAACTTAAAGAAAGCAGAATCATAGCAAAGACTTAGATAGTCACGTTATAGGGTTTTCATGAAAGAATTGCCTTCTTCAAGAAATTCTTACAGGAAGTGGTGGGGACAAGTAACTGTAATTCCAGCCCGAGACTGGCTGAGGCAGGCAGGTCATTATTTCAAGGCACCTTGAAATCATACCTAGACCCTACTCCCCAAATTAATACAACAATAAACTGAAACAAAATGAAGCACTTACGTTCATTACAAAAGCTTCTCTCTTTTTTTATTGTGAAAATACTGTACAGAGGGGTTACAATTACATGGGCTTCTCTTAGTCAAACAAAGAAATAGAAAATCAAAATTGCCTATGAACTGAAATACTAATGGTGGTACAAAATATTACATTCCAAAATAGATAATGACACTATAATTTGGTGTGTCTCAGACACACTATGGCCAATACTGAATGTTTAGCTTATATTGTTATTGGGGTTTACTTGTGGTATAAAAAAATCTCTGGTTTACCCTTCTCTTGAGTGATTTCTTCTTCTTTTGCATACTTAGTGAATTTCAGAACTTTCATGGGTATGTTGAATACAGAAAGTCTTAAATGACAATCTGATTTTCTGGGAAATTCAAAAGCTGATGAAAGAACAAGTAGGCAGGCAAAGCAATGGAGACAGTCATGGAAAGCTAGGAACAGAGGGAGAGAAAACTCAGGTAACCTAAGGAAGATATTCAGGATAAAAGAAGAAGTATCTGGGTAGACAAGGTAAGAAGTCATTTCAGGCAGAGGGAAACCCTACACCAAAGAGCAAAAGCATGAAATCCTGTGAGAGTTCTGCACAAAAAAGCATAGAGGTAGCCAGCCTAGAGCAAAGGATGTCACATCGGATGGCAAAGAGCTCTGTGTGCCCAGATAAGGAAACTGAATTCAGCCCGCAGGTAGCAGAAAGCCAATTAAAAGCCTTTTCTAACATCTTAGACATATCAATCAGAGAAAATGCAAAGGATGAATTGAAATGTTGGGGAAAAATCAGGGACACGTGTCAGAAATTACCCAGGGCAATGCCAGAACAAAAAAGATAACAAAGTACATTAAGTCTTTAGCTCAAGAGTGGTTTAAGTGAGAGAGCACTCACAAATGAGGACCACAGATCAAACCCTCATACTTCTCATTGTAAAAAAGAAAGAAAGAAAGAAAGAACAGACACCAGCGGCTCACACCTGTAATCCTAGATACTCAGGTAGTCGAGGTCTGACTGAGGATCATAGTTCAAAGCCAGCTCAGGCAGAAAATTCTGTGAGACTTACATCTCCAATTAATCCCAAAGAGAGCCAGATGTGGCACTGTGGCTCAAGTGGTAGAATGATAGCTTTGAGCAAAAGGAGCTTAGGGACATTGCTCAGGCCCAGCGTTCAAGTCATAGGACTGGGAAAGAAAGAAAGAGAAAGAAAGAAGGAAAGAAAGAAAGAAAGAGAGAGAGAGAGAGGGAAGGAAGGAAGGGAGAGAGAAAGAGAGAGAAAGAAAGAGAAAGAAAGAAAGAAAGAAAGAAAGAAAGAAAGAAAGAAAGAAAGAAAGAAAGAAAGAAAGAAAGAAAGAAAGAAAGAAAGAAAGAAGGAAGGAAAGAGAGAGAGAGAGAAAGAAAGAAAGAAAGAAAGAAAGAAAGAAAGAAAGAAAGAAAGAAAGAAAGAAAGAAAGGAAGGAAGGAAGAGAGAGAGAGGGAAGGAAGGAAGGGAGAGAGAAAGAGAGAGAAAGAAAGAGAAAGAAAGAAAGAAAGAAAGAAAGAAAGAAAGAAAGAAAGAAAGAAAGAAAGAAAGAAAGAAAGAGAAAGAAAGAAAGAAAGAAAGGAAAAGAAAGAAAGAAAGAAGAGAAAAACCCAGGTAGTGTTGCTCTACTTGCCTAGCAACAAGTACAAGTCCTGTGTTTAATACTCAGTACCATAAGATAAAATAAGTAAAATGAAGTAAATAAGTGAAATGGAATGAAATATAGGAACCACATAGTTCTATGAGTTTGTCAAACAAGCGTGTGTGGGCTTAGAGGGTAATATCTTAAAATTAAATGAGGCAATAAGTTCATTTTACTTTTATTTGAAACAATGTGTAATTCATAGGGGGATTCAAATGTATTTGTAACGTGCAGTAGACTTGATTTTCAGGCAGTGTTGTGAATCATTGTGCTACTGAAAATGACCTTTTTTTAAAAAAAAATTTATGGATACATTTGACAGACCTCATTGTGTTGAGTGTCTTTGTTTCAAAACATCTTAAATGAATTTTCTGCTTTTTAGTTTTTAATGCATATTTCCTTTTTCAAACAGTGGATTGATAGCTGAAGATATGTTAACTTTTCCATTTGGCTGACACCCATGCCTATAGCTCGTAGCCCTTTGGGGACGACTTGGATCCCAACCATAACTGCAGATGAGGGTTTCAGAAAAGGTTTTGTCTCCTTTTCAAAATATCGATGCCAATAATAGACAGACAGTCCAACAGACAGACACACAGAGAGATAATGATGAGACGATTGAGATTGGCAAATTGTTTTACTGGGCCTTCAGTAAAGTAGTCCTGTGAAAACCAAAAGAGCAAAAACATAGGTTATTCCAGGATAAAAAAAAAATGAACTGAAGGCCAGTAACTGAGGGAATGAAGAACCTCCTGATTGTGCATTACTTACAATAATTGAGACCAATTGGAAGCAAAATAAATGTCAAAAATAGGAAATTGGTTAAATAAATTAAGTTAAACCCTTTGGAGTAAAGCAGACACAAACCTTATAAACTGTTATTCAAGTAGGCAAGGAAATTACTTGATTTGCTTTGCTAACTTTTTCCCTAAGAGAAAGCAATGGATTCAAGGCCTTTTCTCTCTCACTCAGCATCACTGCTAAGTTGTAAAATTCCTCAATGGAGTGGGGTACGGTGGGGATAGGAAAGGTAGAACTGCAAGACAACTGATCATCAATGGATACTACAATCCACACCTTCTTTTATCGAGTCTTCCTCCTGGCTGAGATTTCCCCTTCTTGTTGGATCAACTGACATATTCCTATGCCTGTTATCTTGGCTACAGCTGCTCATGCCACTTTCTCATGTAGCATGCCTTTGGCTCATTACCTCCAGCTTAACCAACACTTCCTTCTTCCTCTCATACCAAGTCTTAACCTTTTCCTCGACCTGCCTGGAACCACAAATGCTTTAGTGATCAGTACCAACCTCTACTTCACTTCTTTTTCCATTCCACTCTTCTTCATCATTGTGGTTTTGAGAATCTGGGGCGCAGAGGCCAATTCTTCATTATGCTCAGATCGTCTACTTCAGGGATGTTATAGCTCCTCTACCTCTGGGTTCATTTTAAAACAAGCAGCACACAAAATCAATGTCCATATCTGCTCATCCCTGGGCATCCTCCATGTGGTTACCTTGGACACTGTCCCTGGTTACGGCACAGAGTTTTCCGAGCCTGATTTCCTGGGACACTCACAAATACACATGTTTTTCTATTATTTCCAGCCCCTATATTTGGATTTATAAAAGTCTCTTTTTAAAAATTCTGCCTGTACTTCTGTGACAACCACTTGATGATACTACACCTGGTAGGCACAGAGTCCTGTTAGGAGAGGGAAGAAGGTTGTAATAATAAGCAGGTGCAAGGACATAAGGCAATCAGATGAAGTGTATATGGTTAAAACACATTAAACAATACTTTAAAAATATTACCCGGCTATACCACTGAGTGCTAACCAGCCGCCAGAGACAATGTTGTGCTTTACATTCAATGTAGGTGAATGTGCTTTAAGATGCAGAGGGTTTTGCTACATTTTATTAGTATCAATTAGTTGTACCAGGAAGGGGGGGGGGAGGGGGGGAGTGGTAATTTTGACATGTCCACTTATACACTTCATATATCAGACTCACCTCCTTCCCCTTCCCAAACCAATTCAACAAGCTTCACTGACCCATTTTTCATATGTGTACGTAAGGTATCTTGAGCGTATTCCTCCTCCTTCACCATCACTGTATTATTTAAAAGTATAACATTCAGCTGGGTGCTGGTGGCTCATGCCTATAATACTACTTACTCCAGAGACTGAGATGAGAGGAGGTTCAAGGTTCAAAGCCAGTTTAGGCAGGAAAAGTCTGTGAAACTCTGACCTCCAATTAACTACCAAAAAAAGGCCAGAAATGGAGCTGTGGCTCAAGTAGTAGAGCACCAGCCTTGAGCAAAACAGCTCAGGGACAGTGCACAGGCCTTGAGTTCAAGCCCCAGGACTGGCACAAAAAATTAATAAAAAGTATAACATTCATATTATAAAATCGTATGAACAGTACAGAATTTCGTCGTACATTTCTAAAGAATTCGTCTAAATAGAAACACCCTAGAATTATACAAAACTTTAACAATGGTCATCATTAGTTATTGATAGGATAGTTTTGCCTTTTTATTCTATTCCTGTATCTCTCTCTTTCTCTCCCTCTCTCTCTCAGTATTCTCTATTTTTAGATAATAAACATGCTTTTCTTCTGTAATAGGATTTTTAGATTTTTTTTAAGCTGTGGAGTATGGGAGGGTGAGCTGTAGTAGTTGAAAGGAGGTGCAAGGTCAAAGGAGGCTTGTTTGTAATGTCAGCTTTGTTCATGTTTATAAATGAAAGGAAGGAGTTTGTAGAGAAGGAAAGCCTGAACATACGGGAGAGGGGGTTCATTGGTAGGGCAAGGTCTTAGAGGAAAGCAGAAATGGGCGGAATCTAGGAGCAACATTACCATTGGAAGAATTGTTGCAGCACTCAAAAGAAACATTTCTTCCTTTCAGAAGAAAGCTATGAATGTCCACCTCAATATCTATAGGAGAGTAGAAATGATTGCAGGGAGAGAGAAGGGGAGGACTTAGGAGGGATCATCTTCCTGGTCCTAGAGGCTGATCTCCACAAAACATTCGAGACTGATGAGCTACTATTGCTTCTGTGCAAAAAGAGATGCTAACGAAAGACAGGGGAGAGCACTTCCATAAAACACTGTGTGCCAGGGAGTGGAAAGGCATAGGCTTGTCAAGAATCACAAGACACCTATGTGTGTAAATTTCACTGGCTATGCAAAGAATCCTGTGTTAAGAGGGGCAGAGATAGACTTAGCTCCAAATTCTCATGGTATAGATAAGCCACAGGTATGGGAAGAAGGGCTAGTTAGAGTTCATTCCATCATAAACTCAGTAACCACCAAATAATAACATTTAAAACTTTTGAAAGATTAAAAATAAAAAGGCAACACAATAGCATTGTTTTGTCTCTTCTTTCAATCACAGAAGCCACTTCTCTCTAGAATCACAGAAATGAAATATACATACATACATATATATATATATATATATATATAGAGAGAGAGAGAGAGAGAGAGAGAGAGAGAGAGAGAGAAAGAGAGAGAGAGAGAGAGAGAGAGAGAGGCTTGCGGTTCAAATAAGATACTCTTCCTAGGAATTTCAGATTTTGGAGAGATCCATAAAATAATTCCTGCAGTCCATTGCCTCCTCCTTATTCTTTGCACTCTTCCTCTCAGTGGCAAAGGACATCCTTTAGCTCAGGGCATGGTCTTTCTAATCACAAGGAGCAATGGCTTCCTTTGTAGCAGCTGCTTGTCTTGAAATGTCAGCTAGAGATCCCACCTTTCTGATGAGGGATTCTGTCATCTTCTCTGAAAGAACAACACAACCTAGCAACTAACTACTTCTGAAGGTCTTGTATTTCTCCTTTCTCCATATATTGTAGCCAGGCTTAAAAAGAGTTCTAGTGAAAGAGAAGATTCCTTTCCAGCATCCTACATCACCATCAAGAGGACCTGGCTGCAGGCAGGGGTCATCAGGGCTTGGATGTGCTCAGAGAGAACTAGTAGCAATGTGTTGTGTGCTTGAAAATTGCTATGGACATCCATACCACACGTTCCTACTGTCCAAAATAATGAGTAGATGATGTCATGGAGGTTAACTGCCTCGAATTAGCTTTTCTGCCAGGCACATGGATTTCAAAACAACTTGTGAACAATCAGTATTGCACACTTTTATCTGTCATTAAAAAAGAATCAAGAAGATTAACAGCAACAAAATATACCTAAATTATTTACCATCACATAAAAAAATTTACACATCAATAGACCCTCATACCTGAAGCATCTAATTGTCTACTCTAAATTAGGCATTGCTGTTCATTTGAATCATCCTGGAAAACCACTATTCAGATCCTGATTCTGTAGGTCTAGATGCAAGAACTGAACATTCTATACTTTTAACAAGTTTGCCTAGGAAGACAGCAAGTGGAAAGAGGATAGTAGGAGTATTGTTGTTGTTGTTGAGTGTTGTTATTTATTTTATTTATTCATTGTTGTTTTGTTTTTGTAAGGGTCCTGGGGCTGACCCTGGAAACTGTCCCTGAGCTTTTTTTGCTCAGGGCTAGCACTCTACCACTTAAGCCACACTGCCACATACCACTTTTTTGGTAATCAATTAAAGAGTTTCATGAACTTCCCTACCAGGGCTGGCTTCAAACCATGATCCTCAGATCTCAGCCTTCTGGAGTAGCTATGATTACTGGCATTAGCCACAAGCTCTTGGTTATTTCTTTTGATGCATCTGGCCTAGGAACGTGAGTAAGAGACCAATGATACCCACTACACCTCTGTATACAATGCAAGCAGCATTGTCGTTTTGTGGCATTGATTTATCAATGTATATGTTTGGCTTGAATCTCCCACTAGCTCAAAAGCTGTAGAAGAGAGAAAAGATGTTAGATATCCTTTGTATATCTCCATTGGACAGTCTGTTTTGCAGTTAGCACCCAGAAAATACAGATTGAAAGAAGAAAGTGAATGTTATTTTGCTGTAATACAAAAACTATCACAGAGAGAGTGTTTTCAAAGTTTCAGTTAGAACAACAAGGACTTTAATTTGAAAGGCTCCATTTCAATTTCCACATGTGTAGCTCCCATTAAGTATGACAGGAAACACACTCAAATCCACGGCTCCATATTTCTGGTGACGCTTACCGGATGGTTCTCTGTGCTAGTTATTATTCTTCTGGCCTTGGATTTTTCTTAACGACCAGGTGTCTTGTTTCCTTCTGCCTGCACCTGATTCCAGGATGCTGAGGTCAAATGTTCTGCTTTTCAAGTCTCCTGCATCATACCATGCCCTGTTTTGAACACCTGAAATGTATAAATTAACATGGGTTTTATGTTGTCCTCTGGGGCAGGAAAATGCAAACCTTGAGCTCCAGGAATGGCATATTTCCTATTTTTATTGGTCATAAAGCTTTTCTGGTGGGAGCAGGTGGCACAAACAGACACACACGGTCGATAGACCCCTGGCAAGTGTCTTTCCTATGGGAGGGCTAATCTCTCCTTCCCATGCCGAAACCATGTAAGAACCAGTATCAGAAAGGTCCACTACTGTACTCAAACCCACAGTGTGTGCAGCGCAATGATTTTTAGTGAATGTAGATAGTTGTGCATTTGCCATAATAATCCAGATTGACCCTATTGGTCTTGAAAATGAGATTCACTATTCTTCTTGGCAATCAATTTCTGTTTCCAATCTAGCCATTGGTAATCACTGATCAATTTCTTATCTCTCTAGATTTGCATTTTGTAGAAGTCATATTCTTACGTGATCTTTGGTGCTGGCATATTTCTCTTAGCATAATGTCTTTAAATTATACCCTTTATCTTATTATTGCCAATAGTATTCTGTGTATAAAAACAACATAGTTTATTATTTATTATTTAGTAAATGAGCAGTTGAAATTCTTCCACTTTGAGGTTATTATGAGTAAAGCTTCTATGAACATGCTTCTTGATATTCTTTTGTGGGCATACATTTTTTTTTCCTCTTAGGTAAAGGCTTACAAATGGAAATTGGGATTTGCATGCTAAATTTGGGCTTACCTTATTAAGAAGCTTCCAGCGTGTTTTCCGAAGTAGCTGATCCACTCAACATTTCCACCAGCAATGTGTGAGAGTTCCTTTTTCTCCAGCTCCTCAACAATTGCTATTGTGTATTTTTATATAATCAGTATCCTCGTGGGTATGGCCTGAGCTTACATTTCCCTAGTGACTAATGATATTGGGCTGCTGTCCCTGGCTGTTTGTATATCTTCTATGGGGAAACATTCTCATTTAGCTAGTTGCTTTTTAAATCAAATATGGTCATAATACTCCTTTCTTCAAACTGATCTCTTTTACATATAAGATAAAAATGCAAAAGTTGCAGAGACCAACCACCCTGCAAACAGACCAAAAAAAAAAAAGCACTTAATAAGATTAATAGTCGATTTAACAATAAATCAGTTTTAGGAAATTTATGTTTCATTTTACAGTGTACAATAAAAATGCTTTATGAACCTTAAAAAGTTTTCCATCAATTAACTGGAATTTCTATTGGCATAGTTCATGTTTCCATTTTTTATATTAAAAAAAACTTTTTGGCTAACCCATTACCCCACTCCTATAATCTTAAACTCCATAGCAAGCCATTATGGTGTTGAAAACAGATGGCAAAGGTTTCCATAAAAGAGAAAGGAAAACAGACTTGCCTGAAGTGAGGTAGACCAGCACAGAGCCTAAGAGTGCCTAGGAATAAAATTAAGTGTAAGTTACAATTAAAAATAGAAAGTGTGGTTAATAAAGCTGTGATAGAGTGAATCTATAATTCTTTAGAATATGGCTAATGAAAAGTGTATACAAATTGATACTATTTTCATTTACTTTTGTTGGCATGGCCATAGGAAATTATTGAGGGGAAAATAGGAGATAAAACATTCATCAAAAATAAAAGAGAGCAAAAAAATCTAAGTAATTTAATAATAGTCTAGAATGTTATAGAGGTAGGGATGATGTTCATCTTATTTTCTTTTTGAATTTTTTTAATGATGATTTATATAAAGAGAAAAGTATTCACTTCTTCAATTTTTTTAACCTCTGATCACAAACACTAAAAATAAGCTAGCCAAAGGCCACTTTGATCTTTTCTATTAATAAGAAGATACCCTGTGGAATAATTATTGTATATGAGTCAAGTCAGAAAACTTCTAGTGTGTTTGTTGCTTTGCTAGAGTTTTGTCCTTTGTTCTGTCCTTGTATTTTATTTATCTGACTTCATATCCATATTATGAAAAAGAAAGACTTGAGATTTACCTATATTCTCATTTCTTCTTCACTGAGTAGAGGGGGAAAAAAAAAACCATCAACATCTGGGGAATAAAAGGACTTTAAAGGAAAAAAAGCCTTAATTAAGGTTCTTTTTGAACAGAAAACCTAAGTGGCTCTACCTGTGTGACCGTTCTTACTTCCTCTCAATAAGTATGGTATCTAAGAAAAGGCAGGAGCAGGCAGACCTGTTAGGTTAACATTGAACGGTTAATGTCTAAACCATGTCTCATATATTATCAGCAACCTTATTTGTTGGCTGTTTCTATGACTCAGAACTAGATTAAAAAAGAAAAAAAGTCATTTTTGAAAAACTCTAAATAAATTACTGTGTGTTCGATCAAAAGGATAATGTTCTATTAATAAACATATCACTAAGAGGGGGAAAAGGAAACTTAAACATAAGAAATAGAAAAAAATCTGCACAACAGAATCAATCTCCTTCACAATTTAAGTTCCTTCATGTTTGGGCAGTTCTTCATTACACAGAAGGTTTGCAAGAATCTCTTCTTGTTTACCTGTGCCTACCGATTCTCGCCTTACTTGGGCATACATAAGTGGTTGAGAACCCAATGATTTACTGGAGTTAATGCATGATATGGTCTGGAAAGAGGATGGAGGAGATGCAACCAACAGCTTGTAATCTTGCCATGTCTTCTAAGAATTATATTGATTCCCCAAATCTATCCCTGCACCAAATATCAACTATCAATTACACACTAAAAGAGAAACCAGGTAAACTTGAATAGACTCCCTTGCCCAAATAATAGATGACATATAATAATCATTGTAACAACTCAATGAGTGCAACGTGCCCCCTATTTTGATTTTCTAATTCAGATTATCTAGTGTACTAATACTATGCCTCTTGGATCCTCTCTGAAGCCCAGAATTTCATTGCATTGACACATCTAAGAACTAGTGACTAATTCCTGTGTCACATACTTTTTTTTTTATTATTAACATGGTCTTGAATTCAAGATTTGCCTGCTGAACCTGACAAAGCTCTCTAGCTATTTAACTAGACTAAGAAGGAGCTTGTAGTATATGTCAGAACGAAAAAGATTTTTTTGTTGTTATGGGTTAAAAGAGGGTTAGAAATTGGCATGAGCTTCTCAAATTGTTCCAATATTTTTAAACTTGGATAATCACAGGTTTGTGTAATGATTTATATACACAAGACCTTGTAGATGGCTGAATGAGGGTTATTAATTTAATAACACCAACACCCTTGCAGGATTTCCAGTATACAATACTCTCATGCTCTAACTCCACTTAATAATATTGGGCTGGGAAGGTGGTTGAGTGGTAGAGCGCTTGCCTTGCATGCATGAGACTCTGGGTTTGATTCCTCAGCACCACATAAGCAGAAAAAAGCTGGAAGTGGTGCTGTGGCTCAAGTGGTAGAGCGTTAGCTTTGAGCTGAAGAACTGAGGGACAGCGCCCAGGCCCAGAGTTCAGGCCCCATGATTGGAAAATAAATAAATAAATAATTGGAATAATATGCATCTTGCAGTATAATTAAGGGAGTTATTATACCTATTTACAGATTAAAAGTTAAAATTTACTGAATTTACCCAGCCAAAGCAAGGCAAGAAGTAAGAAAGCTGATGTCCCACCCTGCTTTATCTGATCCCGAAGGATGGAGTCTTGGGAAATATCATCTGATTCACAGCTACCTGAGTTGCTAAGAGTCTTCCAGATCATTTATCCATATTAGCAAGTCATTTAAAAATTTACATTTATATAAGCCAAATGATTAGACTTCTAAGAAGTACAGATGGAAGAACAGTTCTTACAGCTGTTTGTCTTCATTAAGATTCCCTAGCTGTTCACAAAAAATCTTGAAACTATAAAGCTAAGGAAGAGTGAGATGGAATGTTTTTATGTCTGCAGAGGTGCATGTCCTCCACCAATTTCATTGTTTGTATTAGTATATCATTTCTCTCTGGAAACATGTACACGAGAGAATGACTATGTGGTACATAAGGATTAAAAGTGAGTAAGTTTACCTTGAACCTCAGTCAAGTTAATAATGTCTTGAATTTCCAGTTGGCTATTTTTGTTTCGCTGGAAGCTAATTCCTCAACTCCCCCTTTGCCTACAATATTTTAACCTGTGAGTTCAGACCAGGTGAAACAAACTGGTGTCACTAAAGTCTTGGAAGGAACAATTCTAGCTAATGACTTTAGTTCCTTCTAGTAGCCAACCAAAAAAGGTAAGGATCTCAGGGTGAAGGCTGGAGACCATTTGAATTTTGTCAAGTTGACTCTATGACCTTTTGGCCTGGATTATAAAGTGAAGTCCACTCACTCAATTTTCAGGATTGGAAGGACCATTTTAGTACCTCACTGTGTTAGAGTAGGAGAAGCACATTGTACATAATAATATAAGCAGCTAAACAATTCAATTGAAATCTTGAGGCCTTTTCAGGGTTAGTGAAGCCCAAGGCTTAATCTAAGGTCCTTACTCCAAATTTCTACTGTTTCCTCATCTGCTTGTTCACCTTCCCTCATGTGGAAGAAAATGTTCCTAGGACAGATTTCTCATTATGGAAGATTCTCCTCTTATTTGCTACACAAATGCTCTCTTTCTCCAAGTAAATATACGTCAGCCCTTGGATCATAGAACAGCTCCTCAGAACCATGTGTGACCATCCATTTAAATAGGATTCCACCTTCACTTACAGGGTCTCATATGTCATAGTCCATGTTTTCCAATGCTCTTATAGTGACCTAATATTACTTATGTATATTGTGATGTGTGATAATAGACACTATTTTACCAACCTTTTATCTCTATCTACTCATATCCACTTTGTATTCCATAACAGCTTGGAATTAAACCAGAACATCTTCTTCTTCAGTTCTCTATCTGTAGATTTCCAAACAATACTTTTTTTACCTAGTAGACACTAAAATGTGTTGAGCGAAGCAATCAGAAAATAGCCATTTCTTCATTTCCAACTCAAATTCTAAAATGCATGTGCATTTCAACAAGATGAAATCGCATGTTCTAACAAACATAAGTGAACTCCACCCTTGCAGTGTAAATCCTAAGCCTTACTTGTAAGTCATTTCATGAAGTCAGGTAAAATCCAAGAGAATGTGTGTTTTATGGTGGAACCTTGGTACAAAACTGACATTGTGTTTCCACGTTGAAGGCCTTCCTGTGTGGTCACCAGCTTGTATGTTATCAGCTCATAGAAGTCTACCCCCCTTTCCTTTGAGTCACTTCCTATGAGCTGCACACTTGATTACGGTAATTAAAGAAAACATCTCCCTGTGTGAAATAAGGTATGAAAGAACAATCAAAGGAGTAAAAAGAGTGAGAACATTTCTCCAAGCAAAATCAATTTCCCCTTTTAGAAGAGCTCACCTACTAGGATCTCTGCAGAGGCATCTATTTTCAGCTCATTACTTCTCCGTGATGAGGAACAAACTCATCTCAGGGAGCTAAAATGCCAGGATAAGTCACAATAACCACATTTTTCAGCCCTTGCCAATCAAAACTCACAAGGCATAATGGCATTAAAATAAACTCAGAACAGTAACTCACAGGGTTTAGTAAGTTTCTTTGGGAAGAACTTTGTTCCACATCCGCTCTTTATTGTGTTTTTATTCACAGCACAACATATAAATAGATCTCCTGATGCTTTTGCTGGATTTCTTTATCAGACTTGGTAAGATTCTAAGGACCCTATATCCAATAATACCATACATTTGTCTACTAGTGAAATGTTCCTTTGTGCCTAGAATTATGTTCAATCATCCAATGCACATTTTAAGCCCTTATTATGAGCATGTACTCTGTACTGTTAAATTTTAATTACAGTATTATAAACTATTTGGGGGAGCGTTGTACACAAATCACTTCGACAGGCATAACTGGAGGAATAAATATGATCAGGGAAGAGTTTCAGACTTCAAAGGTACCCAACGTAAGAGATCTCAATCATTAAAGTATGTCAGACAGAGAGAAAGGCCAATGGCACAAGTAGGAAGTAGCTGATAAAAGTCAATGAATGTGCCAGACAGACTAGGCTAAAAAAGTAGGGAGAAGAAGAAAAGAGGTCACTTTAGAATTTGGTGATTAAGTGCTCTTCCTTCCTAATTGTGGTTGAAGGGGAGAAATTCCTCTTACCTTATGCTGGCATAAACCATTAACTGCTCTAGGTATGAGCTTTCTCGTCTGACCACATCTTGCATTGGATGTACCAATTACACATTAGGCACATGTGTGATTAATTCATTTTATAAGGTTTTTGTATGAGAAGATTAAGTTAACCCTAACCTTTTGTGTCCTATCAATAAAGTGTTTGTAAATGAGATACAGTGCTAGAAGAAGAGCTGGGTTTAGTTAACTTTGACCTTTTACTCTGCTCAGAGGGATTCAAGTTGAGAATAGTAGATGTGGTAGTGCTACACAAGAGCCTGTCTCCATCTGCATTTTGGAGGGATAAAAATAGTAAGGGAGCATCCATTATATTGACATCTTTATGAGAGTTAGAGCATAAAATCAAAATATCCTTTAATGTGGAGGGGGAAATCCTATGGCTGCAGGCAGATCAAAAGTATCATTCATCATCCAATTCAGATCTATTGTAAAACAATAGAAAGACTATTCATCAATACACTGAACAATTGGCTTAAAGTTTGTCATGGCAAAACAAAACCAATACTGTAATTACTCAACCAAAGGTAGATGGGGAAAGCCTCTGTCTACTTTAAGCGATAGGTATATTAAATATATCCTAATTTTTCCTCTTGGAAGCTACACTCGGGATGTATTTACTTACTTTATTTAAGCTGATGGCTGTGTTCTGGAATCTTGAAGAGAAACAAAGGAAAGTGAGAAAGTCAGGAAACTTTCTAGAATATTAGGATCTCAGTGGTATGCCTAAGAATTTTCACCCAGTGGCATCTGGCAGGGTGGCTGCTATGATACAGGGTCAAATGCTTCAGTGAGAATAACATAGGTCAGTTGCCGAGCAGTGAGTGAGATTCTGATGTCCACAGGTGCCACTGTTGGTTAAGCTTTTTCTTACTACTTGAGTCCCTTTCTGCAGTTCTAATCGGAGAGTTGGTATACACCCAGAGAGTTATTACTTTTCTGCTTAAGATAACCAGACTTGATATGTTGGTATGTTGCTTCCACTAAGAACTCTAACTAGAACTAAATGCAATGTGAAATTTCTTAGATAATGGTGAAGATGGTGCTTTTGTTCCTCCTGATCATTTTGACTTGAGTATCTCAGCTATTATTTGAGGAAAACACTTACAGCATAATTTTATTCTTTTTTTTGTTTGTTTTGTTTTGTTTTTTGGGTCCAGTCATGGGGCCTGACCTCTGGGCCTGGGCGCTGTCCCTCAGCTCTTCAGCTCAAGGCTAGCATTCTACCACTTGAGCCACAGCACCACTTCTGGCTTTTTTTTCTTTTTGCTTATGTGGAGGTGAGGAATCGAACCCAGGGCCTCAGGCATGCAAGGCAAGCGCTCTACCACTGAGCTCTACCACCTTCCCAGCCCCCATAATTTTATTCTTTAAAATCATTTCTAGTGATATATAGTGGAATACTTTCCTAAAACTAGCCAAACATTTTGTAGCCCCAATCCTTTCCCTTTTTAATCTCACAAAAAATCAATAATACACTCATATAAGTTCTATAAAGAAATAGCATGAACTATTTTAAGAAGATGCAGATTGCTCAGTTGAAAGAAAACATTCAAGGCTTTGAAGCTCTTGTCAAATTATTTACTTTCATTTTTTATGTAGCAGCTGAAAGATTGAAATAAACAAATATTCATTTGGAAGGTTACAGATGGTGAATATTAATTGCTGCATATATCAATTTGTAATGGAGCTTTGTAATTACAGTTAATGGATTTCATAATTGCTAGAAGCCTAAGGATGGGGGAGAAATGCAAAAATACAACACTAGAAAGGCAAGGAAAAGAAGAATTTGTTGGAATGGAAATATACAAGGCACTCATTAAAATTTTCTAATTCAGGAGAACATAAAAGGAAAACACACGGTCTTTGTCTATGAATATCGGGGAGCATAAAATAAAGCAAAAATGTCAATCATTTAACATACCCGAATACCTCAATTGGAGTACTATGCATCAGAATGTGTCTCATTAATCTGGTTTTTTAAGGCAATTCGTTTTTGAGAATTACCCAGTCCTGCTGCTAACGGCATGAAGGATGCGATTCAAGTGAAGTTTTTCTAAAGAGAAGAGCAATCATAAAGCCGAGCGCCGGTGGCTCACACCTGTAATCCTAGCTACTCAGGAGGCTGAGATCTGAGGATCATGGTGCAAAGCAAGCCCAGGGCAGGAAAGTCAGTAAGACTTATCTCCAATAAACCATTAGAAAACTGGAAGTGGCGCTATGGCTCAAGCAGTAGAGCACTCACCTTGAGCTGAAGAGCGCAAGGACAGTGCGCACCCAAGCCCAGAGGTCAAGCCCCACCACCGACAAAAGCAAAAAACAAACAAACACAAACCGAGCAATCACAATAGAGAACCCTGCACTTGAGTCTGCACCTCTTTAAGACACATCCTGACAGATTGGGACTCAATTCAACCAACCTCTTGCAAGAGGTAACAATCAACAATGGCAGACCAAGGAGCTGCTGTGATCCAAAGTCAGTCTTGGGACATTCTTCCTGTTGTTCAGGGGGAAAGGCCTGCACTTTAAGACAAAGCTGTTCTTGTACCTATGGTGGCAATGTAGGATGTGATGAACTGTAAGTACTCCTGTGCCTTCCCATCTACTGCAGCTACATGAACGGGCTTTGGGCTTTTCTTTCTTTTTTTCTTTCTTTTTTTTTAAAGAGAGAAATTGGTGTTAAGAGCAACTGATCTGTAATGATGAGCTAATACGTGGAAAAGTGATTTGTCATGCTCTTGTTCATCTAGTTAATGTAAACTCTAGTTAAATAAAAAATGCAATGGCTATTACTTTAATCCATTTCTGGAGATAATAATGATGAAATTTTAATCATTCTTATTCCATCTTTCTAATCAATAAGAGACAATGTGTCATGGTTGGAACAGCTCTTCGATAGCAAACAAAAACCTGTGTTCCCACATTGTTTGCTCACATAGTCTCCATCCAGCTGGCCTTGAGACATCCTTTTTCCTTCTCCTCAGCCTTAGTTCCATATATCTATAACAAGATGTTTTGATTTTTTAATAAAAAATAAGTCCTACTGTCTTACTTTCATGTAGCAAACAAAAACCTGTGTTCCCACATTGTTTGCTCACATAGTCTCCATCCAGCTGGCCTTGAGACATCCTTTTTCCTTCTCCTCAGCCTTAGTTCCATATATCTATAACAAGATGTTTTGATTTTTTAATAAAAAATAAGTCCTACTGTCTTACTTTCATGTTACAGGTGTGAATATATGGAAGATGGAAAATATTATTCTCGTGTTCTTAATACTATTTGTATATTGCCAATAGACTACAATTCCTGAAACAAGAAATTGTATCAATTTCCTTCATCCTAGATTGAATAAATTTCATCTAGTGTTCAAGGGACACTCAAATTTTATTCAATAAAAGAATTAAAGACTGAAGTATGTCCAAAAATCTGTCTATCTCTCTCTTTATCTCTCTCTCTCTCTCTCTCTCTCTCTCTCTCTCTCTCTCACACACACACACACACACACACACACACACATTTTTCTTTATCTTTACAAATACTTTACTAAGCTGGGTACCAGAGACTCATTTCTATAATCCTGCTACTCAGAAGGCTGAGATCTTAAGATCACTGTTCAAAGTCAGTCCGTGCAAGGATGTTCATGAGACTTATTTCTAGCCATCAAAAAGCTGAAAGTGAAGCAATGGTTTAACTGGTAGAATGCTAGCCTTCAGTAGAAAAAGCTAAGGGATAGCCCATGCGCTGAGTTCAAGTCCCCAAACCAGTATACACATATATGTACACACACACACACAATAGCATATAAATAATTTTGTCATGTTTGAGTTCTTTCAGTAGCTGACTTTGATATTTGGGTATGACTTCAAACAATCTATTTGGGATGTCACACTAGAAAGACCAGGAAAGTCACAGAGAAGAAGCTGGGACTAGAGTTTTGTCAAGACCTTTGCTTCCATGGGTAATCTGACATTGGTTCATCCAGAGACTATAGAAAACAGTGTGAAGGATCTATCATCTGAGAAGCAAGGATACTAAGAACTTTGTCCCCTGATGTGTCTTGGTCATTGATTAAGTGATAGCCTAGGTTACAGAAAAGTCCAATTTAGGAAGTTAGTAGTTGGATGGTCACCATGCACAGATTGAATAAAGTCCAAAGGAATTACATCAAAAGTATCTTCTATAGTACCAAATTATTATAAATTATCTCTCTATGTATTCTTTTTTTAGTAAGTCTTTTCTTTAATTGTGAAAATACTGTACAGAGGGGTTACAATTACATGGGCAAGGTAATGAGTACATTTCTTATCCAGCATTGTTGCCTCCTCCTTTGTTTCCCCTTCCCATCCCTTCTTATCTCTCCCCCACCCCCCACCAAAGTTGTAAAGTTTGTTTTTCAACATAACGACTTGTACATCTCATTGTTGCAATGGGTCCACCTGAATCCCTATTTAAATGATTTTTTTCCCTTCCCATCCACAAATTATACCAACATCAAATACAGTGAGAGCAGGGGTTATACCGTGGGGGAGGGACATACAAAGCAGCAAAGGAATCATCTTATAAATATGTTAGAAACAATCGCATGAAAGAAAAAAAAAACATTTGAATCCTTATCTTGGGGTTCATTTCACCTAACATCAACTTATCTGACCTTTTCTGCTTGTCTCAGACATATACTAGTTATTGCAAATAAGGAAAACCACGGAACTTATGTTTCTTTGGGCTTGGCTTACTTCACTTAATATATTTTTTTCCAAGTGTTTCCATTTCCTAACAAATGGGGCAATGTCATTATTTCTGATGGAGGCATAGAATTCCATTGTGTATATATACCACATTTTCTTGATTCACTCATCTACTGAGGGGCCTCTGGGCTGGTTCCATATCTTAGCTATGGCAAATAATGCTGCAATAAACATAGTTGTGCTGGTAACTTTAACCCTAAGTTTCCTTGGCACAGGCTGAAATTTTCTTAATAGAGACCCAGAAACACAACAAATCAAACAAAAGTTGGACAAATGGGATTGCATGAAATTACAGAGCTTCTGCATGGCACAGGACATAGCTAGCAAGATCAACAGAAAGCCCACGGCTTGGGAGAAGATCTTCACTAGCCATACAACGGACAAGGGTCTCATATCTAAAATACACCTGGAACTCAAAAAATTAAATCTTCCAACAACAAGTCCTCAAAGAAACAACTGCCCAAGAAACAAGTGGGCTAAAGACTTAAAGAGAAACTTCTCTGATGAGGAAAGAAGGATGGCCAATAGACACATGAAGAAATGCTCAACCTCCCTAGCCATAAAAGAAATGCAAATCAAAACAACATTGAGATACCACCTCACCCCAGTTAGAATGGCTATAATCAAGAAGTCTAATAACAACAGATGCTGGAGGGGATGTAGACAGAAGGGAACCTTACTACATTGTTGGTAGGAGTGTAAATTTGCTCAACCACTTTGGAAATTAGTATGGAGATTCCTCAAAAGTCTCCACATAGAGCTCCCCTATGACCCAGCAATCTCTATGTATTCTTCTGAAGCCTGGCCATAGCAAGTATTTTTTTATGATACAGTTTCTCCATTTGCTAATATTCAATTTTCCCTGCCAAAAATCTCCTGGAAGGCAGATAACATGGCTTGCTTAGTGGTATACCTTCAAGAGTTAGCAAACCATCTCACACTCAAGTTTGGGGAATAAATGATGAATCTACAATAAGAACTTCATTCTACTGCCTTTATAAGGCTGTAAAACTCAATCAGATAATATTAACCGTATCAGATATAACCACATTGTATAACTAAGTCTGATAAGATAGGAAGAAAATGCCCATTAAGAAATAGAAAGTGCTTTGTCTATTTTCTGTTTATTATAACAAAATATTAGAAGCCAGTTCAATTTATTAAAAAAATCTTTTTGGTTTACCTAACGTAGAGTTTTGGAGACAGAAATCCCATAATTGAAGAGTACTACTTGTCTGGCTGTTGGAGGGAGCCTAATACAAATAACATCACCACAGCAGGGTGTAACATCATGGCAAGGATACGTATGGGAGGAAAAGATCACATTTGCAAGACAGGAACCCTGGATTTTGTAGGTTTGGCTGATTTCTGTAACAATTTACAGTTTGAGAACTAACTCGGGCCCCCCATACTCATTTCCAAGGACAGAACAACCATCTCATAGGCAAAATGGAGACCAAGTTCCCAACACATGAACTCATAAGGAACAAGCCATCCAGAACCATAGCAAGTGCTGCCCATAGATTGAAGGAAAAGAAACTAGACTAAATACCCTACTGAAGCTCATTATGTGGGATTCCCATCACATTGTACTATAATACTAAGACCTACTCTGTCATATGTACTACTCAGACACCGCTCTTAGATTTAACAGATGCAGCATACTGTAGAATGAAATCTAAAGCAAATAAAGTCAAGATCAGATCAGACACCAACAGGCTCAAGAGGAAAAAAAAAAGCCAAACAACAAAAAAAATAGCACAAGGCTTCATCTTGGCAGTATCATCCTGCTTAGATTGAAAGCTTACAGCTAGTGATATTATATCTTTTGATAACAAAGGAGGATGAATTTGGTTAAAGATAGGTGAAGAGAGATGGGTCTTTTGATCAAGGGAAACATCCCTTTAAACAACCAAGTCAATTTAAAATGACAACAATAAGATAAATAATGCTAAGGAAAGCTTTGGCACAGATACTGTTTCATCCTTAGCAAGCTTATTTATGAACCCAAAGGTCAAGAACAAGACCAACGTTTTTATCCATGATATGGAAAAAAGAAAAAAAAATCATTTAGTCAATTTTGTTGTTGTTAGTGTTGCTAACTCTTCTTACTTCCCAGATTAGATGTAAGAATATACTCTCCACCTCTCCTACCAGTCCCAACAATCTAGAAGCTGATGGCAAATGGTTTGGAGCTGGCATGGCAACATTCTGAGAGACAAGGGTTTTTATAAGCAACAGTTTGTTACACTGAGAGATAGGTACTGGAAATCAGGAATGGAAGTTTGCACAGCTTGTGTATTATCCAGTCTGACTCTCTTTGAGTAACAGACAGATTTTTTTAGGTGATTCATAGATACTTCAGGCACCATTGGAGAAACATAAGGTCATAAACAGTTTTATCTGAGGTTCTAGTGTCATAACTCTCAGGAAATCATCCCTTCAAATTTTCTTTTGCATACTCCACTATTTCCTCTGGCAAAAGACTAACATCAGTCTGATTTGAGGCAGCATCCCGTGTTGGAATACCAAGTGGGTGATGTGGAGATAAATCTAACTGTGCTACTGGGAGTACTTTGCCAATTTTCAAATGGTCCTACTATTGGCAGAGTCCAAACTGCCAATGTAAAGTCACTGAATGTGGAGACGGAGGAGTCTCTCTGAGCCCATAGGAGTCAATGCCATTGTCTGAAGTCCATTCTTTACACCTCACTCAGTCTTGCTAAAGACTTGATCCTAGAGCCATTTCATCTTTCTTTGTCACTAAGCATTAATTATGACCATCCACGTGGATCTGACTAATTTCATTCTCTAGGAATTTCAGGGAGGATTTAAATCCTCTATCCTCTTCTTTCTAGAAAAAAAAAATTTGCAAATTTCCCATAGCTCCTCAACCAAGGCACATACAGGAACATATATATATTCAATATCATAAATATCATCATCATTATAATTAAGGAGAAGGTTTGATATGAGGAGCAGGAGGAAGATACTTAAGGTTTTCCTTTTTTGAAGTTATATTATTCTCCAAGGTTATATTCCTCCAAGGGGAGAAGATGAAACTTAAATAAAGCATGGAATAAAATCATAGTCTGTCTACTAAAATATAACACGGAATAGTTTTTATTCTTTGCAAGCTTTAAAATATGAAAGCATTCAGTCTCTCTAGATAGGTTTAGACAGCTTGCTCAGAATTTTAAAAATGAATCAAACAACCCTTGGAAACCTCA
This sequence comes from Dipodomys spectabilis, assembly GCF_019054845.1. Taxonomy (NCBI): domain Eukaryota; kingdom Metazoa; phylum Chordata; class Mammalia; order Rodentia; family Heteromyidae; genus Dipodomys; species Dipodomys spectabilis. The sequence continues at coordinate 2,265 of NW_024871162.1, read as the reverse complement.
AAAAGTGTTGTCTCTTTCTAAAGTGATTTCTTTCATAAATTGAACAATTATCTTCAATTAAAAAGTAGGAAGCTCTATGACCATGGAAACTTCTGGAAGTGTGCTTTGGAAATTTATAGGCAAATGAGATTTTGTTTGTCACGCATAGGTTTTGGCAGTGCTTGCAGTTGTTTTCCTATAGTGCAATATGGAACAGCCCAAACTTGCTTGAGATCAACATGATGGTAATGGAACAATAAATAAATCTATCATAGAAACATTTAACTGAGAAAAATGATAAAATATAAACTAAGGAAAGTTCAATCTTATTGAATGGTCATTAAGACACATACTTCTTTCAGTTGCTTGTGTCTCTGCAAAGGGAAAGTTTGTTGTGATTTGTTTAGCATCAGGTAGTAGTTTTATTTTGCTGTTTTTTTTTAATGCAAGGAAAAGTACTACTATTTCTCTTCTCCATGTTACTATTCTGTCTTTCCAGCTCCAGTTAGACAAAGAACATATTAAGAAAAACTACTCAAACCAATCACTTGTCATACATAAAAATGTTAACATGTTCTCCAAGAAGACCGATAACACTTCAAGACTAAAAAAAAATGTAATTAAACAAATGCAAGACTAAAAAAATGCAATTAAACAAATGCAATATGGAATTATATCTATCTTACTTTGAAACAAGTTCTATTTGGGTTTTGTTTTTGTAGTAGATAGAAAAATTTAAAAAGTTCCATCTTGAAAACATAAAAAGAGTTTTTTTTTATCTAACTAGGAGAGAGAAATTGCATTGAGAAAACTCACCAAGACTGCCTGCATATCTATATTTACTAGTAAAAGAATCAGACACTTACTCCCAGAAAATTAACTGGCCTGGATGATGAGGATACCTGCCAATCCTTTTCTTTTTTTTTTAATTTATTTTATTTTATTTGTGAACATACTGTACAGAGGGGTTACAATTACATGGGCAGGATAATGCGTACATTTCTTACCAAGCATTGCAGCCCTGCCAATCCTTTTCTGTCACACATCATTTTGGGGAACAATGGGTGTGCTGAGGCTATGAACAGAAAGTTGTTTGAATACAGAATGCTTTTCCTTTGAAATCTTTGTGTATTTATGATACCTCATCTGTTCTCTCCAGTCCTCTCAAATTTTATATGCAGATTACTCTGAGTCGTGCTGTGATTCTGATTTGCTTCAGGTGCTCCAAAAAGTACAAATGATCAACACTTCAGATGATTTCAGAGATTCTAGGTATAGAATTACTATTGTAGAAGGAATCTCAGATTGTCTTAGTGCATATAAAAGAAGTATTTCATGACAGGAATTTTTAACAATTTTTTTCCTCATACAAAGACAATATCATAAGCCAAGACGGTATCTGTGTTATTTCCTGTAAACCCACTATTCCCTGCTTGCCATTTGGAATTGCATTTGAAAAATACAACTCTAAAAAAAGTATTTAAAGGATTAGCTGCTATCTGTGGAAGGAAAGGAAAGAGGCAGAAGACTCGGAAAGCTCTTGAGTGATTTTATATCTGTTCAATTTGGGGTCAAGTGGATGTTAAGGACCCTGATTTCAGAAAACTGGTTATTTCTGCCAAGAATCACACATCTTGTCTGAGTGTCTTTCTGGAGGACAAAGAATGATGCATACTGGTTATTTTCTGAGTGACTGCAATTTTCAGCCTTTTATTACATCATGTGGAGTTCTAATTCCCACTCAGGAGGTAAAAGGATGATTCCATTTCTATTAGACAAGTTCATGGCTTGTGCCTGACATTTTGGATAGCATTACCCTAAAAGGAAACAAAATTCAAACTACTCAAATAAAGATTTTTTAAAAGTATTTTCATGTTTATCCCTCAAGATCCAGATGTATGTAGCTCACACTCCTAATACTAGCTACTCAGGAGGCTGAAATCTAAGGATCACAGTCCAAGTCAAAAAAACCCCATTAAATGCTTATCTGCAATTAATCACCAAAAAGCTGGAAGTGGAGCTGTGGCTCAAGTGATAGAGAACCAGCCTTAAGAGAAAAAGCTAAGAGAAAGTGCCCAGGCTATGAGTCCAAGACCCAGTACCAGCATTCACACACATAAAGGAATGAACTCTCAACATTTATTGTTTCAGAACAAGGAGGAACCCAGATTTCTCTGCAAATCTTTGGAAATGAACTCACACTGAGTTCTTTGTTGTGCTCAAGACAGCCCATACCAAGAAAGTCCATTAAAGTCAAAAAAGTTAATCAAACTGCTTACTTTACCC